>NC_133157.1:119138567-119763567 GCF_040802235.1 Manis javanica
CATCTGAATTTCTTCTTTGGAGAGCTGTCTCTTCATATCCTCTGCTCATTTTTTAATCAGGTTGTTTGCTTTTTGGGTGTTGAGGCATCTAAGTTCTTTATATATTTTGGATATTAATCCCTTGTCGGATATGTCATTTACAAATTATTCTCCCATACTGTAGGATGCCTTTTTGTTCTGTTGATGGTGTCTTTTGCCATACAGAAACTTTTCAGTTTGATGTAGTCCCATGAGTTCATTTTTGGTTTTGTTTCCCTTGCTCTAGGAGATACATTCAGGAAGATGTTGCTCATGCTTATATTCAGGAGATTTTTGCCTACGTTGTCTTCTAAGAGTTTTATGGTTTCATGACTTACATTCAGGTCTTTGATCCATTTTGAGTTTACTTTTGTGTATGGGGTTAAACAATAATCCAGTTTCATTCTCTTGCATGTAGCTGTCCAGTTTTCCAACACCAGCTGTTGAAGAGGTTGTCATTTCCCCACTGTACGTCCATGGCTTCTTTATCATATATTAATTGACCATGTATGGTTGGGTTTCTATCAGGGCTCTCTAGTCTGTTCCATTGGTCTGTGAGTCTGTTCTTGTGCCAGGACCAAATTGTCTTGATTACTGTGGCTTTGTAGTAGAGCTTGAAGCTGGGGAACATAATCCCCCCCAGCTTTATCCTTCCTTCCCAGGATTGCTTTGGCTATTCTGGGTCTTTTGTGGTTTCATATGAATTTTAGAACGATTTTCTCTAGTTTGTTGAAGAATGCTGTTGATAACTTGATAGGAATTGCATTGAATCTGTAGATCGCTTTAGGCAGGATGGCCATTTTGACAATATTAATTCTTCCTGTCCATGAGCACAGGATGTGTTTCCATTTATTGGTATCTTCTTTAATTTCTCTCATGAGTGTCTTAGTTATCAGATTATAGGTCTTTCACTTCCTTGGTTACATTTATTCCTAGGTATTTTATTCTTTTTGATGCAACTGTGAATGGAATTGTTTTCCTGATTTCTCTCTCTGCTAGTTCATTGTTAGTGTATAGGAATGCTACAGATGTCTGCATATTAATTTTGTATCCTGCAACTTTACTGAATTCAGATATTAGATCTAGTAGTTTTGGAGTGGATTCTTTAGGGTTTTTTTATGTACAATATCATGTCATCTGCAAACAGGGACAGTTTAACTTCTTCCTTGCCAGTCTGGATGCCTTTTATTTCTTTTTGTTGTCTGATTGACGTGGCTGGGGTCTCCAGAACTATGGTGAATAGAAGTGGGGAGAGTGGGCATCCTTGTCTTGTTCCCGATCTTGAAGAAAAGCTTTCAGCTTCTCTCTGTTAAGTGTAATATTGGCTGTGATTTTGTCATATATGGCCTTTATGATGTTGAGGTACTTGCCCTCTATACCCATTTTGTTGAGAGTTTTTAATCATGAATGGATATTGAATTTTGTCAAATGCTTTTTCACCATCTCTGGAGATGATCATGTGGTTTTTGTCCTTCTTTTACTTGATGTGGTGGATGATGTTGATGAATTTTCAAATGTTGTACCATCCTTGCATCCCTGGAATAAATCCTACTTGATCATGATAGACAATTTTTTTGATGTATTTTTGAATTCAGTTTGCTAATATTTTGTTGAGTATTTTTGCATCTGTGTTCATCAGGGATTTTCTTTTTTTTGTGGTGTCTTTGCCTGGTTTTGGTATTGGAGTGATGCTGGCCTCATAGAATGAGTTTGGAAGTATTCCCTCCTCTTCTATTTTTTGGAAAACTTTAAGGAGAATGGGTATTAGATCTTTACTAAATGTTTGGTAAAATTCAGCAGGGAAGCCATCTGGTCCAAGAGTTTTGTTCTTAGGTAGTTTGATTATCAGTTCAATTTCATTGCTGGCGATTGGTCTGTTCAGATTTTCTGTTTTGTCCTTGGTCAGCCTTGGAAGGTTGTATTTTTCTAGAAAGTTGTCCATTTCTTCTAGGTTATCCAGTTTGTTAGCATATAATTTTTCATAGTATTCTCTAATAATTCTTTGTATTTCTATGGTGTCCATAGTGATTTTTCCTTTCTCATTTCTGATTCTGTTTCTGTGTGTAGACTCTGTTTTCTTCTTGGTAAGTTTGGGTAGGGGTTTATCTATTTTGTTTATTTTCTCGAAGAACCAGCTCTTGCTTTCATTGATTTTTTCTATTGTTTTATTCTTCTCAATTTTATTTATTTCTGCTCTAATCTTTATTATGTCCCTCCTTCTACTGACTTTGGGCCTCATTTATTCTTCTTTTTCTAGTTGCATTAATTGTGAGTTTAGACTGTTTTTATGGGATTGTTCTTCTTTCCTGAGGTAGGCCTGTATTGCAATATTCTTTTCTCTGAGCACGGCCTTGGCTGTGTCCCACAGATTTTGCAGTGTTGAATTATTGTTGTCATTTGTCTCCATATATTGCTTGATCTCTGTTTTTATTTGGTCATTGATCCATTGATTATTTAGGAGCATGTTGTGAAGCCAATCCAAGTATTTGTGGGATTTTTCATTTTCTTTGCGTAATTTATTTCTAGTTTCATACCTTTGTGGTCTGAGAAACTTGTTGGTACAATTTCAATCTTTCTGAATTTACAGAGGCTCTTTTTGTGGCCTAGTATGTGATCTATTCTTGAAAATGTTCCATGTGCATTTGAGAAGAATGTGTATTCTCCTGCTTTTGGGTGTAGAGTTCTGTAGATGTCTGTTAGGTCCATCTGTTCTAATGTGTTGTTCAGTGCCTCTGTGTCCTTATTTATTTTCTGTCTGGTTGATCTGTCCTTCAGAGTGAGTGGAGTGTTGAAGTCTCCTAGAATGAATGCATTGCATTCTATTTTCCCTTTTAATTAAGTTAGTATTTGTTTCACATATGTAGGTGCTCCTATGTTGGGAGCATAGATATTTATAATGGTTATATCTTCTTGTTGGATTGACCTCTTTATCATTATGTAATGTCCTTCTTTGTCTCTTGTAACCTTGTTTTGAAGTCTATTTTGTCTGATACAAGTACTGCAACTCATGCTTTTTTCTCTCTATTAGTTGCATGAAATATCTTTCTCCATCCCTTCAGTTTTAGTCTGTGTATGTCTTTGAGTTTTAAGTGAGTGTCTTGTAGGCAGCATATAGATGAGTCTTGTTTTTTTATCCATTCAGTGACTCTATGTCTTTTGATTGGTACATTCAGACCATTTACATTTAGGGTGATTATCGATAGGTATGTACTTATTGCCATTGCAGACTTTAGATTCGTGGTTACCGAAGGTTCAAGGTTAACTTCCTTACTATCTAAGAGTCTAACTTAACCCACTTAGTATGCTATTACAGACACAATCTAAAGGTTCTTTTCTTTTTCTGCTCCTTTTTCTTCCCCCTCCATTCTTTATGTGTTAGGTTTCATATTCTGTACTTTGTCTATTCCTTGATTGACTTTAGGGATAGTTAATTTAATTTTGCATTTGCTTAGTAATTAGCTGTTCTGCTTTCTTTACTGTGATTTTATTACCTCTGGTGACAGTTATTAAACCTTAGAAACACTTCCATCTATAGTAGTCCCTCTGAAATAGACTGTAGAGATGGTTTGTGGGAGGTAAATTCTCTCAGCTTTTGTCTCAACATATTTTTTATTTCCCTTTTGATTTCTTCTTTGAGTCATTGAATGTTAAAGACAGTTGTTTAATTTCCATTTATTTATGAGTTTTGCAGTTTTCCTCAGGTTAATTGATTTAGTTGCGTACCATTTTGGTCAGAGAAGATACTTGGTATGATTTCAGTCTTCTTGAATTTGCTAAGACTTTTTTGCCTAATATGTGGTCCTTTGTGGAAAATGTTCCTTGTGCACTTCAGAAAAATGTAGACTCTCCTATCATCAGGTAGATTCCTATATATATATGTTAGGCCCATTTGGTCTATAGTGTTGTTCAAATCCACTGTTTCCTTATTCCATCTCCATCTGGAGAATTTATCCATTGTTGAGAGTGGAGCATTAAAGCCCCCAACTATTATTGTATTGCCATTTATTTTTCCTTTAGCACTGTTGGTTTTTGCTTTATATATTTAGTTGATCCATTCTTGTATGTGTAAGTATTTACATTTGTTGTATTATCTTGATGGATTGACTCATCATTATATAATGACCTTCTTTTTCACTTTTTACCATCTTTAAAGTCTATTTTTTCTGTTCTAGGATCTTCTCAGGGTGTTTTGCCCATGAGTAATTGTTAGTTGTTCTTGTGAGGAGGAGCAAAGTCGAGAGGAAACTGTGTTGCCATGTTGGTGCTGTCACTCTTCAAAAGGCGGCTTTTTAACGAAGATAACCTGACCTTTTTAGCACAGTGATCAGGTTGGTTGTCACTGGGGATGCTTTGCAGCTTCTCAGGGTAGCTTCTGCTCCAGTGCTGTGAGCCTGTGTGGTTGGGTGGCTTTTTTATTCCTTGTTTGAAATGTCTCTCCTTAGACTTCTCCTTTATGTGAAACATTAGTCTTGTCCATTTGCCAGATATTTTAAAGATGGTGTGTGAAGTGATTTTGTGCATATAATTGCATTTAGTTCTTGCACCTACATTGT
Organism: Manis javanica; assembly: GCF_040802235.1. Classification (NCBI taxonomy): domain Eukaryota; kingdom Metazoa; phylum Chordata; class Mammalia; order Pholidota; family Manidae; genus Manis; species Manis javanica. The sequence goes on from NC_133157.1 coordinate 119,143,139, forward strand.
GAGATAAGGCAGGATTATTTCAGAATAAACTGTGTAATGATCTTAGATCTAGAAATCTAGATTTGTTTCCTATAAGTTAAACATTCTGTGCATCCTTAGTCTATTGACTTTTTTTTCGGTTAAGATAGGAGCTAGTAGAAAAGGTAGAAGCAAGTGGAAAAGGTTGCAGCTGGGGAGAGAGGTTCATAATTAAAGAGATTTTCCTTCCTGTGGGATTGCAGAGACTACCTTATTAGTGTGTGTTTTGGATCTCTGAGAAGGCGGTATGTTATACAAGGCCATCTGACCACAGAAACACTTTTCCCTAAGCATCATACCACACTGGTAATCTGTGGAAACCACATTGGGATACATTCTCTATAGGAGCAAATAACTGGCCTAGAGCCATATCAGATTTACTTTGTGGAAACCACTCAGCATAGGTGAATCCTCACCATGATAAGTTGGAATTGCTATAGAATGAAAATCATGAATTCAGAAGGAAATGGGTTATCTTAATCATTGTATCAATATTAATTGCTGGAAATATAGAAAATTTGACTCACTTTCTCTGTTTTTAGTTTTACTTATAAATATATACAGTATACTAAATATTTGTTTGTTGCATTGACTTGCAAAATTAAGTTTCTAGCAGTTAAGTGTCTTAACAAAGCTTCATAATCATGAGCCACATTAACCCTTTAGAAAAGTCCTATGGGCTCTACTTTCAAAATAAAACCAGAAGTCGGACTCTCTTATCCCCTTCTGGTGTGAGCAGGGAGGTCTGTCCTTTCACTTTATTTCTAAATAAAAGCCAGTACCTTGCTCTCCTAAAAAATAAAATAAAAAAATAAAACCAGAAGTGCAGGCTTTACACCATCTTCTATCCTTGTTCAGGCCACTTGATTCTCACCTGGAGTATTGCAACATCCTCCAGTTGGGCTCCCTGCTTTTCTGCCTTACAATGTATCTTCAGCAGTGACCCTTTTGACACAGATACCTAATATGCAATTATATGCACAAAAGCACTTCACACACCATCACAGACCACACCTCTGCTCAGTATCTTCCATTGGAGCCTCCCAGTTATGACGATCTATGTATGATCTGCCTTTCCTCTCCTACTTTTCTCACTTGCTTTATTTCAGTCACCCTGGCTTCAACTTCTTTACCCTTCAGGGCTTTTGTGCCTTCAATCCTTTTTCTAGAATGTTCTCTTTCACATGCAACTCTTACTAACTTGAAATCTTTGTTAAAAAGTAGCTTTCTCAATAAGGCCTACATTGACCACCCTGTTTTAAATTGCAATTTATTTTGTTACTGTCTTCTATCCCCAGAATGTAGGTTCCATTGTCCTTAGAATGTAGGCTCATGAGGAAAAGAATCAGCAAAATGACTCGTAGGACAAATCCTCCTCTTGCCAGATTTTGTAAATGGTCTTACTGAAACACAGCTATTTGCATTCATTTACATATTGTCTCTGGCTGCTTTGTGTTACCGCAGCCCAGCTAGCTAGCTGCTTCAGAGACTGTAAGGTCCAAAAGGCTAAAATATTTATCTGGCTCTTCACAAAAAAAGTCAGCTGATTGTTCCATTAACTGTTATATCCCCGGCATCAAAGTGATGCCTGGTATACAGTAAGAGCTGCATAAATGTTTGTTTAATTGAATTCAACACTGTTATCATTTGAATAATATAAAGCTAATCTGAAGGAAGAAGGAAAGTGAAAAACTCAGACATTCCTGTAGAATTTCTGTTTAATAATTTGAGGCTACTTCATGAAGGCCAAATTTGTGTAAGGGAAAAATAATCTCTGAGTACTATAGGTGAGACTTTATTCAACTGTGTAAATGTTCAAACAAACCTTTACCTGAATTCTTTCTTTCTCATATCGTGACCTGAATCTTGCATACTTTATTATATAAAATCTTCATCAAAAAAACATTGATTTCTTCTGTAGCAGCTTGAACTAGAAGAGCCCTATGCTCTAATTTACCTGTTAGAAGTTCATAGGAAGGTTCCGAAGTTCATAGGAAGGTCCCAAAAGCAGATTCCAAAGTGCACTGGTCAATGTGAATCAATTTCAAAAGAATGTGAATCTTCACCAAAATACATTTTTTCTGGGAAGTAAAGTTTACAGATGGCAGGACCAGCAGCCAAAGTTCTCTGTTCTACCCTAGACACATTCTGACTTCAAATTAGGTATTACTCATTTATATGTACATGCTCATAAGATCATACTATATGTACTGTGTGTTTGTATATGTATATAGTGTATTTATGTGTGTGTGTCATTTATCTTTCCATCAAATGGGAGGCCTTTGTGGTCTTTAGAAATGTCAGGTTTCTATTATGACGGCATGTAAGTATTTTGTGGCAGTACCTTTTACCTCATGCTTATTTCATACATGGTAGAATTTGACAATTGACCATTGCTTAATTTTCTTCTTAACTTACTTTATATTACTAAAAGCACTTTATATTTTCTTCAATTCTCACTCAGTGTTCTTCCTCATTATAGGAAATTTGACCTCAGAAATGAAAGAGCTTTCGTAAGGGCCCAAAGCTAGCGAGTGGCAGAGCAAGGATGTAGAAGAAGGTTCTTTGGATTCTCAATTCTCAAGCAAAAGTCCTTTTCTCCATCCCGCATTGTCATCCTGCTGTCCAGCAGGACTCCCTAGTCTTTCCAAAACCCAACACTTTCTCTCTCCATCATCTCTTACATTGGGGGCTTCTGCTTTTCATCTCTTGAAATGTTCATTTTATTAACATATTTGAGTCAATGCACGATGCCATCCAGGCTAATGAAGCATTATCCCATTTCTGTAACTGCTGGACCATTGATTTCTACTGTCTCTGTTTCCCATCCTTGGTAAGGTGACAGCATCTCTCTGATGGCCAAGTGATACATTGACCAAAGCAGATGAGCTTCACTCCCAAGAGAAGCTCTGCCCTTCTCCTTGTGTTGTTCAGAAATGGAGCATTTCACATTGTCTCCTGTCAAGGAAATGTTTTACTCCAGAGGGGATTCTCTCACATGACCTGCCCAAAGAGCAGACCCTAAAATAGTTGGCGGGCTTCTTCAGGGTTCATTGTCAAGCAGTTTTGGCTTGGCATGATCAGAGCATCTGTGGCTTTGTTTTTGTAGTTTAAGGGCCGAGAAGAGCCCCAACTTATTCAGTCTGGCAGGTATCCTCATAGTGAACAGAGTAAGTGAGCATATTGGATAATCAAACACCGTTGGATGAATTAAGCTGTTTCTACTAACATCTCATTGCTATTTTACCTAAGAATTTATGCTCATAAATGGAGAGGCCATGTCTCATAATGAGGTATTTAGATATTTTCTGAAGAATCAGGCAATACTGCTAGTAAGTTGCAGGCCCAGGAGTTGGGGGTGAACTAAGTACACAGGCTTGAATAAGAGTGTAGTGTTTTCAGAAAAGGCCTCTACTTAGGAAGATTGCTTATTACCTACCACTTATGAAATGTCAGCTCCTTTTGTAAGAACAGAACAAGCCACTGGCTATGCAGGTAACAGGACAGCTGTGTGTGTGTGTGTGTGTGTGTGTGTGTGTGTGTGTGTGTGTGTGTGTGTGTGTGTGTGTGTGTGTGTGTGTGTGTGTGTGTGTGTGTGTGATGTAAGAACAGAACAAGCCACTAGCTATGCAAGTAACAGGACAGCTGTGTGTGTGTGTGTGTGTGTGTGTGTGCGTGCGTGTGTGATGCTCCCCCACCATCAGAAAGCATTCTGATTTCCACATTCACAGGACCCGCTTGGTCTGTCTCTGGAGGGACCACCATGCTGGTACTTCCACTGCCCAGTGTGCTCTGAAGTTGGCATCTTCTGTGTACAGGTGTTGTCAGCAAGACCAGCTTGTTGCCATCCCATGAGCACAGCTGCTTCCACCTGCTGACCACTCAAGGAGGGAAAGCCACCTGTTCCATTCATAGCTCCCACAGAGTGCCACCCAGGGTGCCCCTGCCTCACAGGGAGGACAGTCTCACTGCTCCTGTGGGCTGCTGTATGTGTCACTGTGCTATCAGGGTTTTAACAGAGGGCCACTTCTCTGTGAATAGCACAATGCAGTCGAGACCGATGGTTCCATTAGGGAAGGCCCTGCTGCAGGTGGGCCTCAGCTCAGAGATTCTCTAACCGTGTAAGGCTCCAGTGTGGGGTGGAGCTCTGTTGTCTCTGTTTTGTTAGGATCAGTAGATTTGGGTGAAAGGCAGTAAAAACTACACTGTATCTAAAAACTAAGAGTCTGAGGGAGTGCTAGGTTAAACTGCAAGTTCCCGGACGAGGCACACCAAGATGCCCATTCCATGGGCTGGGTGGCAGCAACACTCGGAGCATCCAAATTAATGGAGGCACCAGATGGGTGCAGGCTGTGGCTTTTCTTGGTCACAAGTCATCTGCCTCGGGTGCTGGACTGGTTGCATGGTATTCCCCCAAAGAGTCAATCCACAGGGAGCTTCAGGGCATGGCTTTCCTTGGAAATACAGTCTTTGCAGTTACTACTAGCTAAGTCAAGATGAAGTCATACTGGGTTAGGTGTACCCTAAATCCAGTGACTGGTGTCCTTAAAGGAAAGCCATGGATGACACACGGGGGACGTACATGCAGGAAAAGGCCAGCAATGCTAAGGCTGGCTGGAAACAGCAAAAGCTGGAAAAGATAAGGAAGGACTCTTCCCTAGAGCCTCAGAGGGATCGTGTATCAGCAGGGTCCTTGGACTTCTCGCGTCCAGAACTGTGAGGGAAGAATTTCTCTTGGTTTAAACCACCTGGTGGTGGTACTCTCGCAGCAGCCCTCAGAATGAGTATAGGCATTGGGGCTCCACTCAGAGCAGGCCTGGGTGGCTTCCCTGGGAGAGGCCAACAAGGTCCGTGGAAGAGTGCACAGCCAGCAGACATTACACTCCTCTCTTCAGAGCACAGAAGCCAGAGCAAAGCAGGCTGTCTGTGGTTTTCATTCCATGGTTGGCTGACCTAGAATCCTGTGTGACCATATCCTTGGATCCAGCAGAGCAGCTTGGGCTGGGAGTCCCCAGGAGACCTATAGGACAGCCTTACCCCGCTCCTGGCTATGCATCCGATTCCCAATTAAGAACCTGGAGGATTCCTCTTTCATTAGACTTCTGTTGCCACAGAAGAGGCTAAAAATGGAATTACCTCTTGAGGAAAGAAAGTTTCTGGTTACTTCATTAAAGAAATCTCATTTCTTTATAGGTGTTGTGTGACATGTATTCACGCTTATTTTCTGATCCAGAGCATAAACAAAGACAAAAAGAATCAATATGAAAAGGTTTTTTCTGAGCTAGCTAAATTATCTTTTTCTTTGTTGCCTCGGTAAGACTTACTTTGTAGTTTTACACACAGAATGAAAGCTCTCATCCAGTTGCCCCCTGAAAAATGTTCACAATGGGTTTGTGATAATAGGAGTGATCCATTAATTCATCAAAGAACATTCATTGGACACACGATGGAAGATGTGCTCATTCTCACAGATTCTGGAAGGATATATAGATAATGCAGCAGAAGTTGCCTGTGGGAATAGAAACTGGGGACCTCCTTTTCACTGTCTACTCTTTTTAAAAAAGTGTCCACATGTATTCAATAATTAGAATAAATAAGTTTAATTTTAGCATGCCAATGATTTCTCTGAAATAATTTTTAAGATAAATAAGTTTTGAGAATGCCTTACATATAGACACTGAAGTAGTTATGGAGCACACAGTTTTAAACAAAGGCACCCTCTCCCCCCATAGACCTTAGTAGTCTAATGGGAGAAACCAACGCTAAAGTAATATTCACACAAACAGTTATAAATACAGGAATCCTCTGAAAGAGAAGAATTTGGTGTTGTAAAAAAGAATATTACAAGGGACCAAATAAAAGCACTATGGAAAACCTGAGAGAATGCGGCTTGTTCTGGAGGAAGGTGGAAGTTAGCCAGACAGAAAGGGCCGGGGATTTCAAACTGAAGCCTTGAGCAGGGTGGGAACTTGGTACATTTCTTTAAATGGAAGAAGGTCAGAGTGGCTGGAGAAGAGTGACAAAGAGAGGAGAGCAGGGAGCAGATTACACAGGCTTCTCATTCATTCAGCAAACGCTGATGGAGTACATGCTTCGTGCACTGTCCCAGCACTGGAGACAGCAGTAGACACACACCCTGAAGTGTGGGTGTCCCAGCTGCCCTGGCATGGCGGCCCTGGCTGATAGCTTTGTCAGGCCACTTTGCTGACTGTGTGTGAGCATCAAGGTTAATACAGATGTTTGTTGGCCTCATCAAAATAGCAGCCATTCTATTCCAGAGTGTTGCTGGGTCCATTCTGAAAGGCCTCTTTGTAGGACACCGAAAACTAAGGATGTTGTATGTAAACTGGTTTTTCACCATCCACTTTTTAAAAAGGCAATAAACCCTCAATTCACTATGAAGAGTAATTAGCCCAAATTAAGTCCCCCACTGCACTGTCATAAACTTGGAGCACTATACCACCAGAATAAGACCAGGCACCAAATAGTATTCCTGAATCAATTCATGATATTTCTGTTATGACTTTTACTCTGCTGTTTTACTCATTAAGGGCCCTAACACAACCCTTCTAGCAGCTCACTGATTTTTTTCTTTATGATTTCTGACTGCAAGAGAACAGAGATCACCCACTTTATAGAGATCATATGTATGCATTATAAAAGGGTTCCAGCCACATTTATGTTTTTCACATTTTCCCAAGAAATGTCTCCTTGCATATAGTTAACAACTTATGCTGTTATATATGGAGACAAGAGGAGAGAATTTCCCTACTTTGCCAATTTAGTTTAATCAGAGCTTTGGGAAATAAAATACTGCCACTTTATCCATATCCCCCCTCCTCTTAAAAATAGATGATGGTATGAAAACAGGATGTCAGAGAACCACGGAGGATTTGCTCACTCAGGCAAGCTTTTTGGAAACCATCTCATCCAACCCCTGCACCAGGCAGATGAGAAAACTGAAGCCCAGAGAAGTCAAGTGAGCCCAGGAGTTGAAGTCACAGCAGATTGGTGGCCCAATCAGGGAAAGAGTCTGGAAGTTCTGACATAATTCAGGGAGCATGTAATGAAATGCTAAAGGGGAAGAGTAGAAACAAACCAGCAAAATGTATGTGAACGTGGTCTGTCCATGAAAGTCACATAATCACAACACACGTAAGTGCTTCTCACTTCCCTTATCCAAAACACAAGAACGGCAGCACCTGTATCTTACCTGTTTCTTTTCCGAGTAGTTGAGTGATTTTGATCTGAGGTTTGGGGAGTGCTTGGGGTTACCAGAGGCAAACTGCCAGTAGCCTAAGGGCTGCCGAAAGCTATTTTGCAGGAGTGCAAAAATACAGCATCACCACCCCGTGGGGAGTCAGCCCACCGGGATCAATTCACAGCTGCCTCGAAGGCCACATGGCAGGAGTCCCCGTATCTGGAATGGGATACACAGGGTATGTATTTGGATAGTCCTAGAGAGTTTGTTTGAGGCAGGAGGAAACATAGACCCCTTCCCAAAGCAACAACAAACCCATTTCATTTGTTACCTGAGAGAAACAGCAGAAAGTCTTCCAAAGATGAGCATCATCTGTTAGAAAAACCTAGAGAAAGATCAAGTTCCATCAAGGACCAGTGAAATGGCACTGGTGGTTTCATCCGCATTTTGAAGACGGTCTGAAGCAGAGAACTATATTTGAATAAAAATCCATCTCTCTCAACTTTACAGAGACGTTCAGTGTCGGCAGACCTCTCTAGGCCAATCTCTTCATATCAGGACTAGATTTTCCTCCCAAAGTAACAAAGAGGTAGAAAGTAGAGAAAGGGGTTAGCTCTCCTTTGGTCTGGCGCCTAAGAATGTACCTGGATCTTTGTAAATTGTTTCATTTAAATTTGAATAATCCCAGCAGAATATGGTAGGGCTGAACTACAGGTTGCATATCCCAGCTCATTGCTCTTTTCTGTTATTCTGGGGTGGCTTGTGTAAACTAGTTGAAATGCACAGCAGCATCTTACTCTGCCTTCCTCTGCTCCCTCCCAGCCCTTGACATCCTCCGTCTCTTCCAGGAGAAGGTTACAAGCCCTAAGCAGCTCCCCCTCAGTAAGAGGGAGCTTGAACAAACAAAAATTAAGGAGTGACCAGAATATATAAGCACCTAGCAAGATGTTCAGGTGGGAACCCTTGAGTAGGCTGGTTTGTGGGCAGCAAAGAAAACCACTGAGGAGAAGGGAGGCAGAAAGATGGTCATGGTAAATCAGTAAAATAGTTCAGGTCATTACCAGCTGGAATGATGGGACTCACATTTTCATTCCCTATTATTTGCAGAAGCATGAAATAATAATTAAGTCTCCTTGGTCACACCTCTATTTTGGACATGCAAATCAGGTGACATTATTTTTAGTTTCCACTGAAATCCTTCTTTCGAGGGACGCAAAGCAGGTTAGAAGTGCAGTGTTAATCCTCCTCTGGGGATATGTAGCACAGCAGTGTACTTCCACCAGAAAAGTTTGAAATGGTAGAAGTTTTTAGAATGATGTTGTCTACCATAATTTTATGCTTAGGTCTGTGGGTGGCACGAGTAGCTGTTCAGCATCAGTAAAGGCTAAAGTCTGTTACTTAAAAAGGTGCGTGGGGGGTGGGATCTGAAGCACACAGAGTCACCAAAGGGTTTACCCACCATTGAGGGGGTTTATGTTACGGAAGAGTGGTACAGATGTGAATCTATTGCTGTATTTCAAAGGTGGTGTTTCTTGAAACATTTTAATGTCCTCCCTCAGTTGGAATCATCTGTGTCCAAAAGAACAAATGGTTCCATACTTTTTCCCCTCCGTGCCTCAGGAGGCTTGCTTTTTTGATGTAGATGGAAATTGGTGTGGAAATCACGAGGGAGGTCCAGGAAAGGCTAAAATCAGCCATTCAAAGCTGCCAGCAAACCCTGGACCCCTTCTAAATTGCTATTTCCATGTCACAGAGTTTTTTTCATTTTAAAACATTTTGAGATATTTTCATGGTGTTGTGGCTAACCATTTTTAGTTAGTTTAAAAAAATGCCTTTATCACCTCCCACCAGGAAACTCATGGAACACACTGTCGGAGATGCTGAAACTTTTTTCATTTGCTCCTTAAAAAAATATTAATGGTAAGCATTAAAAAAGAAAGGGAAAGTGTTTAATTTGGTTTTCAGAAAGCCTTGTTTGAAATTAAAAATTGTACATGTAGCTGAGAATAAAGCATCTGTGAGTAATCACAACCCATAAAGCTGATCGTTTCAACCGACTGGCAGGGCCGGTGCCGAGTCCCCACCCGCCAAGCGGCGCGGAGGACGCCCGCCGCGCTGGCGGCAACAGCTCCGGGTGGGGTGGTTCGGCTTTCCAAAATTAAAAGGCTCTGGTTCCCAAACACTAGTAGGTCTGCTGGAAAAGAATGATAAGGAGAAGGAAGGTAGACAAGGGCTGGGGTAAGTGAGGCTGCTGAGACCAGACTGCTGCTAAGCTTGGCGTAATGAGGAAGCCTGCAGTCCTGTGGAGGAGCAGGAAGGAGAGTCCTATTTGGTCCCCTCTCAGCTTCCATCTTTTCCCAGAAATGAAACCCAAGGCTCTCCCCCATCCAGATTCCCTCCAGGCCCAGGTGACTGCCTGTGGCCAGAGGAGAAAGAAGGCAGATGGTCTTGGTGTTTCTCTCAAGCAGCAGAGCACTCACTCAAGTTCTGATGGCTTACACATCTTCCTGCACCCTGGGGGATGCATGCGTTGGTATGCCTGAAAGTTGGAGAATGTGTGTGTTGGTATTATGCTTTGTTTTACTCGGTGGTCAACGTAAACAGTGGCCTGCTTCCAGGTGCCTTTAACAGAAGAAAAGGTGGGCGACAAAGAAAAGTGTGCACAGCCTCTTGGCCATTGGTTTTCTCCCCCATGTTGGGAAGAAATGCCAATGAAAACAATAGGATTTTTTTTTCTTTTTTTAAAAAAGAACAAGGAACTAAGTGAGATGAAGTTGGAGGGGAAGAGTAAAGAAAATAAAAGAGGGAAGGCAATGTAATTCTTTATGGAAAGAGCTGAGTATATGCAGAATTTCCTGCAGTGGCTTTCACCTCCAAGGGAATCCTAAATCCACCCACAGTCAGAGAAAGGGAATTTGCCCCCCAGAAGGAAGATCTGGTGCACTAAACACTCGGCCAAGTTCTTACTCCCCCAGTTATTTCCTCTCTCTCAAAGGCAAGGTCCTTTCAAAAGCATTGGTAAATAAAGACACCCGAACTGAAGCACATTGATGAACAGTATTAGGGGTTGAATTGTGTCCCCCCCAAATATGTATGTTGAAGTCCTACCCTCCAGAACCTCTGAATGTGAACTTGCTTAGCAACAATGTCAGTGAAGATGTAATTAGTGAAGATGCCGTCATAGTGGGATAGGATGAGCCTCTGATCTCATGTGACTGGTGTGCTTGTGAAGGACTGCGACTGAGGGGAAGGACACACAAAGTAGAAGAGACAATGTGAGAGACAAAGGAGAAGAGAGACGTCTACAGGTCACGGAGAGAGGTTGGAGCAGATCTCTCCTTCACAAGGAACCAAGCCTGTGGACCCATGGATTTTAAACATCCACCAGAACTGTGATACAATATATTTTTAAGCCAATCTGTGATCCTTTGTCGTGGAAGTCCTAGCAAAGAAAGAGGAGCAGTTTCTCTGGAGCGAATCCAAATAGTATCACATAATATTAAAAACAATAAAGGCTAACATCTATCGAGCAATTCTGTGTGTAAGGACCTATGCTCTCTCTGTGTATTGCTTAGGCCTCATAGTTTCTATTTGCCTCAGGTTGTGATTCCTGGAGCTGTGGCAGCCATCCTTATTCATGAATAGGGGAAGGGCTCAAGACTGTACCTACATTCTAGGGATATTAGAGGGTAAAGACAGAAAATACCTGGGTTCTTCATGATGACACTGGACCACTGAATTAACCAATCCTAGAAACTTTTACGTTGAGGTGTTTTTCTTGATGTGAGATAATATCTTTATTATTATGTCACATTATGTTGGATCTTTGTTATGTGTAGACTGGAGCATCCTGATACAATTCCCTCCTGTTATGTTATGTTACCATTTTCCTCTGAAAGTAAAGGTTAGGTTGCTTTCATTTTTACATTTCTAGATCCACCCACAGGAACCAGCATTTGGAGGTAAAAATCAGTTTGTTGAATAAGCAAATGGATGAATGTGTCCTCAAACAGATAGTATTAGTGGCGTTTGACAGATGGAGAGATAATAACTCCACGAATTGTACTGATTTGCTGTAGATCATGGAGTGGTTCTGTGGTTTAGTGGGGAGGCACTGCATTGTGTTTGGTGCCATTTTCTATGATTATGGAATTCTCTCCTCCACATTGCTCTGTCTCCAGTGCTTTCAGTTTGAACATGAGGTACATAGTTCCTATTCTGGCATTGTTTACATTTTTTTAATTTTTTCTGTAAAAACTTTAACGATTTATGTAAGGAAGGGTCTAGAAGCCAGGGACCACATCTGTGCTGTTATCTTTGTGCAGTACTGGCCATAGGTTGAGTTTAATTTGGCAATAAATAAATCCCTCTGGATGAAGATGGTATCTGAAAACATAAAATCCTCAGAGAAACAATCTTCTTTTCTCAGCCTGTATCCTATACACTGTTCAGGAGAGAATGGCTAAATGAGAAATTAATAGGATTGGAAAAAAATTGTGGCCATGTAGGTGTTTTGTTTTTTGTTTTAATTTGGGAGTCAAGGTTCTTTACACTTTGTGTAAGTGGTATTTGCAAATAAGAGATTCTCAAACCCACAGGCCATCCACAAAATTGATGTCACCATTTTGACATTATAGCTCTACATTTGGGATTCATAAATGTGGAATGATTATCTTAACACCCTGGTCTTCCTCTCTGTTTGTCTAATGGTCATTTCTATTTGGATGTCTCATCATGACATCAAATCCAATATTTTTAGGAAAATACTCGTGATTGCTGATAAATGAAACCTGACTTCCTTTCTTGACTTTCTCACTCCTGTTACTTTTAACCCCATTCTAGTGGTCATGCAGGGTCCCAAACTCGGTTATTGTTTATTCATTCTTCTCCTTCACCTTCCATATCAAAACAAGTCCTGTCCATGTTCCTTAAATATATTTAATCTATTCCCATTCTTCTCTGTCGCTATGGCCACCATCCCATTCCCCTCCCTTAGCTACAAAGGGTACTGTTAGTTCTTTGCAACTCATTTCTCTGAATCTAGTATGTCCTGCATAAAATCTACCCTTATATTGTCCACAAGCCTATCTCCTTTGAAGGTTGTGTCATCATGGCATTTTCCTACCCAAACTTCACAGTGGCTTCATTGTTCCTTTTATGTCTGAGTGCATCTGTTTTTCCAGAGTCTTATCCCACTTTGCCTATTTAATTATATGTTCAGTTATGCACTAATATACATTGGTTCCCTCAGACTGGCTGGTTTCCTGCCCATCCCCTAAAATGGATAGTGTGTTTTACTTTCTCATCCCCTGCCTTTATTGCTACCTTTCCTTATAATATCTTGATAACCAGCCTGGTCTAGTGCAATGTTCTCACTTGGGGTGAATTTGGACAATGACACTTTTGATTGTCACAAATGGCAAGGAAGTGTTACTGGCATGTAGAGGGTAGGGGCCTGGGTTACTGTAAACACCCTACAATGCAACGGATAGCCCCTCATGACAAAGAACTGTTTGGCACCAAATGGCAATAGTTTCAAGATTAAGAAAACCTAGCCAAGTAGAATAAGTACCAGAAACAGGAGTCAGTCCAAGATGAGCCACTTCAGTTAGCAATCCTAAGACTGCTGCATCTCCTTTGTTAAATTAGGACGGTGGGTTATATTGCCACAACCCCTCTCCCACCCTTATGTCTGGCTCTCCTTAATGCTTACACTGCCTGTCAATCTGTACACTGTATATACATTTAAGATGGTGTGCTGGATATTGCCTGCTGTTCCTTTTATGGGTATTTCTCTACTCAGTTAGAGCCTGGCCTTCACCCTGACCATGAGCACCATGTCTCATTCCTATGTTCTCTCCAAGGTTTCAAGTAGCACCTTGTCTACTGAGCACAACAAATGCTGAAGAAATCTGTGTTGACTGATTGGATGATCATATTCCCAAAAAAATATTCTCAAGCCATCTGAGACATACGAGTGTGCCTATATATGCTCAGAAAACTAAAACACGGTTTTGTTTGGTCAGGCTAAATGTTGAGAATGTGTTGTCTTGCCTAAAGAAGTAAAGGACATCCTACTCCTTTAGGCTAACCCATTTGGAATGGCTGATAGAGCCACATTCCAGAGAGTTCTAGGGACTCATAATTTGTTAGGATTATAAAGTTAATGCATATTCATTGAGGAAATTGTTATGGTATAAAAATATGAATAGCATAAAATTAAAAATAAATCTTAACCTCACCTCCCACATATAACCATTGTTAACATTTTGATCTATTCATTCAGCTTTTTTAAATGAATGTGAATAGTAAAGAGTAATGTAAATTCAAACCTTTGCTTTTTTAAAAATACACACACACACATACATTCTCATTGCAAAAAGCTAGGAGTATATAAAATAACAAAAGATTTCCCTCCCTCCTTGTCTCATCAATATTTTCCATGGAGATAACCACTATTAACAAAAATAGCCTATATTCCTCCAGACTTTTCTATTCATATAGGAGCATGTATCTTTTTACTTTTACAGAAATAGTATACATATTGTTATGTAACATATGTTTCCACCTTGTATGTTTTCAATAACTCCCTACATCATGTAAATCTACCTCTTTCTTTTAAACCTACATAGTTGTGCCATTGAATAAATGTAGCAGAACTTTTTTTAACAAATCTCCAGTCACTACTGGGGAATTGTTTCAATTTTTGCTCCTATAAACGCCTTTGCAAATAATGTTTTTGTGCATATATGTCTTTTGATACTTGCGCAAGTTTTACTCTAAGATCCTGGAAATAGAAATGATAAGTCGTAAAAATACACAATCTAAACTTTGTTAGTTGCTGCCGGTGTACCCCCCAAAATATTTGCTAATTAGATCTTAAAAATGAATTTATTTGGATCAACCTTGTTGAAATTAGTAGAGTTTTAGTAGAGGATGAATATATAACTACTATTCTTATTTCAATATCTTTGAGGTATATTGCAAAGTCAAAAATGACTTTCAGATTTAGTCTGAGTGTGTCATATATCCTTTGTGTAAAACCTCTCTCCCACTGAACATGGCTGGCCTGTCCTTGATGTCTGAATAAGTAGCCACACAAAGTTTCCCAATAAGAAAAGTAGCATACCTTGGTGACTCTGGAGTCACACAGATTACATTTGACCCCGCCTCTTCTAATTACGAGCTATGTGTCCTTGGGGAAATTACATAACCTCCCTGAGTCTCAGTTTTCTTCTACACAAAATGGAAAAAGTAACAGTAAAGACTACTTTGTGGAAAGGATCAACAGATGCAATTAAAAATCTTCCTATAATGCCTAGCAAATATTTGGTTCATTTTAAGGGAATAATAGCTGTGGCTCAGGCAAGAATGAAACCTGTTACTGAGTATGATCCAAAAAGAGATGTCAGAGGTAGATGTCAGATCAGAATTCCTTTTTCTTCTCAGGCAGGGTCATGTTAACTCTGGAAGATGCTCAGTTCATCCTTGTCACTCGCTTTCCCTACTAGCTGCAGAGAAAACCGGAGGGGAGAATACAATGCCTGCGTTCCCCAGCACAGCAGCCTCTGTGTTATGGGACCAAAGGGGACCTTTTCACCACTTGTTAGTTGACAGGGTTATAATCAGCACCTTTAGGATGAACCAGGCAAGGAACATTCTGCAAGGATTAAGGCAGCAAGGAAATGTTGCCATTCTTGGGTAACTTGAGTCAGTCATTTTGCTGGAACCAGCACACTCTACGGTGATGCAAAACTGTGTGCGCCCTGTGGATACAGAGCTCAGACTTGTCAGGAGAAGATAATGGCAAGAAATTCCACACCAGAATGAGTGATAGTAATTGGAAATAGCTTGAGAAGAAAGCATATGATAAAGTAGCTTTTTTATTATTCTCTTCTGATAATATAAATGATCATTTGTAACACATTTATTTTGACAGTAGTCCAAGACTTTAAAAATATTCCCATGAACCAGTTATAAACTGTGATAACCAATTTCTTGGAGATTATATTGATTAAGGAAATTATTCATCTACTAGATTTTTCAGCTCAGATATTTTTCAAATGTCACTGAAGTCTCTTAAGCTTAAAAAACCTTGCTATTAACCAGTATGCACAGTAAATGCAAAACCGATGGGACAAATATTATGAATAGTACCTCTTAGGACAAAATTTGATTTGTTTGAAGGCAGATGACATTATAAAGGATAATAGTCCAAGATGTCAGTAGTGGGAGTTGGCACGCTACTTGATTTACTTAGCAGCTTTGTCACTGTATAGATTGAGATGTGATTGATTGTAACATTAATATAGAAAGTATGTTAATATTAGAACAGGCTTTAAGATCCCCCACCAGGAAATTCTCCCCCTCCTCAAATTGATATAATTTGGAATAAAGTGCCCTAAGGATACAATGCTTCTTAGACTGCAAGCACTTCTATGTAAGGATTCTTTTTTTTAATCAAAAAATTTTTTTGAGGAATACTTTATATACAATAAAATGCATCCATTTTAGGAATACATTTCAGTGAGTTTTGACAAATTTATGTATACACCTGTGCAACCACCACCAGCACAATCAAGGTAGAGGACATTTTCATCACCCCTCAAGTTCTGTCTTTTCTTAGTCAGTCCCATGCTCCTCAGCCCAGGGCAACTGCTCAACTATTTTCTCTCCCTACAGATTGGATTTGTCTTTTCTAGAGCTTTATATCAATTGAATCTTACTGAGTGTGGTTTCCTGTCTGACTTCTTTCACTCAGCAGAAATGCTTGAGTGAAATCCACTTCAGTGGCCCTGAGCCAGCTGGGGCAGAAATGCCGACTGCTTAGATGAGCCAGGTAAGCCGGAAAAAATGTATCGCATTTCAGGGCAAAATTCTTCTACATTGTTGCATGTATCAGTAGTTCATTCCTTTTTTTTTTTTGTCTTGTTAGTGTTCCATTATATGAAGATAACATGTAACATATGTGTGTATCCAGTCTCCATTCCCTTGGTGGTGGACATTTAGCTTGTTTCTACTGTTTGGACATCATAAATGAAGCTGCTTTATATATTCATGAGTAAGTCTTTGTGTGAACATATGTTTTTATTTCTCTCTTGTACATATACAGTAGTAGTATGGTAGGATGCATAGTAAGGGTGTAGTTAACTTTATAAAAAAACTGTCACACTGTTTTAAAAAGGGTTGAACAGTTCTACATCTTTACAACCAATTCTGTATATTTGCCAACACTTGGTATTGCCAAGTCTTTTTTTTTTTTTTTTTTTTTTACTTTTTTTAGGAGAGCAAGGCAGAGACATTTATTTAGAGATAAAGTGAGAGGACAGAGCCTCTGGCTGACGCCAGGACGGGACAAGAGAGGCCCCACCAAGTCTTTTTAATTTGGTCATTCTAATGGGTATGTAGTGATATCTAATTGTGGGTGGTGATTAATGATGTTGAGCATCATTTTGTGCTTAGTGGCCATGTAATATATCATCCCTTGTTAAGTGTTCACATCTTTAACTCATTTTTTAAAATGGGGTTATTCCTCTTGTAAAAGTTCTTGATATTTTTTTAAGTATATTCTTTTGTTGGATAAATACATATAGCAAATATTACTTTACATATATAATGCTTTCTCCAGTGTGTGGCTTGTCTTTTCAGTATCTTAATACTGTCACTTGAAAACCAGAAGCTGTAGATTTTACTGAAAGGGACTCTTTTTAATTCCTACTCCTGTCTCCTCTAGAGCTTTGAACTTTGAATAGAGCTTTTTGTAGACCCTGAGTAAATCTTTGTTTATTGACAAACTGGAAAAAGCAAGAATATTAGCTCTGAATTGAGAATTTAATTTTAAATATTGACATTCTGGCTTCCTCGAAGTAGGCTATGCAAATTCTAAAATGCAGTTCCATGAGGTAGAAAAAAAATATTGCTGCTCCCATTTTATAGAAAAACAATCTAAGGTGTGAAAAACTGAAGTACATGACCTGAAGTGAAGACAAGTGGCTGAGGTGGGGCACAGAAATGTGGGGAGACCAACTGGTGACAGTGCTGGGTCTGGGCCAAGCCCAGTGCGGTCCATTGCCTGGTGCCCGACCACACTGGGCTAAATAATTACAGCAAGGCCTGGGCCTGAAGGGGTCAGCCTGCACCTCCGGTACTGAGTCTTTCATTTTATTTAGTTTGTTTTTTCCTTTCTCCACCCTCTCTCCCTTCTTTTCTTTTCTTTTTCCCTTTCTCTCTTTTTTTCTGCCTTCAGCTTCATTATGTGCTTCATTCAGCTGTGCTTGGTTTTGCTGGTGTTTCAGTCTCCCCTTTTTCTTCCTTTCTCTATCCTCCCTTCTCTCTCTCTCTGCCAGTCTTAAATGAGGAACTCATCTTTTATAACTTATCACAACCCGATTTGGGGGTTGTGCCAAGAAACATGCACTTGAACGTGTCTGTATAATCTGCTGATGGTGCCAGAGCCAAAGGCAAAAACAAAAATCTGCTTCAGTGGCCCTGATCCGGCTGGGACAGAAACGCCGACTGCATGGACGAGCCATACAAGCCTGAAAAAATTTACCTTGTTTCAGGACAAAGCCCTGATATGTTCTGTTTTGTTTTTATTTTAAATTAAGTTTATTAGTAATGATTATATTCCTACTACCAAGCCTCTGTAAAATAGCAGCTACATGGGTAGATCTTTAAAAGGAGTGATCATTTATTATACAGATCTGGTATTTCCTTGCTTTAAACTTGGATAAAGTCCTCACTCCTTAAGGCAGCCTGCAGAGTCCTGAGTAAGTAGGATCCCTGCCTTCACCTCGCCTCTGCGCACTCTTATGTTCCACTGGTTGGTTGGCTCATTCATATTCACACCGAGCCCCCCCCCCACCCAGGCTATTCCGAGTCCTCCCGTTGATTGCATCAGACAATCTGCCTCCTGTCCCACCTACCCTCCTCCCATCCCTCTCTTCACCCCCCTTCTTCTTCATAATAATGTAATACCTATGTCTGTTTATGAAAAGTATACATGCTGGAAGTAAACTCTAGCAATAAAGAGAATTTCAAAGTGTAATTGAAAAAATTTAACCCACCACTAAGCAATAACTATAATTTATATTTAACATTGTTTCAAACTTTGTTTATATATATACAAACATATATACAAATGTATATGCAGATTTTATGTGTATATATGTGTATGTGTATACATATATACATATATACATTATATATGATATAATACATATATGAACACATACATATGAATAAAAGGTACTTCATGTATACTTTTCCATGAATGACAGGATAGATTCTTAACACTTTATTAAAATAGGATTATATTATACATAGTATTTTAAGTTAAAAGTTTTACATTTATTTGAGTTTATAAAAAAAAGAAATGAAACTGAAAGAAGAGTTAGCTAAACTTTAGATAAAAATTCCTTTACCATAAGTAATATTTCCTAGGAAATCCCTCTAAAGTTATAAAAACACAAATACTTCTTCAGAGTGGGGCAGAGAACTCTATTAATAGAGTCATTCTGTTTTATAATAGCATTATTCAGGCATAATTCACAAACAATAAACTGCACATATCTAAAACATACAATTTGGTCAGTTTTACATATGTGCACGCATGTGACCATGACCAGGAAACTGAACACACTCAGGATATTGAACATACACCTTCAGGTCCCTTTGCAAATCCTTCCATTCCCCCTCCCTCTTAATTTCCCCAGGCAACGGGATGTGGTTTCTATCATTTTCTAGTTTTACATAAATGCAGTCATTCAGTCTGTACTTTTTCTTGTCTGTTTCTCTCAGCATAATTATTTCCAGATTCATCCATGTTGCTGCACATGAGCAGTTAATCCCTTTGTACTGCTCCATAGACTTCCATTGGGTGTATATCCTACCACCTGTTGATCAATCACTACCTATTGATGGGCATTCAGATTGTTTCAAACCTGGGGCTATTCTCACAATAAGTGGAATTTCCTCAAAATGTAAAACATGTGCTCCTCCAAAGATATTGTTAAGATAATGAAAAGACAAGCCACAGACTTAGACAAGATATTTGCAAAGCTTATCTCTGATAAAGGACCTGTGTCCAAGATACAGAAGGACCTCTCAAAACTCAAACGTCAAAAAAACACACAACCCCTTTATATATTTTGACTTAAACAGATTCTTTCAACTCCTTGCTACAAAATGAGAGGAAATTAACACCTTCCCCCAGAATGTCTCCCTTCTTCCTAATTTTGTGGTTATATTACTGTTTTTATATTGTCAAGGGTTATAACATTTTCAGTGTGATCTGTAATTGTAATACCTATTGGATTTATTCTTAGATTTAATACTCACAGATATTTCTTCCACCGTATCTTCTTTACTCCTGAAGGTTTAGTTTTTATTAATTCACAACTGACGGGATCTTGTCAGTAAGCAACTTTATTCAAAAAGGTTGCATGGCCCATTGCTCTCTGATCCCTTACAGGCGTGATAATCGCTTTCTGTTGCTGTTCTTGATCATGGCTTGTGTCTGCTTACATTCCCTTAGGTCTCAGCCTAAAAATCAGTGTCTTTTAAGTTTTAAGTGAGGCTTTCCATGACTCAAAGATCAGGTTAAAACCCTAATTATACACACAGAAATTATATAAAATTATCGTGAATTAATTAGTTGCATGATTTTTGTTTAATAGCCTTTCCTAGACAATATAAATTCTAAAGTGTTGGTAAAATTGTGATATTTCCAGAATCTCTAACCTGGCCTTAATTCATCTCCGTATCAATAGGTGTTTCCAAGGGATGGAGAGAAGCAGTTCATCTCCATATCAGTAGGTGATTACCAGGGGGAGCAAGGGACCCCAGAGGTTGGGTAGGGCCCCTTTTGGCAGCCTGGTCATGAGACACATGGGTGAGCAGAAGTGGATGACTGCTTATATGCAATAAATGAGTTTCTCCCATTTCATTTCACCTGCTGACTGATTTCTGTTTCATAGGTAATTTGCCCCAGGCTGGGAGACAGATTTACCCCCCCACCATCCCCACCGGGGTTACACCTGGGGATAGTCGGCAAGACCTCTGAACCTGAAATCTGTCTTCATGGGTATGACGCTTGGGTGGGCTGCACCTGTGGGTGGTGGGGAGTTCCCAGTGGCTGCTGCCAGTGGGGGGTGAGGACTCACCCTTCCCTCTGGCAGTGGTGGAGGGTGCAGCTTTACCTGGGAGCCCCCTATTTGTGGGGCTTCCACTTGGGGAGTCACTAGTGGGAAACTGGTCCAGGGTAAAGCATTTCCTAGAGGGGTGGGGCTTTCCCCAGAACTGGGGAAGGGTGGAGACACTGGAAACCGTGAAATTAGTCCTCCATGAGATAGAAGACTGCTTAGAGGCCCCAAGTGGCCATGTAGCAGCCGCGATTGTGGGATGTCCGTTTCTCACGATAGTGGAAAGGGTTATTGAAGAGAGAGACACACTTCAGAGTTGCTTGGAGGAGCTGAGCAATGACCTATGGAATGCCCTGAAAAAAGAGAGACAGTTCTTGAAGAAACAGGTTGCACTCCTGGAAGATACCTTAGTAGTGAGGGAGGAGGCAGCAGGAGAATCCACATGGCAGAAGGCCATGGGGGAGGGGGAGGAAAGAGCCATGCCTTCAGCCCTAGAAATGGTAGAGGAGATGTCAGGAGAGGATGAGGGGGTGGGGCTGAGGGCCAAACTCTTGCCGAGGCCACTGCCCGAGGCACCAGGCTCTCCTGCATTAAAGGCCTGCCAGTTGTAATTAAGAAAATAAAAATATAATAACCACAGTCTCCTCAGAGGGAGGAGCAGCTCCCTCCCCAGGTTGTGGAGCACTCCATGCTCCGCCCCTATACCCAGGATGAGCTGGTGGACATGAGCGTCCGGTATAGGCAGAGGCCATCAGAATCTCTGCCTACATGGCTTTTACGTTTCTGGGATATGGGGGTGGAAAACATTGATGTGTCGGGTACTGAGATGAGTAGAATGGCTTCCCTGACAACTCACCCTCCCCTCCAGCAGTGGTTGCAAAATGCCCTTCAGGCCTCAGGGAGTCAGACACTCCTGGAATGGCTGACAGCTGCCATCAGGGTAGTTTGGCCTAATCAGGGTGATTTACCATATTTACCCACTAGCTGGGAAACGTATGTAGAGCTCCAACAGGTACTGCGGGAACTGGGTATGAAAAATATCATCTATAATATGGACCCCTAGGGCCCTGATGAAGAGGTGTTCACTATAGGAATGAGAAATCTGGTGCTGCATACAGCTCCCCCACTCTCTTTTGGTCCCTAGTGACTATTCTTGCCCCCCACAAAGGGCAAACCATAAGTGAGGCTACTCATACTTTAGTAGATCTGGGGAATGTTGAAACAATAAGGGCCTAGAAGGAAGTATGGGCCATGACTGAGAGAAGTGTGAAAGGCCCTGTGAAGGGTCTCAAGAACCCAGATGTGGGTTGATTTGGTAAAGGTCGGGGTAGTGAAAGAAAAACTCGATGGCAAGTCCAATAGGATCTTGTTAGAACTGTGGCACCAATTTAAGCCAGAGCATCAGTACCAGCTGCTGAGGTCCAGGGCACAGAAGCCGAAGGCAAAGCCCCATGTCCGGCCTGTCCCTGTAAGACTTCCTGGGGGACAGTACTCAGGCTCCACCTGGGCCCTCACCCCCACAGGAGGATGATTGGGTGTCACGGTTCGACTGAGGGGGATGTCAAGTCCCCCATGTTGGGGAACGTGGTGGGGACTGGAGGCCACATGTAGAATTAGCAATTCATTGGTCCTGAGATGAGTAGAATGGCTTCCCTGATGACTCACCCTTTCCTCCAGCAACGGTTGCAAAGTGCCCATACACAGAACACACATACAACGTGTCCCAGCACTGGTGGACACAGGAGCTGAGTGTTCTCTGATTTATGGCAACCCTAAGAGTTTTCCTGGGACCTCTGCTGTGATAGATGGCTATGGGGGTAAGGCAATTAGAGTGAAGAAAGCCCAAATCCCACTGGGGATAGGATGTTTACCCCCAAAGGAATATACTGTGTACATTTCTCCTATCCCTGAATATATTTGGGGGTAGATACCCTGCAGGGCCTGTGGTTACAGACCACTGCAGGTGAGTTCAAACTGAGGGTATGTGTGGTAAAGGCAGTTCTGAAGGGACATGCTAAGTACCCACCTGTAGCTCTGCCTGTACCCCAGCAGGCGACAAATACTAAGCAGTATAAATTGCCTGGGGGGCACAAGGAAATTGGAGAAACTCTACAGGAGTTGGAGAAGGTGGGCATCATAAAGCCCACTCATGAGGCTGTGTGGCCTTTTAATTCCCCAATGTGGCCAGTGAAAAAGCTGGATGGCTCTTGGTGTTTGACCATAGATTGTAGGGAATTGAATAAAGTCACACCCCCTTTGCATGCTGCTGTCCCCTCTATGGCAGCCCTTATGGACACCCTCAGTCATGAACTAAGGATGTATCATTATATTGTAGACCTTGCTAATGCTTTCTTCTCTGACATAGCACAGGAAAGTCAGAAACAGTTTGCCTTCATGTGGGAAGGCTGGCAATGGGCATTCACTGTCCTTCCACAGGGATACTTGCACAGTCCCACCATTTGTCACAGACTTTTGCCCAGGACTTGACCATATGGAAGAAACCACAAATGGTGCAGCTGTATTACTCCATTGATGATATGGTCACATCTGATTCTCTTTCAGACTTAGAAGGGGCAGTTCCTAGATTGCTGCAACATCCACAGGGGAAAGGATGGGCTGTGAACAGCACCAAGGTTCAGGGACCTGGTTTGTCTGTAAAATTCTTAGGCCTTACCTGCAAAGACCTGGTATTCAATACAAGATTTTTAAGAAAAGACCTGAGCAGGCAGTTTTCACTTGGTACTGGAATGAGAATTGTGAGAAGGAAGGAAAACTGGTGCAAATATGAGGACAGGGAAAGCAAGTCTGGAATGGGTCACTGACCTCTGCCTCATTACCCACAGCCATGTTCAACCAGGAATGTGCACTGAACTAAGGACCAGAAATGTATCTGGATTTTCTGATTCACATCCTTCTTTCCATCATCCCTGTTCTTGACTAAGGATGGGAAGGTGTTGAAAGGCTCTGTTGGGACTCAGTTGATATTTTCAGGTCTCAGTCACAAACTAGGAACAAAGAACAACAAGAAACTCTCTAAAATAAGAAAGTTTAATAAAACACCTCTCCAAAGGCAAGGAGCTTCTGTTTTCTCTTATTTTAGAATAGGAAAGATAGAGAGGACTTACTTATTCCTCCAGTAAGCATCTATCATGCGCCATGAGCTAGGGGTGCAGCACCAAGCAGAGCAGATACGGCTCTGTCTTGCCCTCATCAAGCCTCCAGCTTACTGAGTAACACTTGAAGGTTACACACTAAGGTTTACACCACAGAAATTGGCAAGCACTACAAATCTGAGCTTGATGTATTGCTTCAGTGATTTTCTAAACTTAAAAATAAGTGATGGAGAAAATGTTAATTAATCATGCAGATTAATCTTAGAAGCCTGCTGTATTTGTAGCTACTACACCGTGAATGGCATAAAAAAATCAAGGCAGTGTTCTAGTATTCAAACATTACTACCCGATTCAGCAAAGAAGTCACGCATGTCATTCATAAATAAGTGAAATTCCAGGATATGTCTTCTTCTTTGTTTCACTTTCCTCTTACTCATTAACATAAACAAAAATATCAACCAACATTCATGTCAGAACCATGTTCATTTAGCATTTGCAGCCATGGCGTGGCTACAGATACAAGCATTTGTCACAAGTCAACAAAAGCATTCTACAGAAACAATCGGCTCCTGTTTGAAATGCATTGTTTTTCCTATCCACAGCATCATTATGAGTTCAAAATCAAAGGTCAGAAAAGGCAAATGTTCTGTACTTTCTGTTGATTTGTAACCACACACCTTCTCACATGAGCATCTCTACATGGCCCAGTGGCCAAACTGATTTACACAGCAGTATTAGTGGTTCTCCCCAGCAACACTGGGTCGGCCAGCCAGTATGAAAGAAAACTTGCATCTTGGGAGGTGGCTATACTGATCCCCCAGGAAGAATTAGATCATGCTGAATCATTCTCTCCTTCTGTCTGCCTCGTGCTACCACTGGGCTCCTGATGGCTGAAGCATCAAGCTAGGTCTGGTCCCTGAGTCAGCATTCACAAGCCAGGCTTACCTCTGAGAAGTCGAGGACCCATGTGAGCACTGAGCCCAAGTACAAGCCACTGATTGGCTACCAGTGGGACATAAGGGCTGGTGCAGCAGCTTCACTTGTGTTGGGGCATCAGGTCTCTGCATTTGGGGGTCCCCTCCTCTTGACATCTTTGTTGTGGTTGTGGTAAATTTAAACCATAGATGGCATGCCACGAGGGGGTAAGGAAGTTGAAATTTTATAACACTTTAGGAATTTGCCCCTCTGGGGAAGTGTTTTGATTTCACAGAGAATCTTCCAGTGTGACCAAAAGAGTAGGTTTCTGAAATGTCTTGTTTTATTGTGGATGCAATTTGTTGTCGAATGACCAGGGTATCCTGGGTATCCTTGCTTCTGGTGCTTGCTAATTCTGGGCTTTATGCATTTAGGCCAGTGGTGCAAGTTCACACTGAAGGCATGCAAGGGGGAAGAGGAGTAGGCAGAAATGTTCTTCAGAGTCCCTGGAACTGGCTGAACTCATAGTACAGAAGACTAAGGAAACCAAAGATTTGTGGTGTCATAGATTAGATGGCCAGGCTAGACTCAGGACTCCCAGTTAGATTAAAGATCTATTAAAACACTTCAACATGTTATTGTACTATATGTAAGCAGACATACTTTCTTAGAAGTTTATTACCAACCTGAAAGCATTCTGGAAGTGGTGGTAGCCCAGTGAATCTGCTTTGGCTTAACCTTTTACAAAAAAAAGAAATGCATACACACACACACACATGTATGTATATACACACATATATATTCATGTACATATATACATCTATTCATATGTCTTATCCACTCATATATATATACATGCCTATATACATACATGAGTAGGTAGATGGGCAGATGCTACACAGACATGCATGAGTCATTGATGCCTCTATCAGTCAGGGTCTAACCAAGAATCAGAAATCATTTGAGTTTTAAAAAAAGGGACTTTAACAAAGGGCATGGTTTACTCAAGTGTAAAGTGGCCGAGAGGCTGTGCAAAGTGCAGCAAGGTGAGTCAGAAATGGGCCAACATCAAGGAGCAGGAGAGACTGTGGGAAGGTGGACTTCTGGAGCCGCAGTCAGGGGATGTGTGAGGAGGCCTTTCTCTAGCCCTCCTCCTCTGTTTTCTGCTCCTCTTCTCCTCTTGCCAGTAGTAGTTTCCAGCCATTAAAAGGCAAAAGAAAGAAGGGGGTGAGATGGATGGGGAAAAACAGTTCTTACCAGACTGGGCACCTGATGGCAGCTGGGACCACCAAGGAAACACAGTGACTTCCCCAAAGGCTGTCTGCAGCAGGGAACAGGGAGCAGGCCCCAGGCTCTTCCCCCCGCACCCCTGTGTCTCTGCCACTCCTCCCACTGACTGCCTGCAGCTAGAGCGCAGCTGCCATGAGCCTGTGAAAGCAGCCTCCCAGAATCAACTCTCTTGTATTAATTGTCTATACTCATGTAACAGGTTACCACAAATTTAAGAGGTATAAAATAACACAAGTTTATGATTCATACTTTCCCTGGGTAGGAGTCCAGTCATGGGTGACGAAGGTCTCACATGTTGAAATCAAAGTGTTGGCCAGTCTTATGTGAGGGTGTGTCCTCTTCCAGGTGCATGCAGGTTATTGACAGAATCGATCTCCTTGTGCTTGTGGGACTGTTTTTTGCTGGCTGTGGAATCTAGAGAAGACCCTAGACAACACACTTAGGTCCTAGCCACCTGGCCCTGTCACAACACAGCAGCTTCCATGTCCAAGCCAGCAGGAGATGATTCCTCTCTGTCTGTACGTCAGTCTCATACTTCATGGCCTAGTCAAGGGGGTGATTGTCCCACTATTTTCATAAATCCTGTCTTCATTCAAGGAGCAGGTATTGTGCAGAGTACATATACCAGCTGTTGGACATTTTGGGGCCACCTTAGAATTCTGCTACCAATGAGATACTGAACAAAAAATTGGATCTGGGGGCAACCAGGCCCAGTCCTGGAACAAATGTGAAATCAAAGCAACTGTCTTTCCCACTTGCTTAAATTTCCTTAGCGAACCTCCTTAATTGCTTACCTTAGATGGAAATGTTAGCAGACCTAGTGACTCCTCGGATTCCTGACACCAAGTCAATTTACTGATGACAATGTCTGTTTGCAGGTAAGAGTCAGTGCATCAAAACTGATGGAACTGGATGCTCCTCCTCCTTCTCCCAACTCGTCCCAGCCCGAGAGCTGTTGCCTGGGAAGATGGGAAGGTGAGCTCCATTTTCACAGTTCCTTATTTTGCCTCCCTGTGTTACTAAGTGCAGGCTCTGAATGCAGCCCGCCACCCACTGCAGAGAGGGGAGGGGGGCCCCAACGTGAGGGTGGCAGGTGGGCAGGAAAGTTCTTATGTGACCAGGGCTATCAAGGTGGGCTTCATGCTTTCTGGGCCTGGCGGGTGGTGAGCGCTTCCTCTGTCCTGTGGATGCTTCTGTGGGTCCTGTGGAGGCCTCGTCGGGGCTGTCCCACCTTGGTGAGGGAGAGGGCATCCATTCCCACAGGGCTCCAGTGGCTCCTTCCTCACCCCCGTCAATCTGGATTCAACCCCAGCCTCTTCCTACTCAATTCCCTTCACCTGCTGTGTGCCTGTCTTAGAAGGATTAAGATGATTACTGACCAACTCCCTCCCTCAGGACCCACTTACACTCTGTAGGAGGTGCTGGCAAATCCTTTGCTCTGACAAACTCACCGGCAGGGTGATGCCCGACTCAGCCATCCTTCCCTCTCAGCCAGCCAGGTCCTCTTTAGGAGAAGTCTGATCTGGTCCACTGAGCCCCACCCTCATTCCAGCCCAGGGCTGACATGCAGGGCAGCCTCTCCCCCCGGCTCCCTTGGGTGGGTGGAGTGAAGTGGGGCTGAAAGCACCATAGGAGCTCCCTCGGTAAACCCTGTATTCCTTAGATGTGGGAATGGCTTAAGAAGATAATATTTGCTGGTTTTCTCTTTTGAGAAAACTTGCATTTTGGCCTGGCACCTGACTTAGGGATATCATCTAACTCAGTGCTTCACTTGAAACTTTTTTTCCCAGGTGGGGAATCTAAAAATCAAAGGAACCCCCTGATTACATAGAAAGGGGCGTGCCCATGTTTCTGGGGAAATAGATCTACCTTCCATCCCCTACTTTTTTCTTCCACAAAGAGACTCAGCTGTTGTGAGGAGTTTTCACAAATATACTCCTGGAAAGATCATTTGATTTTAGAGACTAGAATCCAACACCAGTCCCAACAGCTTTCAGACCTATGCAGTAATTCTAATAAACTTAATAATTTGGACAAGTGACTGTGAACATTATAAATCATGTTTCATTACCAAGCTGTCAGAAGCAACTCTAGTTGACCTAGAGCCCAAGAAAAAGGATGGAATAAACTTTGTTTCCCTGCAGCATTCTTGTTACGCCGTTGGTGTTTCAAAGATTTCTCATGTCTCCTCATTGAAACATCCATCTTGACTAATGGCAAAATTACACCCAAGGGGTTTTTGCAGAAGGCAAGGATTTGTCCTCATCCTCTATCTAGGTATCTCCTAGAATGTTTCAGTCCAACACTCTGGAATACCATGTTTCTTTGACCTTGTTTATCTAAGTGTAGACAGTAGAGTGACACTGTCTGTTTTGCTGATAAAATGGCATCTGAAGACCTTTTCCGTGCTACAAATTAAGAGGAAAATATTAAAGTTGTATCAGGACCACACAGGAAAACAAAAATCCAACAAAAAAATAAATAAAATAAACTGCACTTAGCAGTTATTTCACAGTAAACTATTTGTTAACATAGGCTCACATCCTCCTTTCCAAATTTGTTTTCTGCCATTGTCTTATATGTCTTTTGTCACTCACAATTTCACATCTGTCCCAAATATTCATTTTCTTTCCGATGTCTCCAATTTTCAAACATGTTTCTGTCTGCTTAGAATGCCTTTCTCCTTTTTTGTTGCCTGATAGCCACGGCTTAATTCAAATGTCTCCCTCTTACCTGTAGGCAGAGCCCGCGCTCAGTTCCTTGTGATCCCCTAACACAGAGCACAGGCGTTTGCAAACTATGGTCCTGCGGGTCAAATCCAGCCAGTCACCTGTTTTCATAAAGTTTTATTGAAACGCAGCCACTTGCTGTGTTTAAGTATTGTCTGTGGCTGTTATCTGTGTCTTCTTGCTTGTGTAGTAGAATTAGTAAGTATAAAAGGGCCCATAAGCCCTGCAAATATTCATTCTCCGACCCTAGACAGGCATTAGCACATCTTGGGCTTTTGACATCTTGGATTGAAATTGTTTATTTAACAGGTTGCCTACCCACATTGTCATGGGCTTAGTCCTTCAAGATGTAGACCATAAAGAACAGGGGCACTGGAGGTGGACAGACTGGTTTCCAGTTTTAGCTGTGTCACTTAAAAGCTGTGTGACCTTGAGAAACTTACTTCATCTATCTGAGCCTCAGGTTTCTCATTGGCAAAGCAGGGGTGATAATAATAACCACACAGGGTTGCTTTGGGGATTAAATGAGATACTGCAGAAATGCTTCAAACTGTGTCTGGAACAACTGTAGCTATGAATAATCTTTGTATCCCACATGCCGTTAACGTGCCCCATCTTCTGCTGTTAGAGTACCTAAAATCTAGTGCATTCTTCATAAACATTTCTTGAGTTTGTTGAAGGAGTAATGAAAAAGACGTAAGTATTCCTGAAAGATTAAAATAATAGGAAATAATTAAAGTTGTAGGCAGATTCCATGCACAAAGCCAAAGTTTGACTCAACATACTTAAGGGAGGGGCAAGAAAGCAAAGACACAAAAGGCTTAATAGAACAAAGAGGAAAAAATAAGAACTTACAAGAGCTACCTGTCACCTGGCCCCAAAAGGGACTGGATACTTCCCAAGTTTGTGTATATCCAAGGGCTCAACTGCCCATCCCTGTCTGAAGCCAGTAGCTCCTATGCACTCTTTAATCCTGCTGCATCCATGCAGAAGCAGCCAAAGCCACAGTATGGCAGCTCTGTCCCTGAAAAGGGGAGCTGTGCTAATTTGCCATGATTAGGAGAGCTTTGAAGGTCTTTGCCAGTTTTTATCAAGGCATAAAAAGCAGTTATTACAATTAATGCAATTAATGCAATTTACCATGTGTTACTCTTCCAGAAAAGCTATTTCAGAGTAGGTCTGCCATCTGTCCCTTTCGGAGTTATAAACCTTATAATTTAGCTCTGTCCAGAATCCCAGGTTTTGCCTGTAAAACCCCAGAGAGCTTCCTCAGAAGGATCTGCTCCAGCACATGCTTGTTGCTGGGCTCTCAGAGATCTCAGATTCACTGACCCTCTTTACCTTCATTGTGAGAAAGGCTTTCATGGCTGGGCAGGAGGATGAAAAATCCAGCCTCTAAATGGCTATTCAGACATTTATTTCTGCAGGGGAGCCCACCACCAGCAGAGGGAGCTTCCTTTTTGCTGTCAACAACCCTTTCCCTTCACACAGCACTAATGCTCGAAGATACAGTCTCCCAACATCGCTTTTGGCGACAGGGAAATATGGGAGCAATACCATAGAGGGCATATGTTGTCACCCAGCCAGGGAAAATAGAAAAATGCTTGCCAAAGAGATCCAGGCTCAAAGGAAACAGGAAAGAAACGAGGAGGTGAAAACGTGACTTCTAGCTTATGTCAAATGTTCTTAAAAATTTTTAAATGGACAGCTGAGTGAGATCAAAGTTCAGCTATCAAAGATCAAGTTAAAGTGTAGAACAACTACTTGTTATCCTTTAGGGAAAAAACCCTCTCAATTCTGTGTTTATCTTCCTTCTTGAATAGGTGATTTCAGGTTTTGGGGAAATACGAAGTAATATAACCCATTTTAAAAAGCATAATGCCAAGCAAATGGTTGGAAAACTCATACGTTGCTTTTCACCCCTTATCTTCATTCCTCTGAAAGAAATCTGGCTGTAGAACTGCTAAGTGTATAGTGAAAAGGGAAACAGGACAGCGTTTCCCCAGTGAAAACAGGATCCACAGAGACAGAAACACCCAGCTTTTCTCCCTGTTCGTGCATTTGGAAGAAGCTGCCATTTCTTAAGTTTGGCACCTCTTTCCTTTCCAATAACCAAAATGATTTCATGTAAGATATTTATACATCTATAAGGTACTAACTCTATGTATTTTAGTGACTAAATGTTTCTATACCCTTTTTATTTCAGTGCTTTGGCTTGTGCTATAATTACCTATTTTCAGGAATGATGCACGTAGCCCTTGGGTTCATGAGAGGTTGTTGGAAAACAAATTTGGTTCTTGGCGATGATCTTTGGAGACTTCGGAATTTGTCAGGAGACAGGCTCTTTCCTCCCTGGCCTACCTTCAGATGAAGGCACAGGACTGGGACGAGGGCTTTGTCTGCGGTGTAATGACAGCATGTCCTTTTTCAGTCAAAAGGGCTGTGGAGGGCCAGAGAGTAAGACTTACTGCTGCTGGGAACTTGCCATTTTCCTCAAATCATGTGAGCCAGTGTCATGCTCTCACTAATGTGGCAAGGGAAATAGACATGTCAGTTTTCATTGTCAGCTTCTTACAACATTTACCTGGCAATGTTTTGCCGATATACTTACTATTGCATTTTATATTTAATACCAGGGTTTGCTTACAAGTTAAGACATATATTTAAAAATTGCCATCAAGATGTTGTATTCAAGTTGATACATTTGAAGTTTTTAAGCAAGATTGGGTTTTGCATAGACTAGCTTTTGTGCAAATGAAAATATAATTTGCAAAGTAAATTAAATCAAGTTAATAGATATGAAAATAACTAGTGAAGAGATAACCATGAAGTTTATACCCATAACTTCTGTACTATTTCAGATGGTGAGCCTGAAAGCACAACTTAAGTGGCAGTTGGGATTCAAGTGAATGGGACACAAAAGCAGGGCTTCCTGGATATGCCTGTCATGGTCACAGACACTCCAGTTATTCCTCCTGGAACAGTGGATTCTGACTGTACCATTAGGGCAGCCCCAGAACCACTGTGCATAATGGGCAGAGTCCTGTGAGATGGCCCTGGGTAGCGTGGCCATACGTCTGCCCAGTGACCTTAGGCAGCTTCACAGAAAGGACCCTGCCAAAGTTACTCTAATAAAGAACTGAGCAACGAAGACTAGCTCCTTGCAGAATCTGAGGACACATAAAGGAAGGATCAATTAGGACCTAGAGGAGAACTGAGCTGCACACACAGAGAATCAGGGAAATGAGACTGGATACTTGAGAGAGCACATAGATGCAAGAATATCAAGCCCATCTTTGAAAACATCTTACCTCCTGATGGTTTTTGCTCTGGTCCATATGTGTTTTTATATTTTTATGATATTCACCCTTCTGCTTCAGTTGCTGCAATGGGCATCTGTTCCTTCTTTCAGAAAAATCGTAATCCCATTGGTACTACTATAAGCAATAAATAGCTTAACTTAATCCTAGGAACAGATACTGTCATTATTCTTAAATATCTCATAAATGTACTTTTTTTTTTCTCACTAATTTTCCCTTCACCAACTTTTCCCATCCCCATTCCCCTCCCTTATGGCAACCACCAGTCCATTCTCTGTGTTTATGAGTCTACTTCAATTTTGTTTGTTCTTTTGTTCCATTTTTTATATTCCACATATATGTGAAATCATATGGTACTTGTCTTTCTCTGACTTATTTCACTTAACATAATGCCCTCTAGGTCTATCCACATTGTTACAAATGGCAAGATTTCATTCTTTTTTATGGCTGAGTAATATTTCAGTGTATATATGTACCACCTCTTCTTTATCCATTCATCTATTGATAAACACTTCAGTTGCATCTGTATGTTGACTATTGTAAACAATGCTGCAGTAAAATAGGGGTGCATATATCTTTTCAAATCAGGGATTTTGTTTTCTTCGGGTAAATTCTCAGACATGGAATCGCTGGGTCATATGCTATTTCTTTTTTTAGTTTTTGAGAAACCTCCATACTGCTTTCCATATGGGCTACACTCATTTGCAATCCCACTCACCAGTGTAGGAAGGTTTCCTTGTCTCCACATCCTCATCAACACTTGTTATTTCTTGTTTTTTGATAGTAGCCATTCTGATTGGTGTGAGGTGATATTCCACTGTGACTTTAATTTTTATTTCCCTGATAATTAGTCATGTTGAGGATCTTTTCATGTGTCTGTTGGCTATCTTTGGGAAATGTCTACTTGGGAAAATGTCTGTTCAGGTCCTCTGCCCATTCTTAATTGGATTATTTGTTTTTTTAGGTGGGGAGTTGTATAAGTTCTTAATGTATTTTAGATATTATCCCCTTATCAGATACATAATTTGCAAATATATTCTCTCATACAGTAGACTGCCTTTTCATAAATAGACTCTTAAGCCTATGTAGAACAAAGATGACCACTTTTCATTTTCACTTGGTACTTTTGTAAACTTGATTTCTGGGAATAGATTATTTCTGCCATATCAGCACTTAACAGATGATTAAACAGATTTCCAAAGAATATAGTGACCTGGCACACATCACTTAGAGAACCAGTTGCACCAGAGACCTCAGGATGGTGAGACAAACTGATATCTGTTTGCTTATGTATGACTCTTCTTTTTACTTAGGCATCTTTTAAGTAATATTGGAGAAAATATAAATAGAAAGATTACCAAGTTTAGATGAAAAGGAAACAGCAGGGGGCATGTGGCATTTCAATCCTGTGGGAGGTATGGGCATCAATATAGGACTGGTTTTGATAGTGTGCTGCCCCCTGCCCCCCAAACTGTGTGAATTGCTCATAGAAAATAAAGGAAAGCTATGAGGTAATTCTCGCCTTTAACCTGAGGACAGGTGGTACCAATATTTGTGGAAGGGGGCCTGGTGTAGAACAATGAAAGGAGATCTATGTACATAGAACAGCATGGTGTCACATGCTTAGTTCACTTATTCAACAAATATTTACTGAATTCCTAGCACAGTTTCAGGTGCTGGAGTATAGCAGCGATGGGAATAAAGTCCCTTCCCTCATGGAGCTTATATTCTAATTCAAGGTGTCTCAAAGTATGACATACAAAATGCTAGTCAGTGCAGGGCCAGCAGTCAATAGCAAAAAGGGGGTCTTCTGATTTTAAATAGTGGAAAACACTTGGTTGAATGAAATCAAATGGGTTGTGCTACAGCAGGTCCTCAAAGCCATATGCTAGGTCCCTGTGCTAGGGCTGCAGAAACACAGCACTGCAGGCTGGGGGCCTCAACAGCAGGCATTCATTGCCTCACATTCTGGAGGCTGCAAGTCCAAGATCAAGGTGTGGGCAGGAGTGTTTCTCCTGAGGCCTCTCTCCTTGGACTTCTCCTGGGCTTTCCTCTGTGTGTGCCTGTCTTCATCTTCTCTTCCCCAGTTGTTATATTGGATTAAGGCCACCGCAGTGACCTCATTTCCCCTCATTTCCGTCTGTAAAGACCCTGTCTCCAAATACTGTCACATTTTGAGGCACAAGGCATTAGGCCTTAAGACCTCAATTTATGGATTTTTGGTGGAGAAACAATTTAACCAGTAACAACAGCTTTGTTAGGCCTGAGTCTTGCAAAATGGTTCACAATCCCATGCCAGTTCCGTCCCTCTGCCTATGTTGGGGCCCTTTTAATGCAAGAGGGAACCCTGAGGTTTAAACTATGCACTTTAGTTAATACTGTATCAGTATTGGTTCATCAGTGGTAACAAATGCACCACACCAAGGCAAAGGGATCAATACAGGGGAAACTGTGTGCAGGGGGAGAAGGGGTATATGGGAATTCTGTACTTTCTACTTTATTTTTCTTTACACATAAAACTGCTCAAAAGAAGTACTTTTTTAAAAAGCACATCCTATAGAAACATTAAAAAATGGCCCCCTGAATGGTGGCACGTTACCAGAGACTTTGGGAAGCTGTCCCTTCCTCCCTCCCTGTCCTCGCCTCCCTCCCCTACCTGCCCTCCAAGCTCACCGACCTTCCTGCTGCTTCTTGAGGGTCAGGCGTTGTCAGCCCCAGGGGGTCTTCCCCTGCCTGTTGCCTCAGCCTGGGTTCTTCTTTCCTCCCAGATACTCCAGGTCTGAGTTTACTTATTGCCTCCTCAGAGAGGCCCTCCCTGATCACTTATCCTGAGCTGCCCCACAGGGCACTGCCCCATCCCCCTGCTCTTCTTTGATTCATAGAATTTATTCTTGCAGGTAGGTTTTGTTTCTGTGTCCATGATCTATTTCTTCCTTCGCTGCCCCTGGGTTCCTGTTCTCACTGAGCCCTCCCTGCCTGCTTATCCCCTTTTCCTCTGAGGCCTCCCGGGCTAAGGTGCCATCTGACCTGATCTATTGCAGCAGCCTCTTAACTGGTTATCAATAAGATATAAATGAAGATGGGTGGGAGTCCTTGAAGATGATTCCAACAATTTGGTCCTTTCAGTCCAATGTGGATTTAATTTCATACACAATGATTTCCACCTCCCCCAAACCTTTTTCTCACGAGCAGTGTAGCTGTAAACACAAGAAAAATAAATAAATGAACACCCTTCTTTCCACAAAGATCTTTTTTTAGTATTTAAGATTTAACATCTTGGAACCATTAGGGTAACCACCTGAGTTGATCTCAGCTGGTATCGTTGAGAAAGGTGATCCTGAGAACAGTGAGAATTTATGAGGCAATTTAGAAAAAGATTTAAAAACATTAAGTTTTCCTGGTGGATTTTGGAGCACAGGTGTACTTTCTTCTGTTTGGTAAGAATTGCAAGAAACGCTGTCCAACACTGTACATAGCTGAGGCATGACAGCAGCCCCTCAATTACTTCAAGTACATGGGCTGTGATGGGGGATTTGAGAGGTAGGGGAGGAGCCAGGGATTTTTATGCCTCGGTTTTTTGAAGAGAATGATCTCCTTTTATCAAGCAACTGTCACAGAGGTGAATGAGTTAATGGTTTTGTTTGTTTGTTTTATTTTATCTTTGTGTGTTTTGTTTTGTTTTGTTTTGCAAGCAATAGAAACAAACAAACCAATTTAAGCAAAGAAGGGGGCGTTGATGATGGGGCTAAAGGGCTTTGTGGTGGAAATGACTGGCAGAAGTGGATATTGGCTCCAGGAAGCTCCTGGTAGCCCCGGGACCCCTGTAGCTGCTGCTCTCAGCTCTCTGCCCGCCCCACTGCATACTCTTGGGCGCTCTCTGTGAACTGCCTTTACTTCTCTGTGCCACAAGGTGGGCATCAGTTGCCCTCCTTTCATTGCCTTGTATCCAAACATAAGTCCTGCAGCCAGAAGAGGCTGTCATGTGTCTTGTGGTCTCAGTCCACGTTCCTGGGAGAAGGAATCTAAGTAGCACAGGATCCATCTCTGGTCCAGGTAACTGTGGCCAAGGGGAAGAGGAGAGAGCCTCATGATACAAACTCACCTCCTTCCAGCTCCACGCTCTGCGCAAGATGGAGGAGAGATGAGGGGTAGGGAAGTGAGACAGCCCTCGGGAAGGGGAGTTGCACTGATATCCTCAGAGCTCTGCTGAGTGAGTATGTTAGTCATTCATTCATTAAAGGTTTATTGAGTGGTTTCTGCCAGAGAGCCACCTTGCAGGCACTGAAGCCAATCCCTGCCCTCTAGAAGCTGGGAATCAAAACATAGTGTGTGGAAATGGTCAGGAAACATGTAAATAGGATGTTTTTGGGTAAAATATTCATTGAGTACCTACTATTTGCAAGATACTGAAGGTCATTGGGGAGTGAGAGTGCTAATAACCAGTTCTCCTCCTCCTCGCCCAAGTCCCAGACAAGTGAGAAATAACAATTAGCAAGCAAAGACTGAAGTACTACTTTTATTACTGGTAAAGGCTGGGTGTAGGTTTTTTCTTGGCTAAACCCCAGTAACAGGCAGAGGTGGCTGGAGCCAGGCATATAAAATAGTGTTCCAAACTCCATTTATTGAACATGTACTATATGCCAGGCACTGCTCTAGATATGGAGATGCAGCAGTGAACAAAATTTTCTGCTGTTATAAACTTGACTTTCTAGTGGGGGAAAAAGACAAAATAAAAATGTTAGCTACTGATAAATATATCTGTATTCATTTGCTAGGGCTGCCGTTTCAATGTACCGTAGACTGGTGACTTCAAAACCAGAACACTTGCCTACAGTTCTGGAGGCAGAGGGCTAAGATCAAGGTGTCAGCAGGGCCAGTTTCTCCTGGCAGCCACGAGGGCAGGATTAGTCCCAGGCCTTTCTCCTCGGCTTGCAGAAGGCTGTTTTCTCTCTGTGTCTTCACTTGATCTTCCTGTGTGTGTGTGTCTGTATCCTAATCTCCTCTTATAAAAACATCAGTCTCATTGGACTGGGGCCCACCCTAAGGACCTCATTTTAACTTACATCTTTAAAGACCCTATGTCCAAATACAGTCATATCCTGAGGTACTGGGGGTTAAGACTTCAACATCCGAAGGAGGGACCATAATTCAGCCCATGACAGTGCCGTAAAGAAACACAAAGCAGAGTTCCAGGATTTCGATGGAGCACTGTTTTAGATGGAATGGTCAGGGAGGATGTTCCTGAGGAAGTAAAATGTGAGTAAAAGTTTTCTTGTACTGATTAGTAAGTTCCTTAAGAGCTGGGTGGGATATTTGAAGACATTCCAGATAGGATAACATGAACAAGGACTTGGGCATGAACCAAGGGGAAGAGAGGAAATTGATATGGGGGGCTCGGAGGAGTTTTTTTCGGTAGCACTAGAAATTAGTCATCCACAGGGTGTAGTGAGGTGATAAATTGCACTTAGTGTGAAGTTAGGAATTTGGGATTTATCCTGAGACAACTGAGTTGAGGATCCTTTGAAGATTCAAGGAAATGACAGGAGCGGTGAACATGGTCTCTTGGGAGGAAGAATCTGAACTCGGTAAGCAGAAAGAATGAGAATGGGGACAGGCTGGAGACCAGGGGATCACGCAGGAATCTGTTATGACAGTCCCAGCATGTGGTCATAAAGACCTGCTCAAATAGCAACTGGAGAAAGAAAATTCAAAATTAGAGATAATTTCAAAGGAAGAGCCAACTGAGTCAAAATCAGCATTCAAATCTCTTAGTTACATAAAATAAGTCAGACTCATTAAACTCCCTGGAAATGGTAACCTGGAACAGAGCTATGCCCTTATCTATAGTTCATCTGTACTGCAATTAACATGCAGGAAATGCAGCCACACTTGGATTGGAAATGCTGAGCAGGTCTCCAGGCTCAAGGGAAGGCAAGGTCCTGGCGTGCTCCAGTGGGGGACTGTCATTGCTCTTTGGTCTCTGAGGCATGCCCACACCTAGATCATTAGTTATGGGATGAATTGTTTCCCCCAAAATTTGTATGTTGAAGTCATAACTCCCAAGTGCCTCAAAATGTGACAGTATTTGGAGATAGGATCTTCAGAGGGAATTAAGGGAAAATGAGGTGGCTGGGTGACCCTAATCCAATATAACTACCATAGTGTCCTTTTAAGAGGTGATGAGGATACAGGCACAGACACAGGGAAGACCATGCAAAGACACTATGAGAAGACGGCCAAGGAGAGAGGCCTCAGGAGAAACACTCCTGCCCACACCTTGATCTTGGACTTGCAGCCTCCAGAATGTGAAGCGATAAATGTCTGCTGTTGAAGCCCCCTGTTCTGTGGCAGCCTAGCACAAAATATGCTGTTCTAGTCTGATGACTGCTCCTGAGCATGCCAGAGACATCCAGGAACCTGCCTCGATCATCTTTTTCTGCAGTTTTGCTCAAGGTCAATGCAGAGCCTCATTGCTCCAATTTAAGTGCCTTTTTCTTGTTCCATCTATAAATAGAGATAAAAGATTCTGGTCCATCCTCATCATGGCTGCCTCATCTAGTGCATGACTGCTAGTCACTGGTGGTTATTTAAACTTAATTAAATAAAACTAAAAATTCATTTTCTCTGTTGCATTAGCCACATTTCAAGTGCTCTGTAGCCACATGTGCCTTAGTGACTGCCTTTTTGGACAGCACATAGAACAGTCCACATCACAGAAAGTTCTCTTGGACAGTGCTGCTATAGAAGAAAGTCTAACCCTTCTTTAAAGCCCCCACCTGGTTGTGTTTGTTAAGGTTCTCCCAAGTGTAATCAACACAAACCCACTTGAGGCAGAATGAGTTTTAAAAAAGAAAAATGAAATAGGAAGGTGGTGGTGGTGGAGGTGGGGGCACTCATTGGCAGATAGAAAATATCCCAGTGATCAAAAGGGCACTTGAAGGAAACAGGCAGAGCTCCAAGGACATAGGCCTCTGTGGACCTTCCCTCATGCGTCCAGCAATTCCACATCCTTCTATTTCACATCTCAAAATCAGGAAAGAGAATGTGAGTGGCCCATTTTAAGACAAGGTCTACGTAGCCAAATGTGGCTGGTAAAGAGATGGCAACAGAGGTGCAAGGACAGCATGCCACGTGGTGTCCACCCCACTGTCTTCCCAGTGATCCCAGAGCACAAGGAATCGCTGTTGGTGGGGCTGCCACCTCAGCCAGCATCCACTACTCTCAGTAAATGTGTCTCTTTAGTGGCTGATCCAGAATCTTCCTTTCATAGTAAGTGTTGTATATGCTTTGATCTTTACTTTTAGTAGGGCACAAGCAGCAAATATGGTGGTTCCCTTTACTTATTTTGACAAATATTTTTTGAGGATATACTTGGGGCCCGGGTGCTAGTATAGATGCTATGGGACATGTAAAACAAAACATAAAGTATGTTTTGTTAAAAATATATATAGTCTCTTAATAGATACATGTTCTGTACAAAATTAAATAATTTGAAAACTGAAGAGTCTGGTTTCTCTGGATTCTTTGTCCCTTATTTTCACAACCTCAATAAGAATTTTTATTCTTTTGTTGCTTTGTCAGTATGAAAAATTATACAAAACAAGTAAGTAGCCCTCAAACCTCATGCCCTCTCTTCCAAAGCAACCATCTCCTTTACTTTAACCAGTTCTTACTGCCACGATCAGCTATAATGACATCTTGCAGAAGCCCACAATTTTATGTTACTGGGGAAAATCCTGTAATTCTCTGCTTTCATGAAGAGTTCACCCAGAAAGAGTTCTCCAACTTCAGTGTTGTACATTTAACTTAAGTCAGCATACATATACCCCAATCACACTATAACCCTGAGCTCTGTGATTGCAGACAAATTCCACACAGACTTCAGATGCCACACAAAGACTTTAGCATATACTGACTACTATAAAAAGTAGTCAGTTCACTTCAGACAATTCAGTTAGATTGAACTGTCTTGTATTTTAAATTAAAAATGTTACACAAATGAAACATTAAAATAATTGCATTTGTGGCTAAAAAATTAAATCACTAATGACTCCAAAATTAATAATCAGGAAATAAAGGGAGGAGTGTATCAAATGGATGACAGCAAAAATGAATCTCCTGGCCAACAAAAAAGTGAAGATTTTAATTTGGAGTTGCCTACTGCCAGCTATCCATTCATAACGCACATCCATCAAGTTCCTGATGGATATGAAGGGCCACCATTTATTATGCCATCAGAGCACTAAGGATATCCATATGTTTTGAGTTGGTCAAAGGAAATGACAGTCACCTATATGGTGAGTGTCTGCAATTCCCCTCATTTCTCCCTATTGCTTATTTCCAATTGTACTGATAAATGGTATAATTGTCATTTCAAAGTGATTCCAGTTTTTTAGATAGGCCAACATTGCTTCAAAATTTTTCTGTGACCATGACTGAATGTTAATGCTGGACGTACATGGGCTGCCATATTTGAAACTTGAGTTATTCTCAGATGGCT
The DNA here is from genome assembly GCF_040802235.1 of Manis javanica. NCBI lineage: Eukaryota > Metazoa > Chordata > Mammalia > Pholidota > Manidae > Manis > Manis javanica. The sequence goes on from NC_133157.1 coordinate 119,183,367, forward strand.
GGTGCATAATGCCCTCGAAGGAAGAAGCCAGCATGTCATTTTTCTCTCATTCAGATTCTCCTTTATGAGTTTAAACCACCTATATTTATTCTTGCATTTTTTTCTCCCTGGTTCCATTTCCTTTTGTGTCATGAAAGAGTATTTATTTTCCCCTTTGTTTCATGTACTGTTTATCATTTTGTAAGATCAGTTTGCCTTTTATCTTGTGCTGATGGGTAAGTGGTACCTTTGGAGTGGTTTCTGGCCTGGGAATTAACTAATGTACCCATCACGGGGATGGCATTACCCAGTAAGGAGTTACTGGGGTTGAAATACTCTTCATATTAACCAATGAAATGTACAGGGAGAAAGGAGCAAAACAGTAGCCGACTCATAGAACCCAAGAATGGACTAACAGTTACCAAAGGGAAAGGGACTTGGGAGGGTGGGTGGAAAGGGGGAAAAAGGGGCATTACGATTAGCACACATAATGTAGAGGGGTGGGCATGGGGAAGGCAGTATAACACAGAGAAGACAAGTAGTGATTCTGTAGCATCTTACTACGCTGATGGACAGTGACTGTAATGGTGTATGCGGTGGGAACTTGATAATAGGGGGAAATCTAATAACCATAATGTTGCTCATGTAATTGTACATTAATGATACCAAAATAAATAGATAAAATAAATGTACGTGCAGGGTGAAAAATGAGTTTGTATTTGCAGTAGACAGACCAGTGCTTGCCATTCGTAGGGGTACAGTTACAAAATTTTAATACAGATAGTTCCTGATGTTTATGAATATTGTTATCAAATTGTACATCCAATCATTTTATCTTCCTAAATATAGGTGTGGTTTAGTTATCATCATATCTGCTCAAAGTTGTGTTTTTACTATATGAGCAGTAGCACTTTTCTATCTGTACTAATTCATGGGGCGAAATACTGTAGCATGATGTGACTGGGGAATACATCTGCGAAGTGGGTTTAACTGTTTTTTTTCTGTAGCTATCATATTTGTCTGATCTTTTCAAATTATATACTAAAAATTTGAAACATAAATGTGGAATTTATTTGCATTGGTTATCACTGAGCTGTGTCACTTAAGGGAAAGCATTTATTGCCTTTTGATTCTTATTTGAAAATGAGTTGCATCTCTTCTGCTGTAGACTCCACTCTGCTCTGCATCTCATTAATTGTGTTCTTGCTAACTGTGTATTTTCTGGGAGTAGTACTTGCCTCTTACTCAGCATGTCAGTTTTCTTTGAATTTCAAGACATACTAGGGTTGATAAATTTGGTTTGGGCCACTTTACTTCCTCATTGGGGAACATTTCTTCATTTCCTGTGAAGCTGTCTTTGACTGTTACCCATGATACAGTTTCATAGATTCACTTGATAAATCCTTCTTAGAATTCTGTGATAGAAAAATTCTCTTTCCCATGAAACACTGAAATGTTTCTTTTAGTAAATTGTACAATAAAGATAACTCACAGGGGAGGAGCCAAGATGGCGGCATGGGTAGGGCAGTGGAAATCTCCTCCCAAAACCATATATATTTTTGAAAATACAACAAATACAACTATTCCTAACAGAGAGACCAGGAGATACAGTACAACAGCCAGGCTAAATCTACATCTGCGAGAAATCAGCATCTCACGAAAAGGGTAAGATAGAAAGCCATGACCCGGCAGGACCCGAGCACTACCCCCACCCCAGCTCACCGGCAGTGGGGTAGGAGTCAGAGCGGGGAGGGAGTGGACGCGCAGGACTGCTAAATACTCAGTCATCGTAATCTGCACTGGGAGCACAGACACACATTGCATGGTGTGCTGGATATTAGGGAAATGGAAAAGTAAACTCTGTGAGTGGGACCGTACAGCTGGTTCCCTGGGACAAAAGAAAATCGGGTGCTTTTTGAAAGTCTTAAAGGGACAGGGGCCTCACAACTGGATGGAATCGTCCTGGCACACTCAGCCCAGCAGGCTGGGAATCCTGGGGAACTTAAGGCACCCTGACCCCTGGGGTGGCAATGCAGCCCTGAAGCCCCTCACAGTGATAAGCAGCCTGCCATTCATTCCCCCAGTCGTCGTGGCACTGCCACAGCAGCAGAGCAGCTGGAGAGCAGCGGAACCCACAGCAACTGCCCAGGATCTCCTCCCAGTGCACAGCTACCCAGGCCAGACCCAGAGGCTGCTGCCAGTGCGCAGATGCCCAGCACAGGCACACAAAGCTGGGGCAGGGCACGAAGGGGTGCCGTTTTCTCAAGAGAGTACAGCTGGCATGCCCGCCACTCCCCGCAGGGCTCTGGGCTACCCCAAGGGCTTCCCTGTCCACGGCAGCTCAGGGGATTAACCCAGAGGCTGCTCCCGGTGTGCAGGTAAATGACACAGGCAGCCGAGAAGGGCAAGGTGACCAGCAAGCAGGAAGGGACTTTGTTCTCCCAGCTGACACATGCGCCACCTGCCTACGACCTACCTCTATTGCCATGAAAAGGCAGAAGAATTTGGTCCAGTCAAGAATCACCCAGACAACCCCAGAAAGAGGGCATGGGGAGACAGATATAACCAATCTTCCTGGAAAAGATTTCAAAATAAAGGTCATAACCATGCTGATGGACCTGCAGAGAAATATGCAAGAGCTAAGGGATGAAGTCAGGGGGGAGATAACAGAAATGAAACAATCTATGGAAGGACTTAAGAGTAGACTGGATGAGGTGCAAGAGACTGTTAATGGAATAGAAATCAGAGAACAGGAATACAAAGAAGCTGAGGCAGAGATAAAAGGATCTCCAGGAATGAAAGAATATTAAGAGAACTGTATGACCAATCCAAATGGAACAATATTCGCATTATAGGGGCACCAGAAGAAGAAGAGAGAGGAAAAGGGATAGAAAGTATCTTTGAAGAAATAATGGCTGAAAACTTCCCCAAACTGGGGGAGGAAATAGTCTCTCAGACCATGGAAGCCCACAGATCTCGCAACACAAGGGACCCAAGGAGGACAACACCAAGACATATAATAATTAAAATGGCAAAGATCAAAGACAAGGACAGTATTAAAGGCAGCCAGAGAGAGAAAAAAGATCACCCATAAAGGAAAACCCATCAGGCTATCATCAGACTTCTCAACAGAAACCATACAGGCCAGAAGAGAATGGCATGATATATTAAATGCAATGAAACAGAAGGGCCTTGACCCAAAAATACTGTACCCAGCATGATAATCATTTAAATATAAAGAAGGGATTAAACAATTCCCAGACAAGCAAAAGTTGAGGGAATTCGCCTCCCACAATCCACCTCTACAGGATATTTTAAAGGGAATGCTCTAGATGGAAGCACTCCTAAGGCTAAATAGATGTTACCAGAGAAAATAAAATCACAGCAAAGAAAGCAGAACAACCAAATACTAAATAAAGGCAAAAAATAAAATGAACTATTCACAAAAGCACTCAAAGGAAACACAAAAGGGTACAGAATAAATCACCTAAAGTATAAAGAATGCAGGAGGAGGAATAAGAAGGGAGAGAAATAAAGAATCATCAGACTGTGTTTATAATAGCTAAATAAGTGATTTAAGTTAGACAGTTAGATAGTAAAGAAGCCACTCTTGAACATTTGGTAACCACGAATCTAAAGCCTGCAGTAGCAATAAGTACATAACTATTGATAATCACCCTAAATGTAAATAGACTGAATGCACCAATCAAAAGACACTCAGTAAAAGAATGGATAAAAAAAGCAAGACCCATCTATATGCTGCTTACAAGAGACTCACCTGAAACCCAAAGACATACACAGACTAATAGGGAAGGGATGGAAAAAGATATTTCATGCAAACAATAGGGAGAAAAAAGCAGATGTTGCAGTACTTGTATCAAACAGAATAGACTTCAAAACAAAGAAAGTAATAAGATATAAAGAAGGACATTACATAATGATAAAGGGGTCAGTCCAACAAGAGGATATAACCATTATGAATACATATGCACCCAATATAGGAGCACTGACATTTGTGAAACAAATATACACAGAATTAAAGGAGGAAATAGAATGGAATGCATTCATTCTAGGAGACTTCAACACACCACTCACTCCAAAGGACAGATCCACCAGACAGAACATAAGTAAGGACATAGAGGCACTGAACAACACCCTAGAACAGATGGACCTAACAGACATCTTTAGAACTCTACACCGAAAAGCAGCAGGATACACATTCTTCTTAAGTGCACATGAAACACTTTCCAGAATAGACGATAGTAGGCCACAAAAAGAGCCTCAGTGAATTCAAAATGATTGAAATTCTACCAAGCAACTTCTCAGACCACAAAGGTAAAAAACTAGAAATAAATTGTACAAAGAAAACAAAATGGCTCACAAACACATGGAGGCTTAACAACATGATCCTAAATAATCAATGAATCAATGACCAAATTAAAACAGAGATCAAGTTATATATGGAGACAAATGACAACAACAACACAAAGCCCCAACTTCTGTGGGATGCAGCAAAAGCAGTCTTAAGAGGAAAGTATATAGCAATCCAGGCATATTTAAAGAAGGAAGAACAAACCCAAATGAATAGTCCAATGTCACAATTATCAAAACTGGAAAAAGAAGAACCAATGAGGCCTAAATTCAGCAGAAGGAGGGACATAATGAAGATCAGAGAAGAAATAAACAAAATTGAGAAGAATTAAACAATAGAAAAAAAGAATGAAACCAAGAGCTGGTTCTTTGAGAAAATAAACAAAATAGAAAAGCCTCTAGCCAGACTTATTAAGAGAAAAAGAGAATCTACACACATCAACAGAATCAGAAATGAGAATGGAAAAATCATGATGGACCCCTCAGAAATACAAAGAATTATTGGAGAATAGTATGAAAATCTATATGTTAACAAGCTGGGTAACCTAGAAGAAATGGACAACATCCTAGAAAAATACAAGCTTCCAAGACTGACCAAGGAAGAAACAGAAAATTTAAACAGACTGGTTACCAGCAATGAAATTGAATTAGTAATCAAAAAACTACCCAAAACAAAACCCCTGTGCCAGATGGATTCACTGCTGAATTTTGTAAGACATATAGAGAAGACACTATACCCATTCTCCTTAAAGTTTTCTGAAAAATAGAAGAGGAGGGAATACTTCCAAACTCATTCTATGAAGCCAGCATCACTCTAATAAAAAAACCAGGCAAAGATCCCACCAAAAAAGAAAATTACAGACCAATATCCCTGATGAACATAGATGCAAAAATACTCAACAAAATATTAGCAAACCAAATTCAAAAATACATCAAGAGGATCATACACCATGATCAAGTGGGATTCATCTCAGGGATGCAAGGATGGTACAACATTTGAAAACCCATCAACATCATTCACCACATCAACAAAAAGAGGCATAAAAACCACATGATCATCTCCATAGATGCTGCAAAAGCATTCAACAAAATTCAACATCCATTCTTGATAAAAACTCTCAACAAAATGGGTATAGAGGGCAAGTACCTCAACATAATAAAGCCCATATATGATAAACCCACAGCCAACATCATACTTAACAGTGAGAAGCTGAAAGCTTTTCCTCTAATATCGGGAACAAGACAAGGATGCCTACTCTCCCCACTGTTATTCAACATAGTACTGGAGGTCCTAGCTACGGCAATAAGACAAAACAAGGAAATACAAGGCATCCAGACTGGTAAAGAAGATATCAAACTGTCACTATTTGCAAATGACATGATATTGTACATAAAAAACCCTAAAGACTCCACTCCAAAACTACTAGAACTAGTACCTGAATTCAGCAAAATTGCAGGATACAAAATTAATACACAGAAATCTGTTGCTTTCCTATACACTAATGATGAACTAGCAGAAAGAGAAATCAGGGAAACAATTCCATTCACAATTGCATAAAAAAGAGTTAAATACCTAGGAATGAATGTAACCAAGAAAGTGAAAGAGCTATACTCTGAAAACTACAAGACTCTCTTAAGAGAAATTAAAGAGGACACTAACAAATGGAAACTCATCTCATGCTCTTGGCTAGGCAGAATTAATATTGTCAAAATGGCCATCCTGCCCAAAGCAATCTACAGATTCAATGCAATCCCTATCAAAATACCAACAACATTCTTCAACAAACTGGAACAAATTGTTTTAAAATTCATATGGAACCACAAAAGACCCCAAATAGCCAAAGCAATCCTGAGAAGGAAGAATAAAGCAGGGGGGATCTCACTTCCCAACTTCAAGCTCTACTACAAAGCCACAGTAATCAAGACAATATGGTACTGGCACAAGAACAGACCTACAGACCAGTGGAACAGAATAGAGAGTCCAGATATTAACCCAAACATATATGCTCAACTAATATATGATAAAGGAGCCACGGACATACATTGGGGGAATGACAGCCTCTTCAGCAGCTGGTGTTGGCAAAACTGGACAGTTACATGTAAGAGAATGAAACTGGATCACTGTCTAACCCCATACACAACAGTAAATTTGAAATGGATCAAAGACCTGAATGTAAGTCATGAAACAATAAAACTCTTAGAAAAATTATTGGCAAAAATCTCTTGGACATAAACATGAGCAACTTCTTCATGAACATATCTCCCTGGCAAGGGAAACAAAATCAAAAATGAACAAGTGGAACTACATCAAACTGAAAAGCTTCTGTACAGAAAAGGACACCACCAAGAGAACAAAAAGTCATCCTACAGTATGGGAGAATATATTCATAAATGACAAAATATATAAAGAGGTCATGCACCTCAACAAACAAAAAGCAAATAATCCAATTAAAAAATGGGCACAGGATCTGAACAGACACTTCTCCAAAGAAGAAATTTACATGGCCAACAGACACATGAAAAGATGCTCCACATCGCTAATCATCAGAGAAATGCAAATTAAAACCTCAATGAGGTATCACCTCATTAAGGATTGCCACCATCCAAAAGACAAATAACAACAAATGTTGGCGAGGTTGTGGAGAAAGGGGAACCCTCCTACACTGTTGGTGGGAATGTAAATTAGTTCAACCATTGTGGAAGGCAGTGTGGAGGTTCCTCAAAAAACTCAAAATAGAAATACCATTTGACCCAGGAATTCCACTCCTAGGAATTTACCCTAAGAATTCAGGAGCCCAGTTTGAAAAGACATATGTACCCCTATGTTTATTGAAACACTATTTACAATAGCCAAGAAATGGAAGCAACCTAAGTGTCCATCAGTGGATAAATGGATAAAGAAGATCTGGTACATATACACAATGGAATATTGTTCAGCCATACAAAGAAAACAAATCCTACCATTTGCAACTACATGGATGGAGCTAGAGAGTATTATGCTCAGTGAAATAAGCCAGACAGAAAAAGATAGGTATCAAATGATTTCACTCATCTGTTGAGTATAAGAACAAAGAAAAAAACTGAAGGAAAAAAACAGCAGCAGAATCACAGAACCCAAGAATGGACTAACAGTTACCAAAGGGAAAGGGACTGTGGAGGATGGGTGGGAAGGGAGGATTAAGGATGGGGAAAAAGGATCATTACAATTAGCAGACATAATATAGAGGGTTGGGGGCACAGGGAGGACTGCAGTGACACAGGACACAGGACACAGGAAGACAAGCAGTGATTCTGTAGCAGCTTACTATGCTGATGGACAGTGAGTGTAATGGAGTATGTAGGGGGGAATTGGTGATGGGGGGAGTCTAGTAAACATAATGTTCCTCATGTAACTGTAGATTAATGATACCAAAAAAAAAATATATATATATAACTCACAGTATTTCCCTTTTTGCCTTGGCTGTTGGGGAGCACCAAGCATTTTATTTCCTAAAGAGATAATATCCTTAAAGTAATTCTTTTCCATGATTTTTTCCTCCCTCATTGCCAGGGTTTTTTCCTGTCATACAGCTTTTGTTCTCGTATTTTTATTTTAAAGGAACTATTTGATATGTCTTTTTGTTTTTTGTGTTAAAGACTCCAAAACTTCTTTGAAAATAGGTGAATTTTCAAGGAATTAATATGCTCATGTTGTATTTTAGAAGAAATAGATTGTGTCCTTTTCTTCATTGCAAATAGCATATAGGAAGAATAATTTTCCACAAATCTTAAGGAAATAAGGGGAAGAGCCCTTTAGGAGATCTGCTAGGGTATATAGCTTAGGTGGTTTGCATGGCTACCCTCTTGGGCAGAAATCCTGAATAATTTATGTTCCCTTCAGTGATGAATTTTGGTTCCCTACCATGCACATAATTAAACAAATCTAATGGTATTTAAAAATTATTAGAACTGCTCCTACAACTATCACTTCCTGCAATGCAAACACACATTAGGTCTGACATTTAAGGCTCTAGGATACTTGGAATCCCAACTCTTGGACAGGTTATTTCTCAGTTCTTCTCTTTGCTTCTTTTATAAAGAATTGAGAGTAGTCTGGCTCTACAGCTAACACTTTTGGCAATTTAAAGGGTTTTCAGCCTTTTAGGGAAGTCAGGACCTTGGAAATGTCTAATTTCTAGTCCAAGCTTATTCACTATAGGCAGATTCCTTAAATCTTAAACAGTTCTTTTGAAAAAAACAGTGCTGTTTATTCCCAGCTCTGCAATTCAAACCAACAATGGAACCTGGTAAATACGTCTTTAATGCCTGTGGGTGGGAGGCCAAAGAGGAGAAGACGTGGTGTTTCCCTCAGTAACAGGAGAAAGGACAGGGGCCTCTAACACAGCGCACACGGAGAGACCCAACAAGCCAGAGGAGCCCAGAGAAGAAAACTGCCAGACAGTGGGAGCAACGGGGGACAGGGATAAGGAGGTGGCTTTGCCCTGGGGCTTTGAAAGAGGGTAAGTGTCAAGAGGAGGAAGAGGGGAGGAAGGAGGCTGGCTGAAATGGTAGAGGAGAAGGCAGGAGCGCAGGGAGACATCATGAGGCCAGTTTCAGCCATGATTAACTGATAAGCAGAGAATGGATAAAAGAGGGGCTGGATATAAAAATGAAGGTTGGGAAGTTAAAGAGGCCTTGTGGCAATGTAAAAAGCTCATGCTTGCATAGTTTCTGACCAGGCTGGCATTGAACACGTTGTTCCTGGGCAGAGTGGTGACACACCCTGAGCCAGCTGAGGGAAGACATGGCAAATGCCATGTGTGAGGTGGCCTGGAGGTAGAGAGACTGGAGGAAGAGGAAATGCACAGCAAAGCCCAGTTCTTTTCTTGCATGGTTTAAATTAAATTGAATAAAATTAAACATATTAATGAGAAGATAATAGGAGTGATTCACCCAGAGAATTCCTTCTAACTAGCGCATTCAAACACTAGATAAAACATTAGGTTAGGGCCTTCAGAGCTTGTTCTGAATTTCTGAAGTTAAAGTTAATTATGTAGTTTAGACGCAATGCATGATGTTCTCTGAGAGCCACACTTTTCCTAAAATTCCTTTTAATTAGCTCCTAATTTATTTTCTCTTTTCTGTTCAAGGCTTTTTTAAAAAAAACCAAGTGGATGCCACCCTCAGCCCTGGGAGTAATGGACAAAGAGGGCCAGTCAGTGGTCCATGCAATGCTCGAACAAATGTGCACGTGCGCCAGGCTGCTGGTATGGGCTTCCCACAAAGAGAAAACGTCACGGTTCCTTGTAGTCCATATCTGGCTATTGATGCCTGATGCCCAATCACAAAAACAAAGTGTTAAGAATGCATGTAGAAGAAATATAGATATATATAAATGCATACTTATACAAAATCATAAATATGTATGTCTATATAAATTAAAAATTGGGAACATATACACATAACTATAAATACATAATGGCAGTGTTCAGATAATCCTCTAATTAAGCAAATAGTTTTAAAATTTTTCACGAAAGCAGCCATAGGTGGTAAAATGAGCAATTTTGCCTCTGCCCCTGCCCGTGTGAAGTTCCTGGCATGCTCGAATGCTCCAAACAAGGCAGCAGGAGACAATGAAAGGCTAAGACACCCAGAATGGTGAGCACCTGTGGAGCAGCTCACTGTCAGACTCTCCCTGCCTGCTGCTAAGCATCCGAAGGGCTTCAGTAAAATCATAGAACCTTTCTCAATATTGACAAGTGGAAGGATGGCCACTTGTATCTTGAACTATGCAGGAAAAATACCAAACCCTCATCTAAATAGGACCAACTTTTACTATTTCCACTTTCCAGAGCCAAAGATAAAGTAATTAAATTGTGAATTGTTACAACTACTTTAAATGAGAAACACTGAAATATTCAACTACTCATACTGAACATACAACTCCTTCCAATTTGTTGGTTTTGGTTTTTTTCCCGCATGCTTATTACAAATCTAAACTACTTCCATATTTTAGGATTATGGTTTTAGGATTTTTAGGATTATGGTTTCAAATCATGTTTATTTTTACATAGTTTAAGACTGTTCTCAAGAGATTGCCTACATTAGGGGAAAGCTAATGTATATTTACATATGGGTAACCAAGGGACACAGTATTTATTCCCAGGACATACCGTTCATAGTTGAAGATCTGCTCTGGGGTTACACTCATGTAGGAGTGGGACTGACTGCACCTGCCCTTGGCATTCACATCTCCTCCAGCTTGATTACTCTTAGAGCCAGATTCTGGACAATCAGATGCTTTGGCCAGGGTCCAGCTCTGTTGGTGGCTCTTTGTAACCGCTTCTGTTAGGATGCATGATGCATTTGATTTTCAAAACAAAAGAAACACAACAATAAGACTACCACAATCCTTATCACTGCCGCCTCAGTAGATCTGTCTGTGCCCCTATATCTTTTGTTTAAAAATTCCCTGTAGTCGAATGGCAGCTGCTTTTAATTTCTTAAAACTAATCTTCCTTGTATGACTGATTTATCATGACCAAAACTAAGGAGGACTTGCTGATCACTCACATTTCATCCTTGTTAACTTTCCCTTCAATTCAACACCAAGAAGGATCATAGGCACTGAACAGTCTACCCATGGAAAACAAGGATAAAGTATCATATCCATCCTAGAGGTTTTATCCTTCTATTGATTGATGTAGTAAAAATCTGCATCCAACTTGAAGCTATACATTGTAACTGAGTCTCATGTAACATGCTAATTACCATCTCCTTCTAGCTATTTGATCATTTTCTGACAACTGAGCTGCTAAGCTAGCTTTCCAACTTGCTTTCTGTGGCGAGTTATGGTTATGAGTTAGGTATCCTTCAGCGTGACTGCTCTTCCGGCCAACCATACTGAGCAGCCCTCTCTGGTGTGTTTGGGTTTTTTTTGAGAATTATCCACAGAAACAGGTCGTGAACACCCACCTTGATGATTTTTAAATACACTTGCAACTTGCTGACTTGGGTAACTTTCCAGAGGGCAAAAACACATTTTACTGCTTCCCATTAGGTTGGTCTATGATACTGCAGTGAATTCAAATGCTCTGGTTATAGAACTTTATTTTCTTTGGAGCAGAGTAAAGTGGTCCTTGTTGTGAGTTTACCTTACTTCGTTTTACATCACAGAAGAGTGCACACAGGCAACTCTTCAGGAGAACTTTGGTGTTGTTTCTGTTTTGTCTAAGTCTGTAATACCTATTGTCCATTTGATGCCTTTTGCGTGAAGTCTGGCCCATTAGCTTAACTTCCTTTACTAAGCCTGTGCTCTACCACCCAATTCACAAACACATACACTACTTAGCAGTCCTACAGGATACAGAGATGAAAGTTGACATTTACTGGTCTCTGGTTATGAGTTGTGTATCATTGTAATTATATGCATTAACTCAAATTTCACAACAATCCTATGATTTAGGCATTAGTGTTATTTCCATTTTATAGAAAAGAAAATTAAGCCTCAGCGAGATTAAGCAGCTTTCATAGCTTTTAAATGAGAAAACTAGAATTCAGATCAAGACCCATACTCTCAAGCAGACCCCCTCTGACTGGAAATCTGCAGTTCTCCAGTCAAAGACGTGTATCTTATGAAATACAAATTGGAGACCCAGAAATCAAAGATGAATTGTTGGTTCAATCCCTTTTTGTTTTTTTACATTTTTTATCTTTAGTTCTCTACATAAGCCTTGGTTTGTTAATTTATTTTTCCACCCTTATAAGAAATGCTATTTCTGTTTAATGCTGCTGGATTTGGGAATCATTCTCATGACTAAATATTTGTTTGCCTGGTAAGAGCCAGCATGGGGCTAGGCTGCCAGTGGGTGCTCAATAAAGATTAATGGATGGCCTTGCACGTTTGTGTGGGAGTCATGTGCTTAGGATCTGCTCAGTTCTCCGAAAGAGGCAGAAATGATGTGGGCAAGGTGAAAATCACAGGATAGTCACCCAGCCCAGATCTGGGGTTTGTGTATCATCTGTAGGTTCCCCAAGGCCCAGGAATAGAAGGAATGAGTATATTTTCTTGAGAAATGATTGTGCCTTAAAAACTAGATTCCAGGGCCTTCTTCCAATATTAATATCAAATGTGGGAGAAAACTTGATTCTCTGGTGAGGACTGAAGAGAATCAAATATTTTTTTTAATTGACACATTTTCTATTATTATATACATATAGAGATGAGTAATGTGCCATATCAGATGGCTTATTCAAACTGTCAGAATAAGGGCTGAAGCGTGAGTAACTTTCCAGAGAACCTTCTGAGAAATTCAAGCTGTGGAAAGTGACAATAACCAGCCATAAATTCATTTACTACCCAGTCATCCCTGAACATCTTGGGGGAACAAAAAAGTGTCTTACAGAGTACATAGTGGGATATTTTTAGAGACAAGGAAGGGGACAAATAATTTAAACTTACTTCACTAAAAAAAACCTAATGTACACACGCTGCCCAGGTTTGTATGCACAATAGAAAGACAGGTCAGCCATGTGACCTGGGAGATGTGGTCTTCATTATGAACAGTGACTTCTGAGCAGTTTTCCAAATGTCAGCAGAACTTGAAGATGTTAGAGGCCTCACTTGCAAAATCAAGCTCTGCTTTGGCCTTAGAGAAATTGGAAGGAGAAAAGCCTCAATTACTAGGCCCAATCCACAGGTCTTAGGCTGGGATATGGCAGTGTAGAGCAAAGTGTAACAGCAAGGACACTGGGTGGCCCTGTGTCTACTCATATCTGTGTGTCTCAGACTCATCATCTGCAAAGTGAGCAGGCCAGTCCACCTTTCTAGGGTCCATTCTGACTCTGCTAGTTCATGCTGTCTTAGATGGAGTCATCTTGAAAATAAGCATCTGTCAATGCAAAACTCCATGTGTCATGAGGTGTGCAGTGAGAAATTATTTATGCATCTCTACCTTTTAAAAGGTCTCCTTTTATCCACTACTAGCCTCTCTTTAGCAATAAAAAGGGTCTTATGAATTTTGATAATTTGGTGCATCTAAAAGAGCTTATTTCATTAATACCTTAACTTCATCACACTTTGCCATTTTGTCCTCCAAAGGAAAGGAGAGTTTTGCAACCCAGAAGGTGTGTTAGGAAAATAGATGTGGCCAGGAAAGAACATACTATGTGTTTGCTGCTTAAATATATGAAAATAAAGTAGCTCATGTGAACAAAATATATTCTGAAATAGATATGCAATTATGCCCTAGACATAGATGCACATTAGTAAGACCACTACCCAACAATAAAAATTTAAGGTTGAGAAGTGGGAAAGACTCGTTTCCAGTAGCAGGAGCAGTTTCCTGGGCAGCTAGAGGAAGAGAGAATGTGGAGACAATGGACGGGCTGAGCCCCACAGCCCAATACCCTGGAGTTGATTTTCCCAGGGAAGACCTGGAGGAGCTGCTGACAATTCTCGTAAAAGAATGAATGAATCTCTGTTTCCTTTGGCCTGCTCATTTGACCTTATTTTGTCTTGAAACAGAGAAGAAGGAAAGAAAGAACTAAACTAGTGGGGTGGGGTGGGGGGAAGGCAGAAGGACAGAAAACAAGATATCCGTCCTGTGGAGCCCCCCAACAGGATCATAGGCTGCTGAGGGGCACCTAGGATGTTACTGTTGCCTTGCTGGAGTCTTATTTGTTTTCTGCCTCTCATTTCAGATTCTCACCCTGATGTAATAAGTCATTGTCTTCCCAGGCATCATCCCCATATTGACAAGCAAATGTCACCCACATTTGACTGACATCCATTGCTCCTGAATGCGAAAGTATGATTTACAAATCAATTCTACTTGTTTTTTTAAAGCTGTTCTTGTGTGTCTTATGTATTTGTTGGTGGTGTAACTTGCCTAATATCTACTCTGGGGCTTTCTATTAATATTATAAATCCAGGCTGTTGTTTCTCCTCCAAGTTCCACTGCAAACGGGGCTCTTCCTTCTCATATTTTTCCCGTTTTCCCCATCTCTGAACATACATGCAGGCCGTGTACTATGGAGCTTATAGGACTCTTTCCATATCTTAGGAAAAGATCTTAGCTGGGACTTTGTAAAGGCTGCTTGCTTTACCTGAAGACTTTTGAAGGCATTTTGACAAGTGATATAGCATAAGTAAATGCAACTTCAGGTCCAGTAGTAGTATCTTCTGGAAGGTAGCTAAAATTGTAAGCCTGTATGTAGAGTACATATGTATACACTTACCATTTGCAGCATTTGTAAAAAGGACCCTCCGCCCCCTTTCCCAGTTAGCATGTCCATTTAAAATCACTGAGAAATGTCCTTTGGCTTTTCAACACACCTTACTGTTCTCTGGGTAACATCTTATTTTCATTTTAAAAGGCTGGTGAGAAAAACCATAAGGTTAAAAAAAAATTACACCTACCATCTGGAAAATTCAAAAGGGTCGTCGTTATGTTAAAAGTGGCATTTTGAAAAACACCTGAAGCCCTGATAGTGGGTGAACCAGTGGAGAAATACTGTCAACCAAGCCACCCTCCTTTCAACCTTCACCTCCCCCTTCAACTGGGGCAGCTGGCAGTGGGGAAATCGGAGGCTGCGGTGTGACCCTTGAGTTCCGGCACATCTGTCTCCCTCCCGCCAGGTATGCCCAGTGAGAGCGCTGCCAGAGCTTGGGTTGAGCAAGGGAGTATTCAGGATCTCACTGATCATCCATGTGCGGAGATGGAAAAAAAAAGAGAGGCCGGCGGGGGGGAAAAATCCCACATTGTCAGAGTAATGCCAAACTCTCTCTGAGTGGGATGAGCAGAGCAGATGCTGCAATGAGATGCCAAAGCGGCTCCCCTTCCTCTGTGCCTTGGGTGCCTATAAATTGCTCCGGCGCGCGTTTGTCAGCCTCCTCTTCTCCTGGCAGGTGGTGCCCAGGCGGATCCTGCGTGCAGTCTCTCTCGCGCTCTGCTCCGGCCGTGCGGCGCCCGCCGCTCGCCATCTCCTCCGCTCCAGCCCGCAGCCGGGCCCAGCCGCTGCTGCTCCGCACCCGGGGGGCGGCCGGCGCAGGCTCTGCGCGCGCCCGTTTGAATTGTGGTGGTTGCAAAGGAGGGGGGGAAAGACAGGGGAAGGGCGAAGCGAGCGAACGAAAGAAGAGAGAAGGAGGCAGCAAAAGGCAACTTCAGACGGAAAGTTGGTGCGAACTGGCGCAGTCGGCAAAAACGGAAAAGTCGATCGCAGGCTGCGGTGGCATAAAAGTGTGAGCGCCCGGGGAGCACGACAGGCGGCCGCTGGCTCTGACCTCGGGTGGCGGCGCGGCGCCGGCCGCAGCTACAGGTGCGCCGGGGCTCGCAGGAGGCGAGAGGGCGCCCCTCGCACCCCGCCCCCAGTCCCCACCCCCAGCTGGGACTTCGGCTCAAGTCACTTGGCTGCCGAGCTCCCTCCCCAGCCGCAGCCGCAGGGGGGAGCGGAGCAGAAGCAGGCGGAACAGCCGGCGCCCGCCCCGGGGACTTGGGGTTCGCAGGGGGTTGTTTTCGGCTCTGAGGAGGTCCCCGCCCAACCTTCAAAATTTTGTCCAAAAGCAGACAAGAGGATCGCCCCGCGCTGAGCCGGCTGGTGGGCAGCAGGAGGCGCCTAATCGCCGCCGGGGCGCTGGGGGTGGTGATGGTACTCCTGCTGGTCATCCTCATCCCGGTGCTGGTGAGCTCGGCCGGCACGTCGGCGCACTACGAGATGCTGGGCACCTGCCGCATGGTCTGCGACCCCTACGGGGGCACCAAGGCGCCCAGCACAGCCGCCACGCCCGACCGCGGCCTCATGCAGTCCCTGCCCACCTTCATCCAGGGCCCCAAAGGCGAGGCCGGCAGGCCGGGAAAGGCGGGGCCGCGTGGGCCCCCAGGTGAGCCGGGGCCGCCGGGCCCTGTGGGGCCCCCGGGCGAGAAGGGCGAGCCCGGCCGCCAAGGCCTGCCGGGCCCGCCCGGGGCGCCCGGCCTGAACGCGGCCGGGGCCATCAGCGCCGCCACTTACAGTACTGTCCCCAAGATCGCCTTCTACGCGGGCCTCAAGCGGCAGCACGAAGGTTACGAGGTGCTCAAGTTCGACGACGTGGTCACCAACCTCGGTAACCACTACGATCCCACCACCGGCAAGTTCACCTGTTCTATTCCAGGCATCTACTTCTTCACCTACCATGTCCTGATGCGCGGAGGGGACGGCACCAGCATGTGGGCTGATCTCTGCAAAAACAACCAGGTGAGTGCGGGGAGGGCGGGGAGGGAGCGCGGGAAGGTGCGGGCGAGAGCGAGGAGACCCCAGACAGAGGGGTGGGCGCCCGCGGAGGAAGGGCGCGGCGGCCCAGCTCCGAGCTACGCCAGGGGCCACGCTGTGCCACCCGGAGAGGCTGGGGTCGTATGCCAAAGAGCCCAGGACCTGCGCTCGTTGTGAGCGCGACCCGCTTGGAGTGGGAAGCCGGGCGCTCTTCCGGGGCCTCTTGTGCGCCCAGGAGCGGGAAGCGACGCCCGCTGTGGGACCCCGGGGAAGCATAGGGTCGCTCTGAGGCTTTGCGGGGAACGGGAGGGCTGGGGGACCCCGGAATGGGCGTGCCAGGGTGACAACCCCGGGGAGACATACAAGGGCCCAAGGGAGAAAAGAGGACCCGAAAGAGCGAGTCCAAGGGGGACAACGTCCAGGACCAGCCTAGGACCCAGACACCGGCGGTCGCAAGGCCACTCTGCCTTGTCCCAGACCGAGGCGCTCACTTGTAGTGAAATACAGACGCAAACTCCGGTTTAGTTTCCAGCCCGAGGAGAACGGGGAGAGGTAGTAAGTGCTAACAAAAGGAATAGTCGAGACTCCTGCATTTTGTCTGTAAAATACACGGCCAAACACGGAGCCCAGATTCCTGGTGACTGGAGTGGGACGTCCAGGCAGGTGGCAAGGAGGGCGGCGGCCCAGCGCATCCAGCACCAGGGCGAGGGTCTTCCAACCCAGCTGCGTCTCACGGGCTGCGGCATTGGCCCTGACTGGGAAATGGCCTCGGATGGGCCTCAGCCGGAGAACTTGCTCCCCCGAGCTGGCTCTGCTGCCACAGGGGCCACCGATAGGCAGTTTTGTGCTGGGCCCACTTCACTGTTTGCTTGAAAAATTGGCCGCCACTGCAAAACCAAAATGTGTCAGATCTCTTAGTCAGAAGAGGGAAATAATACTTGTTACTCCCTAAAAGTGTAATCGGACCTTCTGCACGGGCTTGATCGGCAGCCGTTCCAGGG
Source organism: Manis javanica (assembly GCF_040802235.1). Lineage (NCBI taxonomy): Eukaryota > Metazoa > Chordata > Mammalia > Pholidota > Manidae > Manis > Manis javanica. The sequence goes on from NC_133157.1 coordinate 119,200,946, forward strand.
GAGGCCTTGCAACCTCCAGCCTCCAGTCTGGGTTCAGTTCTTGGATTTTAACTTGCTTTTCGGGCCGCACAGGAAATAGCTCCCATCTTGCCTCGGCCAACTTTGATTTAACAAAAGCTATTGGGCTTCAGGTCATTCGCCCCTTGAATTCAGACCTTTTCAGCTATAACCCAGGTTTCTGTTAAGCAGCATTAAAGCACAATTTCTTCCAAAGACCTAGTTCAGTGTCAAAATTATTTCAAACGTCAAAGACAAATATCCAAAATGCATAAGAGAAAGGACTAAAAATCCCATCCCTCCCCTTCCTACCACCCACTTGTAAAGGAATTTCTAAGTAAATAGTGTAAGGGACAGACCCTCAGGAAGGATAAAACAAAACAAGGGAAGATGACCACCAGGAGGCACTGACAGGGTTGTTTATTATAGTTACTATGTGTGAAAATAATATTAAGATAAATAAAAATTACTCATAGGGAAGTGGGATATAGGTAAACGGCTAAAAAGGGCATGAGTCATTGTACCAAAATAGAGCCATTGTGTCACCCTTACAAAATGGTTTTTGAACAGCCCCTCAGCAGGCAGCAAGGAGGCACCCATTTATTTACAAATGGGCTCTCTTGTGACGCAAAGATTAGGTCTGGAATATACAGTCAGGTTTAAGAGATTGTTTTTATAGGTAAATGGAGTAAGATTCAAGTTTTATCAGCCAATGTGTAAAAATGCTTGCATCTTTAAACATCTAGAAGTTGTAATTGCATGGAAAACCAGGGAACAATACATTCAAATTAGTTTGTATGCTGATAGCTAGACTGCTGAGCCCAGGTAGATTGCAATGATTCCAAATAAACCATTCCATATGTATATGTTCTATGTGTATTTTGTTTGGAGTGTAGAATGCTCCTTTGTGTCACCCTAGTATGCACAGTCTGTGAGGATCAGGGGAAAAAATAAGGCAAAACAGCTGACTAAATCATGTATAATGTTTTGCATTGGTATTACTAAGCTGCTACTTCTGAAAAAGGTGTGTGCAACAAGTAATTTAGAAAAATATAGTAGCAAACAATATATTTTCAAGTTTATCATGGACCATTTTGGAAAACAGTTATTATAATATTACTGTTCAAGAAGTTTACAAAAAACTACTTTGCAAAGTCTGTTCCTCAGGCAATTGCAATTGAGAAAGCTTGTATCATACTTTTTAAAATTAATATTAAATAAATAGTTTACCCTTAATTTTCAATTATGCTCTTGTCTGATCACTTCTTAGAATAGCAATTTCCCCCTCTGAACTGACCCAATTTGTTTTCATAAAACAGAAACTCAGAGATCCATGTCAGTGTAATGTTCTGTGGATTAAGTGAATTTGAGAGGCACAAAAATTAAGCTAAGAATGCAGCTCACTCTAGGATAGAGGAAAGCCTCTGGGCCTCAATCATATGAGAACCATTTTATTTATGCTTTATGCTCAATGCAGGATCACAGATGGAAACATCAAAGGCCAGTAAATTAACCTGATGTACCACTTAACCTTTTGTTTATGATTCCACAGAAGTACAATGAAAATGAAATTATGAGAACATCAGTAACAATTACTTAAATTAGCAAATGTTACCATAAATATTGTGTCTAATGATCAACCCTCACTAATAATATAATGCTAAAGCTATATAACCTATTATGTTCTCACAAACATGCCACTAAAAGGATCGCAGTTCTCATATTCCCCAAGAAGCCACCAACCTAAATTTAATCTTAACCATTTATTGAGAGCACATGGCAATGCATATTAAAGGTAAAAGTTGGATGCAAATAGCTTCACATACAGAAGAAAGTATTTTAAACATTTGGATACTTTAGCAGAAAACTTTAATGAAATATATTGCCATTTGACTATAATCACTGTAATACAATAAAATAAAAACCAAAACTGGCTGAAGATGAGAACTGAAAAATAATTAAAGACCAATTTTTACTCTAAGAATTCATGAGTTATAGCACCAGCGAACATGAAATATATTGGAAACAATGAATAGTTTGTTGGTTGATATTCATTTATTAGCAAGATCAATGAAGTGCCAAGTTAACTATCCTTTTAAGGGCTAGGAAATGTGCACTAAAGATCAAGCAAAATCTAAAGAGTTAACTTACAATATGAAAAGATATTAGAGCGCATTTAGGTAGAAATGGTTTATATAGGGCTGAGGAAGGGAAGCATCATATTCTTAAGAGAAAATGCTGAAAACAGTGTACATTTAAGAACCTGAAATAGCCTCTAGGGTGGATGCATTACCTTCTTCAATAGTTTGATGGCTTCAAGGACGAATCAGTGGAAGTCACTGAGCTCTTTACTAGAGCTTGAAATTTCAAGTCCCATTAAACTTCAGGGTCCGATCAGGTGAGCAGGCACACAAAAGTCATGCAGAGTATACCTGAGTATGGTAGTTATTTCATTGGGAAAGTCTATGGTCCAGGATAGGTTAAAATCATAGAGAATCACTTGCATTAAAAAGCAGTCACACAACAAAGGAAGTGAAAACCATGTGGGTAACTGTCCAGTGTGTGAGATCACACTGATGCATCTGCAGGTTTTTGTGGTTACACCTCGTGAATACAAATGGTGACATTTACATGGTTTTGTGGTTATACCCTATAGAATAAAACTGCATTTTATATGTATTTAAGATTATTGTCTCTAAATCAAGTGGTTTTAATAAGTCCTAGTTGCAAATGCCTTCGTGTAGAAAACAATGTTAAATAAAGCACAATACCCATTGAACCATATACTAAATACAGTATGTGTCTGGTTATTAATAATAACTGAGAAACATATTATGGATTGATAATATATCACTAATATAGCTAACTAGTATTTTGTATTTTAATTTTTTTCTCATCCATTAAAAATCCACACATTAAAAAGAATATCAGGTCATAATAGCACTTTACTCCTCCTTGTAGGTTTTTTTCCTGGGAATTAATGACTAAGTGAAATTAACGAGTCAAGGCATTCAACTCCTACAAACTTATGATTAATTTTTAGGAAGTAAGTATCATGGCATGACAATGTATTAGTTGTTAGTGGTCAAAATGGTTCACCTCTCTAAACCGGTGTATACATTTGGGTCAGTGCTTCGGAGCATTGTTGCACGCTGCATTGCTCCTACTGTTATTAGTGTCAGTTAACACGGTTTCAAGCAATTCTAAATCTTTTAAGCCCTTTTCTCCTTTTGCTATATGATATCCAGAAAGAAACTTTTAAAACACTACTCAAATTACTTTACAAGTTCAGCAGTGTCAAAGAGCCTTCTCCTTTTTTAACATTTCAGCATTAATGTGAAAACACACCACATGAAAATTAAATTTGAAAACCTCTCATTTAAATTTTGAAAGGAATACATGGAAATTCTTGACTTATGTCTCATATCCCTCATTTTGTCAAGTGATAAAATTCAATATAATTTATTACATAGTACAGGTTTACAAAACCACTAAGTCACTTGCTATGTTATTCAAGGATATATCATTAGAGTGGAATAGAAACAAGCCACAAAGTAGAATATGTTTTACTGAAATAAATCAAATACAAGTCTGCCTACTGACAATTTTCTTCCAAGGCAGAAGCAAAATATAGCTAAATGAATATGAAGCTTAATTTGAGTTGAGGATGTGACAGAATGTCCATATTATTTGATATGCTAAGCAATTTGACTGTTTGCAAATGCCTGTCAACTCACTAATGAGATATAGGCTCAACATGCCCGGATTATAAGCAACCTCCATCCTCAAAGAAAACCATACATGTAGAATCAGCTAAATGTAAAAGGGTATTCAATCCATCGTGAAAAAATCCAAAAAATTGAGACCTCAAATTATGGAAGTTTAGTTCCTTCTATAACTTGTAGATATTTTGAAATAAAATAATATAAGTACCCACGTCCCAGTTAAGTGGTAAAAAGGCACACATAGAAAAATTAACTCTGAAAACTTGGGTAATATAACCAAAGATCACTTCTCAAACTTGTGGTAAAAAGGGCTTTACTTGAATTGGATTTCAAAAGCCCCAAACTGAAAAGCTTTCTTCCTTTTTTTCTTTCATATAGTAGAGTTACGGTAGAGGTATTTCTCTGAGTCTTTACCTATGGTGAATCTCTGTTTTCCTCTAATTGTGAGAATCAACTGAAGTTTGGATTGAACTTCCACTTGCAAACAGAATATTGCAATTTGGCTTAAATTAAAATGCAAGAAGTTACTGTTATTTCCATTTTAAGAAGTGACTGGACATATTCAAGGAATTAGAAAAAGTGCTGATTTAGGAAGGCAACAGATCGGTATGCATTGTTTACAACATACAGGAAGAGGAGATTGCTGGAACGACCCTCAGGAAAGCACTGTTTTCTGCTTTCCATCCCTCCTTTCCAGTAACCCAGCTGAAACTGTTTCAAAGATATCCTCATAAAGCTCCAAGGCCAAGTGGGCTTTCCTGTGCTGAATTCTGTGCTGTGGTGGCAGGTCAGCTCATGGTGCTGCGGGAATGGCAAAAAAGACAACTTGAGAATTCTCTTTTTCAACTTCTATCTAATTCTTGTCTGTTTCACATAGGTGCGAGCCAGTGCCATTGCCCAAGATGCAGATCAGAATTACGACTATGCCAGCAACAGTGTCGTTCTTCACTTGGAGCCAGGAGACGAAGTCTACATCAAATTAGATGGCGGGAAAGCCCATGGAGGAAACAACAACAAATACAGCACATTTTCTGGATTTATTATTTATGCTGACTGATAGTGCAGAAACGAAGCGTATCATCCCAGTTTGGACACTGGATTCATATGGCCAACATTGGTGAATCAAGGATCCCGTGGGCTGCCATCTGAAGGGCACCTCAGCTGTGTATATGTGGGGGAATTCAAATGCTACCTGACTCACATCTGTATTCTCAGAAACATTATGTAAAAAAAATATTAAAAGCAAGATAAGCAGATGTGTCATTCACTACCGCCAAAGCAAATAGTCCTTGTCGTTAGTGTCCATGTGAATGAAGTCTTGGATAGATCACACATTTTTATAGAAAAATCTAAGACACTGAATTATTTCTCCAATATATATGATACTTTGGTGTCCTGTGATCTTGCTGCTTTTATCCATATGTCAGCTTTGGTTCTTGTGAGTTTTCACGCTTATTATGGTACTTGGAGTCCATTCACAGAGTGGGGGGAGAGTGATTTTACCCTGCAGGGGAAGGTCTAATTGAAATGATGCTGCTTGTCCCCAAAGAAATTATTTGCCTTGTACTCTTGTGAACTTTAGAGCTAGACCTGGGAATGATTCAACTTCAAGCCTTAACCTGGAATTTTCTGGATTTGAGGGAATTCCCAAGCCTATGATCATTTTCACATTTTCTTTTTCTTATGAACTTAACTTTCTCCCTCTTCTGGTGGTAGTCTTTAAAAATAGAGATTGAAATTGTATCATAGGATTACCCTCTAAGTGTGAAAATGTGTAATTATGTATGGTATTTAGAAAATCCCCTATGTGTCCATTTTGTCAATAGAATGCGTTTAGATTTACTTGGAAAGACAGAGAAATTTATTCTTTGGTGTTAAATCAGACTAAGGCTTTTGCCTTCTTTGGAACAAAACATTATTCATAATCCAATGCACAGAGGTTTAATTTGAGCTACTGCATGTGTCACCAAGGGGACCCTAAGTAAGGCCTTCAAATAGTTACTACAAAACGTGGCCTGAGGTTATTTCAAAATGAACTATTTCACATGTAACCAATACGACAACAAAATGTTTATATATTTTATATAAATACCTGCTACATATATATGTGCATATATATATGTTAGATGAAATATAATATATATATGGCTTCAGACCAGGGGTGCAGTGGCTGGATAGCCTCAAAATTTTAAATTAAAAAGTTGTATGTCTGTACACACACACACACACACACACAGAGACACGCATAAATTACTTGACTTATTTTGGGTTGAAATATATTTTGGATGACAAAAAATATATGGAGTAGCAAAATAATTTAAATGACTTCTCTTTTAAGAGTTATCCCGAACATTAACTTTTATTAAATGGAAATTCCCTATACATTGCATGTCTGTAAATTAACCTATGGCTCTTTATGACCACACGCCAATCAATATTTTCACTGCATTCTGTGGCAGACTAATATTAGAACTGCAGACACAAAGCGGCTCTCCTTTGCAGTGCTCCTGAATTAGATCCGCCTGAAGTATGAATTTTTTTTTTCCTCAGGTTGATTGAAGCTGACGATAAAGTAGATTTTGAGAATAATGCAAATCCTTTCTCTCTGGTGAAAATACACTGCCAAAGCCATCTCTTTAAGAAAAAGATTAAAACTGCATGTTGATATATCCTGTCAGACAACTTTCACTATTACAAACGAAAAATCTACCCCCCTCTTAGTTGCCTTGAAGACTCTTTGACAAGTAGATTTCAAAAACAGATTTAAAAATCTGCTTGCTTTACTGGTGAAGGACATTTGCATTTTTTCATTTACAGGAATTAGTTTGTTCTCCTTGCTCATTGCTCGTGGGTACCTTCTGTTCTAATACACAGAAAGCTTGATCATCTTTGATCCACAGAAATATCTTTTATTTAGCAAACTTCAACTTTCCAAAAGGCTTATATATGGCATTCCTATCTGAAGGTTCTGTTTGCTTGGTTAAAATGCCTTGATCTGAGTAACTGTTGTGATTTATATGATTAAACCCACTTAGCTCCATACATCAAGAATAATGACTAATTCTATTTGGCCTCTAATATGTAAGATAACTCATAAAGAAGTTGCAATGGATTTTATTTCTATTCAACAGTATATATTCATCAAAGATGAACTGGCAGCAAGGGTTTGGAGAAGTTTATTTTGGATAACAACAGTGAGGATTCAACCAAAAGATTAATTTATAAAGAGCACTGCATGTCAACTAAGAGCTTTAAATAAGAGTTTTAAAAAAAGGCTTTATTAACACAAAATATCAGGGCTTGGTACTTCTTAAAGTGTAGGCTTTAGAATCAGACTGTCATTTTTAATAGATTTGACCTTTTCTTCAGAGAAATAAGCATTATTTTTCTCCGTTTAGGCCCAAGGCAAAAGCAAATAACAGGTAAAGGAAATAAAGGGAATATATATGTAAGGAAAACATTTCTCTTTTTTTTGAATTATATATTATTAACTAATTAAATTGTGGCCTTTGTTATTATAAATGTAATGATTCATTAAACTATATTATATAATATATTTTGCCTTTTATGGTTTAATTTTTATAGTTCTATGTTATGTGTTCATGCCCCTTTATATAAATTCTTCAAAACACAACACAATTTACAGCAAAAATGGATACTTGGAAGCCACAGGCAATAAAAGTGATTTATTTTAAGTATATAGAGATAGGTGGACAGCATATAATTAACCTTCTATAACATCTTTATCACTGTGAATTGGTGACTGTATTACAGTATCCTTTGAGAAAGAAGTCACAGAATGTAACTTCCTTTGCTGCAGAAGCTATTTTTAAGTGCTATATTATTCATTAAGCATTAATTAAAGAACAGCAGGATAATTAGTAGGATCATCAATATTACAAGAAACATTAGATTGCTCCAGAAGGGGGTAATTTAACTAGAAACACTTTAAATTTTCTCAAGTAGTACAGCTGATAGATTAAGAAAACAAAACTCCACTAAGGGGATATAGAATATAAGTCATTGTTTGGAAATAGGTACTCCTGTATGTGTATTTTGTTAAGGCAAGACAATAGGGCTCAGTTAAGCTCAGTAACTCAAAAATTGCAGATGTATTGGTCTCTGAGAAAGCAAAACTTCTAATCCTCATAAAAAGGATATGATCTGCCATTAGTTCTACATAGCTCTGATTAGTATGTCCCAGTGGGTTTGAAATCACTGAATGTTCTCTGCACATTTTATACTCAAGGTATGAATTCATGAACAATTATCCTATTTGAAAGTTAGCCATTGCTTAGGGTTCTTTATTAGTATCTTATCCAGTGCATTCTCAGTTATACCTCTAAGCAGCATTTTAGGAACAATGTTGGTGAGAATATGAGAATAGCCGTGACCTCCGTATTTCATCAGCCGATGCTTCGTATGTATGTCATGTGCCATCAGGATTCGATCTTCATAGCCCTCATCCACCAGAAGACGTACCCTATGAAAAATGTGATGGCATTTGGCTCATTATGTGGCATTTGTCTCATTTAAAACTTTCCTGGTGCTTTAAACATTTCACTCAAAAACCTATTGTGCTTGTCGTAAAGATACTGCCCTCCATGTGGCATGTGTACTTGGAGACCCTTAATAAACATTACATGGTGATGATAAAGATATTATTGAATCTGAGTAGGGACATGATTCTTATTCCATGTGCACGGAAATTTCTAGCCTGTGATATTTATGATAGCTCCTAATAGGATGTGCCAGTTTAAATGAATGGCCACTCTAACATTTCACTAAATAACTTCACTCTTGATTTGTGTCCAGCTCTCCACTCTAAGGTACTTTTCTTAGTGGGCCCACTTTTCAGATCTCATTCTCTCTCTCCTTTTTCTAACAAACAAAAATCAATGACTGGTTAAAATAAGGAAACAAAAGGAATCTTTGTACAAGTAAGACATTCTGAGAGTAACATCAGGTTTGAAACTGAAGGGCATATGATAAGCTAGGTAGCTGGTTTAAAAAGGTCAGCAAAGGTGCCTCTCCATTTGGACATTTGTCCTTTGGAGTCTGTGAGAACTTTGACTTAATTGCAGTCTTGGATCATTGGATCAAATTAAACCATGAAATTTACTCTGTCTTCCTTCTATTTTTGCTATACTTATGAGCTGTTCCTTTAAATACGTAGTCAGTTGATTAAAGAAAGGCTTCATGGACTATTATCTAAACATCTAATCCTCTTTGCTTTGTGAAATACAAATCTGTAGTGTGAGTCACCCTGACAGCCACCATCTGTACACGTCTGGGCCCCAGGTGGTGTCCATCAGGGCTTCCGTGGTTCTCCAAGGCAGGGGATGCAACGTGGAGACATTGCCTCTTCTCTGGCATCTTCCATAGTCTCACCAGTCTCCAGGTTCCCAAATGGGTCTAGACAGATAGACTGCACCTTCCGCCAAGGCTAATTATTTGAAAGGTATCTTTTTGGTTTCAATAGCATTTTGTGGTATGAGTTGTATTTAATGACTACTACAGTCAGCAAAATGTGGGGCACTACACAAACAACTCCAGCACAAAGCCCTGCTCTCTGAAAACATACCTGTTAAAATAAATGATAATTGAAGGTTAGATCTTGTGTTCTCAGGTCAAAGGAATACAACTGCCAGAGAAGAAGGGCCAACCTGGGTATTCTGCCTACAGAGTTGCATTCATGTTGCATGTACCCCATGCGTGTCCTACAGGTACATGGAATGCAATTTGTGCCAAGGTTGTCTCTTTAAAATTGGTATAATGTCCAAAAGTTCTGATCCGAAGTTACTTTGGGGACAAACTCTCTTTTTAGGAATTCCCTAGGAGAGTTACAGGATCATTTATGAAGAAGGAGAAAGATTTGCCAGAATGCACGCACTGGGCTGAAACTATGTGGTAAACCTTGTTCCACAGCTGAAAAACGGTATCACGTTATAGGGCATTTTAGTGTCCTCTCCCCCTTACATTTCCTGAGCATTTCCCAAAGTTTTTGTCTCTTTTCCTTGCCTGAGAAAAAAATGCTAATCCTATTCCTCCACATGTCTCATGGATAACAAATTCCTGTGGGAAACCTCGCATCATACTCTGCAACACAAAGTTATTGAATTGTGATGTAGTAAGGAGAGAATGTAATGGAGAATATACTCATGAAAATGGGAACTCTTAGAACTTAAGTCAAGAATCTGGAGACTAGTTATCTCATAAGCAAGATAATTCTATGGCTCTCAAAAAATTATTTCCTGACTCTCAAGAAAACTGCCTGGTCCCTCCTGAAGTAAGGGCTCATCTCTGTGCCGTGCCACTGCTGTTCCAGAGATCCCACCAGAATGAAGGAGCCACTACAGATGAGAAGACAAAAAAATCATAGTAATTATAGAAATACAAATGAGTTAGTGTTTTGCAAACAAATATTAGAGAGAGACTACAAAGTGTGAAAAGGCAGAGATATAATAAGATTTGAGAAATGGAGCATAAGACTGGAAACAGGTGTTAGACCTAGAATTTCTGGTGCTGAAAACCAGAGGTAGGCAGAAGCGTGCTTCTGTGTTCTGGTGCTTCAGAGCTTTCAGACTCCCAAGGCCCAGCCCAGGACTGCCGATGAAGGATGAGAAGCAAACGCCCAGGAGGTGGAGGACAAGGGGGTTCTGGGCATGCCCTTGACACACGCCAGAAAGTCATTCAGTAATTACTGTGATCTGTGCTTGAGTCAAGTGACATAATGCATGATTTTAATTTAGGGAAGATTAAGGATACATGCATGCACGTAAAGATAGATACACATAAATGTGCACATATACATCGTGTATAATTCTGCATGCATTTCCATACATCTTGAGTGTTTACATTTGCACAGTGAAAGCTGATCATAGTTAAGTTCTTGTTCTTGAATTAATAGCCAAAAGGAGCCACGAAAGGGATAGTGTAGGAGCTGTTGGTCAGGTCATGCTTCCCCATATCTTCTTCTTAGGTCTCTTCTGAAGATTCCCCCTCTTTTATTCCAGAAGATCTGAGAGCCTCATGGGAGGCATAGGAGTGCAAAAGATGCACCTCACTGCCACAAAAGGGCTTAAAGAAAGGAAGCAGCTCCTGGGAGCAACTTCCTGTTTCCAAGCTGGATTGTAAAACGCGTTGAAGGCATTCATCAGGAAATCATGTTTTTGAGATTGTGGAGGCTGAGGAGGACCTACAACATCACCTTATTTTAAATTCCAGAGAACACTCGCTTCTGAGTCAGTCCCGAGCTCCAAGGGCCGTTTTCTATGGGGACCGTGCTTCCCGATCATGAAGTGAGCATCTCCTGACTGTAAAATCCGACAGACACTTTCTGGTCCTCATCCCACTTGATGCTGGCCTCCTATTCCAAGCATTCACGCCCTTCTTCTTTCGGCATCCTTCTCCACCGACTTCCATAATATATGTCCCTGATATGCTTCTCACTTGGAAAACTTCTCTACCTGTCCTTGAGTGACTGCTCCTGAGCTCCCTCCCCCTTCAATACTGGTGTTTCCCAGGGTTCTGTCCTCATTTTCTTCTGTGAGTGAACTCACTCATTCCCAGGCTCCCAGCTATCACACACAAACCAAAAGTGTCTAGATTTATATCTCAGTGCAAATCTCTGCCCTGGGCTTCACTCCTGAACCCAAGGGCCCCACTGGATTGCAGCACTTAGATATTCCCAAAGGCATCCTTGTCAATCCCAGATCTATTTCTCCTTCTAGACTCCCTAACTTCGCACATTCAGTGTGTCTATCACCATGTAACCAAGACAAACCAGGTAGCCATCCATCCTTGACTCCTGAAATTTTCCCCTTGCAGAGAATGACTTGTACAATTGTTTGCTTTCACCATGTATTAGACAATTTTGAGAGGTTGTATTTTATATGATGTTTGGCCTTTAGATATTATAGCATTTAAGTTGCATTTCCTTATGTAGTGCATATATTTAATAGAATGTTTTGAAACTTCATTGTAGGAGGTTACCACTTCAGTGTGGTCAACCTAAGAAAGAAACCACTTTTTTCATTGGGAATAAAAAGAGGAAAATGTCTTTTGTTCTGCCATTGCCTTGACAGGGGTCAAGTATTATCTGAGTTTCTTGTTAGCTGCCCATCTGCACTGAACTTCTAAGGCCCTGCTAAGCTTTTGCCTACTTAGGATGACTCATTTTCCTCTTGAAATAATATATAGAGATTTTCTCCCTGAGACATCACTGATACATTTTTCTCTGCAAGTCTCTGGTTCTTGCCTGTTTACTGTTTTCTGAATCTTTGCTAATATCCACCCACATATTAAAATAAAAAAGGGCTGGTAAAAGGGAGCAGTATAAGAGATTTCATCACATTTACCTTCTAATTCTTTTATTATCATCGGGCATGTCAATATCTGGGTTGAATTGGTAATGAAGGAGCTCAGTACCAAAGAGATCATATTCCAAGTAACAGCCAAGCTGAGCAAACTCTAGCAATTCCTTCTTATCAAGTATAGTCCTAGAGACAAAAAGACAGGAATGTTGTCATTAGCAAAAAGGTTATTTTCCACATATACAGACTAAAAGCTTTAAGTACACTATGTACTGGAACATAGTTTATGGAAAGTAACAAAAGTTTTGAATTGGCTCTTATGATGTGACTCTAAAATAGTATGTTCAATTTGTTACCAGAAATAAGACAATTTACCCATCCAAAAGGGAGTTTTCCCTTCTAAAGTATTTGGGAATTATAGACATTTTAATTATCTTGTCATTACTCAAAAACACTTTTATAATTCTCCTCAGACAGTTTTCAGGATATGTTTCATGTTCTTTTGAAGATCCCGGTGGACTGCCATGAACTATGGATACCCTCAAGGGACATTTGGCATCAGATCTGGTGAATTAGGTGAGTTATACTGATCTGGGTGAAAAATAAAGCTAAGGTAAGATGAGAGAGTGATTTTCTTGTGAAGACGGTAAAGTGGTTCTGAAGCTAATTCTAAAGCCTGTGTTAATATCACTGCAACTTCTTAAAAAGGGATAATACTCCTACAGATATTTATGTTCTGGTGTGCCTCTTTTTAAAATAGAATTTATTATTTTATGGTAACATCTATGGATCTCTTTTCATTTCAGTAGAGATCATACTAAGAGTAACACTGCTTTATGATGTAGACTGTGTAACTGCCTGGGAAAGGAGGGATATGTGGGTAGGATAAGTACAGGGGAGTATAGTCTGGAGCAACAGTAGGCTACCTCAAGAAATTTAGGTTATAACAAATAAAAAGGGATGTGTTAAGCTAACCCCAAAAATATCATGGTAGAAATTTAAACACATAGAGAAATAAGAAAGAAAAAAAATTCTATCAGAGGACTATACAGAAAAAATGTGAGGGAAAAATACAACCCCTTACACATTGTGTAAAGCGAGTTAAGGACCTAGACAAAGGAAATGATTGTTTGGGATTCAAAACTGGCCTGGGGAAGAGCGGGAATATCAGGGAATCACTGTCTTCTTAGGCTGGTATCCACTCTGATATTCTATTATTTTGGCAATTCCAAGATGCAAGGATTAAAGCACTATTACTTGTCTATAAATCTGCTTCTAAGACTATTTAAAGGTATTTTCTAAGAGGTATTTTCTAAGTCTTTCTTCCAAACCATTTGAGGATAAATCCAGCTTCTATGTGTCTTGAGTGCAAGAGGTTTCTGCTGTCCTGGGTGTTCCCCAGAGTTGACTACTGACTTCCACTCTGAGCAATCTCACTGTGGTTGCCTCCTTCATATTCTGTCCACCGGTTTAGCATAACTTACAGTTCACGATGCTGTTTTAGGCAGAGAGGCTAACATATCTTTCCTTTATACTATAAACTGTGCATTAGTTCCATGCCTTCTATTAATACTCCTTTTCCATCTTCTTACCATGGAGACCATCTTTTGCTTCCAAAATTACGAGGCTAAAAGAATATGTGTTTTTCTATAGTAAACATGTTCTGTTTTCCTCAAAGGACCATGCTTAAAAACAAAATGTGCACAATTAAAATAACATAAGGGAAAGAGATAAGTTTAGTATTTTTCCGCTTGAGTCAATTCACTCAAGTTTGTTAATACCCACATAGGCAAGGCCCTGGGGAGGTGGGGCATCAAGAAGGGGCCTGAAGGGTCCATGACAGATGGGATCAGTCTCTTATTTCTGCTCCCAGTGCCTTTTTTCCATCATTTGGCCTAATACCTTTAGACTAACTTTTCTAAATTTTAAGTGATATATGAAGACATGTATTTGATGGAGAGTCAGTAGTAAATGAAAAGCCATAGGAAAATATTTAGTCTTAGTTCTAACTGAAAACAAAAAATAAATTTGCTTCTCTTCATCATTATCATAATTGCTAAAAATGATAAGAACTACACTGGCTGGCACTGTGCTAAGTGCTTTCTATTAGCTGAGCTCATATTCTCCATAATCCTGTCTGGTCTCAGTCTTACAGATGAGGAAACTGGGACTTGAGAGTTTAGATAGTTATTTAAGGTGATGTGCTGGAATATAGGCTATAATGTGTATTTCAAGGCTAGGATCTACTATCTTAACCATCATACTATATGACTTCTCCTATTGCTAAATATTTTGTATTCAAAGGGCATTTTACAGAATTACATCGATTGTATGAACACATAGTGTTTTTTAGCTTTTATTCTGAAATTTAATTTCCTCCCCACAGTACCCTCAAACTGCCCTTGATAAATGGGGGAATTGACCATCAAAGTGCAGCATGGGGGCAAAGGAATGATAAACCCGAACAGTAAGAGACGATTACTTTGTGGAGGTCTTTAATTTCTATCTCACAGTGTAACTACACACACTAGGCAGTATTTTGAACACACAGCTATTTTGAACAATTTGAATGACATGGTCAAAGGAGGACAAGGAACTATATTAATTACGACCATTGCTTATTTTATGACTAGGAGCCTGATATTGCTCTAAGCCTCTTCCAAGTATTAAGGGGCACCTGTGAAGGGTCTTCTATCATCAGTACAGACCTCTCTCCTGAAGTCCAGACTTGTATGTCTAATAGCTTGGTTGCCATCTCCACTTGGATGTGTAATAGACAGCTCATGTTTGACATGTATGGGACTAAACCCCTCATCTGCCACTTAGACAAGCTACTCCAACACTCTCCCCTATCTCAGTTGATGGTAACTCCATTCATCTACTTGCTCAGGCCAAACCCTCATAGTTACCATTGACTGTTCTCCTCTTTCACTCCACATCTAGCCTATCAGGATCGCCTTTTGACTGGGGCTTTCAAAATGTGACCCAAACCCAGACATGTCACCACCTCCCCTGCTACCCTACTGGTCCATATCACTACCATCTTTTGCAGGATCCTTGCAGTAGATTACCAACCACTCTCCTCAGTTCCACCTTTACTCTACTACAGTCTATTCAAATATGGCAACCACAGCCCTATTTTCACACCTAAGTCAGATCAGTTCTCACCAATGGCTTCCCATTTCCCTCAGAGAAAAAGCCAAGGCTTTATAATGGCCCATGAGGCCCTGCATGATTTCTTTGGATGTGGTCTTATAACCGCCTCATCAAAGACAAGAATGGGGATTGTAGTGACCTTGTTCTCCAGATGTCAATTATATAACAATGCTACCCATATTATAAATGTTATCTGAAGGCTATCACCATATATAGAGGTATCTTTCTAGAGGAAGTCTAACATGTTCATTAAGATTCATCTGTGCATGTATGTTCCAAAAGTAATCCCTGGGAATTCTTATCCTGTAGAACAGCATATAGAAGGGAGTGTGATTTTGAGGGAAATTATCCCTCAAAGTGAAAGACTTAAAAATTTGACAGTTACATGTAGAGGAGAAGATTTCTTCAGAAGACAAGCAATTATGTTGATATTTTAGACATTAGGAAAATATGGTTTAAAAAATGAGGCTCACAAATTTTCTGTCACTAAAAAGCCAGGAGACAGACAGACAGGTAGATATAGATGGACATATATAATTTTTAAACTAATATTTGGTGATAGACACCCTCTGGATAACTAAACATTAGTGAAGGCAATTAATAAATGAATTCACTTTAATTCTCCTTACTGAAGTGCAAAATCTGGAGAGGAATGTAGTGTCAGTGATCATGCATTATTTTTCAAAGTCCTAAAAAAAATAGAACTTAGTATTGTTAATGAGGGCTAGAATTGCAGAGGTACTTTAAAACAGCCCTGTTTCACTGAATCCATACACAAACTATGTGAGGAGGGTACAGTCATCCCCATTTTATAGACAAGGAAACTAAGTCTCCAAAAAGTTAAGTAACTCAGCTTCCAAAATGAAGAGCTACGAATAAACCTGGATTGATCTAAGAAGCCATGTTTATAGACTCCACTGCCCCTCCCGCCCAGAGGGTCTCTATTCCCTCACACCAGCTGTTGCCCCTGGAGAAATGGACCTCATCACAAAGACATCTTTAGACATGCTCCAAGATGTCTAACAAGGTGACTTAACTGCATTGAGTAGACATTCGGTTGGATGACATCCAGGGACTGTCAAGGTGCTACTGAAATTGCATTTATGCAAGTGACTTTTTTCTTTCATTTGGAGGAAGGAGTGACCCCAAATGTCAGAGTGGTACCATGGGAAAGTACAGTGTGCTTGTCTTCTCCCAGGTGAGGATTAAACAGAGGTCCTGCTCCCCCAGTCTTCAGCGATCTCATAGCACTTCTCATACGCCTGGACGTGTCAGCTTCAGCCTGTTCTATTCATTCTATATTCTACATCCATGAATAATTACATTCTTTCTTATTCCAATCTTCCAAAGCCTTTAAGGTATGTATTTTTAGCCTCTTGCCCTAAACAGTCAGTCAGATGATTGTGAGATGCAGGAGAACTACTGCATTTCACACTAGACAAAGTCCTTCTTCAAGGTGGATGAAGTGATTGCAATGTTATTTGTAAAGTCTCCTGGGACTTTTCAGGAGGAAGATGAGATTTTGTATTAAATATTTGTTTTGGGCATTCATATTATAGTATTTCTTCTGTTACATGTTTTATACTTTTGCTCCTCATATAATAAACAAATTCTACCTATGTAAGGAACCAGCATAAATTTATGACAAACATATTGCCATCAGCTAAGAAAATGGTATCTGAAATGAGTCGGCTATCTTTGTTTTCAGAATATGGTTATCATTTAAGGCTGGAACTAAAATGCAAGACAGTTGATTCTGTTTTTCAAACTGCTTTATATTCCAGATCTTATCCAAGTGCTGAGGGGTTTAGTTTAGTGTCAAAATGCACTCTGAGTGGGAGCAAGGAAGTCTGTGCAAAGTGATAATTTAGACAAGGGTCTGTGAGCCATCTAGGCAGAAAGTGCTAAGGAGCAGAGAAAAGGATGTGATTCGTGGGTGTGATCACCATGATAACAATACCTAACATTTGTCTTGGGCTTTACAGTTTCAAAGAACTCTCAAAAGCATAGTTCATCTCATACATTCGGGCACACCTCCATGAATTAATTCAGCAAACCTACTTCTTGTCCTGGGAATACAATTAGGAATAAGGAATTTAAGTTGATTTAGAAAGTTGTTGATTAGGAAGTTTAGGGAAAGATATGGATACTTAAGCTAATACTTACAACTCAGTGTGTTGAAAGCTTTTTATACTACAAATAGATACAAAGTATTATGAAAGAATAATAAAGGGGTGGCCATGTGAGTTGAGTCTTGAAGAAGACTGTTCAAATAAAGGTTGGGGTTATTGGATGAGAGATGGATGATACAAAATAAATCTGTTGAGGGGAAAAACATGAAATTGCTGTTTCTGAAGATAAAGCTGTAATTATCAAAGCTGAACTGCATGAGGGAAGAAGCATCCATCCATCCACTAAGAACTTGTTGATCATCTACTAGGAGACGTGAGCTGGCAAAACAAAGACAAATAACATAGTTATCCCATCCTTCCATCCTTCAAGAAGTTCAGTGTCTATTAGGGAAAAGAGACATGGAAACAAATGATTTCTTTACAGTCCTTCCCAAATGTGTGGGATGCAAGGTAATAATAAATATATTACAAGGCACTGGGCTGGCACAAAGGAGATAGAAAACACTGCTTGGCTCGCTCAGGAAAAGCTTTGTAGAGAAGAAAATCTCTGATGAATTGCACATTGAAGAAAGACTGCCATGTAGGAAAGGGAGAATCAGGTGCTCACAGCAGAGGGATTAGTTTGTGTTAAAGGCATGTGAGAACAGTAGTACAGGGCACTCAGAGACAGGGCTAGTGCATATACTAGAGAAAATGGGAAATGAGGTGGAGGAATGGGTGGGGAAAAGAGGACCAAGAAGTTTGCGTTCTGTGAAGTTGAAGGGCAGCCATTTAACAGCTGCAAATCTGAGTGGAAGAATGTAATTGGATTTGCATTTACAAAGATCAAAATATGGCCATGTGGATGTTAGATTCCAGAAAGGGGCTTAATTCCTGTTTGGGGACTATTAACAATAGTTCCGGTGGCAAATGAGACCCTAAATTAAGTTAACCGAGGAATGAATCAGAGGGGTTGTACTGGGGGTTTTAGCAACGAAGACTGCTCTTATCACATGGAGGTGCAGGGGAGGGAGGCATTTAAGCTAACTTCTCCTTGAATAATGCTATTTCTGGCCAGCATTGGGCAAGCAGCAGGAAGAGTAAGTGATGAGGCCCCATCCCCGCATTTAACAGCGATAGAGAAGGAGCTTCAGGGGCTCGTCTTGGGCAGCTGATTAGATGTTGGCATCATTAAATGAAACCAAGAACATGGGAGGAGCAGGTTTTGAAACTCACAATTAACTGGTGAAATAATTATGCTACATATTAATGTTACTGTATAAATGAGGAAATTAAAGCCTGGATCTTTGAAGGAATCAAGAGCCCAGGTATTCCTCCTCATAGTATGGCATACTTTCATTGTAATGCACTGTGACTTTGTTATAATTCACCAGCAGTTCCAAGCCATGAGTTCCTGGGCCTAC
The DNA here is from genome assembly GCF_040802235.1 of Manis javanica. Taxonomy (NCBI): domain Eukaryota; kingdom Metazoa; phylum Chordata; class Mammalia; order Pholidota; family Manidae; genus Manis; species Manis javanica. Next base: position 119,219,674 of record NC_133157.1, read on the forward strand.
AGAGTTGGCACTATCAGGGCAGCTCTGATTCGAGACCAGCCTAGCTCATGGCCTGAGTACAGAAGCACGGAATACATCCAATGCTAAAGCTTAAGAACTTGACCAAGTCATTTTTTTAAATTGGCATACAAATACAATAATAAAAGGATACTTAAATACAACTGACTTATTAAAAAGGAAGTTGAATTTCAGTGGCTGATTATTATAGAAAATTGTTACCACAAAAATAATTCCAAAAAGCCTACCTCCCCACTGGTTTCCTCAATTTAAAACCAATGGATATTTGTATAGATAGTATTTTGTGGGATTCTTTATTATTTATGAGGGTTTTACTTTTAACAATTACTGAAAAGAATTACTAAGCTTACCTAGAAGTATTCATATAATAACCTAAAATGGTTTTAAAATATTTATAATGCAATGTTTAAAAGAATTAGTATATAAATATAATCAATTCAATGTTAATATAATTCTGAAACACTATTCATGTATATTCCTATATTGCTTATGGCAATTCCACCTTAAATATCAAATCTGAAAAATTCTTAATTGATATATTTCAATTTATTTTTAATGTCAAAATAGAAACTAAATAGGATGACGTAAGTTTTTCACATGTGGGCTAAACATTGTCTATGGTTAGAAAACATAATTTTTACTTCAATTAAATATTCCCCAGAAACTTTGATTTCACACAAACTGAAAACCATCAATTAGAATGGTGTCTTCAGATTAGTATACTAGTTTATTCCCAAACATGTAGGTATTTAAAGATCATTTATATTTTTTAATAGGACCCTTTTTACATCAAGGCATTACTTTTATGGAACAATCTTTCAATATTAGGAAAATAATTGGGAGCGAAAAGCAATAGAAAAATAATTCAGCTTGCCATGTGTTTATTTTACTTTTTTAACAAGCATCTTCCTTCCATATTAATCTGTCTCTGACTGCTTGAGTCCATACCATAGAGATGTTTAATGACATCATAGGAAGGAATGATGTCCCACTTCCAATATTATGACTTAAGTGTAGGCTAATGCAAAAGGAATGGATGGCTGCAAGAGAGAAAAGCCCTTATTTAAATCAGACCAAAACGAGAAGTCGGCTCCAAATTGCAAAATGTAATTAAAACTTGATTTTAAAATACACTTCACAGTTTATACACCCTAGGAAGAGCTTTTTACCATATGAACTTTCCAGCTGCCACACAGCACACAGAAGATGTTGTATTTCTCACATAAGGCAATACACAGTTCAAGGAATGATGGTATTGAGGAGAGTGAAGATAAATCTCATAGACATGGCAATCCTATTTGTTAAAATGTCACATTTCGTGGGAATGGTGTCAGAGTCATGAAAAATTGCTACCGAAGAGAAAAATTACTAGCGGAAGGTTATGGTGGGTAAAATGTACTAGAGAGAATATGTGGCCAGTGCGTTCTTTTGCCCTGAGATGGGATTGGTCTGCCCAGATGTCTCCACTGAAGAGTGCAGTCTGGGATACTCAACAAATACCAATCACAAGCATATCTTACTTGCATTTTTTTGGACATTACTTTTGTGCATTAAGAAGGTTTGCCACCTATCAGCATCTTCCTTCCACATTAATCTGTCTCTGACTGCTTGAGTCCATACCATAGAGATGGAAACCTATCAGTTTCCAAACATTTGTCTGGATTTTCTTTTTAAAAAGGTCCTGCAATGAAAGGAAATCCATGATAAATGATAATAGGGAGAATCCGTACAAAATAATTTAATGGTTAAAAGTAATTTTCTTAATCCCTTTGGCTAGATGAGCAAAACCTTAAGTGAACTTGCTCAAGGTCATGAAGCAAGTATGTCCTGGTGTCAGAACTAGTGCTTCGGCATCCTGACCCCTATTTCTCCACTGTCCCACATGGACATAGAATATGCATTGCATTAATTAATAAAAAAATAGCCACTGCCAGTGTCATCAATTTCAACCTGAAACATATGGTAAGTTTCTGTTTCTATGTCAGTGAGTACTCTTTACAAACCAATGTAGATTTATATGTAAAATAAGCCACAGTCATACCCAAGTATATACAAGTGGTCATGATGACATATTTAAATCATCTAGTTCTGCTTATATTTTCCTAGTCTGCTACAGTGAAGACAGAAGAAATGTCAGTGGACATTAGTACATGGAAAATGGGAAGTTTTATTAGTAAATATTTTCTTCTAAAAATTTCCATTTGCTTATCAGGCCCCTACTTTGTTGCCTTAAGTAATCTCTTTAATTTTTCATTCTGCGGTTGGATCCGAGCCAATACAACTAAATAAGTTGTCTTTAACATCATAATGCACACAATGTCTATATACTATAAAATGCGTATGCATTCCTCCCATGGTGTATTATATATTGTGCACACAATATAGGCATATACATGATTCTAATAATAAACTATTAAGAAATACAGCGTTGTAGGCAAGGACTGTAAATGTTATAAACCATTTCATGTGCATAACACTCTAGTTGTTCTTTTCAAAAAGTGCTGTCATACTATTTGAACGTATAAAGATGTTTTGCTCTATTTAAGTTTGCCAAATATTTGCCTGGAATTGTTTCTGAATGATTTCATATTAATTCACTCATATTCATAGGATTTAAAAGTGTACAGTTCCAAGAATAAGTTTTTTTGTGGCTTTTCAAGGACCTTGAGGTTAAAAGTCACCATAATTATAATTAAATAATCATTTCGAAGGCAGAGAATGGGTTGTGCTCCCTGCTGCATTCCAGTGTCTGGTATATGGTAATTAGACATTCAATAAGTATTTGTTGAATGAATGAATGAATGAATGAAGTGATATTCTACCCTCTTACTTAATCTAATTAAAGGCATGAAGAAAATGCATCAAAATTCTGTCCCTTTACAGAATTGGGAGAATATAGCATGAATAATCAGAGGTAGAATGTCATACCACTGTGCTTCCTTCTCTTTCAGAAACCCTTGGATCCAGTTTTTCTATCTTCCACAGGGAACATTTTGTAAGTAAAGAGCTATGCTCTTGTCCTGCACTCAATTATCATTGTGCTTCTAATCAAACTTTAAGCACCGGATTTCCATCAGAGCCCTTTGGTTTGTTAAATAGATAACCAAGTGTAAAAGGGAACGAGGCATAGCCCCTGTGTATTGCCCTCCCCTGGCCTCAAAATTTAATCAATAAGTAGTATTCATATAACTTCTAGTCATGTGGTTTTACCCAAGTTTTCTTGGAAAGAATTGTGTTGTCATAAAAATACATACAGCTACTCTAGAGTAACATTGAGAATAACATTTCCTTGGAGATGAATCACAAAAAGACTATCTGTGGGGTGTCTTCTTCAATCACATATACCCTGTATTAGGCCAGGGGCAGAGTTGGTATTTCCAGATAATTCTGTCTGGAAATGTAGATGGAGTTTTAACAGGTAGTAAAAGTATAGTAAATTATTAAAAAGCATAAATCCTTTGTGGATTAAAAACCTGAACAGAACACTTAAGTGCTGGTGTTATTTTCCACTAAATGTTGTCTTTGGGTGGCTATAACTGTCAAGGGCAGCCCCGCATGATGTTCCCTAGGGTTAAATTCAGGGCAGTCCACCGGCACGGCCAGAGACCCATATTTCTTAAAGAGAACAGATGGTTAGGGGAGGGACTAGATGCAGCAGCAGATTTACTTGTCAGGCTGTTATCTCCTAGTAAATGACCTTAAGCAGCCCACAGATGGTCACATGACAACATTGTGGTTCAGAGGTGATGGCTGTTCATTAACTCTTCCCTCTCAGCGTCCGAGCTGCCCCTTTTGGATAGGTGTGTAGCGTTGTGTCGCTTTTGCTGGTAGTGGTGGTGGTGTGTCTGTGTATGCATATATTTTAAGGTAAAGTGCCTTACGCATGAAAGCTGGTGAAGATTTGTATACCTTTAAAAATATTTATTTGTTTCACTGTGATTGTGGACATCCGGGAACATTTTATTTTGCATTCTCAAGTGATAGAAATCCTGCATTTAAGGGAATAAATGAACCAATCTAACAGGTAGTCAAGGCCAAGTGTCAGCCCAGTGTCCTAAAAGGGTCTGCAGGCAGAGTGCTTTGACTTGCTACGTGCAATCAGTCTGTAGGTTGAGATCCTTCTCTTTTATGCTTAAAAAGGCCTGGTAGGAGAAATGAAATTATTTTCTGTTTTTTTTCTTCCTGGAGGCCCTGTTTTTAGGATGCTCTTCTTTTTTTGTGTATTGTCTGTGCATTTTATTGCATGAAATACATGTCTTTTTGTGATTTGTCTACATTATAAAAGCTGAAATCCTTGCCCTTTCAGTACAGATCAGACTGTGTGTACTGCCCAGCAGACGTCACAGAGTCTGTGAAAGGCTGACCTAGTCAAACTTTCGCCTGGCAACTGTCTTGCTGTGAACACTCACATCAAAAAGCTAAAGTTGTCTGCATCTGCCTCCCTGATTTTTTTTTCTCTGTTACTTTATTTGGTTTGTTTTGCCAAATGAACTACTTTTTCTAAAGCCATTTTCTCTAGTTGCCTCTGCACTGAAATGTTCATACTTCCATGTATTCTTTTTCAGCCATTGGATCCCTGCATAATACCTGACGTAGGTACAGAATGGGTAGCTGCTCTAGAAATGGTCTCAGAGTTTTTCTAGGATGCTGAGTTTGTCTGACATCAGGTCAACCTCTCCACTCCATCCTGAGCTACTCTACAGGGAGGCATTGAAATGGCAGCCCGTGAGAATCAGATAGCATAGCTTTATTGTTTAAAAGACATATACATATGTGTGTAGACATATATGTCAACATATATATGTTATTTTCGTGAGCAAGAATGTCATACTGTGTTAGGAGTTAAGGTTAATTTCATAATTTCCTGCAATAACTTATTTTCTATTAATGGCAAGAATAAGTTTCTAACTTACCTCCATGTCTGACTGTAAAAAGAGTTAGAGAGATTCCTTAATAATTGTGCACGGGTTCAAGCAGTATGGCAGACTAAACATTCACAGGAAACCTATCCAGCATATTACATGTAAAATACTGAATAAAATGAAAGGAATAAGAATTCATATATGTAAATGCTTGGTTAAGCTGATGGGAAAATGAAGGGCTTGCTTGTGGGGAGAAACAAAAAGAGAGCAGAGAAAATGGGGAGTAAGGGGAGACCCAGAGCTACCATTTGCCAGGGGTTATGGGGATTAATGGGCCAAGTGAGACAGAGCCAAGGTCTGGATAAGGCAGGAGATAAACTGGAAACACAGCCTCTGCCAGCACAGAAAGGGGGTGTTCCTCTCACCTAAGACAACACTCACGTGGTGGACAAGGTACAAACTTGGCCCACAGAAGAAATCTTTGGAGATTATATGTCTTTGTCAGTCTTGTCTTCTGGTGAAAGGTGGCCAGGTTAAGAAAAATGTCTCCCTTGAGAATCTGTAACTACATATATGCACTCACTTGAGTTTAGGGTCCGGAATTTAAGGCACCTGTGTGGTTCTAACCCCTCAAAAGTTTAAGCAGTCACAAAAAGACAAATACTGTATGACTCCACTTTTATGAGGTACCCAGAGTAGTTACATTCATAAGGATGGAAAGTAGAATGGTGGTTGTCAGGGGCTGGGAGAGGGGAAATGGGTAGTTCCTATTTAGTGGGTTCAGAGTTTCAGTTTTCCAAGATGAAAAGAGTTCTGGAGATGGAGGGTGGGGATGGTTTCATAAAAATGTGAATGCAATTAACACTACTGAACATTACACTTAATACTGGTTAAGATGATAAATTTTATGTTATGTGTATTTTACCACAATTTAAACATTTCTTAAAGTTTTTAAAATTTCATTTAAAGAAGTCCCAGTTTGGTAGTAACCCTTAATTACCAATAAGAAACAAACAAAAAAATAGGAATCAAAATCCTCCAAATCAGAACTCATAATAATTTCTAAGGAATCTAAGATAACAATAAAGGATCATACACCAGGATCAAGTAGGATTTATTCTAGGAATGGTATGATGATTCAACAATTGTCAATCAACCAACATGATATACCACTTTAGCAAAGGATAAAAATCAAATCATCATCTCAGTAGATACAGAAGTGACATTTGACAAAATTCAACATCCATTTATGATAAAAACCTCTTGACAAAGTGAGTATAGAGGAAATGTACTTAAACGTAATAAAGGTCGTATATGACAAACTGACATCTAACATCGTACTCAGTGGTGAAAAGTTGAAAGGCTTTCTTCTAAGTTCAGGAACAACAGAAGTATGCCCACTCTCACCACTTTTATTAAACATAGCATTGGAACTCCTTGACAGAGCGATTAGGCAAGAAAAAGGAAATAAAAGGCACCCAAATCAGAAAGAAAAAAGTTAAATTGTCATTATTTGCTGATGACATGATACCATACATAAGAAACCCAAAAAGCTCCGTGAAAAACTGTTAAAGTAATGAATTTAGTAAAGCAGCAGGATACAAAATCAACATACTGTGATATTTCTACATCTTAATAACAAATTATCAGAAAGAGAAATTAGGAAACTCCCATTTACAATTGCATCAAAAGAATAAAATGCCTAGGAATAATTTTAATCAAAGTAAAAGACCTGTGCACTGAAAACCATAAGGTATGAATGAAACTGGAGAAGACACAAAGAAATGGAAAAATATTCTTTGCTTATGGATTGGCAGTATTAATATTGTTAAAATATCAGTGCTGCTCAAAGCAATCTATAGATTCAATGCAAAATCTATCAAAATTCCAATGGCATTTTTCACAGAACTAGAACATATAATTCTAAAATTTGTATGGAACCACAAATGATCCCAAATAGCTAAAGCAATATTGAGAAAGAAAAATAAAGCTGGAAGCATCACCCACCCTGATTTTAAATTATACTACAAACCTAAAGCAATCAGAACAGTATGATATTGGCATTAAAAAACAGACACACAGATCAATGGAACAGCATTGAGAGCCCACAATTAGACACACACATATATGGTTCCTTAATTTATAACAAAGAGCCAAGAACATACAATGGAGAAAGGGCAGTTTCTTCAATAAATGGTATTGAGACAACTGGACAGCCACATGCAAAAGAATGAAACTAGACCACTGTCTTACACCAAACACAAAAATCAACTCAAAATGGATTTAAGACTTACATGTAAGACCTTAAATCATAAAATTCCTAGAAGCATATATAGGTGGTGATCTCCTCATCATTTGTCTTTGCAATATTTTTGTGGAACTGACTCCAAAGGCAAGGGAAACAAAAGCAAAAATAAACAAATGGGACTACATCAAACTAAAAAGCTTCTTCACAGTAAAAGAAGCCATCATCAAAATGAACAGGCAATGTACTGAATGGAAGAAGATTTTTGCAAATTATATATCTGATAAGGCATTAATATCCAAAATACATAAAGCAGTCATATAACTCAACAACAAGAAAAAGACTCAATTAAAAAACAGAGGATCTGAGTAGACAGTTTTTTAGAAGGCATACAGATGGCCAACAGGTGCATGAAAAGATGTTCAACATCACTAATTATTGGGGAAATGCAAGTCAAAACCACAGTAAGATATCACCTCACACCAGTTAGAATGGGTATTATCAAAAAGACAAGAAATAACAAGTGTTGACAAGGATGTAGTGAAAAGGGAACCCTTGTCCACTGTTAGTGGGAATATAAATTAGTGCAGCCACTGTGGAAAACAGCATGGAGATTCCTCAAAAGTTAAAAATAGAACTACCATATGATCCAGTTATTCCACTTTTGGGCATTTATCCCAAAAATATAAAAACACTGATTCAAAAAGGTGTACTCACCCCTGTGTTAACTGCAGCATTATTTGCAATAGCCAAGAAATGAAAACAACTTCAGTGTCCACTGATGGATGAATAGATAAAGAAGATGTGATATATACATGATGGAAAACTACTCTGCCATATAAAGAAGGAAATCTTGCCATTTATGATAACATGGATGGAACTTGAAGGTATGCTAACTGAAATAAGACAGAGAAGACAAATACCGTATGATTTCATCCATATATGGAAGCTAAGCAAAACAAATGAACAAACAAAACAAAAACCAGAAACAAACTCATAGATGCAGAGAACAGATTGGTTACCAGGGGGGAAGGGGGCTTAGGGAAGGAACTAGGTGAAGAGGGTCAATCATCTGATGATGGATGGTCACTAGATTTAGATGGTTAGTGATTAAAGTTTAAGGGTTCTAACATTTCTATATTACTAGGAAGGATGGTAAAAATATTTATTTAAAATTTGTTATGTTAAATACACACATTAAATTTTCTATTATAACCACTAATAGGCTAAAAATAGTATACACACCTTCCAAAGAATTAAAGGGGCAAATAGTATAAGGAAGTGAAAAAAAATCGTCAAATCAAGATAGGATAACAATAACTATTACGAAAAGAAGAAATGGAACAAGCATAGCAGTAAACATAGTCAATGTAAATAAACTCAGAAGATGCCTGAAGATGGCCAAGGATGGACCTTGGTACCAGCCCAGTTGCCAGGAGAATTGCCTCTACTTTGATGTTCCTCACTTTCCCCATTAATACTGATTTCTCTGTTCTGCCACAATTATAACTTGTTTTATTTTTTTTTGCTGTACAGGTTTTACAATATTCCTATTAAGTAGAAGCATTTTGTCAGTACATTTTGCAGTTTAATTTGTCAATACAGTTTGTTAGTTTATTAGACACCAGAATGTCAGGTGTGATGATGAGGATTTATCAGTCTGTTAATATGGCTTTATTCCTATATGCAAGAGAGAAGTAATTGTAAGGTATTATTAGTCTCATTGGTACCATGTTAAATCCTTAATTCAATCCAAAGGCTAATGTCTAGCCTTTGCAACACTGTTAGACTTCTGTATAAAACTAACTGCAGCCAACATCTGCTTATATAGTTAATTATTTTGCTGACCCCTATTACATTTCATATAATAAGGAGGGTTGAGTTGTGGATTCCAAAAAGATGTGTCCATAATTTAACCCTCTTCACCTCTAAAAGTACCTGTTTGAGCAAAGGGTCCTGGTAGATATAATTAAGGATCTTGAGAGGAGATAATTCTGAATTATCTGGATGGGCACTAAATCTAATGACAAGGGTCCTTATGAGAAACAAGAGAAGACGCACACAGGAGTAAGTCATGGGAAGACAGAAGCAAAAACTGAAGTTGTGTAGCCACAAGCCAAGGAATGCCTGGGGCAACCAGACAGTGAACAAAGCAAGGGAAGATGATGCCCTGGAGCCTTTGGAGGAAGCGCAGTCCTGCCAACACCTCAATTTCAGACTTCTGGCCTCCAGAACTGTGAGAAAATCAATTTAAGCTATTTAAATTTGTTACAGTGGCCATAGGAAACTAAGACATAATACCACCAAATTATATACCTATTATTACTTTTTTTTACAATTGCATTTTCCAAAATTCAGTCAATTCAAGCCACCAGTCACAACAGTAAACTTGAGCATTTATTATTTGTGGTTTTCTTCTCAGGGTTAAACCATTCACTTTCCCTTCCCTTACTTTTGCAGATGAATTTATCACTCTAACTACTGGCAAATGCAGCTACTGTGACATCTGACCCTGAGACAAAGAACGGAAGTACACACCTACTATGAAGAGTTATGAAGGGTTAAGTAAATTAAAAATAAATGACTTACACAAAATAGCTAGGATACTGTCCAGATGCAAAGTAGAGACACAAAAATGGTAGCACTGATGTTGATTAATGCCTATTGTAAAACTTTATAAATACCATCTTCCAGGTGGTTAGTGGGTTTCTCTTGGTGATGAGTATTTCATTGATCTGATGTTTTATTTATTTGATCACCCATAATCATCTGGGGGTTTGTACTACTTTGTAGACAGTTTGCTTACCTATCAAGATGTGACATAACGGTTTTGGAGATGTCTGCACCAGCTTCTTGCAACACTCGGATAATCTGAAATGGTGCCCTTGGACTCCTCCCGGGGTGAATAATAACAGGACAGCCCAGCTGAGCCTGGGCATGAGCTGTTGCCTGAAGGACCTTTCTCTCACTCTCAGTCAGAGGCCAGGAGCAGCCAATTTCTCCAATGACACCACATTTGATACTGGTTCCATCAGCTCCACAGAGAATTTCATTCGTGAGGACATCAGTAAGCTGAGGAAGAGTGAGGATGAAAATAGTATATAGACTGTGGAATTTATCGACACAGAGTCACCACAGTATGTCATTCATTCTTTTAAAAATGTATTCAGTATCCATTCAGTTAGTATTGGTTAATGAGAATGATGTTTTGCTAGGCAAATCTCAAATTGAACAAGTTATTCTAAATCAAAGATTCAAAAAAATCTTACTGTGATTATGTCAATGAGAAATTCATGGCTTTAGAAAGCTACATGGAAAAAATGTGATTTAATGAAAGTACATTCAAATGAGAACAAATCCATCATTTAACCTGAGGAGCATCTAAAACATAAAAAGACTACCCTTGAATCTACGTCTGCTGCATCAAGTAATTCTTTAATTCTCCCTTATTATGCAGTCCTTTATTCTGCACATCACACAATACTAATATTACATTTTTTTGTTCATATGCATATTTGCTGCTAATAGTAATTGGGAGAACATGTATTAGTGGACATCAGGATCATCTTCAAAGAATGTATATATATAAAAGGTAAAGGTCTGATTGGAAAACAATGCCAATAAAATTTGAAGTAGAAAGTATTTTAAAGACTAACAAATTTTTTGCAAAGAGTACAAATGACGTTCTAGGCCCATCAAACAATGGAAGATAAATACAATGGAAGAATATATACAATATGTACAAATACATATAGTTATGTATAGAAAGAGGGCACATACATGTGCAAAAAAGCTTTGTGGCTTTCTCTTTCTCTTCTTTCCCTCAAAGATTTACTTCCTTCTGCCCATTCTTGCTTAAGATCATATTATGTATGACAAAAACGGGAATGGATTTTCTTCCACCCCTCCTGTTTTGTAAAAGGAGAAGGAAACATTTTAGCAAATGGGCCAAATCTCTGCCTGCCAAGTTTCTCCCTACAGTGAATTTTTATCTAGTTATTATAAAACCTGGAAAGAAAATCAAGGTTATATAACTGAAGCTTATAATGGAAAATTGAAGCTTATAAACAGACTGTGCAACCACTACTGAGCATGGCTCCGATATATATGAACCTAAATATTATATTGAGTTTTTCAGTGACCAATGTGTTAAGATCTCTTTCATAGACATTTTTCTTTATGAAATGAAATGTTCCTACTCTGGGTCCCGATTGGCAGATGTCTGTGCTAGCTAGCAAATTTCTGAGCATGCCAAGCTACCTCTGAGTCTATGACGTTGCCCAGTGGAGATGGCATGTAGAGATAATATAACACCTGAAGTCTGGCTATTTTGAATTTACTCAAATATTGTCAAAGAACTTAGGGCTTTTTACCTGTTCCACTGACATGGCTCTGGTCTCTGAAGAGTGAGTTGCATCCACATAAAACCCAGCTCCGGATACGATATGGACACCAGTCTCCTCCGCAAGCCACTTCAGAGTCTCCACGTCTCGGCTGATCCCGATGGTTGTGTTCTCCACCAAAGCCCCTCCACCTGTGGCTTTAAAATGCAACAGTTCTTCCTTTACGGCTTCCATCTCCTGATTCAACTGAAGATTCTCTTTATGGGAATAAGGGTTTTTCTGAATCCAAAATAAATTTTTCATCATAATAGGTTCCTTAGAGGTAGCTGCATGATATGGAGGAGGTGGGCAGTAACAGCAGTCAAAGGTCATTGTCAAATGTTCATGGGTCAGGGTGCGGCCCAGTTTGCTTGGCTCCACAAGGCCCAAGACAGTTTGGACTTTCCCACTTAAGGAAGACATGCTGACTGTACCAGGAGTTGCTCTAAAAAGAGTGTTTTCTGGAAAAAAGAAAGCTATAATCAGAAAATTTAACACACACATAAATTCTATCCATAGGGGATGGGAGGCTCCATATGTATACCTGTATAAGAAGGAGAATCAATGCAACTAGAGATACGATCTCACTTATCATCCTGCCAAAGCCAGTTTGTCCCTTGTAAATTGCGTAAATTCACTGCAGCTCTAAGTGACATGCATGGTGTTAAATGTCCCCAGACCACTTCCACTGGGACTCCTCTGCCTGATTTAATCCCAACCTCATCTACTGTAAATATTTCTTGATATTCAGTTCACATTTTTCTTTTGCTTAATTTTATCTCATTAGTCAGAGCAATGCTTCCTTGGATAATTCAACAATAATCTCCACTAAGAAAAAAAAAACTCTACCTAATCAATAACATATCAAAGCCAGCCATGTATCAGAACTATTTCATTTGTCTTTTTTCAGCTAAATTAAACATACTGAAGCTACTGATGATTGCATTACTCATCCACTTATCCAAGTGAATGAACTGCTGTGGAAGGTCCACCATATGCTGGAAATTGGAAGTACAAAGAGGCATAAGACAAAATTTCTGACCTTGATCTCACAGATTAGTTCCCCCAAAAAACAACTATGGTGGTACACCTAGGTTTAATAAAAAAAAAAACCCTCTACATTCTGTATGTAAATCTAGGGTACACAGTCAGAAACATACTTCCAAAATCATTAAAAGCAAAAATCCTCAGTCATAATGAAAGCGATTGTGATTTATTAAACTGAAATCTATCTCTAAAAAGAGTAAATACCTCCCTATTTATCCCTTATTTACTCTCATTTGTAACAAAAATGAGGTATTCACCAAGTTTCTATCAGTGACAGCAAGAACCCCAATTCCACCACCTTAATTTGAAAGTACGTCTCTTAAAGGAGGGGATTGCACCTGGAAAGAAAAAGGAGTCACTGGAAGAGTAAGACAAACACCAGCATCACCAAGAGTAACCCCTCGCAGAAATCGTGCCCCCAGGAGCACCCAGCAGATGCGGGCAGAGACCCGTAGGTTGGAACTGGGTAAGAGAACGTGTGTAGAAGCTCTCAACTTGCTCCTTTAAAAGACATTCTGAAATCACTTCCACCCCCTGTCCTTTTGAGGACCTTCTCTGACTTTCTGAGCACCAATTTTCTCATCTGTAAGTTAGAATAACAACGCACATTTCATATGCTGTCAAAGAATCAAATAAAATGCCCCAGGTAAGTGTTTGGCACAGAGCACACAGTCGACAAACAATGGCTTTGTTATGCTCACTTTATGATATATTTTTTGAGCCCTAGGTTATTTCTTTTCAGAGGAATTTTTTAATTAGAGGGGAGATAATTTGGAGGAGCATAAGACAAGAGGAACATAAATCAGAATTGGAGAAAAGGTTGTATTCAGAGGCCAAATTATAGCAAGCCACTACAATTATCTGGAACTCAGGTGTTTGATATTCATTGGCTCACAATATGGAAATGATTGATTTAGACTATTTGGACAGGGAACTTTAGGACTTGTGGTTAGCATGGCCACTAATTTTTGTTTGGTGGTGGTCTTTTGTTAGCCAAGTTTGCAACACCTAAATAATTCACATGGTGGCCCTGATAAAAGAAGGTAGTATGTGTTTAGAGAATTACTATGTACCTGCCAGTCACTACGCACAGCAATATTTTTCACTGATGCTGTCTAGGAACTCACTGTTAAATACTTTATTCCCTATTACTGCAAGCAAGGAATATGTTCAGTTAATGAAATCACAGATTTCATAGAATCTGTGATTAAGCAGCATCTATTTCATAATAGATTCAGCCTTCCATATGGGGTAATTTGCTCTTTCCTTCTTTCTGGCTGATAGTCTAACCAATGTGCTCTTAGAGAGTCACTGGGGGCCAGAAACATGGATAAATTGATGAAACACTATCACTTTTCCTAGAAAAGTACCAAACTGCATATTTAACTTATATAAATTTGAAAGAGCAATGTTGGTAAGTTTCAAGTTCACAGCCTGTGAGTCTTTGTGGGAAAAAAAATCACCTAAGAAATACCGTCTCTTCTGGGAAATTCCTCAAGCTCTCTCAGGCACAACTAGTTGGTCCTTCTTACGATCACACACTATGCAACCCCTACTTAAAGGATAAAAAATTAAGGAACAACTGTAGCCAACACTGCTCTCTGCTGGAATTTGTCTTTTTAGGGGGATAAACTATGCATATAGAAAACATGGTTCCTGTGCAGCTAGGGAGTGCTCTGTGGTCCACCTTGAGCCTAGAAGTTGTTTTCTTCTCAATATTCAGACAAGGGACTATTAATGGTCTTCAGCCAAAGAGATGAGTAAGGAGGGAGGTCAGGGTCAATGAGCGCTGTAGTGTACAACCGTGCAGCAGAAGTGACCCCCCCCAGCCAAACAAGCAGGCTTCAGGCATCCGTGGGGAGCTTTAGCATTGTGCACACCTGCAACAGAAGGTAGTAGGAAAAGGAGAGCTGAAGCTGTAAACACATTTGCCAAAAACTTTGTACTTCAAATGTGAAATCTGAGCAGTCGAGACTGAGGAGAGTCTGCAATTACTACCATAGCCTGGTCAAAGGAAACATTCCCTCTAATTGCAATGGATATAGAATGCAAAAATAACATAGAACTTTGATAAAATTTTTAAAAGTTAAGGGAAAGAGAATCAGTACTATGGCACTGAGCTGGAAACTAGTCTGTATGTAGGATCTGGCGTTTTGAAAATATATGTATTTATAAGTTAACTTTCATGAAATATATAGCAAATTTGCCAAACTATTGGAGACTGGAGATGGACGGTTAGTTTATGGGCAATTTTAGTTAAGTTCATTGAGATTTTACCACAGTTACTTGACCCAGGCCATATGCTAAGATTTTGCTATCTACCTAGGTTGAATACCCATTTCAGTTACATTTCACATTTCAGAGGGTAGGACTTCCTGGTTATTTTACTATGAAAGAGTGGAATTTCACTGTCCTTCCTATTTCATAGACTTCTGCCCTTTTCCTGCCACTTCATCACTGCAGCCGGTCCTACACCTGGGTCAGGGCACCTGCTGTACAATTTTACATGCAGTGGTCGAGTTGGCAAGCCTGTTTGGTGAATTGATTTTCAGTTCACTATCCTAATAACCGTGCACATTCTAATCCCTGTAATAAATCCTTGTTCCATTTCACTTACAGTTTTCTTTCTCTGATCAAACCTTAACAGATAAAAAATGGAAAGGCATTTCCAAGTTTTATGCAGGAGAAGATATGAGCTGAATAACTTGGCAGCTGTGTGTAGAGCGGATGGAAGGGGGCCCAGTGTGCCTGCAAAGAGACCAGCAGGGTGTTGCTAGAATCTGGGAAAAAAATCAGGTGCTGGCTTAGTCTGAGATGACATCAGAGGAGACAGTGAGAAAGCAGAAGCCGTTAGCAGTAGAGCAGATGGAAGCTCCTAATGGGACTTGCTGGTGCTACAGAAGAATCCCCTGAATAATGGACTTCTAAGAAAAAAAGGGTCTGTCTGGAGCAAAGATGTGGGCGCTCTTTTTATGGGTTACATCACACGGAGTGGTGGTACGCTATCAATGCTGAGCTTTAACCTGACATTTGATTTGTGACTAAAATATTTCTAAAACCACACTGTATTTCTTAAAGCTTGTCTGAATACATCCAGCATGTGCAGATTCAGACATTTGATACACCTTCCCTCTAACAGCATGGGTCTGGTGGCTGAACAACGGTGACACAGGACTTCCTCCTTGCAGACATCACCACATGGCCTCTTGCCCAGATATTTATGGTTAAATGGCTTGATTGCATGGAGATTTATACCTTTTCATATTAAACATTGTCAAAAAATCAATAATCATGCCTAAATAAAGAGAAAGAAGTCCAACCACTTCAGTGCACAAAGAAATAATAGGGCCCACCAAGTTCTTCAAACTGTGACATAAATAAAACAAAGCCACTTTGAGATACAAACTAGCAGCTTGTATCTTATATTTGGAGGAAAATGGTGGCTTCATTCCCAAGCTTTTCTTTTGTTTGTTTGTTTGTTCCATTTGACTAAGAAAATAGAAGAGACAGTCTGAGGATATTTCCAAATTCCAGATAACAAAACACGGAGACAGTGGTAGAGATGAACCCAGTAAGTGGTGCTCCTAGAAATAGGCATTCACAGATGGGTCTGCCTGGGAAAGGTTCCCTCCTCTGGGTTGGCCCAGGCCTTCCCTATCCTGCACTCTTGGATCTGAAGAGTTCATCTAAACTGATCCATCAATTCAGTCAAGTGATTTTTAACATCAGAAATCACATCAGGCTGCTCAACTGCCACAAACAAGCCTAGTATTTTTTTAAATTGAAGTATTATTGATATACTATCTTATATTGTTGCAATATACAAATATTGCAAGTATACAACCCGTGGTTCAACAGTTACATGCAATATTAAATCTTCACCCCAACTAGTGCAGTTACTATCTGCAACCTAGGAAGGCGTTACAGAGTAATTGGCTATATTCTCCATGCTGCACTTCCATCCCCATGACCAACTTTTATTATGATTGAGAATTTTTGTGCCCTTTTATCCACCTGCCACCCCAGCCTCTCCTGCGTGGCAACCACCAGTCACTTCTCAGTGTCTATGGTTCTACTGCCAGGTGAGAATGTGAACAGGATGTGGGAGGTGCTGCCATGGAGGGTCTTTGGTGAAAACTGACACCTACTGTGTACACATGGTAGGGCACCTGTAAAATGAGATGATGGTGCCCTGGGAGGTAGGTAAGGAGTGAAATACCTTAGTTGTGGGAATTATCTTCCAAGAAGTGTCCCACCATGACTGGGCAAGGGGAGGGCTTGGCATTTTTTGTTCATTTTGTTTTGTTTTGTTTTTAGATTCTACAAATAATTGAAGTCATATGGTATTTGTCTTTCTTGGCCTGGCTTACTTCACTTAGCATGATACCTTCTTGGTCCATCTATGTTGTTACAAATGGCAGGATTTCTTTCTTGTTTATGGCTGAGTAATATTCCATTGTATATATGTACCACTTCTTCTTAATCCATTCATCTACTGTCAGACACTTTGGCTGCTTCCATACCTTGGCTATTGTAAATAATGTGGCAATAAACATAGAGGTGCATATGCCGTTTAAAATCAAGGATTTTTTCAGTAGCTAAATGGGATTACTGAGTCATATGATATTTCTATTTTTAGTTCTTTGAGGAATCATTCAATACTGCAAATTACATAGTGGCTACACCAATTTACATTCCCACCAACAGTATAGGAGGGTTCCTCTTTCTCCACATCATCACCAGAATTTATTGTATCTTATCTTTTGGATGTTGGCCATCCTAACTGGTGTGAGGTGATATCTCATTGTGGTTTTAATTTGCATTTGCCTGATGATTAGTGATGTAGAGCATTTTTTCATGTGCCTGTTGGCCATCTGAATTTCTTCTTTGGAAAAACGTTCAGGTTTTCTAAATCAGGTTATTTGTTTTTTTGGTGTTGAGGTGTATGAGTTCTTTATAAATTTTGGATGTTAATCCCTTATCATATAAATCATTAATGAATATATTCTCCCATACTATAGGTTGCCTTTTTGGTCTGCTGATGGTATCCTTTGCTGTACAGAGGTTTTCAGTTTCATGTAGCCCCACTTGTTCATTTTTTATTTTGTTTCCCTTGCCTGAGAAGATGTGTCCAAGAAAAAAATTGTTCATGCTTATATTCAAGAGATTTTTGCCAATGCTTTCTTCTAACAGTTTTATAATTTCATGTCTTACATTTAGGTCTTTGATTTATTTTGAGTTTACTTTTGTGTATGGAGTTAAACAGTAATCCAGTTTCATTCTCGTACATGTAGCTGTCCAGTTTTCCCAACACCAGTTGTTGAAGAGACTGTCTATTCCCCATTGTATATTCATGGTTCCTTAATTGTATGCTAATTGACCACATATGTGTGGCTTTACATCTGGGCTCATTATTTTGTTCCACTGATCTATGGATGTGTTGTGCTAGTACCATTCTGTTTTGATTATGGTTGCTTTATAGTATAGATTGAAGTCGGGGAGCATAATAACCCCAGCTTTGTTCTTCTTTCACAGAATTGCTTTGGCTATTTGGGGTCTTTTGTGGTTCCATAGGAATTTTAGGATTATTTGCTCTAGTACTTTGAAAAATGCTGTTGGTATTTTGGTAGCAATTGCATTGAATCTGTAAATGGCTTTGGGCAAGATGGCCATTTTGACAATATGAATTCTTCCTGTCCATGAGTATGGGACAGATTTCCATTTGTTTCTTCTTTAATTTCTCTCATGAGTATCTTATAGTTTTCAGAGTGAAGGTCTTTCACCTTCTTGATTACATTTACTCCAGGTATTTTATTCTTTTTGATGCAGGTATAAATGGAGTTGTTTTCCTGATTTCTCTTTCTGTTAATTTGTTGTTAGTATATAGGAACACCACAGATTTCTGTTTATCAGTTTGTACCCTGCAACTTTGCTGAATCCAGTTATTAGTTCTAAGAGTGTATTGGTGGAGTCTTTAGGGTTTTTTATATATAATATCATGTCATCTGCAAATAGTGACAGTTGACCTTCTTCCTTACCAATTTGGATGATTTTTATCTCATGTGTTTCTGTGGCTAGGACTTCTAGTACTATGTTGAAGCAAAGTGGTGAGAACGGATATCCTTGTCTTTTTCCTGATCATAGAGGAAAAGCTTTCAGCTTTTCACCATTGAGTATTATGTTAGCTTTGGGTTTGTCATATATGGCCTTTATTATATTGAGTATATACCCTCTATATACCCTTGTTGAGTTTTTATCATGAAGGGATGTTGAATTTTGTTAAATGCTTTTTCAGCATCTATTGATATGATTGTGTGGTTTTTAACTTTCTTTTTTCTTAATGTGGATGTAGACTGACTTAGGTATGTTGTATCATCCTTGCATCCCTGGAATAAACCATGATGGCCATGATGGATGATACTCCCAATATATTTTTGAATTCAGTTTGCTCATATTTTGTTGAGGATTTTTGCATCTATGTTCATCAGCTGTATTGGTCTAAAGTTTTCTCCTTCTGTAGTGTCTTTGGTTTTGGTTTTGGAGTGATGCTGGTCTCATAGAATGAGTTTGGAAGTATTCCCTCCTCTTCTACTTTTTTTTTTTTTTGTTATCATTAATCTACAATTACATGAAGAACATTATGTTTACTAGGTTCCCCCTTCACCAAGTCCCCCCAACAAACCCCATTACAGACACTGTCCATCAGTGTAATAAGATGTTGTAGAATCACTATTTGTCTTCTCTGTGTTGCACAGCCCTTCCCATACCTCACCCCAATATTATACATGCTAATCGTAATACCCCCTTTCTTTTTCCCCACCCTTATCCTGCCCTTCCCTCCCATTCTCCCCAGTCCCTTTCCCTTTGGTAACTGTTGGTCCATTCTTGAGTTCTGTGATTCTGCTGCTGTTTTTTTTCCTTCAGTTTTTCTTTATTCTTATACTCCACATATGAGTGAAATCATTTGGTATTTGTCTTTCTCTGCCTGGTTTATTTCACTGAGCATAATACTCTCTAGCTCCATCCATGTTGTTGCAAATGTTGGATTTGTTTTCTTCTTATGGCTGAATAATATTCCATTGTGTATATGTACCACATCTTCTTTATCCATTCATCTGCTGATGGACACTTAGGTTGCTTCCATTTCTTGGCTATTGTAAATAGTACTGCAATAAACATAGGGGTGCACCTGTCTTTTTCAAACTGGACTGCTGCATTCTTAGGGTAAATTCCTAGAAGTGCAATTCTTGGGTCAAATGGTATCTCTATTTTGAGCATTTTGAGGAACCTCCATACTGCTTTCCACAATGGTTGAACTAATTTACATTCCCACCAGCAGTGTAGGAGGGTTCCCCTTTCTCCACAACCTCACCAACATTTGCTGTTGTTTGTCTTTTGGATGGTAGCCATCCTTACTGGTGTGAGGTGATATCTCCTAGTGGTTTTAATTTGCATTTCTCTGATAACTAGTGATGTCAAGCATCTTTTCATGTGTCTGTTGGCCATCTGAATTTCTTCTTTGGAGAATTGTCTGGTCAGCTCCTTTGCACATTTTTTAATTGGATTATTTGCTTTTTGTTTGTTGAGGTGCATGAGCTCTTTATGAATTTTGGATGTCAAGCCTTTATCTGATCTGTCATTTATGAATATATTCTCCCATACTGTAGGGTACCTTTTTGTTCTATTGATGGTGTCCTTTGCTGTGCAGAAGATTTTCAGCTTGATGTAGTCCCACTTGTTCATTTTTGCTTTTATTTCCCTTGCCCAGCGAGATATGTTCACGAAGAAGTCACTCATGTTTATGTCCAAGAGATTTGTGCCTATGTTTTTTTCTAAGAGTTTTATGGTTTCATGACTTACATTCAGATCTTTGATCCATTTCGAATTTACTTTTGTGTGTGGGGTTAGACAGTGATCCAGTTTCATTCTCTTACAAGTAGCTGTCCAGTTTTGCCAGCACCATCTGTTGAAGAGACTGTCATTTCTGCATTGTATGTCCATGGCTCCTTTATCAATATTAATTGATCATATATGTTTGGGTTAATATCTGGAGTCTCTATTCTGTTCCACTGGTCTGTGGCTCTCTTCTTGTGTCAGTACCAAATTGTCTTGATTACTGTGGCTTTGTAGTAGAGCTTGAAGTTGGGGAGCGAGATCTCCCCCACTCTATTTTTCCTTCTCAGGATGGCTTTGGCTATTCGGGGTCTTTGGTGTTTCCACATGAATTTTTGAACTATTTGTTCCAGTTCGTTGAAGAATGCTGTTGGTAATTTGATAGGGATTGCATCAAATCTGTATATTGCGTTGGGCAGGATGGCCATTTTGATTATATTAATTCTTTCTAGCCAAGAGCATGGGATGAGTTTCCATTTGTTAGTGTCCTCTTTAATTTCTCTTAAGAGTGTCTTATAGTTTTCAGGGTATAGGTCTTTCACTTCCTTGGTTAGGTTTATTCCTAGGTATTTTATTCTTTTTGATGCAATTGTGAATGTAATTGTTTTCCTGATTTCTCTTTCTATTGGTTCATTGTTAGTGTACAGGAAAGCCACAGATTTCTGTGTGTTAATTTTGTGTCCTGCAACTTTGATGTATTCCGATATCAGTTATAGTAGTTTTGGGGTGGAGTCTTTAGGGTTTTTTATGTATAATGTCATGTCACCTGCAAATAGTGACAGTTTAACTTCTTCTTTACCAATCTGGATTCCTTGTATTTCTTTATTTTGTCTAATTGCTGTGGCTAGGACCTCCAGTACTATGTTGAGTAACAGTGGGAATAGTGGGCATCCCTGTCTTGTTCCCTATCTCAGACGAAAAGCTTTCAGCTTCTTGCTGTTCAGTATGATGTTAGCTGTGGGTTTATCATATATGGCCTTTAATATGTTGAGCTACTTGCCCTCTATACCCATTTTGTTAATAGCTTTTATCATGAATGGATGTTGAATTTTGTCAAATGTTTTTCAGCATCTATGGAGATGATCATGTGGTTTTTGTCCTTTTTGTTTATGTGGTGGATGATGTTGATGGACTTTTGAATGTTGTAAAATCCTTGCATCCCTGGGATGAATCCCACTTGTTCATGGTGTATGATCCTTTTGATATATTTTTGAGTTTGGTTTACTAATATTTCGTTGAGTATTTTTGCATCTATGTTCATCAGGGATATTGGTCTGTAATTTTCTTTTTTGGTGGGGTCTTTGCCTGGTTTTGGTATTAGGGTGATGTTGGCTTCATAGAATGAGTTTGGGAGTATTCCCTCCTCTTCTATTTTTTGGAAAACTTTAAGGAGAGTGGGTATTATGTCTTATCTGTATGTCTGATAAAATTCCAGATAAATCCATCCAGCCCGGGGGTTTTGTTCTTGGGTAGTTTTTTGATTACCACTTCAATTTTATTGCTGTTAATTGGTCTGTTTAGATTTTCTGTTTCTTCCTTTGTCAGTCTTGGAAGGTTGTATTTTTCTAGGAAGTTGCCCATTTCTTCTAGGTTTTCCAGCTTGTTAGCATATAGGTTTTCATAGTAGTCTCTAATAATTCTTTGTATTTCTCTGAGGTCCGTCGTGACTTTTCCTTTCTCGTTTCTGATTCTGTTGATTTGTGTTGATTCTCTTTTTCTCTTAATAAGTTTGGCTAGAGGCTTACCTATTTTATTTATTTACTCAAAGAACCAGCTCTTGATTTCATTGTTTTTTCTATTGTTTTTTTCTTCTCAATTTTATTTTTTTCTCTGATCTTTATTATGTCCCTCCTTCTGCTGACTTCAGGCCTCATTTGTTCTTCTCTTTCCGATTTCGATAATTGTGATGTTAGACTATTCATTTGGGATTGTTCTTCCTTCTTTAAGTATGCCTGGATTGCTATATACTTTCCTCTTAAGACTGCTTTCGCTGCATCCCACAGAAGTTGGGGCTTTGTGCTGTTGTTGTCATTTGTTTCCATATATTGCTTGATCTCTATTTTAATTTGGTCATTGATCCATTGATTATTTAGGAGCATGTTGTTAAGCCTCCATGTGATTGTGAACCTTTTTGCTTTCCTTACACAATTTATTTCTAGTTTTATGCCTTTGTGGTCTGAAAAGTTGGTTGGTAGGATTTTTTTGAATTTAGTGAGGCTCTTTTTGTGGCCTAGTATGTGGTCTATTCTGGAGAATGTTCCATGTGCACTTGAAAAGAATGTGTATCCTGTTGCTTTTGGATGTAGAGTTTGATAGATGTCCATTAGGTCCATCTGTTCTAGGATGTTGTTCAGTGCCTCTATGTCTTTACTTATTTTCTGTCCAGTGGATCTATCCTTTGGCGTGAGTGGCATGTTGAAGTCTCCCAAAATGAATGCACTGCATTCTATTTCCTCCTTTAATTCTGTTAGTATTTGTTTCACATATGTTGGTGCTCCTGTGTTGGCTGCATATATATTTATAATGATTATATCCTCTTGTTGGACTGAGCCCTTTATCATTATGTAATGTCCTTCTTTATCTCTTGTTACTTTCTTTGTTTTGAAGTCTATTTTGTCTGATACTAGTACTGCAACACCTGCTTTTTTCTTCCTGTTGTTTTCATGAAATATCTTTTCCCATCCCTTGACTTTTAGTCTGTGCATGTCTTTGGGTTTGAGGTGAGTCTCCTGCAAACAGCATACACATGGGTCTTGCTTTTTTATGCATTCTATTCCTCTGTGTCTTTTGATTGGTGCATTCAGTCCATTTACATTTAGGGTGATTATTGAAAGATATGTACTTATTGCCATTATAGGCTTTAGGTTTGTGGTTACCAAAGGTTCAAGATTAGCTTCTTTAGTATCTTACTGTCTAACTTAACTTGCTTATTGAGCTATTATAAACACTGTCTGGTGATTCTTTATTTCTCTCCCTTCTTATTCCTCCTCCTCCATTATATGTTGGTTGTTTTATTCTGTGCTCTTTTGTGTTTCCTTTGACTGCTTTTGCGGGCAGTTGATTTTATTTTTTTCCTTTAGTTAGTATTTGGTTGGTCTGCTTTATTTGCTTTGTTTTTATTTTCTATGGTGATGTCTATTTAGTCTTAGGAGTGCTCCCATCTAGAGCAGTCCCCCTAAAATACCCTGTAGAGGTGGTTTGTGAGAGGCAAATTCCCTCAACTTTTGCTTGTCTGGGAATTAATCACTCCTTCATATTTAAATGATAGTTGTGCTGGATACAGTATTCTTGGTTGAAGGCCCTTCTGTATCATTCCATTAAATATATCATGCCATTCTCTTCTGGCCTGTAAGGTTTCTGTTGAGAAGTCTGATGATAGCCTGATGGGTTTTCCTTTGTAGGTGACCTTTTTCCTCTCTCCAGCTGCTTTTAAAACTCTGTCCTTGTCCTTGATCTTAGCTATTTTAATTATTATGTGTCTTGGTGTTGTCCTCCTTGGGTCCCTTCTGTTGGGAGTTCTGTGTACTTCCATGGTCTGAGCGATTATTTCCTCCCCAGTTTGGGGAAGTTTTCAGCAATCATTTCTTCAAATACACCTTCTATTCCTTTTTTTTTCTCTTCTTCTTCTGGTACTCCTATAATGCGGATATTGTTCCTTTCAGATTGGTCATGCAGTTCTCTTGTTTCATTCCTGGAGATCCTTTTATCTCTCTCTGCCTCAGCTTCTCTGTGTTCCTGTTATCTGATTTCTATTCCATTAACGGCCTCTTGCACCTCTTCCAGTCTGCTCTTAAGACCTTCTGGACTTCTTCCCTTAGCTCTTGCATATTTCTCTGAAGATCCATCAGGATGGTTATGACCTTCATTTTGAATTCTTTTTCAGGAACATTGGTTAGGTCTATCTCCTTCTCAGGGGTTGTCTCTGTTATTTTGGTATGGATCAAATTCTTCTGCCTTTTCATGGCGATAGAGGTAGTTGTGGGGAGCTGGTGTGCGTGTCGGTTGGGAGAATGTCCCTTCTTTCTAGTTGTGGCCTTCCTCTCCTGGGAGAACAGTGACCCCTAGCTGCTTGTGCTGGGCATCTGTGCGCAGACAGAGTGTCTGGTTCTTGCCTGGCTACTGTGGAAGAAGCTCTGCCCAGTTGCTGTGGGAGTGGCCACTGCCACAATGGTGGAGTTGCACCACAGGGGGAATGGGCGGGCGGCTGTTTATCACCGTGAGGGGCCTCCGAGCTGTAATGCCACCCAGGGGGTTGGGATGCCCGGAGTTCCCCGGGATTCCCAGTTACTGGGCTGATTGTGCCGGGGCGCTTACATCTAGCTGTGAGGCCCCTGTCGCTTTAAGATTTTCAAAGGGCACTTGCTTTTCTTTGTCCCAGGGGTGCCGGCTGTGGGGACCCACTTGCAGGTTTTACTGTCCGTTTCCCTAGTATCCAGCACACCACACAGTGTGTCTGTGCTCATGGTGCAGATGGCTAGGGCTGTGTGTGTAGCAGTCCTGGGCTCCCTTTCCCTCCCTGCTCTGACTCCTCTCCTTCCGCCAGGAGCTGGGGTGAGGGGTGCTCGGGTCCTGCCGGGCCGCAGTTGTATCTTACCCCCTTTGCGAGGCACTGGGTTCTCGCAGGTGTAGATGTAGTCTGGCTGTTTCCTGTGGCTCCTGGTCTCTCTTTTAGGAATAGTTGTATTTGTTGTATTTTCAAATAGATATATAGTTTTGGAGGAGATTTCCGCTGCTCTACTCATGCTGCCATCTTGGCTCTGCCCCCTCTTCTAATTTTTGGAATACTTTAGTAAGTGTTGGTATTAGCTCTTCTTTAAATGCTCGGGTAGACTTCAGCTCTGAAGCCAGCTGGTCCTGGGTTTTGTTTGTTGGAATTTTTTAATTCCAATTCAATTTCATTGCTGGTAGTTGGTCTATTCAGATTTTCTGTTTCTCCCTGGGTCAGCCTTGGAAGGTTGTATTTTTCTAGGAATTTGTCCATTTCTTCTAGGTTATCCAATTTATTGGCATGTAATTTTTCATAGAATTTTCCAATAATTATTTGTATTTCTGTGGTAGCTATTGTGACTCTTCCTTGTTTCTGATTTTGTTTATTTGTGTTCTCTCTTATTTTCTTGATAAGTCTTGCTAAGGGTTTGTCTATTTTGCTTATTTTCTCAAACAACCAGCTCTTGGTTCCTTTGATTTTGATATTGCTTTATTCTTCTCTATTTTATTTATTTCTTCTCTTATCCTTATTATGGCCCTCCTTCTACCAACTTTGGGTTTCATTTGTTCTTCTTTTTCTAGTTTCTTTAATTGTGAGTTTAGACTGTTTTGCAGGGATTGTTATTATTTCTTGAGGCAATCCTGTATTGCTGTATACTTCCCTCTTAGAACCAGTTTCGTGGCTTCCCACAAATTTTGGACTGTTGTACTTTTGTTTTCATTTGTCTCCATGAATTGCTTGATTTCTGTTTGATTTGTTCATTGATCCATTGATTATTTAGAAGTATGTTGTTTAGCCTCCATTGTGTTTGTGGGCTTTTTGTTTTCCTTGTGTAATTTATTTCTAGTTTGATACCACTGTGGTCCTGAGAAATTGCTTGATACAATTTCATCTTTTTAAATTTATCGAGGCTCCTTTTGGGCCTACTATGTTATCTATTCTGGACATGTGTACTTGAGGAAAATGTGTATCCTGCTACTTTGCATGTGTTCTGGAGATATCTGTTAAGTCCACCTAATTTAATGTATTTTTCAGTGCTTCCGTTTCCTTATTTATTTTCTCCTTGATGTACTGATAAAAGTGATGTGTTAAAGTCTCCTATAATGAATGAGGTCCAATCTATTTCCCCCCTTAATTCTGTTAGTATCTGAGTTACATATTTAGGTGCTCTTATGTTGGGTGCATAAGTATTTATAATAGTTATATTCCCTTGTTGGAATGATCCCTTTATCATTATGTAATGTCCTTTGTCTCTTGTTACTTTCTTTGTTTTGAAATCTATTTTGTCTCATGTTAGTACTGCTACTCCTGTATTTTTTTTCCATTATTTGCATGAACTTTTTCTATCCCTTCACTTTTAGTCTGTGTATAACTTTGGGTCTGAAGTAAATCTCTTGTAGGCGGCATATAGATGGGTCTTGTTTTTTTACCCATTGTACCACACTATAACTTTTGATTGGTGCATTCAGTCCATTTACATGTAAGGTTATTGTTGATAGGTATGTACTTATTGCCATTTTATTAATTCTTTTTCTGATTGTTTTTGTAGTTCCTCTCTCTTCCTTTATTCCTTTCTTGTGCCCTTTTCTTGTTATTTGATGGCTTTCTTTAGTGTTGTGATTGGATTTCTTTTTCAATTTTTATGTGTTTATTATAGGCTTTGGGTTTGCAGTTACCAAAGCTTTCTAACTATGGATAGCTTCCTAACTATGTAACAGTCTATATTAAGTTGATGATTTCAAACACAACCCAAAAGTACTTCTTTTTTATTCTTCTTCCACCTCCACACTTTATGTATTAGATGTCATAATCTGCACTTTTTTGTATATCCCTCAACTGATTTTGGGTATAGTTGGTTTTACTACTTTTGTTTTTTGTTTTAATTTCATACTTGCTTGGTAGATTATTGGTCTACTACCTCTACTGTGGGTTTATTTTCTCATTGCTGAAAGCTAGTTAGACTAAAGAATATTTCCATCAACAGAAGTCCTTTTAACATATCCTGTAATTTTGGTTTAGTGATTATAAATTCCTTCAGCCTTTGTTTGTTTAGGATATATTTAATTCCTGCTTCAAATTTAAATGATAATCTTACCAGGCAGAAGATTCTTGGTTGAAGGTCCTTCTGTTTCAGTACTTCAAATATTTCATGTCACTCCCTTTTGGCCTATAAAGTTTCTGCTGAGAAGTCTGCCAGTAGCCTGATGGGGTTTTTCTTATAAGTAATCATTTTTCTCTCTCTGGCTGCTTTCAATACCTCTTCTTATCCTTAATCTTTGTCATTTTTATTATTATATGTCTTGATGTTGTCTTCCTGGGGTTCCTTTTGTTAGGAGCTCTCTGTACTTCCATGACCTGGGTGTTTATTTCCTTCTCCAAACTGGGGAAGTTTTCAACAATTATTTCTTCAAACAGACTTTGCCTGTTTCCCTTGTCTCTCTCTTCTTCTTATGGTACTCTTATTTCTGTGAATATTGTTTCATTTGAAGTTGTCACACAGCTCACTTAGCATCCTTTTGATTCTAGAGATTCTTTTTTCTCTGTTCCTCAGCTTTTTTGTTTTCATGTTCTCTCACTTCCATCTCATTGATTGTCTCCTCTACTTGCAGGAATCTCTTATTCATTCCCTCCTCTGTATATTTCATTTCAGTTACTATGTTCTTCAGCTTTGAGTGCCTCTTTCAGTTCTTCTTTCTTTGTATTTAAGTCCTCTCTGAGATCTTCAATGCTTTCCTGCAGATCAGTCAGCATATTTATGACTGTTACTTTGAAATCTTAATGAAGAAGATTGGTGATCTCTGTTTCATTTATCCCTCTTTCTGGAGTCTTATCCTGTAGTTTTTTTGGAACATATTCCTTTGACTCCTCATTTTGTCACAGTTTCTGTGTTTCTTCCCTTGTGTTAGATGGATCTGCTATGCTTCCTGGTCTAAAGAGTAATGGCTTTATGAAGAAGACATCCTGTGGTACCCAAAGGCTCAAGACTCTTTACTCTCCAGTGCCTGGTTCTCCTTTGTGGTGGAGCCCTAGCTGCTGCTGGTGAGCTATGGCATGGCTGCCTTTCAGTCTGTCTTCTGGCAGTGGTCTACCTCATTCTGCTGTGAAGAGAAGTTTGCTTCAGCTGGTCTTTTGTTAGCAGAGCAGCATCACTTCTTCTGGGATCATTATGAGCAGGGCCACCCTCTGCCCTGCAATGGTGGCAGTGTTGTTGGGCTAATGGGGTTTGCAGGGTGGTCATGCAGCTCTGGAGAATTAACTAGTGGCACATGATGCAACAGGGTATGGGGGTACATGGTAGTGAGTTATGTGGTGGCAGGGCATGTGGCACCAGTTTGGGCCCCATAGAGGAGGAAGGAGTTCTCAGACCTGGCTCCTACAACCACCTCTCCAGCTGGGAGAGCCTCCCTCTGCCTTCCAAGCAGCAAAGTCTGACACTGGTTGGCCAAGAAGGCTGGCCAGCTGGTGATACACAGGGAAGCACCTCTGGGCTGGGTGAGCCACTAGTAAGGTGGATGGAGCACCTGTGGCTCCCTCAAGTTACCTAGCTGTTAGACCAAGGGAGAGCTGGGAAAATGCCATCCACCTGCCCTTTCTCCTGCACAGAGAGCTCTGTCCAACCCTTGGCCCTCTGGCACTCCTACCACTGCTGGCAAATCTTTCAAGTACCCTCCTGTGTTTTGAGTCTCAGTGGGACTACTGGAGCATGCCTGTCCTCCACAAACAGTTGGAATCTCAGCCTCCCGGAGTGTTCCCACTCTCTCTGATGTCCAGCCTTACCAACCACCAAACCCAGTGTAATGTGGATTTGTGTTCCCAGAGCCAATCTCCAGGGCCAGGTGTGCAGAGTTCCTGAGTGCCTGTCCCCTCCTCACTGCATTCCTATTCCTCCCACCTTTGAGCTTGGATGGGGGAAGGGCTTGGGTCCTGCTCAATCCTGGCTCTGACACTTTACCCTTCTCTGTGTGGTCTTCTCCTCTTACTCAGATGTAGGTGGTCTGTTCCATAGTCTTAAGGTCGTTTTCAGGCTTAGTTTTATTTGCTGTAGTTGCTTCCTTAGTGTGTGGGAGGGAGGTTTCCATCTTGCCTGCCTGCTCTGCCATCATTGCCCTCCCCTTCTTAACGGACCCTTTAGTTGTGTCAAACAGGTGCTAACTGGTCAGCCTTTCTAGATACACTCTGACTTTGGCAAATGCAACCATTGTTACTGCTGCCTTTATAAATTTATCTGTTTAGTTAGCAAAAAGAACATTTCTCCATAATAATGAAAGGGAGGGAGGGGCAAGGAGGGAGAGGGAGGAAAAGCCAGTTCTCTATTCAAGTCAAAATGCAGTGTGACTCACTACTTGAAGTAACATCTGAGAGGCAGGACAAGTAAGATATTGTCAAATCATGGTCTGCAGAACTGACATTTATGTTTTTCTTCATTTGAAAACAGATCTAACTCATCTCAGGCATTCCTATTCTCAGAAGGAGATTCCACAGTCAGTGCTGTGAGAATGTTTAATGTCAATTTCTCAACTTTGCTACTATATAATACACAGAGTACATACACCATATAATCCTAGAAGTGAAACAGAAACCAAATTACTTGATATAACAGCTATAACTTCACTCTCTTCATAAAGAACTTTACACTGAAGTTATTTCTCAGATTTTTTACAGAGGGAAATTTTCTCTTCCATGGATTCCTAGCAATAGGTTGTCTCCCAGAGACAACAATATTTTGAGTAAATTGAACAGCTGGTACTTAACTGTATTTAGTCATTAAAGAACTTAAAATTTGTGTTATTTTTAATTCCTTGGTAAATCACAAATTAATGTTTTAAACATATAAAATGTTTATATTCCTCACACAATTTAATTTGCAATGCTATTCTTGAGGTGGCTTGATTTAGATGGAATAGCAGCAGATTCAGAGTCAAGAGCTCTTGGCTCTTCCACTAAATAACTGTGTGACTCTGGGTAAGTAATTTAGGCACTCTGGGCCTGTTTGCTATCCATGAAATGAGGGAGTTGGACCAGATAACTTCCAGATGACGTCCATGCTTTTATGATATCCTTTAACTTGAAATGAATATTACTGACTTTCTATAGATCATTAACTATCAGTGAAGGTTATACTTTAATAAGTTTTAAAAAGGTATAGTTTATATACCTATCATTCATATATAAATATACTCGCAATAAGAGAGAATAAATGAATTTCATTCATTATATACCAGTTTCATTCATTAACTATCAATGAAGGCCATATTTTAAGAATGATTTTTAAAATGTATACTTTACATACATGTGAATACATACATACATGCACCTGGAGAGAGAATGAATGAATTTCAGTTTCAGATCCTAAAAAGTTTATCAGAGAGCTCAAGGAGGGATGGGAAGTTTGAAGAAACCTGAACCTGGGAATTCTGGCTCCAGTGTTTCCTACCTGTGTGATAGTGGAAAATTTCTAAGTTTATGATGAGTTTATTTCTTTACTTGAAAACTGTAATATATGTCTAATCTACCATATAAGGTTTCAAATGAAAAGCAAACAAGACAATACCTAAAGTCACCACCTAAATTATAAAGCACCAGACAAATATTCAGTTATTACTATATGCCAAAACTATAATTTTTTGAACTATGCTCCAAACATTTGTTGAGTATCCTTAGGCAAAGGAACCTCAACTTATTCTTCAAAAAAGAGAAAAAGCAACAATAAGGGGCTAAAGTTTATTAATCAAACTGAGGCTCTAATTTGCTTATAAATGAATTCCTTCTTTTGATGTCTGTGATTATTAAAAGCAGACTGACTGTTGCAATTGATATCATGACTCATTAGGCCTTTGGAAATGACCCACTGAGGTGATTACAGCTATAGAAGACCCTCATTATCCACATATAACTGGTACTGGAAATGCCTTTTTAAGTAAAGGCATGTCATAAAGTGTGTTAGCTGGTCTCTGTGGTTGGCTTTTGGTGAACTGTGCCATCCAACATGCATGTCTTTGTGCAGCCCCCTTCCATGTTGAGCCTGTGCTGGCCTGTGACTTGCTTTAAACAATAGAATGTGTTGGAAATGATGCCAAACCAGTTTGGGACTCAAATCTTTGGAAGTAGAGTTGGCTTTTGTGCTTTCGGGAAACTTGCTTAGCAATGTAAGAAGTCTGGTTACTCTCTTCAAGCAGAGAAGGAAAGGCCCTAAGACTACATAGGGAGTGAGAGAGCTCCCGGTCTCCCCAAGTTCTCCACTGAGCTCAGCCTCACACTGTTCCTGTAAAGGTACCAGACAAGTGAGGAAGTCATCTTGAACATTGTACCCCAGCCAAGATTCCACAAGACTATAAGCCCAGATACAGCCATCTAGAAGAGTCTTGCCAGCCCACAGATTTATGGGAGATAATTCAATGGTTGTTGAAACCCATGATTTGAGGTGGTTTGTTACACAGCAATAGATGGCCAAACTAAAGAAACCAACATGGAATATTAAACCAAATTTGGTAACGGATTCAAGATGGTGACATAAGAGGTTAAGACAGACAACTCCTCCCAAAACCACATATAATATGAAAATATAGTTAAGACAACTAATCCTAAAAGAGCAACAAGAAAGAAGGCTGCACTAGACTGCATACACCTGGAGAACAGACCAGACCTCAAGAAACAGGGTAACATACCAAAGCCTTGATCCAGTGGGACCCAAGCCCTTCCCCCACCCCAGCTCACCAGCAGGAGGAAGAGAAATCGAGCAGGGAGTAGGTGGAAGCCTAGGACTGCTGAACACCCAGCCCTGGAGATCTGCTTTGGGAGCACAAACCTATGTTGCATGGTGCTCTGGAGATTAGTGAGGTTGGAAAGCTAAGACAGGTGGGATACTTGAAGAGAATCCACATCCAGCTGCTCTGGGACAAAGGAAAGGTAGGCAGACTGAGAGGGTTCCTAGCAGTGAGAGGGCTGCTGAAGGGGTGGGGTTTGCACAGAGCTTGCTGCGTGAGAGAAGGGATAGGTGGACAAGGTTGTCTGGGTGCACTCTGCCCAGCAGGCTGGGAACTTTCAGGAGCTTCAGGCACTTCATCACCATGGCTGGCTACTCAGCTCCAAGGCCCCCAACTGTGATATGCAGTCTGTTGTGCCTTCCTCCTGGCAGGCCAGTACTGACTCACAAACTGGCAGTCCCTGCCCTGGCATCAGGCCAGCCAGAGGGAGGCCCTGCCTACCGCAGCTACAGATGCAAAGCTCAGAGGCTTACACCTGTGTGCTCAACCCACTGGTTTTGACAGTGGAGGCAGGCACTGCAGGCAGGAAGCAGGAAACAGCTCTTTCCTCCCTCCAGGCACCAGCACCACACCCTTGTGACCCCCAACATCACTCCAGGGGATGAGCAGCTCCAGAGACTAGAATTCCTGGGTACTAGAGTGTGCCACATACAAATATGAAAAGTCAAAGGAACCTGGTTCAAACAAAAATCTCACAAATGCCAGAAAAGGGCCAAGTGAAACTGAACTCACCAATCTTCCTGAAAGAGTTCAAACTTAACATCATAAACGTGCTCATGGAGGTACAGAAAAATAATAACTCAGGAATGAATTTAGAACAGAGATTCAATCATAAAGAAATTACATATCTGAAATGATACAATGGAGGGATTTAAAAGCAGATTCGATGTGGTAGAAGAGATGGTAAATGGAATAGAAACCAGAGAAGAGGAATACAAAGAAGCTGAGGCACAGAGATATGAAAGGATCTCTAAGAATGAAAGAATATTGTGAGAACTATGAGACCAATCCAAACGGGACAATATTCACATTATAGGGATACCAGAAGAAGAAGAGAGAAAAAGGGAATGTGTCTTTGAGGAGGTAATTGCAGAAAACTTCCCCAGTCTGCACAGATCTCCCAACACAAGGGACCCAAGGAGGAAAACACCAAGACATATAATAATTAAAATGGCAAAGATCAAAGATAAAGACAGACTTTTAAAAACAGCTAGAGAGAGAAAAAAGATCACATAAAAAAGAAAACCCACCAGGCTATCATCAGAATTCTCAGCAGAAACCTTACAGGCCAGAAGGGAGTGGCATGATATATTTAATGCAATGAAGCAGAAGGGCCTTGAACCAAGAATACTCTATCCGGAAAGATTATCATTTAAGTTTGAAGGAGGGATTAAACAATTTTCAGAGAAGCAAAAGCTGAGAGAATTTACCCCCCACAAACCATCTCTACAGTGTATTTTGGAGGAACTGCTATATATGGAAGTATTCCTAAGACTAAATAGCTGTCACCAGGAGAAATAAAACCACAGGAAATAAAGTAGAACAATTAATTACTAAGCAGAAGCAAAATCAAATCAGACAAATGAGGAAGTCATCTTGAACATTCTAACCTAGCCAAGATCCCACAAGACTACAAGCCCAGCTAATAAAGTAGAACAATTAATTACTAAGCAGATGCAAAATCAAATCAACTACCCCCAAAGTAAATCAAGGGATAGACAAAGAGTACAGAATATGATACCTAATATATAAAGAATGGATAAGGAAAATAAAGGAGAAAAGAAAAACAATATTTAGGCTGTGTTGTAATAGTATACTAAGTGAGGGAAATTAGACTGTTAGATAGTAAGGGAATTACCCTTTAACCTTTGGTAATCACAAATCTAAAGCCTGCAATGGCAATAAGTACATACCTATTGATAATCACCCTAAATGTAAATGGTCTGAATGCACCAATCAAAAGACACAGAGTCACTGAATGGATAAAAAAACAAGACCTGTCTATATGCTTCCTACAAGAGACTCACTTCAAACCCAAAGATATACACAGACTGAAAGTGAAGGGATGGAAAAAGATATTTCATGCAAATAATAGGGAGAAAAAAGCAGGAGTTGCAGTATTTGTATGAGACAAAATAGACTTTAAAACAAAGAAAGTAACAAGAGATAAAGAAGGACATTTCATAATGATAAAGGGGTCAGTCCAACAAGAGGATATAACTATTATAAATATGTATGTACCCAACACAGGATCACCTACATATGTGAAACAAATACTAACAGAATTAAAGGAGGAAATAGAATGCAATGCATTCATTTTAGGAGACTTCAACACACCACTCACTCCAAGGGACAGATCAACCAGACAGAAAATAAGTAAGGACACAGAAGCACTGAATAACATATTAGAACAGGTGGACCTAATGGACATCTATAGACCACTCCATCCAAAAGCAACAGGATACACATTCTTTTCAAGTGCACATGGAACATTTTCAAGAATAGATCATGTACTAGGCCACTAAAAGGGCCTCTGTAAATTCAGAAAGATTGAAATTGTACCAACCAGCTTCTCAGACTACAAAGGTATGAAAGTAGAAATAAATTACACAAAGAAAACAAAAAAGCCCACAAACATGCTCCTACATAATCAATGGATCAATGACCAAATAAAAACAGAGATCAAGCAATATATGAAGACAAATGACAACAATAATTCAACACCACAAAATCTGTGGGATGCAGCAAAGGCTGTGCTAAGAGGGAAGTATATTGCAATACAGGCCTACCACAAGAAAGAAGAACATTCCCAAATGAACAGTCTAAACTCACAATTAACAAAACTAGAAAAAGAAGAACAAATGAGGCTCAAAGTCAGTAGAAGGTAGGACATAATAAAGATTAGAGCATAAATAAATAAAATTGAGAAGTATAAAACAATAGAAAGAATCAATGAAAGCAGGAGCTGGTTCTCCGAGAAAATAAACAAAATAGATAAACCCTAGCCAGACTTGTCAAGAAACAAAGAGAGTCTACAAACATAAACAGAATCAGAAATGAGAAAGGAAAAATCACTAGTCACCACAGAAATACAAAGCATTTTGAGAGTATACTATGAAAAATTATATGCTAACAAATTGGATAACCTAGAAGTAGACAACTTTCTAGAAAAATACAACCTTCCAAGGCTGACCCAGGAAGAAATAGAAAATCTGAACAGACCAATTACCAGCAAGGAAATTGAACTGGTAATCAAAAACTACCCAAGAACAAAACCTCCAGACCAGATGGCTTCACCACTGAATTTGATCAAATCTTTAGTGAAGACCTAATACCAATCCTCTTTAAAGTTTTCCAAAAAGTAGAAGAGTAGGGAATACTTCCAAACTCATTCTATGAGGACAGCATCACTCTAATACCAAAACCAGGCAGACACCATAAAAAAAGAAAATTATAGACCAATATCCCTGATGAACATAGATGCAAAAATACTCAACAAAATATTAGCGAACTGAATTTAAAAATACATCAAAAAGATCATTCAACATGATCAAGTAGGATTTATTCCAGGGATGCAAGGATGGTACAACATTTGAAAATCCATCAACATCATCCACTATGTCAATAAAAATAAGGACAAAATCACATGATCATCTCCATAGATGCTGAAAAAGCATTTGACAAAATTCAACATCCATTCATGATAAAAACTCTCAACAAAATGGATATAGAGGGCAAGTATCTTAACATAATAAAGGCCATATATGACAAACCCACAGCCAAAATTATGCTGAACAGCATGAATATTAAGCCATATTTGAAGGACTTAATTGTTATTTCAAATTTGAAACATAAAGTAAATACTATAAAAATAAGTCATAATTATAAATATATCCTAGTTCTTAGAACAATGAATTGATTAAATGTTGGCTTAAGGTGGGGACAAAATTATGTCATGTGACATCCTTTACTTAACTTTCGCCCTCCAGTGATGAAAAAATGTTATTTTTGCAAAAGCAATTCTGAAGGCTTTATAACTTTTTACCAAAGTCCTCTACTAACCAGCTGTTGTGCAACTTATTCTCTTTTGAAATACTAATCTTGACACTGCCCATTCCATGTTCTCCTGTTGCGTTCTTATGGGTCTAACTCTGTCATATGCTCATTTGGCTTTGTATGCAGCTTAGCAATTCTCCAATACCATGTTCACTGACTTCATGACAGACTATCTTTTTTTCCCTAAGGTTTTCTATTTTCCTTCATAATCTATTTGTATCACAGTCCTTGATATTTATGAATATTTACAGCCACAGTCAGAGATAAAGATACTGAGATGCTAGGCAGGCACAGAAATTAGTATGAAGGAAACAGGAATGCTTGAATAAGAA
The DNA here is from genome assembly GCF_040802235.1 of Manis javanica. Classification (NCBI taxonomy): domain Eukaryota; kingdom Metazoa; phylum Chordata; class Mammalia; order Pholidota; family Manidae; genus Manis; species Manis javanica. The sequence continues at coordinate 119,255,981 of NC_133157.1, forward strand.
CTGGGTTTTGAGTGGTCAGTTCATTAGTGTATAGATTTCATTTAAGTAGCCTGGTAACTGAGGGGAGGGGCACTTAACAATAAATATGTCATATAATCAGATTCAGCAGTATGTCCCAGCACATGTCACATTATACTGAATTTATCTGTTAAGGGACTTCTCTCTATTTGATTGTGTGTTCTGTGTGTGTATGGATGACGGGTTTGGGGGGTCTCTCTTTTATCTCTCATACTTTTATATAATATCTAGCAGTTGGTTTGCATCTGTGAAACTTAACTGAATTGAGTAGAAAGAAAAAATAGAGAAAGAGCAGAGAAAAAGAAAGTAATTAGTTTGTGCCTTATTTAAAGAGTAAATGAAAGAGCCAAAAGTTTCATTCTAAAACGAAAAAGTAAAATTTCCTATAATTCCAAAATTCCAGTAAGGTTAAAAATTCTCTTTTTTTTGGGGTGAGGTTTGCAAGTGTAACAGACAAATGATGTGTAGAACCAGACTTCAAATCCCACTGGATTAAAATATCCTACAAATAATTACTTTTTCCTTTGTATACAAACAAAAGTAACAGTCTAGTTTAAATTCTGTGTTCTTAATGATAAGTGAAGAGAGCAGGGGCTACATACATAAAATTCTCATGTTTACAAACTAAACCTAGAGCTTGATGTATTTTAATCTCTCTCCGTCAGACTTTGAGCCCCTTGAAGGGAGAGTCCATGTCTATTTCTCTATCCTCAGTCCCTTGCAGTGTCTGGCACAAAGTCATTACTTAACATGTATATGCTTGCTTCTTTGAATCCAGCCTTATTCCACAAAGAATCTGAGGCAATTTGCACAAAAGATATATAAAGTGAAGAAAACAACTATTAAAGCAGGAGCAAGGAAATTATAAATGGAAATAGAATCAGGACCTGGAAGGAAAAAATCAGTTAACAGTCATTAGCCAAGGGCCAAAAAATTATCTTGGCATGTTTATTGAATATATACATATATTTCTGACAATAGATAATTCTGAAATCAAAGCACACCCCTTTTATGGCATATTGCATTGTTTTCCTAAAATCAAAACAGCTAAGTATTAAAAACCATGGAAGATATTTCCCGAAGGGTTTGTGCGCTTTGAATTTTGAAGCCATGCTTTCCTTTATCTTTGCACTCTAATCTCTGAGCAGATAGTTAACATGCCATTTTAGCTTATTCTTCTGCAACCCAACACAGTACAATCGAGGAATACATATACTTTTTCTTAAAACTTTCCTTTACTAACTAAGGGCAAGATACTTCAACATATAACCACAACAGCAAGTGAGTTTATCTTCAAGGACATTTCCTACCTGAATTAGTAGAAGCCAATTATAAATCAGAAAACTAAAAATACTTAGTAAAATATTGCAGCTGGTTCATGGCAGTAGCCACTCTTTTAAAGGAGTAAACTGGATAATGACTCTTAAGGCTAATTTTTTACATGTATAGACCAACAACACTCCTTTCTCTTTAAAAAAAAATTTTTTTTAAATTATGGTATCATTGATATACATTCTTATGAAGGTTTCACAAGAAAAACAATATGGTTATTACATTCACCCTTATTATTGAGTCCCCCCAACCCCATGCCCCATTAACACTCCTTTCTTTAAGGCAGTTTAGTTTTAAAACAATCTTCCTTGAATCACAGAGAGCCTTTCAATTGCACAAATAACTATGCATCTGTAAGCTATTTTCCATAAAATCATCTCAGGTCTTTTATTTTGAAGACCACACAGTGAACTTTCTTGAAAGTCTTGAGTTTTGCTCCCTTGCTTAGCTAGTCCAAAGTTAAAAAGAATCAGTGCCACGTATCTGCATTTTTTAGGTCAGTCCTTGCCTGACATTTTGGTATAAAAAATGGTAGTTATGCAGAGAAAGGTCTGAGAGCCACAGCAAGGAGGGCAAGAGCCTTCCAGCCTGATTCTGGCCATCCTTGTCTTGTTCTAGTGGCTTCCAGAACATGGACTGCTGCCTCCATGGACACTTTACGAGAAATGCCGCACCATGCTTGATGGAAAGGAGAGTCATACGTATAACCAGCTTTTGTTTAGATAGCTACTTGAATTCCATCGCCACATGCAGAGATGTGGGTGCCAACTCTGAGCCATGTTAGTGGTTGGCAAGAGGCGAATGCTCTAGAAGTGTCTGTTCAACCAGTGAACACTCTCAGTTCTATTTCCCTTCAGTTCCACACTGGAATTGAATTTCAGCCAACGGCAATTTGATGTTTTCATTAGTATTATGGCTCTATATAGGCTTGTGACCAGCTGTTGTTATTCTCCTTTAAATTATTAAGAAAACTGCCTTGATTTATGGGTTTGAGAGGAGAGCTTGGGTCTCAAATTCTCAGAGCATAGGAAGGCAACATAAAGCAGCTTTCTTTCCAGACACCCACAAATTTCACCAGAGTACATTTCAATTCAGTGTGGCAAATGTTTGCTAAGTATCTATTATGTCCAAAGCAGGGTACTATGGGAAACAAAGATGAACAGGGAGCAGTCTTGCCATAGGAAGCTGAAGAGCCCCCAACACGGTGCCTGGCACATGGTGAGTATTCAATGTGGGGTTATTTATTATGTATTTGTGGGACATCTGTGAGATAAAGCAGAGTGCAGTAAATGTTAGGAGAGGTATAAAGAGTGTGCTCTGGGGAAATGCATGTAGATGACATTCATCAGCACTGGAGGCTGAGATGACCTCCTGGAAGAGGTGGCATTTAGGTGAGACTGCACAACATTAAGAGGATTTTTAAAAGGAGGCATTCTGGTGGCATGAGCGTAAAGGGCACGATTCAGGGTCTGCAGTTTGTAGAGACTCATACACAGGTGGTACAGCAGGTCCACAGTGAAAAACACTGATGTGTGGGTTGGGCCCACAAGACGGAGCCTATACTATGATGGTGGTTAAATGGGCAGTGTGAGTACAGGTGAGAGACCTGGAGACAGGAGGCCAGGAGATCAGTTAGTAAACCAAAGCAATGTTCATTGTTGCATGGCAATTTTAAGAGGAGGACATTTCAGATCAAAGAAAGCCTGAAAGAGCACTCTTTGTCACCCTCTATCTTAACAAAAGTATTACAATGATAGCTGTGTACTATACACAATCATAGTTTGAAAGCAAAATATAAAGTCTTAAATGTTGACTAAGAACAGCATGACTTGAATACTTTTTGGCCTCTCAAATGTGTTCTTTGTTGATGGGAAAAATTAAATCAAAATATTTACAATTAGAAAGCTTACAGTAATTGAACTTGGAACTCTCAAACCCAAATGATGACCTCTCCTAATATAACATTGTAGGAATGTGTCTTCATAAACCCCTAACCATACTGAAGCCCCAGCTTTCTGTATTGCTGGCTTCTTTACCTTCAAGAGATTATGGAATATCAAAAATATTATCTACAATAATAACGCTATGTGTTTCTCTGAGAACCTAAGGCACTGTACACACTTTAATTAAATCTCCTAATGTCCTTGTGAAGTTGGCAAGGGATCAGCGGAAGGTGAGTCATCGAGAAGTATGCAACTCAGAAGACTGGACTGTAGGCCATATATTTATAATTAAATCCACTTTTATTATTATTGTTCCCATTTCACCCATGAGGAAATGGGGTTTGTATTCAGAGAAGGATGATGAGCTATCTTCCATTTTCATTGGAGGCAGAATACAATGCTGTAAGCTCCAAGAGCATCTTGTGAGATACCTTTACAAATAGTATAAAAATCATGACCTCTGAGGTTTCTCCTTTGAGAGGTAACCAACATTTATTAATGAACACCTAAAATGTGTACCAAAGAAAATATACATCGCCCTTGTCTTGCAAAAGAACATAGGACAAAGTCCCAATTTATCATGATGTCCCAATTTATCAAGAGTCCCAATTTATCTCTTAGTTTTGATTGGCTGGTTGACCAGGAGCTTAGCTGAGTTCTCCCCATAGTTGACTCTCCTGAACCCCTATGCTTTCCCCAGCAACAGACAGACAAGTGGGCACTGGTTTTGCAGAGGTACCACCAGGAGTAGAGTTAGTTATACTGAAGACACAGTACAAACTACAGGGCTAGACAAAATCAGCAGACCAGAAAATTGATCAAGTCCTGGCTCTTGGTTCTTCCCCTAGGACAGTGATACAGATTCTCAAGTCAGACTCCAAAAACAAACAGTGCAGTTATCATACATGATCTAGTTTGTAAACCAACTCCACTTCTTGTGAAAGAAATGAAGTGGCCCAAACCAGTTTACCAGATAGGACACCACTCTCTCAACCTAACCACCTCTTGACATTCCAGAAAATACAGTCATGCTTTCATGCTTTCAGGGAAACAGATCCCCATTTGAAGGAAAAAAAACCTCTATCTATCTATCTATCTATCTATCTATTTATCTATCTATCTATCTATCAATCTATTATCTATCTATCTATCTATCTATCTATCTATCTATCTATCATCTATCTAAAACAGATAAAGGCTTTTGTTTTGTTTCAGGTAATTTCCTATTGCTGAAGTCTTAAAAACAGACGAAGATACAAATAATGAAATCCTATGGTAATATTTGGTTGTAAGATGGTTATATTGATCCAGAATATGCTTCAGTGTGTTTAGATTATCATAAAAATGAAAACACAAACTCAAAAATTTTGATGAGAAGTTGTGGACCCTCAAGTCTAAAAAAAGGCTTTAGAATAGCCTTTATTAATGGGACTAGGGAAGAAAGTAGGGTAACAAATTTTGCCTAGTCCTAAGAGAATGTGGCAACTGACTTAGAAACCTCTTTTTGGGAAAGACTAGTATTTAATGTACTAGCAAACAGCTTATTTCTACTCCTGAAAGCTGATTTACTGCAACGGGATTGAGGGCAAATCTGTAATAACTGCATGTGCCATAACAGCAATAATCACTTTTTCCAATCTTTGAGATGACTGAAAAAAAATGTTCTAATGGAATTCTAAATTCTCTAGATAAAAGGCCTCACAAAATTAGGAAAATTCTCTACAGCCAAATAATAAATTTTTAATTAATCCCTCATCACATTTATGCATTTAAATTAAAGAAATGGAATTGGTTCTGTATTTTCCCCATAAAAATAAGGTGTCCTAAAAGATTTTAAAAGCTTTGTCTAACACTGTATTTTAATTTGGTACCTGGATCATTGACATCACCTGCTTTCTAAGAATTCACAGAAAGCATGTATTTTAAATATTATTCAGTGCAACTATTTATCTATATACTTATACAAGTATGTAAGCAGGAGTTTCCTTTCATGTTACTTCAAACATACTTTAACAATATTGCAGGTAGGATAATGAACATAATTTTAATCTCTTATTGGGATTAGATTTCTATTTGTAACTTTAATCATTTTAATATTTCCCAAATTAAAAAAAGGCATTTTTAAAGTTAGATTACAAATCTGCTAAAAAATATTAAATTATCAAGTGCTTCTCAGTAAAGTATGGTTTTGAATTTAGATTGTTTTAAAGCAGGTAAAATAAATATTTTATTAACTATTAGAATAATATTTATAATTAAAATATGTAAGTTTCAATTAATGTTAAATGCTATTGGATGTCAGAATTTCTGAGCTGAAAGGGACATGGAGTTCCCTGAATTCAATGACTTCATTTCTAGATGCAAATACTGAGTCCTTGATCTTTTCAAGGCCAGACAGACTAGAACCCAGTCTCTGAAACTGTCAGGGAAGAGTTCCTTTTTATTCAGCCATGGAGATATTAACTACAAACACATTAAGTTATCCTAGTGTCCATTAATGCAGAAGTACTAATCAGAGGTAATTGCATTCACTAGTTGGCCTAAGGAAGAAGCTACAATTATCTAGGACCTGAATATCTAATTCCATCTGCACTGTTGACTGGATGACACGAAGCAAACGACTTAATTGCACTGTGCTTTCCTTTTCCTAATTATAAAAATAAGGACTAGAGTAATTTAGACTTCCATACTTAAATTGGTTGTTGTAAGAAGTGGCAATAAAAATAACTCTAAAGCATACAGCACATCTAAGTGCAAGCTAAATACTTAATACAAATAACTCATCTTAACTATATTTAAACCAAGAAGTAATGACCACAATGAGTTGTAATCTGGAAGGGAGTATATATTAGCTACTGTGTGTCCTTAAACATATGAACAAGCTAATGCGGTGCTATACCTAACAAGTTCAGCAGTGTCTGCATATTCCTAGTTTTACATAATCTATGTTGACCCAAGCCTGATAGCAATTATCAGTTGACAAAAGAACCAGAACTCTGACTTCTCAAATGCACCATTCTTTCCTAAACAGAGAGAAATGTTAATGACCTATAACTATAGTGTTGCTAACAGAATCTGAAAAATTTACTATAGGACCACCCTGTAACTGATATAGGCAGAGCATAAATCCTGCCCAATACTGTATCTGAATATTGTAAACCATATTTTCCTGTGTATCATGTGAAATCATCTAGTTTAGCAGACCTTTAAAAAACAAACAAAAACTTACCAACTCTTGGATAAGAAATAGCTCTTACAACTGGGAGAGATGGGAAGAATTAATAAGTAGGTTTTAGAAGTATTGTATAATACAAATTCTTGAAGAAAACAAATGTATTTACTATGAGGAGAGAGAAGTCTGAAAGAAAACACCCAGAGATGCTAATCTTAAAGGTCATTTCCAGGGGGTTAGAATTGTGGTGGTTTTTTTTTCTTTTTCTCCTTTGTGCTTTTCTCTTCTGTCTGATTTTGAACATGGGTTAATTCTGTTGTATTTCTTTTAAAGGTTACTTTAATAGAAAAAATTGCTTTAGTCTCTTGTGTTGAGGGAAGCAAGGTAATGTCAGGCCCATGAAAAATGAAATGAGAAAGCTTGAAATTTCAAGTGATATTAATATGAGATGGATCTAGGGTTCTTGTGTCCTGTTACTGGTTTTGGTTACTTTAGAGGGCCAGCAGAGAAGGAGAAAGTCTGGGGATGCCATGGGGATGGGAGCTTTTTTGCCTGGTAAGTCCTGAAGGTCAGAGTTGTGAACAGTTTGTGACCCTTCCTAAGCTTATCCTTGGTGTGCGTTCTTCACCCAGAATTTTCATTTCTGGATTGTATGCCTCCATCTCAAATTTAAACAAGCATTGCTTTTAGTGTTTAATTACAATTTAATGGAAATACTACTTGCATTCAAATTAGCTTTTAGTTTTCACATCACAAATGTGCATCCAAGTTATTGTGTCATTATAATCTCATGTTATAATGGCTTCATAATGCAAGTCCCTGCAGAGTGAGATTCGTAGTTTCCTACGGTAATTGCCCATCACTATAATATCATAATCACATAAGCACAGTCCCCACATGCTTCCACCGCAATCATTTTGACATTGTAAAAGCATTTTAATAGTATTAACATAGATTCTCCAGAGAAATCATCTCATTGTCACTGCATTACCATATAAGATTAATCGTGATGGAACCATGTTGTTGCAATAAAAAAGCATGGAAAAAAAAAGTGGTGCTCAACAATAAAGCATTTCGCTCCTCAAAAGGTCACTGCATTCTGCAGTTAGGTTTGCTTTACAACCCTTAATTGAATAGATGTCCTTTCACACGGTGTAATTTTTTTGGTTGGGTTTTCCTTTTTGTTTGGTGAGAACTCACACAAATGTAATAAATTACATCAGTCCCTCTCTGTGGGATAGAAAGAAAAAGTAGGCATGATCACTCTTCAAGAAGTTTATAATTTAATCAAGGTTGCAAAAATTATATACAGCATATAGGTGAATATAATTAATACTCTTATGATAAAGTACTTCAATATAACTGGCATGAGGAAAATGTGAGAGCAATCAAACATGATGCTCTTGAACAGAGCATGTTTGTTAATTATAAAGGGTTAAACATAGTCATCTCAAAGATCATGTGGCAGAAATGGAGTGCATGTTACCAGGGTTCAGAAGACCCTGGCTGGCTTCTCTGTACTTTGCTAGCTCGGAGAAACATGACGACCACCAGGACAGCGGGAGCGGACACGGACCGCCACCGCCCTGCCCCAAGGAGGAAGCAAGAACACGCAGCGGGCAGGAAGCCTCTCCTCTGAATGTGCCTCTACTGCTTTCGGTGCAGACACTGGAAGCCAGACTTTGTTCTTTATCGCTATGAGAATGAGCAGAGATGGCCTCTCAAAGCATCAGATCACGGGCCAGAAAAGGGCACTCCTGCTCAGAAAAGCACTGCCCAGTCCCCAAAATGCTCTTTGGTTTGAAGCCACGGTATAAAATGACTGTGTTGTGTCAGTGACAAATGGCACACACTGCCAGAGACAGGCAGGGTATTGCGTTCATTTGTGGGGCCTCTAATCCTCTGGTACTCTCTGGGGATGCTACGGGAGAATTGCAAACGACTGTCATAACTCTCAAGGAATCTTCCCTGCTCAATGTTTAAGTAGAGAACAGGGTCATGGCCAGCATTCAGCCCCGTGACTGGCCCATAGCAGACATTCAATAAATGCTCATGGATAGAAGAGTAAATTAACATGACTAGAAAGCACACACAGGTCTCTGAGCCCCTGGGGTTGGAAAACACAGGCAGCAGATTTGGAATGCACACTCTCCAGAACCTTGAGAGAGGAGGAATGAACAACCTGCAGCGTCTCTTGTATCACTAAAGACAGGCCACCTCCGCACCGTTGGCAAATCACAGCACTCTGTGGGGTGATGGTCGCTAACTTTCCCTTTCTCGAATTGTGTGTGCTGGGAGACCTCAGAACTACTCCGTGGTTCAGTTTCTGAAAAAAAGTAATGCCACTTTTTTAACTGGAACACAGTGTGGATATAGATGTGCTCTCTATGCACGGAAAGCTGCCTTTACCAACAAACTGTGGAGCAATGTAAACATACTGCATAAACAAAATTAGCTGTCATTACTTTAGAAGTTATTTTTCATTTCATGGATAAAGTCTGTGGCACTTGCTCCCTTCTTCCCCAAGCTGTTGCTTAGGCATCTCAGGAAGTTAAATTCTCACTTCTTTGGCCATTCTTCACAGTAACTCATTTCACACATTTTTCATTATGAATTCAAATCAAAACTTACTTTTATTACATTTGATTATAATTTATTATTATGTACTCTGTTATTAGATATACAGATTAAAAATCAAGAATTCAGGATGTTTTCGTCCAAATGTATTCACCACAGGACCAGAAATTCTATTTATTTTGTAAAATGTATTTTGATGTTGCTTAGAAAACTATCATAGTTTTCCTCTCTCATTCAAGGGTACTAAAGGCAACAAAATTATTCCTGATAATATTCAATAGCTTAGTCTTCCATTTGATACAAGCAATAGCCAGTAGCTATAAAATCTTAAGTGCACCAAAAATTACTGTTAACTTATTGTATTTCAAAAATGGAAGAATGCACACAGACGGGACAATGTAATGCTCTTCTGAACACCACTATCTTCCCAATACAAAGGAAAGTTAGAACTGTACCAACTACATAAGTGTTTCAGAAAGTTGCTATGCTGTGTCTTCGGGCAAACTCAGTCTGTGAGCCTGTTTTCTCCATGATAAAGCGACGGAGTTAAACTAGGTGATCTCTAAAGTTCCCTCCAGATACAGGTCCTCGGATTCTATGGGAAAGGCACTAAATGGCCTCTAAACAACCTCTGCCGCAGCCTCCCATCAGTGTGCCCTGCTTAAAGGGTAAGTCAGTAGGGATGTATGTGTGGTATAAAGTCAGGCAGAAAAGTTCTGTACAAGGAATGTGAAGCCTAATGATGTCTTTCTAATTCTTTTTCTGATCTTCCATCAGAGCAAGCCATACTCTAACAAACCACATTCCAGTATTCACTTTACTAGAAACTTCAAGTTAATAGTAACAGATGAGTGAAATAAATACCTCATGGCCCACTGTCTGCATTATTACTTTTTTTATTATCACCCTTTATACCGCTTATTACTAAGAACAAAGTAGAGGCACTACTATAAAATAATGGTGGATTTATTCATCCTCAGATAAATGATGCTGACTGTCTAAGCAACTGAAAACTCTTGGCTGTTCCCCAAATTACAGCTAAAATGATCCAGTATCTATCTGTATGTATATGTACATACATACATGTATAAATATATATATGCATATGCACATTTTTCACATTTTCTTATCATCCCAGCACAAGTACAGAAACTGTTCTGAAAATTGTTTTGTGCCAACTTTACAACCAAGAATTATGTTTTTTTGGGTGTTGAGATAAGTAAGAAGTTAATAACCTGCCTATCAGTGTCTTCAGAAGGTGTGGTATATATCCCACTGTGGGTTCATACTGAATTTAAGTGATAAATGGGCATTTAAACATGTTTTAAACAAGTATTTATTAATTATAATGTGTTTTAGGAAAAAAATAATAAACACTTTAAGCCTGGGATTTCATGACTACTGTACCTTAAGATGAGCTGGGGTAAAACAGTGCATTTCAAAGAAAAATATTAAGTAATTAGTATCAAAGGTAGTATCTAGGCAGATCAAACACTCTTAAACATGATAAGAGAATGAATCAAATTTGGCAAACTTGATGAATATTAATAAATGATGAATTAATTAATTTTGATGAATACTATACTGAATTTATAAAAATTAAGAAGCATTTGATATCTTTACAATATCTTGTAGCACATTTATTTTCTCTGGCCTATTAAAGAACTAACTCCAGTTCTGGAGGTAATATCCCCCCTGCATCCAAAATACAATCCTGACTTCTAATTAGGCAGAGAAAGCTATTATCCAGTTTTAACTCTCAGACCTTCTTATTGATCCCATAATTGCTGACATTATTTTAAATGTTGTTGATTTAAAAATATGAATTATATATGGCACAAGGAATATAGATCAAAACATAGTCAGACATAGTCAGCTACTTAGTAATCTTTCTAATTTTTAAGGAATAAAACTAAATATCATTCTTTGTATAGAAACAACATATAAAGAAACTCTCCTTTATTGTTAATGTTGTAAATCATTACATCACACAGGAATAATTAATGAAAATGTAGTTTAGTCAAGGTATTACTAGCATAAAAACAAAAATAAAGTAGAAGCATTAAAAACTACAGCATCCTACATAATGCATTATAAAATTCCACCTAAAATATCTTCCATAATTTTGATTTGGTCTAATAAAAAGAAAAGGAATTTAGAAATTAATCCTTTTGACTTCACTGTAACAAGTAGTAGTAGCAAAGGCTCATGAACAAACTGCATATTCTTTTATATGCTTTAAATCTAACAATTAAAGGAATTCAGTAAACAATATATAGAATTTTCACAGAGACCATTTTAAACTTGGATCTCTTACCTTGAAAGATTTTGATCTTTCTACTGTAATACGCTAATAAAAAGTGAAAAGATAATTCCAGGAGGAATGATGAATGTCAAAGGGGGCACTCAAGCTCAATTTGCAGGAATCCACCCCCTCACTGTTCACTCACTAGTTCATATATGGCTGCAAGGTCAAAGGCTCAGGAGTGTCAGCACCTATAACAACATGTTCTTTACTTTTTATGCACTGAGTAGCTCCAAAATATTTAGGACATAGAAGAAAGAGGAACACCTTGCAGATGTACTTTTCTGAATGATAGTGGGGCAAGTTCAAAGCAACACAAAAGACAGGGAATCAATGTCAGGTCTTAGACTTAAGCAGAAATGTGAGACTCACAAGTGAGGCCCAGGACAGTTCCTGATTCTACCTGTGGGAGAAACTGGAAGCATAGTGGTGGTGACAGGCAGGAGACAGGGTTTTGGAGTAACAGTCCTCTGATGTACACTCAGCGGAGAGCTTTTCTTGTCCAGTGTTAGCCTGTAAAGATCCCTTTTAATGGAAAGGGACATTTTTATGGAAAGTGGAGGACATTTTTCATAGAAAGTACTGGGCATGGTGCATTGGAAGCAAGTGGCCTCTTCTCAAATTCCCGGGTTAAATGGATAGGTGCAATGGCAAAGGGAAAATCTCTGAAGTTAGACGGAACTTGGAGAAACTACAGCCTGGGAAGCTCTGTAACTGGTAGAAAGGCACTGACTCATGAAGTGTTGGACAAGCCATATGTCAGGGAATGATAAATAAAAACAAGAGTCAAATAACCTAGGTCAAAACTATCAAAAATGCTCTTGTAGCTTTTCCCAGGTAAGGGTTTCAATAGTACTTTTTTAGTGAAAATCACTTTCTGATTTCACATGTATTTGCACACATATGCACACATTCCTCATTTCACAAATTTAATCTGTCTCTGAAAGCATGATGGCATTAAACTTTGCATCATAGGAAACTATATTATTCAGTTCTTTTAAAAAAATTATTTAAACCTCTTAATATGGACATTGTCAAAGTTCACAAACATAGTAGCGTAGTCAATCCCTATGTATCTATCAAAAATGCCAATTTTTCAATAATTATTGCTTCAATAATAATTCCAATTAAAAACAGTTTTTGAAGGGAAAAGTAATGTTCCACAGTTCATTCAAAACTGTCAATTTATCCCAAATACTACTAACATGCTCTTATATAACCACATTACAATCACTCCTCGAAGGATTTCTGGCTATCAGTTTACTACAAAAAATATTTCTTTAAGAATTAAAAAAAAAGACTACTATTCTATTCTGAAGCTGAACATTATAAAGCTTTCTAGAATCTACTGTGGTAAATGTGGTACATGTGGACAGGTCATGGTTAAAGTGCACTGAGGTCATGGATGATTTCACATTCTCAGTGTTTATTCAAATACAAGGACTTTCTTAGCTTCTGAGGCTTATCACCTCTCTTCACATTCTCCTCTGTTTTTTTAGACACTTTCAGTTGATAATATGGAGATGGAAATGTGCAACACATTTAACAATGGGCATAAGACATTGCCCTGTAGAAAGATCTGATACAGGACCAAAACATATTCTATATTTTGTTGCCTTTTTTGATGGCACAAGTGTGTGGACTGATCATAGCAAGTTTTTGATTCACAGAGGAAATTTTGATGAAATTATTCATGAGTTGGCATAACAAATATCTGGATGGTAGTAGTTCAGATAGCAAGATGTACTTTATTATGTACATTTTATACTAACAGCTTATAAACCATATAGAATTCATTTGATAATGTTTATCTAATTATTTCAATGTTTTAAGTCACAAGCATAAAGCTCTCCTCCAAATTATGTTAAGAAGTTGTTGAACTGAGTAGACCTTCCAAAGGGTGTAGTCATGATTTACTCCATTCTATAAAGAAAATAACTCTAAAAACAATATTTTCCAGAGACCATTATTATTATAGGTCCATATTACAGGCTGAATTGTGTCCTCCAAAGTTGACATTGAAGCCCTGGTACCTTGGAATGTGACTAGATTTGGAGATAAGGCCTTTAAAGGAATAATGACATTAAAGCAGGGTTGGGGTGGGTCCCAGTCCAATATGACTATATTGTGTAGTTGTAAGAAGAGCTTAGGACCCAGCCAACACAGACAGAAAGCAGTCCACATGAGGCTGCCGGAAGAAGATACAGCCGCCTGAAAGCCAAGAAAAGAGGCCTCATAAGAAACCAAGGCTACTAGCCCGTTCATCTTGGACGCTCACCCTTCAGAATCGTGAGAGAATAATTACCTTTGTTCAACTCACCCAGCCTGTGATATTTTGTTAGACAACCCTGAAAAACCAATACAGTCAGTAATGGAGGCCATCTAATCCAAGCTACAAAAGTGGCCTTCGACTACACCTGCGTGCTCTGGGTCTACACAGTGAGCAGAAAATTTGTCAAAAGAGCTGGCCAGACATGTGCAATTCAGTCTAACCTTTGACAAATTTTGATGACAATCAGGTGATAGCTCAGCATATGGACTCAGAGTAAATAAATCATTATTTCAGTTATGTGCCAGGGCATAATAAGAAAGCTGCTGAAAAGTTAAGCAGATATCACACATAACATATGTAGAAGCTGTGTGATGTGAAATGCTTCTCAAAATGGGTGTTGGACTTTCTATTTCCTCCAAGGTTTTAGATAGCAAGACTATTAACACTTAATTTTTCAGATACATAGAGAATGTAAGAGATGAGACATATAGATATGTGATGGTCTGAACATGATAGCTTCGAGAGTTTATGAAATTTTAAACATTTCAGAACTAATACATATATAATTTTGAAAACAGTAAGCCATATTAAGAAATAAATCTTTGTCCATACACACTAATACTGAGGATTTTGTGGTTGCAATGAACTTTCAATTACATAAGAGCATTAACTTAACAATATTTACCAGTATTCTCTTTGAAGTGCTTTTCAAACACTAAATAATTACCTAGTTAAAATCCTGGCAAGATAAGCCATTATTACTCTGGATTTAGTGAAAAGGATTATAATTACTGTTTTAACAGTTTCTGTAAAGAAAGACTAAATGTTTACTGAACACAACTGTGAGAACAGGCTATCCTGCAAGCAAGTAGGAAAGAGAGAAAAATGAAAGGTCGTCTAGCTAAATGAATTCAGAAGAAAGCAGAGATGATTCAGAATTGAAAACCACGACCTGAGAAAACAGAGAATTTAATATGCAAAGCAGTGACCAAAATTGGCAAAAGGCTATTTATGAAATACTGCCAATAGTTAATGTTGCAGGCTGACAATGGAGAATCTTTGGTCATGCCCTGAACAACATAATTCATCAACCTAGTGCTTGGAGCAGTCATGTCCAAGCAATTTATCATCATCATATCACTCGTCTGAGTGAGAAGGAGGGGTGAACTTTGACTGTTACCCTCTAGGGAGAGTGGATTTATAGCCAACATCCCTAAGAATCAGCATGGCTCCAGCCAAAGCAAAATGCGCCTTCTGCACCTCTCTTTAAGTCAGTAAGACAGCGAACACACTGCCCCCAGGGCACTGAGAGCAAAACCTAGGTCTGATACATCTGAAATGTGTATCAGATAGCCAGGAAATCATATTTAAAATATTTTTCATGGCTGCTTTTAAAAATGGTAAGTATGGATGATTCATTTCAAATGTCCAATGACAAAATAATTTCTGAAATGTGTTCATTGATAACTACATTTGGGCAGAATCATCTCTTAACAGTGAACATTTCTCTATTGGAAAAGTTGGAAGTGCACTGAAATATTTTAAAATATACATCTATATGTGTACACACACACACACACAGAAATTGTCACTTTCAAAATAAAAATGAGAACCTTAATTCCTATCCCTCTGTGCATTGAGCCTTTATGCATTTTACGCTGTGACAGTGCCCTTACGGAGTGTGATTAAACACCTAATGCCACTTTGCCCATTTGATAAAATCATGAAGCTGAGTTGAGCATTATGGAAACCAGTGTACCTGCTATTTCACCGACAGTAAGAGGAATATCAGTCATAACAGCAAGCCTCCCACAGCACCCTCCTAGGCTCCCAAGGCATCTGGTAAGCTAGAAAAAAGTAATCCCTGGGTCCAAGTGGCTCAGATCTTATCTGTGTATAGGAGTCAGGATAAGCTAGGTTATGCTACAGTGATAGACAAATCCCCAAATCTTGTGATCTAAACACAACAAAAGCTTATTTCTAGCTCACACTATATGTCTAACACAAAGGGACAGGAGGCTGTGCTCAGTGTCCTCATTCCATCACCTGAACTGACAGAACAGGCACTATGTAGAAAACTGGTGGTCCTGTGGCAAGGGAAAGAAAGCATGACAGATTTCTCACTGGCCCTAAGCATCCACCTGGAAGTGACACATGTCATTCCACTTATATTTTACTAACCAAAGCAAGTCCTGCCGCCATACCTAACTGGAAAGGAAAATGAAATGGAGAATGCTCATGCTCCCATGTTGAGCAGGCCGAGGCACTGGTACTCAGGCAGAGAGTGTCTTCATGAAATAGGTAGTCATAACCATGGAGCTGGTGTATGTCAGGTGGCCAGGTGGAAGCCAGTATTTTATTTGTCTTCTCTTTCTTCTTTCTTTTGTTTAATTTTTAGTGAGGGAGGATGTCTGTGAATGAGAGGCCTTTTTAAAAAGTGAAAGTCGTTTTAGAAAAATTTGGACCACTGAAAATACACTAAAAAAGAGCAGAAGAAAGTATGAGGCCACATGTGGTGTATGAAGAACATATTCGACAACCACCTCAGGTCTTCCTATGAACACTGAAGTTCACAGGACCGCTGAGCAGGACACAGCTTACCCAGGAATTTTGAGCACTGTTGCTGTACGGTTTGCTTAGGTATTTAAGACATTTGAGGAGAAAGACTCCTCATCTAGTAACACTTTAAAGCATATGGAAGCAAGGATGGGCATTTTCCAAGGGCAGCAGTCCATCCTATGTTATACAGTTCATTATTTTGTCTTCAAGCTTAATTCGAAAAGTAGCCTCTGAAATTCTTACATAGGGTTTTCTACCTACTATAATCCCAGGACTTTATAACCATGCTCCAAACCCAGAAGGCCCTAAGTACACAAGTATAGACTTTTCAAGATTCTCAATGTCTATCCTGTATATGTGTTTACTTGCCCCCTGCCACTTTCTGGGTCCAGATTTCATGACTTACACTCTAAATTTTATTAAATTGTACTTTTCAGAAATTCTTTCCACTTCAGCCATATTCAAGGTATTTTCTGCCCTTCATGGGGAAGGGATAGATATTTGTGCAGGGAAACCTCTCTCTCACGTAAGTCACTCCTAGAGTCAGGACACTTGCACGCTGTCCTGATTCCCCTCCCATCCCACTGGCCAGCCTCCTTTGCTGGCTCCTCCTCCACTAACCTCTAAATGTTGGGCTCTTTATGACTGGGTCCAGGGCCTTCCTCCCTTCTCTATCTCTGTTATCTCCCTGGGTCTTCCTACATCTCCAGCAGCTTGATATATCACCATGAATGACTTCCAAATAATTACCTGTAGCCCAGGTCTCCCCTATGAGTTACAGGATTGTATACCTGACAGCCTATATGACTTACAGCTCACTAACCAAAGCAAGGCACACAGCCGTGGACATCTCACAGACCTTGTGGCAGGCCCCCAACAAGTCTGCTCTTCCTGGCACTCACATCCCCGTGTACCCCCTGTCCCCCACCCTGCACCAGGGTAGACTGTGTGGTCAGCAGCACACAGCAGAGATAATGGTATGTCACTTCCA
The DNA here is from genome assembly GCF_040802235.1 of Manis javanica. Lineage (NCBI taxonomy): Eukaryota > Metazoa > Chordata > Mammalia > Pholidota > Manidae > Manis > Manis javanica. Next base: position 119,273,150 of record NC_133157.1, read on the forward strand.
AGGTCAAGTGCTAAGAAAGACTGGAGCTTCCATCTTGGGTTTTTTCCCTCTTGCGACATCCACCCTGGTGGGAGTCACATCATGAGTAGTTCTATGGAGAGGCCCGCATGGTGAGGAACTGGTCTCTGGCGGGCAGCCAGCTAACTCTGTCAACAGTCGTGAGAGAGAGCTAAGAAACAGATTTTACGGCCAGTCAGGCCTTGAGATGACCAGAGTCCTGGCTGACAGCTTGACTGCAACATCACGAGAGACCCTGAGGCAGAACCACCCAAACACTCCACGCCCAAACTTCAGACCCACAGACACTGAGGTAATAAATGTTTATTGTTTTAATCTGCTACATCTTAGGGTCATTTTTTAATGTAGTAATAGATAACTAACCCACACATCACAGAGTTAATAGGCACCAAATAGAAATTTCCATCTCCCCTATCCCAATTCCCAATTAGCTCTTTCCCAAGCCTTCCTCTAATTGACATTGACATCTACCCAGCTTTTAAGCCATCATATTGATAATAATATTGCTTTCTCCTGTGCTTTCTTGACCGTATCCAATTCAACAGCAAGTTCTATGGAATTGAAATCTGAAATATGTATCAAGTCCACTCCTACAAAATGGATTAAGAGCCCACTTTGCATGAAGCACAGGATCAAGTGCTGGAGAAACAGCAGTAAACAAAACAGCCCTCCCAAAGCTGACATTCCTATGGGATAGAGTAAATCATTTACAAGCAATATATGTAGTAAGTCGTAAGGAGGAAAGCTAAAGTGAATAGGTGAAAGGGGGATGTCAGGAGGTTTGAGGGGGTTAGACTGTTACTTTAAATGTGTCAGGAAGGCCCCATTGAAAAAAGCGACATTTGAAGGCTCTACATTTTCTGTCTCTACTGCCACTGTCCCAGCCTGAGCTACCACCACCTTTCGTTAAGGCTTCAGCACAGCCACCTTCATGTCACTCCCCTGCCTCCACTGCTTCAGAGGCTTTCCACTGCTCTTAGAAGAACATCTGGAGTCTTTACCAGGCTGCACAAAGCACTGCACGACCTGGGCCCACCCTGTGTCTCCAGCTTCATCTTGAACCATTGCACCCAAGCTCCAGACACGAACAGGCAATTTCTACAGCAAGCCGAGTTGTGTCCTGCCTCCTTTGTCCTCACAGGCCCCATTGAAAGGAATGGACATCACTAGGTCTTCTCATCCTCCTAAATCAGAGGCCTTGGTGAGGCCTCCTTTTCAACACCACATTCAAAGTGTCCCTGCTTCATTTTTGTTTATCACAGCCCTCTGTGTATAATTAATTGGCTTGTTAGTTAACTCATGTGTTGGTTCTTTCTTTGTCTCCTCAGACTCCTCTGCCTCCATCCTGAATATAAACTCCAAGAGGCTAGAATCCTCATCTGTTCTGTTCTCTGTTGCAGCCCCAGTGAGTGTCCAGGTACACAATATATACCGACTGAGTGAATAAACGGACTCTTCCTGACTATCTTGTAAGTTCAACACCATATGTGACCAAACATATTTTTGAATGGTAAAAACAATCTTACTTTCACAAGCCTAAAGCCTTTTAGATCTAGTAGAGACTTACAGATCAATTACCTTTATGTGCCTAGAAAAGATAAGTAATTTGTACAAAGGCAAAGAGCTGGAGTCAGAACTAGAATCAGTCTCTCTCCACTCAGAGGTCCTCAGAGTTCTTTAAACCAGCAAGCTCTCTCCCTGACTTATCTACCAGTGTGCTTTAATCCCTGATGGACACAGGGCAGACTTGTGAGACGCAAAGTCTGTGGTGGCTAGCAGGTAGAAGCACAGGTTTTGGAGTAAGAAAGACATAGATTTTTCCCCCTTAAACTTTCCAGCAGTGTGGCCTCACTCTTCTGCACTTTCTTCTATAACATGAGAAGGCCTCATAGGGATGTGGAGAGGATGAAATTAGCCAGCATAAACCTCAGAGAAGATTCCTGGTCATTAGCTTTTACAAACTGCCAAAAAATATATGCTCAGGCATTCCTATAATGATTCCAAGATGAAGGAATGCAAAAAAAAAAAAAAAAGATGCATTTTTCAATTTTATTCCAAAACCTGTATTACATATATTTTGTAACTTTTATAATAGTAAAGCAACATCTAGCCCCCAAGAAATGAAAATATTTCATAAAGTAGCATTCATGTGAACTTTGTGATCAAATTTTCCTTTTAAAAATTAACTTGCTATCTTGCTATCAACAGGCAAGATGTCTGATCTTTTTCTTGGCAATGTGCAGTGTGATTTCTTTTTGAAGGGGGTTGTTTATATCTGGAATTACATCAGGTCCTTAGGATAACTGCTGTACACCCTTACTGTCTATGCAAATTAAATGTGACTGGCCAAGTAGGTGTCAGGAGTCTTACATTCATTCGGTATGACAATGAATGCCATGATCCTTTAGGACAGGAGTAAACGCGTGTCAGTTTCCTCCACTGCAGCAGTGATTTAAAGACGAATGACATGTTTTTACACAAGGCGTAAATTCTCTTCCTTAAATGTGCTCCCCTCGGAGGTGTCACTGCACCTGAGGCATCTTCACAAATACCAAAACATCACAACTGCAAACACCAAGCACCTACCCGAAGGGAAGGCGCACCTACATGTGTTTGGAATATCTTTATGATAGAACCATGAGACGGTAAAATAAAGGGCAAAGCTGAGGCCCAAGGCTTAGAGTATGGCTTCAAAGCTTATGAAAGGAGAAAGGGCATGGAAGCGCCGCCTTCCACCCTGCCGCCCCAAGACTGCCCAGGGCATTTCAGTCCAGCAGCCGGAGGTCGCGCCGCGCCCCTTCTTGGCCTGGGTCCCACGCCAGACTGCGCTGGACTTCAGACCTGGGGGCCACCGGCCGTCTCCCCGACCAGGCCGGCCTCCTAGGCCTCGCGCAGCCTCGCGGTCACGTCTTAACCGCTTCTCCGGAGCCCTGGGAACAGGCGCCGCTCGCCCACGCGCGGGCTGCTTTAAGCAGCGGTCCCCGCGGCGGGGCTCCGTGGGCTCCTGCGGGAATTAACGCGCTGAGCTCGGCGCCACCCCGGTGCGCGGCTCCCGGCGTGGGACCCCACCCTTCCTACCGGGCCCACAGCTCCCGCAACCGCTTCGGCTCCTGGGCGCCTTCCCTCCGCTGCTGGACGAGGCCTTCTCCCCGGAACCCTCGGCAGGACCAACTTTCCGGGCCTTTGACGGCTCCCCACCCCCGTCCCCTGTCAACCCTCTAGTCTAGTCTCCTCCCCGCCCTCAGGTCCCGAGGCCTCTTCCGCGGGCCCAGCCACGCCTACCTGGGCCCTGGACCACGCCCTGAGCCCCAGGCCACGCCCAGCAGGCTCTTTTGGGCCCCGCCCACTGTCCTAGAGCCCCTTCCCAGGCCCTACCTTCGGCCTTAGGCCACGCCCCGCGGGCCCCGCGCCTCCCCGCCCACCTCCCGGCCAGGTCTGGACTCCAGCTTGCTAGCGCCTGCCCTACTCCTGGAGCGCTCAACAAGCTCCTAGCTGCAGGATCTGCTCACCGGCCCACTTTCTCTGTGCAAGAATCTGTTGTAGAGACCCTCCAAATATCCTGGAAGGCGATGTTTCTTATCTCTTCCTAATTCTGCTGAGACGAAAGGAATAAACTGGGTGAATGTGAGTGAGTCTGTCCAAAAAACAATGCTGGGAGCAGTTGCGACAACAGAGTAATACCTATGAGTACCTCACTGTACTCAATTTTATCCTGAATTCTGAGAAAAAGAAGATGAGCACTTAGATGGGAAGAGCCTCCAGGTTCACGTGAAAGGAAGGTAAACATTTAATCATCATCATCATCATCAAATGTTTCCTGAGGCCAACTCTGCTATTCTTGGCACTCTGTATATGTTTTCTGAATTATTTTTTGGAACAACTTACATATGGTAGGATCAATTTCTCCACCAATTACAAGAAAACTGACATAGAGAAGTACCTTGTACAAGGCCCGGATTAGAACACAGTTGGGTGACGTGACTACGCACACCTTGGAAGAGAGCAGGACACTTTGGTGGGAGGCTAGGAAATAAGCGAATGTATTTAAGTCAGAAAAAAAAAGTAAAGTTTTATGTGTGAGTTTTTTGTCGTTGTTTAAGAAGGGTAAAAGTAAAAGTTGATAAGGGGGGAGGCAGAGAGCAATAGCCCTTAAGGATGGTGGTTGCCTAAATCCTAGGAACAGGAAGGGGATAAAATAGGGCCCAGGGGTGGGAGAGACAAGAATATAAATGTAGGTGCTGAGAACCCCAGAGAGAAGAGTACTAAGAGACTAGAGTATCACTAGGAATGACTGGGGCTCATTCTGAGGCTTCTAGAGTGATTTCAGTGCAGGCTACCACTTTGATTCCTGTGCCGCAACCACGAAGCTGTATAAATGTGTACCTGACCGTGGTTGTTAAAGAGAGACCTAAAAGTCCATTATTTATAATGTTATGTAATTTCTAGCCCATGCTGCCAGATATGAAATTATATACAAGATTCATGTTAAAAAAATGACTTCAGTTTTTCTTTATGAAAGTTACTAAATTCTCCACTGCCCAGTTACACCCATTGTGCAAGATCTCACATGCAGGCTTTTATTTCTATGGCTTTACACCTTAAAAAGATAGTGTGAAAGAAAAACTGGTCTAGATTTTCTCTTTGAAAGAAGTAGCTTTAGAGAAACATCCAATTACTATATAGGAGATTTATTTCAGGAACTTTATCAAACTATTGGGAACATGTGTATTAAAACAAGGGGAAAGAAATTTATGTAAATACAGTGCACAGCAGTATAAACCTATGGTGGCATACAGCATTTGAGTATATACTGCAGTTCCATGTCATGTTATAAGTGACTCAGGCACTACTGTTGGCTAAGCACCAAATGCTATCCTATTTTTAGAAATTAAAATAAACATTCTTCAGTACTGGCCCCCAAATCTACTAGCCCTGAGGGCAGGCAGACAAGAATGGATGGAAGAGCTCTTTTATGATGTGCTGCTGTCAAAAAAGATAATCTGGCATCAAGCCTTATGCCTAACTTCATTTTTTAGCCTTTCTTCCTGCAAAGGCTTAACTTGGAGATATTTTTTGAAACCTAGAATATCAATGTACTGTCATATGTCTGTGATGAAATAGCTGAGTTAAAAATTGTATTATTAGGGAACCAAAGGTTTCCAAATCAATCTCTTAGTTCAGGGTTTAGTTCAAATGTGCTCTCGTTTCCACAGTACCCTGCTTTTCATTTTTTAGTATCTTTGAATTTTGACAGTACCTGTGCTCAGAAACACTAAATTGGCGGAGAGAATGAAATCCAAACCAAACATCCAAAAACCCTTGCTGTTTGGGTTAAACTTCTGGAAGGCACTCAGGTTTTCATCACCTTAGTTAGTTGTTTTAAATATTTGCATAAAAATCATCTACAGAAAAAAATCTGGAGAGGACAAACTATAAAGTCATCCAGATAATTAACAGATGTGCTGCAGAAAAAAGCACAGCTAATACCAATTCATAAGTGGTGTTGCTGTCAGGTTTCAGTTGTTGAATGGAAGTTAAAATTCACAGTGCTGCAGAGATTTTTCTTGGTTTAATTTTTAGTCATCGTGTGATAAACCAATCCCATTATTTCTAAGAAATCTATTAGAACACCAACATCACAAGAGGGCTAGGACAGAGCTTTCAACACACATTTATCTATCAAATTCCAATCCTTATAACTCCCCAAAAATATAATTAACTACTCCATATATTTTATCACTTCACTTAGGGGCAAAGGAAAATGAAATTAAAACTATTCTAGTTCTTGAAGAGCTAAATTGAAAATATATAATATGCCAATTCAAGGAATCTTTTAATAGGGACTTTATCCTTACAAATGACCCATTACAACTTTTTGTAGAAGCCAGTTTCAAGTGTCTTTAAAACTATTATGACTTTATAGTCACTTGGAACACAGTAGAGCAGGCCCTCAAACAATTAAACATAGGGTAACTACATGATCCAGCACCTCCCTTTCTGCATATATATCCAAAAGAAGTGAAAGCAGGAGCAGATGATGGTACATCTTTGTTCATAGCAGCATTATTTACAATAGCCAAAAAGTCAAAACAACCCAAGTGTCCACTGATGGGTGAATGGATAAAGAAATCATGGTACAGACATACAATGGGATGTTATTTAAACATAAAAAGGAATACAACTCTGATAATGCTACAACGTGGTTTAGGCTTGAATACATTATGCCAAGTGAAGTCAGACACAAAAGGACAAATACTGTACAATGCCATATATATGAGGTGCATGAAATAGTTCCATTAATAGAGACAAACTAGAATGGTGGTTGTCAGGGACTAGGGAGAGAGCAAATAGGGAGTTAGTGTATAACAGGCACAGAGCTTCAATTTGGGAAGATGGAAATGTTGTGGAGATGGATAGCAGCGAACGCTGGCCCCACAATGTGAGTGTTCTTAATGTTGCTGAACTGTACACTTAAAAATGGTCAAAATGGTAATTTTATGTAATGAATATTTCACCACAATATAAAAATACTTTGACTTTAGACTATCAGTAAATGATTTCTAAAAATGACTTGAATACCTGTTACTCTTAGTAATTTGCTTGCATAAATAACGATCATAATCTTAAATTATATTTTCATTAATTTTAAAGAACTTTGAAACTGAATTGCCCAATTTTTTTTCTGGCCTAGAAATTGTTTTTGGTGTTTATGAGAGTCTCAGTGATATTTGGGATGAAGAGACGACTAGCTTTGTGGAGTGAGGAGGCTTTTGTTGGACTGATTCAGTGTAATTGTATCTGGGTATTCGCCAGTAGGTCAAAATACAGATCTTTGTGAAGACTCTCAATGGCAAGACCATCACCCTGGAGGTGGAGCCTAGCGATACCATTGAAGAACCTTTAGATGTGTTTGTAACAGCATGTTAAGTGAGTTAAGTTAGACTCTTAGATAGTAAGGAAAGTAACCTGGAACCTTTGGTAACCACGAACCTAAAGCCTACAATGGCAATAAATACATATCTTTCAATAATCACCCTAAATATGAATGGACTGAATGCACCAATCAAAAGAAACTGAGTAACAGAATGGATAAAAAAGCAAGACCCATGTACATGCTGCTTACAAGAAACTCACCTCAAACCCAAAGACATGCACAAACTACAAGTCAAGGGATGGAAAAAGATATTTCATGCAAACAACAGGGAGAAAAAAGCAGGTATTGCAGTACTAGTATCAGACAAAATAGACTTCAAAACAAAGGAAGTAACAAGAGATAAAGAAGGACATTACATAATGATAAAGGGGTCAGTCCAACAAGAGGATATAACAATTATAAATATATATGCACCCAACACAGGAGCACCAACATATGTGAAACAAATACTCACAGAGTTAAAGGAGGAAATTGAATGCAATGCATTCATTTTAGGAGACTTCAACACACCACTCACTCCAAAGGATAGATCCACCAGACAGAAAATGAGTAAGGACACAGAGGCACTGAACAACACACTAGAACAGATGGACCTAATAGATATCTATACAACTCTACATCCAAAAGCAACAGGATACACATTCTTCTCAAGTGCACATGGAACATTCTCCAGAATAGACCACATACTAGGCCACAAAAAGAGCCTCAGTAAATGCCAAATGACTGAAATTCTACCAACCAACTTTTCAGACCACAAAGGTATAAAACTAGAAATAAATTGTACAAAGAAAGCAAAAAGGCTCACAAACACATGGAGGTCCAACAACATGCACCAAAATAATCGTTGGATCAATGACCAAATTAAAATAGAGATCAAGCAATATATGGAAACAAATGACAACAACAACACAAAGCCCCAACTTCTGTGGGACGCAGTGAAAGCAGTCTTAAGAGGAAAGTATATAGCAATCCAGGCATATTTAAAGAAGGAGGAACAATCCAAAATGAATAGTCTAAAGTCACAATTATCAAAATTGGAAAAAGAAGAACAAATGAGGCCTAAGGTCAGCAGAAGGAGGGACATAATAAAGATCAGAGAAGAAATAAATAAAATTGAGAAGAATAAAACAATAGAAAAAATCAATGAAACCAAGAGCTGGTTCTTTGAGAAAATAAACAAAATAGATAAGCTTCTAGCCAGACTTATTAAGAGAAAAAGACAATCAACACACATCAACAGAATCAGAAATGAGAAAGGAAAAATCACGATGAACCCCACATAAATACAAAGAATTATTAGAAAATACTATGAAAATCTATTTGCTAACAAGCTGGAAAACCTAGAAGAAATGGACAACTTCCTAGAAAAATACACCCTTCCAAGACTGATAAAGGAAGAAACAGAAAATCTAAAAAGACCAATTACAAGCAACGAAATTGAGGTGGTAATCAAAAAACTACCCAAGAACAAAACCCCCGGGCTGGATGGATTCATCTGGAATTTTATCAGACATACAGATAAGACATAATACCCACTCTCCTTAAAGTTTTCCAAAAAATAGAAGAGGAGGGAATACTCCCAAACTCATTCTATGAAGCCAACATCACCCTAATACCAAAACCTGGCAAAGACCTCATGAAAAAGGAAGACTACAGACCAATATCCCTTATGAACGTAGATGCAAAAATACTCAACAAAGTATTAGCAAACCGAATTCAAAAATACATCAAAAGGATCATACACCATGACCAAGTGGGATTCATCCCGGGATGCAAGGATGGTACAACATCCAAAAATCCATCAACATCATCCACCACATCAACCAAAAGAAGGACAAAAACCACATGATCATCTCCATAGATGCTGAAAAAGCATTTGACAAAATTCTTGATAAAAGCATTCATGATAAAAACTCTCAACAAAATGGGTATAGAGGGCAAGTACGTCAACATAATAAAGGCCATATATGATAAACCCACAGCCAATACTAAACAGTGAGAAGCTGAAAGCTTTTCCATTAAGATAGGGAACAAGACAGGGATGCCCACTCTCCCACTGTTACTCAACATAGTACTGGAGGTCCTAGCCATGGCAATTAGACAAAACAAAGAAATACAAGGCATCCAGATTGGTGAAGAAGTCAAACTGTCACTAAAGACTCCACTCCAAAATTGGTAGAACTAATATCGGAATTCAGCAAAGTTGCAGGACACAAAATTAATACACAGAAATCTGTGGCTTTCCTATACACTAACAATGAACTAATAGAAAGATAAATCAGGGAAACAATTCCATTCACAATTGCATCAAAAAGAATAAAATACCTAGGAATAAACCTAACCAAGGAAGTGAAAGACCTATACCCTGAAAACTATAAGAAACTTTAAAAAACTGTAAGAGAAATTAAAGAGGACACTAACAGATGGTAACTCATCCCATGCTCTTGGCTAGGAAGAATTAATATAATCAAAATTGCCATTCTGCCTAAAGCAATCTACAGATTCAATGCAATCCCTATCAAATTACCAACAACATTCTTCAAGGAACTGGAACAAATAGTTCAAAAATTCATATGGAAACACCAAAGACCCTGAATAGCCAAAGCAACCCTGAGAAGGAAGAATAAAGTGGGGGGCAGGGGACTCACTCCCTAACTTCAAGCTCTACTACAAAGCCACAATAATCAAGACAATTTGGTACTGGCACAAGAACAGACCCATAGACCAGTGGAACAGAATAGAGACTCCAGACACTAACCCAAACATATATGGTCAATTAATATATGACAAAGGAGGCATGGACATACAATGGGGAAATGACAGTCTCTTCAACAGTTGGTGCTCGCAAAACTGGAAAGCTACATGTAAGAGAATGAAACTGGATCACTGTCTAACCCTATCCACAAAAGTAAATTTGAAATGGATCAAAGACCTGAATGTAAGTCATGAAACCATAAAACTCTTAGAAAAATCATAGGCAAAAATCTCTTGGACATAAACTTGAGTGACTTCTTCATGAACATATCTCCCCGGCAAGGGAAACAAAAGCAAAAATGAACAAGTGAGACTATATCAAGCTGAAAAGCTTCTGTACAGCAAAGGACACCATCAATAGAACAAAAAGCATCCTACAGTATGGGAGAATATATTCATAAATGACAGATCCCATAAAGGGTTGACATCCAAAATATATAAAGAGCTCACACACCTCAACAAACAAAAAGTGAGCAATCCAATAAAAAAAATAGTTAGAGGAACTGAACAGACAGTTCTCCAAAGAAGAAATTCAGATGGCCAACAGACACATGAAAAGATGCTCCACATCACTAGTCATCAGAGAAATGCAAATTAAAACCACAATGAGATATCACCTCACACCAGTAAGGATCGACACCATCCAAAAGACAAACAACAGCAAATGTTGGAGAGGTTGTGGAGAAAGGGGAACCCTCCTATACTGCTGGTGGGAATATAAATTAGTTCAACCATTGTGGAAAGCAATATGGAGGTTCCTCAAAGAGCTCAAAATAGAAATACCATTTAACCCAGGAATTCCACTCCTAGGAATTTATCCTAAGAATGCAGCACCCCAATTTGAAAGAGACATATGCACCCCTATGTTTATCGCAGCACTATTTACAATAGCCAAGAAATGGAAGCAACCTAAGTGTCCATCAGCAGATGAATGGATAAAGAAGATGTGGTACATATACACAATGGAATATTATTCAGCCATAAGAAGAAAACAAATCCTGCCATTTGCAACAACATGGATGGAGCTAGAGGGTATTATGCTCAGTGAAATAAGCCAGGAGGAGAAAGACAAGTACTAAATGATTTCACTCATATGTGGAATATAAGAACAAAGGAAAAACTGAAGGAACAAAACAGCAGCAGAGTCACAGAACCCAAGAATGGACTAACAGTTACCAAAGGGAGAGGGACTGGGGAGGATGGGTGGGAAGGGAGGGATAAGGGTGGGGAAAAAGAAAGGGGGCATTACGATTACCATGTATAATGTGGAGGGGGCATGGGGAGGGCTGTGCAACACAGAGAAGACAAGTAGTGATTTTACAGCATCTTACTACACTGATGGACAGTGACTGTAATGGGGTTTGTGGGGGGGGGGGACTTGGTGATGGGGGGAGTCTAGTAAACATAATGTTCTTCATGTAATTGTATATTAATGATACCAACAAAAAATAACAATAGTAATCCAAAAAAATTGTATTTGGGAGCTAGCTGCTAACTAAACCCATTTCCTCCTCCTCCTGGGCACATAGCCCCACTGTATTTCCTGCACTCCCTTTCACTACACTGAGTGGCAGCCAATGGGATGAGGGAGAAGTGACATGTGTCTTCCAGACCCAGCCAATCAAAAAACTTCCCACCCACTCAGCGTCCTCCATTTTTTCACCATCCACACACAGGATGGAGAGATTTCCTAGAACCTGGAGAATGGAGCTACAGGGGAGAAGAGGCTGTATCTGAATGGCCACGTGGAGCAGAGCACTCCTACCAACCATAACTATTTGACAATGTGAGTGAAAATAAGCCACTAAAATGTGGGGGTTATTTGTTACAGCAGATAGCCAACCCTGATGAATATTATATTTGTCCTGGTAAGAGAATTGAGTGGCTTTGTTTGCAAGTTGAAAACCACCCTTCTTTAGCCAGCTATTAATAACTAATATTAAATGTTTCCCATGATGGCTTCCAAATCCTTGGAAGAATTATTTACGTTTTAGAGCCATCTATTAGCATACAGATTTTTGATCTGTAGTAAATACAATGTTAAGAGCTAAGTTAAACAGAATGAAATTAAACCCAAAAAAGTTCACAGCAGGGAAGCTATTCACAGACTCTAGGTCCAGACATGTGTCTGTGAAGAATACCAAGGAGCAGTTTTCCCACTGTTGTAAAACAAAACAATATGTACTTGAAGCAAACACCAACAGGTTGACTTGAATTTATAATTCAAATAACGTGACTTTTTTTTCTTTAAATAATATGATTATTTCCCTGTTTGCATTTTGGGATCTTTTTAAATTACATGTTTGTGGGTTTTTTGCCATGGAATTAGTTTACATTACTATTTAGAACCTTTGTTTAAATACTGGTTTTAAATGTCCTGTGAAAGGAGCATAGCCTTTGAAACTTTAGTCTCAAAAGAACTCTTTTATCATGTACTTAGTAAATTTTGTTAAGAGAAGTAACAATATACAAGGGTATATGAAAATCATGTTGTAGCTAAAGTAACTGAAAAGGAGAGTTTACTCCCCTCTTCTAGCGGGGGTAAGGGGGAGAAGCAGGGCCTTCTGTTGGAACAAATAACCTGACAGAGTGTGCTGAAGGCAGGTACACTCTCAGTGAACATGGGGAGCTGGGCATCACTGGCTGGTCCCTACAGAGTCAAATAGGCCTGACTTCAGGTCCTCGTCCTCTGCTTTCTTGCTGTGGGACCACTTAATTTCCCCAAGCCATGTGTCCTTATAAAAAATGTAAATACTCTTACTTCCCTCTGGCAACTTGCTGGTTGCCCTGAAGAACTTTTCTCCTTTCCTTGCACACTCGTAAGTTATCAGGGTTCACTGCCACCCCATTAAAGAGTGCACTTGGCAGCCTCCCTTGCAGCTAGGAGTGGCCATGTGACTTAGCAGATTTGATAAGTGCCCTGTCTTGCTGGGAGATGGTGAGAACTGAAGAAATGGCCTTGGGGCCAAAGATGGAGTTTACATGTGCAGAATGGCAAGGACCCTGTCCCTTCAGTACATGGGTTATGTGATGTACTGTATGAAAGAAAATTATCTCGAGTCTTCAGAACAATGCTGGAAGGTTTCTTAAACAGGAGAGGTAGTCAGGGTTTAAGCATAGAGAACTAAGAAACAACAAGTAGAATGAAGTAAATAGTGTGTTTTTAGATAAGAGGGTAGGTGAGCCACTGGGTGCAGTTTTTAAGAGACCACCCACATGAGGAGCATCAGACAGAAGCCCAGGATACAAAAGGTCAGGAGAAGGCATTTTATACCCAGAATGGGGGCAGGAAATTCAAGTGTCAGAGGAACCTAGGAACCTAGGAACTAGGATTTAGGAGTATTGGCCAGTGGCACTGACAATAAAGCTACAACAATAATACAACAAAAAATAACTATCATTTATTGACAGTTTGTGCCAGTCTCTATTCTAGTAGCCTGTTGTAAACATTTTTAGATTTTATACAATATACAAGGGTATATGAAAATCATGGTTATAATTAAGGGTTATACTCCCCATTTTATAGATGTGGAAATTGAGACTCAGAGATGTGAAGTCTTTTTGCTCAAGGTCTCATAGCTAATAAAGGGATATGTAACAGATGATACAAATCTAGGACTAGCTAACTCCAAAACCCAGATGCAAAGGACTAACTACCCAAGCAAGGTTCATAGCACAATATGTAAAAAAGGGATCAATAAATACCAGCTGTTATTTTCTAGACAAGAGAATGAGTATTGGCACAAGATCTGCAGAATCAAGATTAGGCCTAAACTGGAGGCTCTGTGAGGCCAGTTTCCATATATACTGTGTGTGTGTGTGTGTGTAGGGGGCAGCTTTGGGAAGGTGGGAGAATATGGGGGTGGGTGGTTCACTGGTGATTCACATAGGAGAGTACACAATTGGTAAGTCAGGGAGCAAAGTAATTCTTTTTCTTCATTTACATGGAGAAGGAACTGAATACTCTGAGAATGGGGAAGCTGGAAAGGCAAGCTAACACTTCCCTGGATTGTTCCGGAATCACAGATTTTTAGAGGCAGAAGTTCTTAAAAGCAATCTAGTCTCCAACATTCTCCTCTTAAAAGGAGACAAAGGACATTCCCTGGGGTTTTTAAAAATCATTGACTGCTGGGAAATAAGCAAACTCAAAAGGGCTTTTAACTCAGAGAATCTGAAGTCCCAGAGAAAGGTTTCAACTTTACAGAAGCAGTGAGTAAGAGAGAACTCCACAATCATGGCATATGTGTGAGATTAGGGTTAGAATATGTGTTAATAGTAACAGATGTAATAGAAAAACTTCTGTCTTAGGCTTTGGCATTCTTTTTCTTAAGGTTCATTAAAATAGAGTACTTCATTATTCTGATGTTTAGATGGTAATAGGAAGTGAGGATGGTGTGGTCATTTTAATAAAGAACTACCTTTTTTAATGTAACGGGCATAAATGTGTGGAAGCTTTAATAGACAGTCTTATTTGAATATTAGGCAAATGGTATTTTCAACTGATACAGAGAAATATATTTAATAGATATTATGGAAGCTCTAAAGCCTAGTAACAAAATGAACAAAGTGAACAGATCACCCTATGTTACCAATACATAGATGCCCCTTGCATGCTCTCCTCTGCTGTCATCATCTGCTTCCCTCTACCGCCCTGCCAGAGGCAGCCACTCTCCTGAACTTTATGTTCATTATTCCCTTGCTGTTCTCAGATGCCTAGTATTTCAGGCATCTCATTGATGTAGGATGCCAAGGAGTAGGGAGAGAGTTATCTATATAAATCAGAGTTGCAGAGTGACAGCAAATGTGGTATTTCTTAACACATTTTTGGCCAAATTTAACTCATCTTTCAAATTAGCTAATGATGGTACTTCTCATAGAGAAAATGAGGCAGAAGCCACTTATGAAGGGTCCTTCAGCAACAGAATTAAACACATAGTATACTAGATAAACTCCATAACAGATTAATAAAAGTAGGTCCCAGCCTTCCTGGGATTATAATTCCTCAAGGAATAATGTCTACGATTGTTACATATTGACAAGACTATTTTAGCATTAATACTCCAGATTCTATAATGTTCAGAGCATGACTGTACAGAGGCTTAACAAACTCACAAAATATATATTGCAAGAAAGACTTTTGTATTTGACAGATTTTGAATGAGGATGAAGACCTCCAATTTACTCTTCTTAAATCAGAGATCCCCAGCTTTTCCCGGTGAAACACTGTATGGTACTTCTCACACAGACTCCCCTTTTCTGGGTGCAGTGTGGAGTGAGCAAGTTTGGCAGAGAGGATAACAGGTTGGCAGGAGCAGTTGTGACCTCCCTGGCCTCCTTGCTAGAATTGGGATGGGGCATATCTGGGGAGTCTGGGCTTGAAGGGGTCCTGGGGAAGACAGGTCACCTTGGACCTTAGTTAATGACTAGGTGCTCCCTCCTAGTACTGCTTGGGCTCCCTGGACTAAACGCCCTGGCTCCAGGTCATTCAACAGAGAGAAATCTGGTAGCCAGAGACCCAGACCCAAAGATTACTTGAGATAAGAAAGCATGTGACTTTGTAAGGGAGAGAATGGGAATGGGCAAGAATGCACACAATTGCTGGCTTTGTTTTTTGCTCTAAAACAAGGAGCAATGATGTGAAATAACTTGTTTCCTTAGTTTGACTGGAACCATATTTTGGTGCCTGTGGTCTGAAAGTTAATGTTGGTTGTGTCTTATTTTACAGCAATTTTTGGTACATTTCTCTGTGCCTTTGGTTGTGTGCCCTGGAAAGACGTGCCCATGAGGAGCTTTCGGAATGGAGATGCTCAGGGTTAATAAATGTGTGCTCTAAGACAGTTGTTTTGTTGTGCTTTGTTTAAAAGCAGTCATGTGGTGTTAAGAATGTGCTGTAAAATCCCTCTGCCTGATTGGCAGATTGGATAGAGGACCCTCTGCTGTGTTCGGGAACTGCTTCTTGCTTATGAAATGCAGGAAGACCTAGTCTGGCTCTTCACTGTTCATACCTGACCTTGCAGGTGCACTTACCCAGAGCGATTCCTGTGGCTCTGCTCAGATTCATGAGCCTAAACCAGCCTTATTTAAAGATGACTTCCTAATAGGTGGGGAATAGACAGAAAGGTAAAG
The DNA here is from genome assembly GCF_040802235.1 of Manis javanica. NCBI lineage: Eukaryota > Metazoa > Chordata > Mammalia > Pholidota > Manidae > Manis > Manis javanica. The sequence continues at coordinate 119,288,982 of NC_133157.1, forward strand.
AGGAAAAAAGGTGGAAAAGACAAGATTTGAGATTAATCAGGGACTGAATTAAAAGGATAAGCTACTCTCAGTCACATCGTTCACTATAGTAATAGAAAAAAACTTTTTTAAACATCAGGTAACCTCAGTATTTTGAAATAAATCATGTAGGAATAAGATATCACTTAGACCCCTCAGAGAAGGCATTACTGCTTTCCTTCTACCTTGGGTGAAGTAGTGGGAATGTTTATTTCCTTAACTTTTTTGCTTGCCTCCTTTCCTCTTTCAGATAACAGGCAGTCTGGCTTACCAGCATAAGAAATATTTCTGTCAGCATCCAGAGAACACGGTGTAAGTGTAAATGGAGAATAGTTATGTCAGCCTGCACTATTAACCCAAACCTAGATACCAAGAGCTGCAGTAAATTTTTGAAAAGTTGCAGGCTGTCACACTAACAGTTGATAAGGTACAATTATCTTAGCACATCATATAACAGGCAGATTGAGCCTTTTGACATAGAGTACAAACTTCCCATTAAAATATTTCATTGAATGTGAGTATTAAGGTACAAAACATGACTTTAAGTGGAAAGAAGAGAATGTGCCTTGCTACGGCAAGACACATTTTCCCTTCAGTCAGAAAAGGATGAAGTTCAAAGCTACAGGCCACACACATATCAAGTCTTCATGGTGCCGACGTGCCGATGTTCATCTCCTAAAATAAAACCTCTGTCACCACTTTCTTTCGAGCTATGTTCAGTTATAATGAGAGGTGATGTACAAAAAGCTGCTTTTAAGTTCAAGTGAATCCCTTATCCTTTAAAATGTTTGAGAACTTTGATTTTAAAATTAAAGTGGTGTTTACATGTTAATTCAGAGTCTTGAGTAAAACTTCACTTTACAATAGACATTATTATCCCATGGAAAACTATTTTTTAATTCCCTAGGAGGTGACTTTTCCCATTTTCCCTGAGAAGAAGGGAGAAGTTCAAAGGTGATTGGTCTTACACCTCAGAGCACTGGAGAATCACAGTGTATTGAATGTTGTGCATGCACTTTTCATTCCTGAAGATCTCCACCATTTTACACACTGTAATTTTACTAATTTATATTTGCCTCAGGATTACCTTTGCAGGACTTAGAAGCAGGGATGACTATAATGACTGGCTGCCTTTGGAAACAAGAAATAGTGTTGTTTTTTTTCCCATTTGTAAGGGTAGCCTTAGGCAGAAGATTTCCATGAACAAGATTGTCTTTAATGTCTCCCACCATTCTCCCTGGTCTCTTCCATTTTAGTCTGTTTGGGATTGTCAGTCGTGCCCTCCGGACCCTCCCATAATGCACTTTCTCCTCACACTGGGGCTTGTAGGAACTCTTCTCTGCTGTACCTGGGCCTCCCTTCAGCATTCCACACCACCACCAGCCCCCTCTGGCTATCATCCATTCTCTTTCAGTCACAGCAACCTAGAAACCCCTTGTTGCCGCAAGTTTCTGTTCTCTGAAGCCAGTTATTTTGATGGAAACAAAAGTCCACGCTCACCTATTCATGAATGATAATGGGTTTGTGAACTATCTGTCTAATTAGGGTATTTGCATACTATTAGGGGATCTTCTGGAAAAGCATTTTCTAATTTGAGAAAAATCAATCTAATAAGATACATTGTGAAAAAATAGTGTCCCATGGCCAGTCAAGTTTGGAAAATACTTCCTATGTACATCCATTTTGGAGATGCATGCACTTTGTAATTTTTCCAAGCACAGGTAAGTTCTACAGTAAAGACTGCTGTTTGTTTAAACCTGAGATTTGCCCCACAGTAATGACATTATCTGTCCATCTGTGTTTTTTTCTTAGTGTGACACCTATTAATGCTTCAAGGACGGCACACTTAAAGATATACTTCCTTAATCCAGTGTAGCGTTCTGTCCGATGATATGAATTTCAGATATCACAGTGGCACCTTGGCTAAGCACTCTGGATTAAATTGTGTTTCAGAACTCTAAAGTCACACTGTGTGTGAATAGCTGGCATCTTTATCCATGAGCATTTGGCTTTCTTATCCAGTTTACTGTAAAAGATGATGAGTTCTGGTATTAAGTTTACTTAGACAAATTATTTACCTGTCCTTTACATCACCACTAAACTTAAAGGCCTTTTCAGCCACTCATCAAAGACAGAGGAGTGTGTATTTTCTTTCTACAAAGAAAGCACGTATTTTCTTTTCTTTCTACAAAGAAAGTTCTTGTTTCTTCTTGCCAAGTGTTGACCATTTCTGTTCACCCGGAGAAGGGGATGTGGATATCAGGACGTTGCTTTGAGAATGTAACTCCTGAATCATATCCTGAAGGACCAGTAATCATCGTTGATCAGAAAACTGAGATAAGTAATCATGCATCAGCTCTGTGGATGGTGGGGTGGCTGCTTCTCAGGGCATCAAGTTGCCTGGTCAAAGCTGAACTATCAAGTCTGCATGCATAGGAAATGGCTTGCTTTTATTTAGGGGCAGATTCTTTGCATTATTTGGAGTTAGGATGGAGAGGCTATGTGCAGAAAATTACTTCTCTCTCCTGTGCTTTTGGCAGAGCCATGGTAGAGGCATGGCTTTTCCCTTAGGATCTGTTTTTTTCCTCCATCAGCATCAGCGTCTGGAGTGCGCACTAACTCTTAACCTAAGGAATTAGTGTCACTTGATGAATTGGAACCTTACTGGAGATGAAATCAATTATGTTATTCCTCTGTAAGTTAAGGTGGAAAGAGGTTGGAAAGAGGTTAAACATAAATCCTTATCAGTTTAAACTATTGTAGGGTGTATAATTTCTAGAGGAAAGCCTGTAGTATGCACTGATTTATAAAGGAAATAATACTATAATAATTTATGGAAGAAAGGAAGATCCACCCACCAAATAATACTTTTCTTGAATGTTACTTGAGAATTTATGAGGGGAATTGGTTTTCTCCAGAAGCAAACCAAAACTACAATGAATTAAAAGCAAACAAGAATCAGAGAAAAAGACACACATTAGAATATTTATGTTTGTCCTAAAATAATGTAAAAGGTTTATTTGCCTATGTTTCCATAGCCTTTAGCATGATTTTTTAAAAAGTCACTCAGAAATTTCAAGTGTTACCAGTACAAACAGATTAGAGAGAAAGCTTAATTTAAAAAACACATAGTTTTTAAAAAATTGAAAATAAATATTTAAAATTTAAAATGTGTAAATACTCAACTAACTGAAAACTTTGAAGAGCTCCTGAGTCTCAGTTTACCCCTTTGTAAGAGGGAATGTATCTGCCGCATACAGTATGTTTATGGGTTATAATAATGTGAAAGTATTTTATGACAGAAAAATAAGCCAATCAAGTTACTGTTATTATAATTCAAATTGCTTTTAAGGGAAAGTATTAAGAAAGCAAGCCATTCTACTTAGAAAAACATAATAAAACCAAACCATGGCCCCATGCCAGTACACCACCAACCCCTCCATGTCTTCTACACCCACATTTCAGCACAAAACTACAGTTCTGAGTGGCTGTCCTAAAACACTGGCAGATCCTGGATTAATAAGAACAAAGTAAAGAACATTTTGCTTACCTTCTAAGAAAAGAATTGGTGTATTTTGGAAAGATGTTCAATAATAAGGACTGAAATAAAAGTGTTTTCTGCTTAACCTGGAGTTAAACAGAAGTTAATGGTTTACTGTCTTTGAAAATAATCCAACACATTCACACTGACCGCAATGCATTTTAGTGAATATTTACTCTGGTCCAGGGGAATTGTGACCTTTCAGAAAGGGATAACAACATTTTAATCCCTTTGTTTAACAATGGAGAGTGAAGGGCACAGAGCACCCCCCTGGCCTTAAGCAGTTCTAATTTAAAGTGTTTTCCCTGTGTATTCATGAGTTAGAGGCACATGGTGTTTGAAGAACCTCAGAGCACAAATGCCCCTCAGAAAGGCTCAACCTAGAGGAGTGGTGGTTGTCTTGGATCCCTTTTCATTCTTAAACGTTATTGAGGACTCCAGAGTGCTTTTATTTATGTTGGTTATAGCTCTCAATATTTACCATTTTAGAAATTAAAACTGGGAGTTTTTTTTTAAAGAGGAAATACTTTAATGAGACATGTATTTTTAAAGTATGAAAAAGACATGTGTAACTCCATCATTGTGTCAGCTGATAAATCTTCAATTGCTACCCTGGAATGTTTTTTAAAACTTACTGGCACTAATTAAATCATACAAATTTATTTTATGAGTGCTCTCATTATGATACAGAACATTCAGACTACTCTAATTTTCCTTTGGCTTCCTTAGCATCTATTTTTTTTTTGAGAGGGCATCTCTCATATTTATTGATCTAATGGTTGTTAACAACAATAAAATTCTGTATAGGGAACTCAATGCACAATCATTAATCAACCCCAAGCCTAATTCTTAACAGTCTCCAATCTTCTGAAGCATAACGAACAAGTTCTTACATGGTGAACAAATTCTTACATAGTGAATAAGTTCTTACATGGTGAACAGTGCAAGGGCAGTCATCACAGAAACTTACGGTTTTGATCACGCATCATGAACTATAAACAATCAGGTCAAATATGAATATTCGTTTGATTTTTATACTTGATTTATATGTGAATCCCACATTTCTCCCTTATTATTATTATTTTAAATAAAATGCTGAAGTGGTAGGTAGATGCAAGATAAAGGTAGAAAACATAAAAACTGGGAGTTTTTTTTTAGATTCAAAATGCCCAGCACACTTCCTGTGAGCTGTCAGCACAGCCCATTCATCATGCAGTCCTTCTTTCTCTTGAGGAGGCATGAAATGTGGATGGGTAGATGCCCAGAGGCCTGGCTGTTGTGTAATCTTCAAGGGTCCCTTCATTTACTTGGGTTCCAGGTCCCTAGTATATGAGGTGAGGTAATCTCTAAGCTTCCCTTGATCACTACGAAATAACATAGCACTTTTGTTCTCCAGGGCAAGCAGCAAGTTGAATCAAAGGCTAAAATGGACATGAAGATGAAAGTTCTCTTAAGCAATAAACACAGAAGATGTATATTGATTTACAGCCAATTTTCTTTTTTACATTAAAAAAAAATAAATAATGGAGCAACACCATATAGTGGTGAAAAAGAATAAAATATAGCTACTCACGTGAAGTTGAATGCCTCTCAGAAAATAATATTGAGTGAAAAAAACCAAGTTGCGGAAGAATTCAGTGATGCCATTTATATCAACTCAAGACATTCATGGCTAAGCTACACAGTGTTTGAAGATATCAACACATGTGGCAAACTGCACAGAGAAGGAAGCAAACAGTAAACCCAGATGCAGGTAGTGGTTTCCTCTAGGGAGGGTTGGTAGAGTGTCATGCAGTGGCACAGAAGAGCTCTCGGAGTGTCCAAAACACTCTAGTGCTTATCCTAGGTAGGCACAAGGTCATCGATTTCATCGTAATTCATCATACCTTAAATGCATGTTATTAAGTTTTATTTTGTATCCATTCAGTTTTTAATAAAAACAGTTAAAAATGAGTGGAGAATGTGCACTATCCTGCTATCTACAGTAAAGTTTTCTCCTTTTTTGTGTGACTCCACGCTTTATTTCTTGACAGACTTCCATGTTTAAGTAAATAGATGATTCTTGAGAAACATTCACCAGAACTCTGTGCTTTGGTAGTTCTTATATAAAAACAAAACAGCATCAACAACACAAGGTAAGAGAATGTCAACAAATATGTAACAGGTACCTCTGCTAGAGTAAATCAGAACTGTGTAAACACGGATTGTGTGAGCTGTACATTTCTGCCAACAAAGAAATTTGGTACCACATTTGCCAAGCATCATCCTCTGGAGCTATTATTAGCGCCTTCCATTTGAAGAACGCAGTTCCTTTTAGTCACCTTTATTAAAACTTAGGGCTTACTCTTCCCCATCTCCTTGATCATGAATGCAGTTCTTCATTTTTAAATATCCTTATTCAGGCACTGTTTTGCAAGGAAGATTCTTCAAAAGAACACCAGGTTGTGTGAATGTAGAGTCTGGCTTTCTTGGCTACACTGTTGAACCCAGGAGTCTCCCAAGAATAGATCGGTGATTTTGAGGCTTTAGAAAGTGTTGAATTAGTCATCCTGCTCCCTTACTGCATTTGGCCAGGCTTCTCAGCTCATAGGAGATAAAATGTCTAGTGAGGCAGGGAAAACAAAGCAACAGTGAGGTCTGAGATTTTAGAACGTGTGAACTTTCCCCCAAGTATAAATAAACACTCAAAAATTGCCCCCATGTTCCCCAACATAGAAACACACCCTAGCTCACTCGTTCCTCCACCAAATCCCAGCCATCATGATTCAGACCCTGGAGGTCACATAGCTGTGTGTGTGAGAGAGAGACAGAGAAAGAAAGAGAGAGAAATTGATCAGCTTCCTTAAACACCTGTCTAACTTCTCTCTCTCTGAATATAAGAAAATAATGTCGTGTCTCATGTGAGTACATAGAACAAGAATTTTATCTTCCTGACATTCAGTTTCTAATGTCGGTCACAATTTAAAATAGTCAGAAAATAAAAATAATTTACTCAGTTTGTTTTGAGCCACACACGGTAAGTTCTGGGTTTTTTCCTACCTGTGAATGTAGCGGGAATGCATTTAAAATACAAAAATCAAAGTAGCCCACAGCCGTTTATCCTAGAAAATGCAAACAAAAGCCATATCCTTTCTTATATCTTTCTTGTTGCTATGGAAAGTTTCACAGTCTGGATATGTACCTAAACTGTTTTCAAAAATGGAATAGGCTCTGCAATGAAAGAGGAATTCATTGTTGTTCTGAACACTTAAAGCAGAGGGAGCGTTTGATAAAATGCTGTAAAGGATTTCTCATCTGTTAAGATGGAAAATAGTTGTCTCTATTTGTAATTTTATAGAGGCGAGATCTCTTATAGTTGTTGGAAAATGGAATGATAAAACCAGATATAACAGAATAACATACATGACATCTAAAAATGGATTCGGAGAGAAACATACATAGCAACTGAAGACACATGGATGAAAAGATGCCCACAGAATACAGACTTGAGGAACCTCATCATTCAGTGGGTTATAACAGATGTGCATTTGTTTAAAATGAAATGAAAGCAGAGTAACATTTAAGCATGTAGAGAAATAAGATAACATCTTGTAGGAGTTCAACCCTACATACAATCAAATGAAAGGATCGCATGATCATGATCAAAAGCAGCTGACATTTCCAACACCAATAAGATCTGAAAAGTTCGGTGGAATTGCTTATACTTCTGTTCAGACTCCCAAAGAAAGATCCTGTTAAGTCAAACTAAATTGCACCAAGTGCCTTAAAGAGGTGCCTGTCTGTTTTAATTTTCCTGACACTCCTCACTGAGGAGTGGTCTAAATAGTGGTTGTATAGCTATTAGGAATGCATCTGATAGAAAGATGCAGTTGTCAGCTACTGCTTTATTATTGTGATACTATACAATATTTTTTCTTGTGACTCTTTTTACATAAAAGGGTATATTGACTACCATCGCATCCCCTAACTGACAATGAAATATTATACTATAATTTTATACTGATATTGGATTTAAAGGGAAAAATGTAAATTCTATCTTGAAACCTTACTTATCATTAGTGTACTATTCCAAACATGAATCCATTTTACATATGGATTTAACAATGCCATGCATTTTGTATTATTTTTTTCTGGAATTTAATTCTCTAAACTTACTGGGTTTTTTATACTTACCTTCCCTTTAAAAATACAGACTAGAATGACTTTATATGTAACTGAGATATTTTTAGGCACCTATTTTTTTTTTGCATGTATCACAAAGTTGGTGCTATAGAAATGTCATACTTCATTAATAATGTGTTTTGATCGTAAAGGGATAAACCAATTAGAGAAAGACTGAGCAGGTAAAATTCAATCAAAAGGAAATAGGGAGTTCTTTTACAGACAGGTGACCACTTCCAAATTAGCAAGAACATCTATGAGATGAAAATATTTGGCCAGTGAAACACAACATAACCAAAAAAAGGATTTATCACCGATCTACCTCTTGATTCATTTGGGTTTATTTTAGGCACATGTGGTGTTTTCTGTAAACACCAGCTTTTTATTTCCATCTTTTTTCACCATCATTGGCTTTTTTTTCCCAGCTCTGACCACTGTAATCATTAAGCTGCTTGCAAATGCCCAGGTGATCTGTACCCACCTATGCTCCTGCCTATCCTTCCTGACCACACCTTCATTTCCCAGTACTGCTGATTTTGATTCTTTTCCTAGTTAATAAAATACTATTTCAGCTCCAACTGGCTTGCTGTCATTACCCTGTTGTTTCACTATGTTGGAGCAATGTATTTCCAATTTTTTAAGCCATCATGAAATAAGTATCTCTAGAAGCAGATAGTGGTTTTACGTACCATATCATTTCATCAGCAAGATTGCTATAGAGTAGATATCATTATTTTCTCTCTTTTTTAATACACGAAGCCAAAATTCAGGAAAGAAAATTGTGTGCTTAAAGCCTCAGCTTTCTAAGTGGCAGAGGCAGGGTTTGAACACAGGAAGAGCCAATTTGGTAACAAGTTGGTTTTCTCTCTTTTTAGGCCACACCCTCTATACAAAGACCTTAATGCACTTTGGGGGAGTTGTCAGCCTAGTGACCAAGGAAGCAAAGAAGCCTGTGCAAGGACTGTCTCAGGAGAAAGTAAGGGTGAGAAGCTAAGGATAGGGCAAGTTAGGTGGGGCCTGAGGTGTTTGTGAAGTCAGTGATGACAGAAGATGAGTCTTATGGTATGTGTGAGTGAACAGCACACTACGGATCAATGAAAAGCAAGATAGAGTTTCGGGCAGCAGTTCTCGTCTGGAGGTTATATTGTGTTCATGCCTCCAGTGCTGTAGAAACATCTGGCAACATCTAGAGACATTTTTGTTGATCGCAACTGGTATGTGGGGGGTTGCCACTTGCATCTAGTAGTTAGAGGCCAGGCTGGCTAAACGTCATACAGTGCACAGGACAGATGCCCACAGTGAAGAATTATCTGCCCCCAAATGTCAGTCAACTGGGGGAGTATTGCTTCAGTGTGGTCCATTTCTTTACACTGATTTTTCTTTGTGGGTCCAGCTGTGTTCACTTAATTATGCTCGATGAGTTGGATTTTAATTATTTCAAAATGAATGAAGCAATTTTCAGCTTGCTCACTTCTGATGGGTTGGTAGCTGATCCAAGTTGCGCTGTAGATGTAGTCTTTAGTAATCTGTCTGCCTGTCTGCTCTTAGTGGTCTTTGACCCTCATGTCTTAGAAGTAACTACTCACCTAAAAATAACACTGTCTGTCATGGAGGGAATGTCCTCACTCTCTCCACTGCCTCTTAGCCAGAGGTTACAAAAAAAAAAAAGAGGGTGCTTTTTCTGCCACCTCTGCTTCTGTTGACGTTGAATCCTATAGAAATCTGGGATGCTGTTATGGCTGGCGACAGGGGACAGCTTCTCAGAATGTGATATCACACTGTCTGGCCTTCGGTGGAGACACTTCCTCTTCAATCTCTGTAGGTTTCTTTTCAAAAACACCACAATGAAATCATTGCTTTTCTCTCCAAGATGGAAACTTAGATATAGCAGAGTATTAACAGCTCATATATTCATCAGACTTATTTTTTTGAAGATAAGGTTTCTTTTCTGTTGAATATGAAAAGGCATTTTAACGCTATCTCTCCGACTTATTCTCCAGTGCTCTTCTCTTTACATGCTCACTTACTCAGAGCAATATCCACTCTTCTTTCTTTTTAAATACTGTGGTTTTGAAGCTGGGCGGACCCTGGTGGAAATGATCAGGGAGGCTTTCATAGAAATACTGCTTCTATGGCAGGGCTTTAGTTCTCATCCTAAGAGATGGAGGGAGAGCAGGGGTTGTCCTCTGTCAGCTCCACACCACACCAATGTTTACCATAATCCCTGATCAAAATCCCCTCCTCTGGAGTTCTTGAAAGACAAATTGGAAATTAAGAATTTGGGGGGGGGTTGTTTTTTTGTCTTTTCCCTATCTCAGCCATTGATAGGCCATTTAGGGCTAACAGGAATTGATTAGAAGGGCACGTGACACAGGGGGACAGTTCTCAACAGTGTTGCTCATTTGCCCTCCCATAAGCTGCTGCTTCACAAAGCAGAGTCACTCAGTGGCATCTCACCGTGGGCCTGTGTCCTCATTTGCTAGAAGTAAAAGGAGCTGCCCTTCTGGCCTCCTCCATCTCTATACAAGGTGCTTGATGCTCCACAGATAATGGTGCAGAATAGCTACAAGATTATCAGGAAGATCTGCTATTCAACCAATATTTATCAAGCGCTTACAAATAACTAGAGTAATGAAGACTGTGCCCCACTTGTTCCCAGGCAAAGGGTGTGGTGTGCCCCAGATCTATGCCCACTGTTATTGTCATCATAATTAAGTTCAAAAGGCCAGAAGTCATGAAAAATTAAGGATCAAAAGTCAAGAGGAACTACACCACACTTAAATCAAAATGTTCTCATTTCCAGGTAACCCCACTAACTGAAATTGGTATGTGGGAGCCAGAACCTGCTGGAGCAGTCCCATCTCATTTGCTTTCCCATGCCACTCTATGGAAGTTCCTTCCCTCTGCCTCTCCCTCCCACAACCCCCCAAAAAGATTTGCTGTAAACTGAACAAGTACTCTCTCTCCATATAACATTTACCCTTTACTTGATTTGTCTCTAACAATGTTTCCTATTTACACTAGTAATATCTGTTGAGCACTGACCATCTGACACTTCCAGTGGGAGCACTGTAATTAGCTCTCATTGCACAGGTAAGATACTGAGATTTGGATAGTTAGCAACTTGCCCAGGGTCACACAGGGAGGAAGTGGTGACTCTCAATTTTGAACCCCTGTGATTTAACTTCAGACTCAGTTGTGTCTATTCTACCTGACAAACCACAACAAGAGAAATGAAGTGGTACATGGACATTTTGCTCTCTGAACCATCCTGGTCATTTTGTTATGAGGACCTAGAAACCGCTTCACCCACATCCCTGCCTTTATGGATTGTTGAAGGTCAACCCTACTTACTATATCAAATGGATGGTTTTTTATTTTTTAGCAGAAAAAACGGAGCCCTGACTTATAGTAAGGAGTCGTGAAATTGGAATCAAAATAACACTTTGGGGAAAATGTTGCATTCTTTTGAAAAACAAAGTTCACCATAAATAAATAATTCCATTTATTTACACACTTGTAGTTAACATCAGGTAAAAGAGGAACACAGAGGCTTCTGGCTGGAGCCTGGCTTCCTTGATGGAGCCTGGCTTCCTTGCTATTTCCATCTCTAAGAGAGAGGTTTGAGCTCACTTTCTTCTCTGCTTCCTGAGATGCCTTTCCAGGGTTTGGTTGCCAGGCAGCTGTGCCTGGATGGTCTCTCCCTGTGCACTAGGTGAAACCTCAACCTGGATGGGGGAGGGTCCTTGACTCTGAAGGAGAAAGAATTCTTGAGCAGGTCAGATGAGTGTAGGTAAGGAAGGAATTCATTAAAGTCGGAGTAGCAGTGGATGACAGCAGCCATTCAGGCAGTAGAGAGAAAGGAAGAGTAGAGGGAGGAAAGGAAAGTTCATTGAACCCTGCTCAGCATAGGAGAAATCCCTTGCCGACAACTCCTGAAGCCAGAACCACATGGGGTCCAGCGTCTGCTTGAATGCACAGCATTGGAACTAAGCCCCTACCATCTCAGGATTTGGGGGAGCCACAGAGCACTGGATGGAGTGAGATTATGTTCTGAGAACTTCCCAAAGGCAAAGAAAGGAGATTTCCAGGCAGGCTACTAAGGAGCATGATCATACAGCTGCAGTCCTCTCTGGGTCACCCAGGTGACGGGAACTTGCAAGCCCAAATCAGAGATCTCAGTAGCCCTTCCCTACTTGTCTGAAGTGCTTAAGTTAGGAAATTGAATGAAATAGCAAAGTAACAAAAGCACTTGCCACTGCAACAGTGCAGAGAAAAAATGCATTAAGTTGAGCAGCAAAAAGTCTTTATTTAAGGCACAGTACACACTCGAAGAAAGGAGAGTGCAGGCAGTCTCAGAGAGGAGGCATGCTTAAAGGCTTATGATTCATGTCTTTTAAGGATTTCAAGAATGGGGAAAGGGCCGGGAGGTATAGGCTTGACATGTGGTCTCATGATGTCTATCTCAGGTGAGAAGCATTATGGCATCATAATGTCAGTCCTCTAGATATTCTGTCAGATAAACTTAACAGAAGGAATTTCTTGATCCTGTTCTTCTCCAGATAATGGTGACCCTCAAGCAGTGGGGACATGTCATTTAGGGCACTCACCCTGCCTTAAGACAGGTTTGGTTGTTGGCTTATTACTGTAAAATATGTGAGGAATCTTACCCCTTAACTCCCTGATTTTTAAAATTGAATCTTAGCCTTAAGATGGAGTCCCTCCTGTTCTTAATATACTGTCTATATCTTGGCAAGAAGAGTTCATCATGATACTTGTCCTATGTCCCTGCTCTACCTCAGTTTCAACATTTTATTTTCTGGGAGATTTTTTGGACCCTGGGCTATTGTCCCTTGCTTCTTATATGTGTTTGTTTTCTGTGATGCTTAAGTAAAGTGATCTTTTTTCTTCTTTGGTCCCTGAATAAACCTTCATTTTGCTTAGAGAAAATTGAAGGCTCCTGTTGCTAAAAATAAGAGAGATGAATCCATAGCTAAACATATTAAATAAAAACATTATACTTGGCTGAATGTGAGAATAGCAAGACATAAAAAGTACCATTATAATATATTCCACTTCTCTTAATTTGACACTAAGCTGCTTGCTTGCCTTTATACATAGACAACATCAGCTCACCAGAAGGTTGCTAGTTAAGAAACAAGCTGTTAAATATTAAAGCTGCATCCATGTAATTGAATGTTTTTGGTATGGCTGTGTTCTAAATATATGCTATTAAGATACTGTTTTACAAAGATATTTAATTACTGACATCTAATCATGTTACTGCTGTTTCTTTAACCAAGCAAAAATATGAAGTGCTGGAAAGAAAACAGTTTCATTTTAAACAGCAACATTTTATTAATCTCAGCAATAAAACCAAACTCAAATTTCCAAATGAAATCATCCCATTTTTAAAGATAGCACTTCTCAGTTTGGTAATCCTTGTGTAATGCTGAGATAGATGGCTATACTTGACATGGAAAAACATTCTCACAAATAATGCACACAATAAAAGTTAATTATGCTCGTTTATTACATCAAAATAAAATCTAAACTGTGAAATTCACAAGGAGAATTTCATAGTCAACTATGGAGCATTATTACAGATGTTTATGACCATAACATTTTTAATACCATAGACAATTTGGGAAGACATTAAGGCTACAATCAGATAATAATAATAATATCTTCCACTTGAATAGTGTTTGTACAAGTTCACAAACATTACCTTATTTTATCATAACAGCAGTGCTATGAATTAGGCAAGGAAGATATTATGATAATTTCACATATGAAGAAATAGAGGCCACGGAAATTCATGTGCTTATAGTTTACATAGCAAGTTAAGAGGCAAAATTGGAATTATGACCCAAGGCTCTTAATTTCAATTCCTGAGAATTAGAAAATAGGTTAAATTGTTGGTAGTTTTATAATAGAGGTTTCTGATATTCAATCTTACATTATTTTTAATTAAAGGGGTATTGTTTAAAATGATATGGTAAAAATGACCAATATTTTCTCTCAGGACAAACATACTGAATATTTTAATTTCATGCTTATAACCACAAATAGTGGCTTTGGTTTTTGTTTTTAACTACAAAGCCATCATTGTTAAAAGGTAATATAGAGAAAATTTTTTTTCTTACCCACTTTTCTTCACATCATCATTTTATTTCCTCTTACATATAGGTTAATTTCTATTAAGAGAATTGAGTGGCTATTTCTCCCTGGTGTCTGTGAATGCTTTCAGAAGAGGCAAATAAAAAGCAGAAATGATGCATCTTAAATACTGAAATCATTTTCTAAGGGTGCCTCTCTTAAGCACTGACAAGATGTTTGGGTCCACATTCATAAGTAAGGAGTTAGGAAATTTGAAGTTTGATCACTGAGTAAGAAATTGGATATAGCACTATCTTATCTCAGCTATCATTAAGATATTTGAAGTAAATCAACTGACTAACTTCATAATTTCATGACTGAAACAGATTCCCAGCCTATTAGTCTAATGGGTAAGAGGGAGCCCAGCTAGATAGCTGGGTACTCAGCTGCCCGATGGGATAAACACGTGAGTTCAGTTTTCAGAATGGCTCATCTGCCCAGCCCAGAACAAAAAATTCTAATTTAATCTTTTTCATTTTCTAGACCAGGAGTCAGCAAACGCTTATGTGAAGGGGCACATGGTAAAAATTTTAGGCTTGCAAGGCATAGAGTCCCTGTTGCAACTACTGAATTCTGTCACTGGAACACAAAGCAGTTGCGGCCAATATGTAAACAAATGGACACAGCTATGTTCCAAAAAACTTTATGTACAAGAACAGGTGGCCACAGGCTCTCCTTTGCTGGCTGCTCATCTATATCAGTTGGAGTTTGCTGTTCTGTGATTGTCTATGAAACATTAGTCCAAAAGGTTGAATTTGATTGGGTTTTTCCAACCATTTGTTTTGGCATCTGTGAAGAGGCAAACATTTATTATAATTTAGTGTCAGATAATATCCTGACAGTTAAATTGTCCTTACTGTTCTGGTTGTCTTTTTTTTGAGTTTCTTTTCCACAAACATTCAATTCAATTTACTGAACAACTGCTAAGCAGCAAGCAACATTCTAGGCATTGAAGAAACAGGTTAGACACAAGGTACCTCCTGCCTGGAGACAAGAGCCTGTTAGGGTGACTTTTATAAACAAAATGTACCCAGTGTGATGCAGCTAACATGGGTATTTGAAACAGGAGAGTAGGACTTCAAAAGGATGTGGGACAGATAGAATAATGGCCCCCAGGGAGGTCTGTGTCTGAGTCCCCAGAACTGTGAATATGTTACCTTATGTGCAAAGGGCATTGCAGATGGAATTGCATAAGAATCCTGAGCTGGGGAGAGGCTGCTGCACAACCCAGGTGGGTCCTGTGAAATCAGAAAGGTCCTTTTGAGGCAGGGGAGTCAGTGACCAGGAGAGAAGCCAAGGTCAGAGTTCGAGGCCAGGGTCATGAACCCAGAAGTGCAGGCGGCCTCTGGAAGACCACAGAGCAAGGAGACTGACTCTCCCTGGTGGTCCCTGGGAGGAGCACAGTCCTGATGAGCCTTGAGCTGAGGATTTCTGACCTTCAGAACTGTAAGGTAATGCTTGTGGTGCCCGGGGTCAGTAACCGAGGAGAAGAGGTCATTCCTCTGAGGTGAAGCAGGGACGTCGAAAGCGTAGAGGTGGCTTCTGAACTGGGTTTTGTAAAAAGCGAACTGGGGAAGGAGAGGCCTTGGTAGGCAAAGCTAGGTGTGCAGGAACACACTGGGAAGCACAAGAGGGCCTGGTGTGTTTGGGCAATTTTGAGAAATCTCATTCACTTGCTAATTGGGCATCAAGGGTCTATTCAAGCAGAGTTGTAGAGAGGGAATGAGCAGACGTGTGTGGAGATATGTTCGCAAGCCTTTTTTTAAAAATACATTTTTTATTGAAGCATAGTTGATATACAGTATTATATTGGTTTCAAGTGTACAGTGGAGTGATTTGACAGATACTTACATTATTAAATGCCCACCCCAATCAGTGTAGTTACTGTCAACACAGAAAGATGTTATGGTATTACTGATTGTATTCTCTGTGCTGAATTTTCAACCTCACGACTAATTTACATTATAATTGAGATTTTCTGTCTCTTATTTTGTGCTGGTTAGGCAGTACTCCTCTCACATGCCCCATAGCCCTCAGCTGGAAGAAAGGGCAGCAGCCCAGCACCCTTGCTCACTGTCGCTGAAATTTGGTAGCCAGAGGCCACCTGCTGCCAACGCCCCCTTGCCATCTTGGCTGTACCTCCAGGGCAGCTTGCAGCAGCAGGGTTGGCAAGACATGTTGCACAAAGTGTATTCTTGTCTTCATGTTAATTTATTGAATAAGCTCTTTTAGACTGGAAAGTGAACTCTGGGAACCCACCTTACAGAGAACATAGCCACATGGCAGGAGAGCTCTTATGGTTTAACTACTACGACTTTACTCAGAGCCAATTGCTGCCCCTTAAGCAGAAAAGGCTAACAGGTGTTGGTATTTTTAATCAAGCACACTATCAGATATTTAGTAAAAATAACTATGTACCTTACACTGTGCTCATATATGAGGTATGTCCTGCAAAAAAGGGGCAATCTGGAGTTTTGGGCATGTGTGTAAAGAGAAGTTTGTTTTCAGAGAGATGCCTCTCTGATCGTTGGTTATTTCTGTCTGTCATAAAAAATGTGTTAAAGTCTAGTCATTTCAGAAATGGCTTGGCCTGTTTATACTATTTAAGAAGTGAAAGTGCATTAGAAGTTTTGCTTTTTAAGCCAGGGACCTGATCCCAGGAAAAACTAATTTCAAGTGGTAACAGCTCTGATCTAGGCAGATACCACCAAAATAGGAGGATGAAGAAAAGGATAATTTGTTAATGTTTAGCTCAGATGTATGTTCATTTTTCCTTTATAAAGCTGGAGTTCTGCTTCCCAAAGTTTGATCTAGTAGTGTAAATTACTTGAAGGTGAGAATCATATCTAGTTTTCATTGTTAGATCTTACAGAATTCTTAATACATCTTAACATACTCTAGATATTTGAGACAGTGAATGAATGAGTGAAGAAATGAATTAAGAAAAAAGGAATGAGTGGATCTCTGCTTTATACTGGCAGAGTTGTAATGGAGAAAAGAATGGAAACAAGGATAGTATTTTAATCTAGTGCTTACTGGCATATTTTCCAAATTATCCTG
Source organism: Manis javanica (assembly GCF_040802235.1). Lineage (NCBI taxonomy): Eukaryota > Metazoa > Chordata > Mammalia > Pholidota > Manidae > Manis > Manis javanica. The sequence continues at coordinate 119,305,921 of NC_133157.1, forward strand.
TTGAATTGGATTTCTTTTCTTTCCACTTGCTTACTTCCTTCTCATAAGACTAGGATTCACTTTTCTAGGTACTGGTGAAAAAAATATCATGAGGTTAACACCAGGTTCACAGGGCTTTAAACAGGAATTTAGTCCAATCCTAGCAAACTATTGAAATTCTGATCTCTTTCCCATCCATGTCTGTGCTGTATGGGAGGATATCATACTGCTGAACTTGTAATAAGATTCAGTCATTCTGATAAATATAAATTATTTATCACTTACTTCCCATTTTATAGCCTTGATGGTATTTAGAATTATATTACCCGGCATCATAATGCTCGCTTTTCCAGTTTTCACAGTATTGAGCCCCTTCCCTCTGCTAAAGGGATAAGATGGCAAATGCAGAATAAGAGTGAAAGGCTTTTGAACAGATAGATGACGTGATTGTGTAATTTAATTCCAGCCACTTACTGCATAGAGCCTTTATGAAGGAGAGAATTGCATTAGCTATTTTTCCCCTTCGAGGATATAAGCAAAGGGACATACATCTTCTATGATTGAGGTATTGGTTTGATTGCTTTCCAGGAATGCAGCACCTTTCACTAAGAGTGGAGTATATAGCATGAGCTATGTAGGTTGTTAGTTTCCTATAACAGCTTGATGAGGAGCCCTCAGATAGTTCAAATCAGGGACTATCTGGAAAGAGGTCCCCTGGCAGATGGCTGAGCATCTAATTGCAGGGAGAGAAATATGAGTGCACGAGGAGACTAGAGATCAATGTGCTGTGGCTTGCAGAGGTTATTAACTTAAACACCCTCACAGTTGACCTCCAGACCTCGACAAGTCTATTCCTGGAGGTGAACAGAGTTGAATAAAAGCAGAAAGAATGCAGGGGGTTTATCTGATCATGGAAGACTCTTAGAGCTAGAGCCATTCACTGCCAAGATGCCTGTGAGTGATGAAGAGATAGTCTATCTTAGAAGATGCAAATGTACCGAAGCAGTACTGGAACTGGGATTTGACAAGGCCAGCAGAGCCAGGGTTCAAGTCAGAGTAATAGCTACAAGAGTTAAGTGGCTGAATATGTGATTTACGTGGTTGGTATGGTGTTGGGAACATCAAAGACATACCCATTGATAGCAGCAACAATACATTAAATAGAAAGGAGGTTCTGGCCAAAGACAAGAAAAATGAAATAATCAATATATTGAAGGGAACTTGTTTGCAGTGAGGGATGTAACATCTGGTAGGTGGTGACCTCCCATAAAGATGTGAATATTGGTAGAGTTAGATGGTTGTTTGTGGATGTTAAAAGGGGATGGGGCCTGAACTTGTGTCCTCTTAATGAATAGACTGCAGTGCTTAGGAGAAGCCAGTGAAATCGTAATAAAGGGATTTCACTGATTAGGAATCTTGGGATTTATGTAGACTGAAAAGTATTCATTCCCATAACTCCTTTTGACACAACTGTATTTCCTTTTCACTCCCCATATTCCCTTTTACTCTATTCTGTGTTCTTTTAGCAGGAGGAAGTTACTAAACCACTTTTTATAATTGCCTCCTAATAGAATATAAGCTCCAGGAGGGCAGGGTTTTTTTTTTTTTCTTGGTGTATCCCCAGTGCCTAGAGTAGTGTTTGGCACTTTGTATGCTCCATACATACTGAGTGTCTGTGTTCCCTCTGTTTTTTCTTTCTGCTCTTAGTTGCTTTCTGCACCATTTCCTGCTTCAACTTGCTGCCAGAACCCTGAGCTAGCTAAGATAATCAAATCTTTTCTATGGGGTTGAAAGCATTTCAGATTTAGCTCCTCCCCTTTTCAAACAGTTTCAGTAGGGAGAATCCATTTTGTAGCAGTTTGGCTGGTTCATAATTTAATCAGCAATTGATTTTCTTCACAACAGGAAGCTCACTTTCATTCTGGGTTTTTCATTGTATTTTCAGAAATATTTAACTGTTTCATTATCTTTTCTTACACTTAATATGCTGTCTTCCAACTATCACATACTTGTGGTTTTGCTTAGCACCAACAAGGTGAGTCTCCAGGCAATCCATTATTCGAAGAAAGACAAGTCTTTATTTGTCCTGAGCTATCGTATGGAGTATATACTATTTTCTAGACTCTTCACTCTCCTGGCAATCCCCTTTGTCACATGGTAATTTGAGGATGTCCTCTTTTAAAATATTATGCTTAGAAATGAGTTTGTTACAAAAAATACAGTTTAACCAGCACAGAAGAGAGTAGAACTCTTCTCTTGCAAGAACTAAAAGAAAAAAAAAAGAAAGAAAATAAAACACACATAAAAGAATGGCAGTAACACATTAAACTAACAGTATTTTACTGTTGGCTCAAACAAGACTTGTATTAGTGATACCCTCCTGAGATAGTCCTTTTCTTTTCACTCATGCTTCCATTAGTTCCATGATCTTATTTGTGTTTGGTTCTCATTCCAGCCTGTTGGCATTACTTTGTAGCTTGATCATTATCCTTTTCTGGGCATTTATTCCTTCCATATTTTTCATCACTTGCATATTTGTAAACATGCCTCTTAGTTTACATCTGAGTTGCTGGTAAAAATTTTAAACAGGTGAGAAAGGAAGCATTTTCTTTTTCTTCTAGAAATTTTTTTGAGGCTTTTGTGGCTGTTAATTCACCCTCTTCAGGAGGGTTGCATCTGTTTGTGCAGTAGATCCACATTTAAGCTGACATGAAACCACCTTATCCTTAAGTATATAAAGACATACCTGATTTCTAAAATCATGGTATTTGTTTGAATGGTGTGCTCTTTATCTACAATTATAGTAGACCTATTAAGAAAGAAAATATACAAACCAGACACTCATCTCTAGCTGTGGAGGAGACTGGTTGTGGAAACCTGGTCTTCTGAGCTAGGCAGGAATGTATATGGAATCCTAAATACATGGTCAGTTGTTTATTTCAGGTTCAATCCTTAAGCAGGGGTTTTGAAACAAAATGGAATTCAGACTCACTTGGGTAGGGTAGCTTGTTAAAGAGGCAGAATCCGGGGCCCTGCCTCCAGAGGTCCTGATTTCATTGGCTGGGGTGAGGGTGTGTTTTCACTGAGGTCCCTTAGGTGGTTCTGATGCAGAAGAATGCCAGGTCACATAAGGACGAACAGTATCATAGTGAGTCTGTGGGGAGTGTCAGTCTTGGTTCTTGTTCATTACCTACCCCCACCCCAGGTGTTCCCCTGTGACCCTTGCAAATGGCACCCTTTGTTCTGGACTTATATATATTGCATATTATATATTGCCTATTATACATCTCAGGATCAGTCAACTTAAGGATCTTATATTTCTTCCTCAATCCTTAAGTTGACCCATCCTGTGATGTATTTGCTTGGAGCCTAACTTCCTAATATGCTCAAATATGATTATGCATTTTATATGAAGGATGAAATGTGTTACTAGAGGTTGGTTCAGGCATATTCCCAAATTCTGGTGTGGCATATTTTAGAATGGGTTAGCCTTTATATAACCTGTAAGCAATTCCATTATGTGGTAGCCTCCTCTACATTTACCTAATACCAGATCCAAGCATATTAGGATCTGGCGGGTCTGGTGACATCAGTACCCTTTATTAGACAATCATTATGGAACAGTTACCTTATATTTATTATCCTGTTTAATTGAAGATCCAGGATTTGTGGGGTTTGAAGTTTATACCAGTTGAGGGGCTCTCTTTAAGCAAAAGACTAAAAACTACAAATATAGCATTAGGTACAGGGTTTTGAAGAGACCCATGTAAGTAAGTCTTGACAGATTGTTAGTGAATGGGAAAGATATGTAATTCTTATTTTTTTGAGAAACTGTTACATGCCAAGCATGTAATCCTCACTGCTAATCCCTGGGAATAGGCACAAAAATCTCAATTTCTTTAATAGTTGAGGAAACTGAGACTCAGATATTAAATAAATAGGTTAAATTAATACTGTTGTCATAGCAAAGAAGAGACTATTTATTTTAGATGGCAGCAGTCTAAAATATTCTATAAAACAATATGTCAAATCCACATTTATTTTAATTTAACACACAATAGTGGCTTTCTGAAAAAAGAATGAAAAAGATGAGTTTTATTTTCACAGATAGGAATATGATTTATCCTATATGGTATAGCATAGTTGAAATTATTTAATGGCAATCTATTTAAGGCATTAATTAAAAAGAGTATGAAGGACCTATTAACACCCAGCACAAAAATGTGACAAAAAGTAAGAGCATAGGCAATTTCAACTTTTGTTTGTGAATTATTTCTGTGTTTGGGTTGAGTGTGATTGTCAGCAAGCTCATTAAAGTCTTATAAGGGACTATCTCTCTACTTAGAACTGATTGTAAGCAACCCCCTGAGAATCAGTCTGACTGCTAGCCTGGCCTTACAAGGGTAGGAACTTTCCATGAGGGCTTAGAAAATATTTCTTTCCCTTGATTATCTATAGAGAACTCTCCCTAGATGATTCTCAACATTAAAAGTAATGGTTGTGATTACACACTTTGAAGTCTTTGAACGAGCATTGTAGTCTGAATAAAGTGGGTATGTGCTTTATAATAGGTAATAATGGGAATGTATACATTAACTTATGCCTGAAACAACTTTATCCCAGTTTTGTGCAGTGTGAACACCCCAGCTTTACACAAGAGTAGGAAAATAGGAGCCTGTTTCTTGGATTTTCCTCCTACTGTATTGCTAGAAAAGTGTCTTACTGATCTCAATCCAATTATATTTCTACAAGTATCAGCACCCCTTCTTGTGGCTGCATTGGTCTTATTCTCAGGGTGCTAATCCAGACCACCTGAGCAGACGCAGCCTGGCTGCATTAGAAGTTGGCATGTTTTCCTCACTCGGTTTCCAACCATATGCCTCATTCCACATTCTGGCACAAGCCCTGTGTGCGTGTGTAGGAACAGCTTAATCGGCAACAGCAGCCTGCACTAAGGAGGCAGCTCTTCTGAGATAATCAGATATGCTTCCTCCACGGTGCTGTGGATTTTAGCTGCCCTCTATAGGGTGAGAGCCTCTGATTATTGCCATGGTGATCAATTTGTCCCCCAGGAACAAGCCAGAGACCATCAAACTGACTCTATGCAGGCCATTAGGTAATGCAGAGTCTTGGAGAGAATTGCATTTTTCTATGAAAAGAATCCCTGTGGACGACCAGCGCTAGGTTTAATTGGACTGTATAGTTAATACTGACTGAGAGAGGACAAAAGTCTGCAGAAATAGTCACAGAAGTGACCTCATGGATGGGTTAGTGATATTCTGCTCCATTGTTTTTTTCCTCCCTTTTTAGATATTTAGCAGGAAAGAAGTGAATCTCAGTGTTTCAGGGCCAAAAGCTGTAAGCTATTTGCAAGTAATGGATTTGCAGATAGCAAATAGTTGGGACATTTTTAGAGTGCAGCATGTATTTAGGTCTTCATTCACAGGACACCTGAAAAGTAATTGTTGCTTCTTAGCAACCAATTACTAGACATCAGCCCAGTTGGAGACCACATTCCCTCCTTCCACAGTTTGGCTGCAATTCTGCCTTGGAGAACTAACCATTCATGAACACCCTTATAGAACTTAGGAACTTTGCCCCTGTCTTTGCAGATAGCCCCTAATCAGCAGTGTTCTTAGACCAGACAGTGCCCTGTGGGCATGAGCACCACAGCCCTCTGTGGGCTGCTACAGCTGTCTTCAACAGTGATTTCAGAGTGGATGCTTAGCTGTGACTGAGCTTAGGTAAATGCACAGATTTGATTGATTGGGAATATATACATTAACGTCTGCCTGGAACAACTTTATCCCAGTTTTGTGCAGTATGAACACCCCAACTTTAGGTACATGCTGCTTCATGCTGTATCAATAAGCCCTGAAGGAAAAGTCATCTGTGACTTGCCCTTGAGTGGTCACACAGCCAATTAGAGGAAGGGGTAAGACTAGTATTATAGTCTTTTTGCTTAAACCAAAAAATGCACTTGATGGTCACAGGATTGTATGTGCTTGGTTGGTATGTGTGGATAAAGTGAAGGTTCCTGTGGCCAGGATTCTCACCTGGTCCTGGTTGGCTAGCTCACTACACATGTGCGGACAATACGTTGTTATTGACTCTAAAGAGCTCTGCCCAGTGCTCTCGGGTGCTGCATAGCCTCATGGCTGCAGGACAGCAGAGACTGTAGTGGTGGCAGCACCAAGGACAGATACTGAGATGGCTGGTCAGGGGCAGAGAGGCCCAGAGGCAGAGACCAGTTTGCTGCATGCAGATGGGATTCTAGTAATTGACTTGCCAATGTGGGAAAAAAGTTGGGTGTAAACACTTTCACCCCAAGAACATTCCACTGTCATTTTTTCTGGCTTCACTGAACCACAATGGACATGCCAGGGCTGAAACCCATTGGCAAGGCAGTATTTTTTTCTGTTCAGATTTTCCAATGCAGAGTAGGTTGGACTAGTCGTACTTAGTTCCAGCTATGCTGACTCCTGTATTCAAATGCTGCTTTTCCATTGGGATCTCCATGCCAAAAGAAAATAAAACTGTCAGCAAAGAAGAGCATTGTAGTTTGGAGTATTTTAATCCATACTGCCAAATTACACCCTCACCCCGCCTCCCCCACCATGTGGATTTTTGCAGTTGCTTTAGTCTTACCTCCATCTTCCCCATACCTTCCTATATCTCAGTCTGCAGCTTCCACACATAGAGGGTTAGTCATTGGCACACCTGCTTAGGCTGGCTGAGGCCCTGCCTGGAGCCCTCCTCTCCCCAAGGATACCAAACTCTCTTTCATCCAATCCCTAGAAATGCTCTTGAATTTCCTCTCTCTCCCCTTTGGCCTTGCAGAGATGAAAATAAAGCTCACTATTTGCCTCACAGTGAGCATGTTAAACTCAGTGGCTACTTTCCTAGATGCTGTCTTTGACTATGTGCACCTTAACATATATTTCCCAGGTGGATTCATTTGAATAACTTCTCAGTGACATGTTGTGGACCATTCCTGATTATTATTTGATATACAGTCTAACAAAACAACTAACAAACTGTTGTGCACTTACTGTGTACCAAAGTGATATGCTAGATAAAAAGTAAAAATGTGAAATTTTCTCCCCCCCAAAAAACAGGACCTCACTAATCATGCACAATTGACTAGATGCTTCTGGAAAGTGATGGTGATGATTTATGACATTTGGTTAGAAAATCACACCTGCTAAAATGTGATTGAAAAATTACCTAATTTTAGTTGATGGCCTCAAGACACTTTGAATTGTGGCTTCTTCTATTGCTTATTATTTATTCTTTGTCATCCAGAAATTTCTTTCATTTTGTTTAATGTCTGTAAAGTTTCCTTCTTTCTCTTAAAAGTCCAGCTTTTTTGAGTTTTTCCTCTCCTTTAATATTCTGGGTGTTTTTTCCTTCCTAGGACTTAATTTCTATTTCACATTCATTTTCACATAGTTCAGTACTTCCTGCAAAATGTTTTTGCCATCACAACATCCTTCCATCACTTTGCTGTATTCTGGTTGCCATAGCATTTTTTCTCCTGGTGCAGAGACTTTAAGCAGCAAAGGAAAAAACAAATTCTTCACTCATTAATCATTTGCTAAGTCTCCAAGTCAACTGGGTCCATAGCAGAAGTTAGTCATGAAGCAGATGTCTGTCCATATAGGACAGTGGTTATAGACAGCAGTCTCTAGTAAGTCATCTCTGAATTAAGAACATTTGTAGATGACTATTTGTTTCTTAAGTAAAGGTCAGCAGTTTAGATTAAACCACTGGTTGAGTTGAGTTGCAGAAAGTGGTGCACAGGTCAAAACATGGATCAGTAATGCAGAAAAGTGAGTTTACAGGGGTACTGGACATTTACACTCCTCAAAACTGTTTTTCTTCTAACATGCCTTCCTATTTCTTTGTCAAAGCATTCTTTGGACTGATAGCTTTAGGTAGCCCTAGAGTTTCACTTCTACTATTTCATGAAGTCATACTTAAGTTTGTTTTATACTTTATGAGAGTCTCTGTTTTATGAAAATTTCATCACTTTTTAAAGTTAATTCCATTAATCTTCTAAATCATTGCTCAATCTTAGATATGAACTGTTGTTATGAGTCCTTCTCTGTGGAGCAATGTTTATATCTCTGCTTAGATTCCTTGTAAATTTCTATTGAAATATGCTTGGAGTGTTGAAGTAGGAATCTGAAATATGAAAATACTGAAATATGCTTAGAAGTTTGTGGGTTTGCTCTCTTTGGAGTGCTGGGTTGCAGAAAGAACTGGGAGCTGGGAGTGGGTTTTGAATAGTAGAAGCCCTTAATTAAGGGGAAGACAAATTAATTAAGTTATCAAATCTTTCCTCCAAGATGCAAGAATCTAGATTCTTGCATAGCAAGTGTAATTTCCCAGGAGAACTTATAGTCTAATTTTCAGCTTTCTTTCTTTTTCCAATCCATGGTTTTGGTAGTACCTACAAAGTTTTCTAATGCAATACTTGCAGCTATTGGCAGAAGAATATTTTATGACATTAAATAATTCATACCACTCTTAAATTTGTATATGTGTATGTCTAAGTGTGTAAAACATGATATCAGCTTTTATGGCAGCAATTAATTGAACCCCAGAAGTACAAATACAAATTACAAATTTTATTTTCATAAATATATTTAATGGCATTTAATTAAATTTTCAAAAAAGAAATAAGCATTTAAATAGTTTTTCTTAAAATTTTCAGTAAAATGGATCAAATTAAAATTAGTTATACCCTTAAATTATTTTGCATTTTCTTTTTTATTTAGTAAGTCTATTATAGAAAAAATATCTTTAAAAAGCATGTGAAAAATGGTTTTGGAATCTTTATATATACATTAACTTATATTTTAGATAAAAATATACTCAAATTTTGTCACTTAAACTTGCTGCAGTAAATAATTTTTCAGGTGGTTACCTGAATGGAACAGGTACAAAACAAAAATTGTACAAATATCTTCATTATAACAATATAATTATTGATTTTGTGGTAAGAAAAATAAGAGAAATAAACTCTATGGAATTATTTATAATTGATGAGTCATGTCTATCATATTACTGATTGGTGCATCAACAAAATATCCTGACATATACAGAAATAATTAAATTTAGTTCTTTGCTGTTTTACTAATTTTCACTGTTACAAAGAGCCATGTACATTTTTCTGTTTTGTTATTATGAAGATATATTTGTTAAGGTGGTGGAACATACTTTATTTCTTAGTTTTTAGCCTGATTTTTAATATTTAAATGTTTAGACAGATAAACATCTGCATTTGTCATCTTAGCTGCCTATTCTGCAAGTTAGGGGCAGGTCTAGACTGAAGCAGAGTGGAGCATCCACAGGGAACCGATTATTTCCATTCCCCTGCTGAATTCTAGAGATGACTTAAAGAAACATCCTTTTTAGCCAGAGGTCAGAAATTGCTTCCTTTATTCTGACCTCACAGAATCTATGATCCTTTGCTAATAGGACTGTGTCAAATACTGATCTATGAAACAAAAAGGAATTAGGGGGTAGAATTAGTAGTACCCACTCTTTTAAAAAAAATGGAATTGATGTCCTATTGTGGGAAAAATTAGAAGCACTTATATGTCATTTTACCTAAAATTGTGCTTACATTTTGCATCATTTTGGGTATGAACATATTTATGTACTGTTCTCATACAAAAATATTATGCACCTACTTACTGTGGTATTTAAATGAAAAGGAAGCGTAAATGTGTTAGTAAGTATCCTCTCTTATGAGGTATGCATCATACCATTATTACGTGAATTCAAGATAAAAATACATTCAAAGTGCATTTTTTACAGAATTTATAATTCCAGTTCTATTTTTTTCTCTTAAGTGCTTCAGAAGTAAAAACAGATTTTTGTATGAAAAAAATACATCTGTAAAAATATGACTCTGTTTGAAGTTTGCTGTGTTTTCTCACCTTACTCTCTTTTGTTAGTGAAACCTGGAGAGTACTAAGTGGAGGCCATGTGACTTGCCTTGAAAAAGTCCCAGGGAAAAGCCTTGAACTTTTGTGCATAGCACCCGAGAAAGTGTCTTTCTGTCTTTCCCCCTTGCTTTTCTCATTCTGTGCCTTTTCACTGTTCAAACTTCACTGTCACTTTTCAGAATGAAGAAAGGAGCAGTCGAATAACTGTGGGAAGTGAGTGGACCCCTCTTAGTTACTCCTAGAACTCCCCTCTTTCCGCTGCAAAAAAAAAAAAGATAAAGGATCACTGAGCAAAACTGGTTCCTTAAACCCACCAGCTGCTGCCTTTATGAGGATGCCGCTGCCTGTGACCTCTGGTGACTATCATCTTATCTCTTGAACAGTTGAGTAGCTTGATGTTATTGAGTTCTGCTGTTTCTTTTCACCTTCAGAGCCACTCTCCAGGAAGCTTCAAGAGTAAAGACCTGGGTAGTAAACTCCTTAACTCACAAAGAGGAAGGAGCCTACTCCTACCTTCCCAGGTGTCCCAGCTACAGCATTTATGCCTCCTAAGAGTCATTAAGTAGCTCTTGCCTATGGTATTGGCTCCCCTAAGACTCAAGGAGAGCAGGCATTATAAATATTCAATGCCTTTTTATGTCATTAGGTGAGTGGAACCTCCAAGTAGGTATTAAAAAAATAAATAAGACTACAGATGGAATCCCACGAAATTTGTGTCTGTGTGTCCATATTACAAATTTTATATTTTGATGATTAACACAGGTTGTTTTGTGTAGTGATGCAGGCACTTCCTGGTCATTAGGATCATCTATCTAGCTTTTAAAAAAGTCAGATTCCTGGGCCTACTGTTGACCTACCAAATAAGAAATAGGAGGCAATAAAAAGGGTTGAGGGAACAAAACAGCAGCAAACTCACAGAACCCAAGAATGGACTAACACTTACCAAAGGGAAAGGGACTGGGGAGGGTGGGTGGGAAGGGAGGGAGAAGGGGAATAAGGAGCATTATGATAAGCACACATAATGTGTGTGTGTGTGGGACACGGGAAAGGCAGTATAGCACAGAGAAGACAAGTAGTGATTCTATAGCATCTTACTACACTGATGGACAGCGACTGTAATGGGGTATGTGGTGGGGACTTGATAATAGGGGGAGTCCAGTAACCATAATTTTGTTCAAGTAATTGTACATTAACGATACCAAAAAACCTGCAGATGCAGGAACTATTTTGCTTTGACCCAAAGTCAACCAGGAAACCATGGGCAGCAATAAGCCTGAATCCTGGGGCTCCCACCACCACCAAGACCCTTTGTGGATGCAGCTGTACACTCTCAGCCTTCTCCCCAGAGGATGAAAAGAAGACTGCTTAGTGCCTGCCTCCAACAACCAAAAAGGTGGAGCAGGGCTGAAACAGCTTCTTCCCCCAGCCTGCTCTGCCCTTTGTCCTGGGCCCGCTATTACTGCTCCCTGAGGAGCCACAAAGGGGGCACAGCTCCCTCAGCTACTTTCCTAGGTGCTGGCTCACGAAACCTTCACTGCCCACCCAAGACATGGCAGTGTGCAAGCCTCATCCTGAGGTCTTCTGGTCTTCGAATCGAGTCTTAGAAAATCCTGGGTTTTAAGTATAAGCTAAACCGAAGTCCCACAGTGAAACAACACAAAGTCCTCTTGCTAGATCCTTTAGGTTTTACTAACAAGGGAGGGAGACTGTGGTGGCAAGAATTTTCTGAAACTTCCAGGGTTGGACCCAGAGCAGAGGGTCTTGGTAAAGGAGGAGGGGCCTATGCAAATATGGACATTGCTTGGGAGCCAGGAGCCTGTGCCAAACCAAGGGAGAGGCGGCAGCCAGGGATACAAGTCAAGAGCGTGGAGTGTGGTGCTCAGGGCAGATGAACCAAATAAACTGAGTTGAAGATTTGCCAACACACAGCTGGGGCATTACAATGGGAGAAGTGATTTCAGTACACCTCAAGGTGAAGCATCAGGGGGAAACGGGAGAGCATGGGGTCTTCCAAGGGCAGCTAATACAGCCTGTGCCTGCCTCCGCAGTTCCCATATGGGAACACAAACGCTGGCCAGAATCCAATTCAAAGGATCTGAAAGAAGGGTGGCACCTATTACCTCAGAAGTGGATTTTTCCCCCAAGCTCATCTAGCTTCTTCTTTGAATTCTTGAGAATCAAATCCACACTTCAAGTTAAAAAACCTGCGATGCAAGAACTCTTATACTTTGACCCAAAGTCAACCAGTAAACCATGGGTTTGACTAGCCAGCCAGCTCCCGACCTCTGGACCTTGGCCAGGATCCACTCCCCTGGAGTCTTCTGGAAATAGAGGCCAACATGAATGTTTTTCCTGTTATGTAAAACAGGAGTCTTCTTATTTAAATAAAAAACATACACCCATTGCCTACAAAAAAAAAAAAAAAGCAAAGTGTTCGGAATTTAAGCTCCATATATTCCTCTTGCTTCTCCACATGCACACCTGAGTCTTCTCCACTTGCCTTTGTACCCAAGAGGCTGATCTGTACAAACAACATGACTGAGCACCCCTGCCTTCTGGCTTCAGGTGTGTTCGGCAGAGGGGGCCTAGCAGGAGACAGGAGGGAAGGAGGAAGGTGAGTCTGAGTATTTATCCTCCACCCCACCCTGTAGGTGGTTTCTAGCTGATGACATTCCTCCTGAAGGTCCAATCAAGGCAGACCTCGCCATAGGATTCTCTTCTATGTACTGATAACCAGGCTCTTCCTTGTCTCTTTGGTCTTAAGGCAATAACCGTCCAGGTTATTCTCTTAGGGTCTTCTTATACTCTGCCCATGTCTTTTAAGTAAAGAAATTCATTCTTTTAAGTGAAAAAAATCCTTTATTAAATTCTCAAATTATCTGAGTATGTCATCTCTTTTGCTGGAAATCTGATATAGAGTTTAAAATATCCATCTAAAATTTGCAGGTTCTTTTTGTTCCTGGAGCTAACATATTGCTATATATTTTATGTATACATGGAGTTTATTTAAAATGAGTTCTTATTTTGAATATGCTTGTAACTAGTGATTTTTTATAAATTTTTGTCTTATGAAATAAAATGTACCAATTTTAACTGTACAGTTTGAGTTTTAAAAAAGAAATATACCTGTGTAATCAGTCTTACAATCAAGTTCAAGAGCACTTCCATTACACCAGAAAATTCTCCGTTTCTGTGTCCAGTCTATCTCCACTCCATCCCAGTTCCAGGCAAAAATTAAGCAGCTTTCTCTAACTACAGATTCAAGATTGTTCTTGAATTTTATGTAAATTGAAATATTCGTTATGTACTCTCTTCAGTTTTCCTATCATTTTTTTGAGATGCATCCACATTGTAGTACGATCAGTGGTCTGATTTTTTTTTTCTAAACAGTATTCCAATATATAAGCCTAGCAAAATTTGTTTATCCTTTGGGCTAATAAGGGATATTTGAGTTATTTCCAGTTTTTGGCTATTTTGGGTAAACTGGTATGAACTTTATTGGATGCCTTTTTGCAGGTATTTGTTTTCCTTTCTCTTGAGTAAAATACCTGAGAGAGGAAATTCTAGATCACAGAGCAGGTATATGTTTAGCTTTATTAACTGATATGTTTACAATACTGATTTTATAATCCACAAAATGGTACCCATCCATTTAAATCTTGTTTAATTTCTCCCTATAAAGTCTTACAGTCTTCAGAGTAGAAATCTTAATTTCTTAGATTTCTTAACTTATTAATAAATAAATTAATTTTGTTAGATTTATCTTTATTAAATTTATATCCAGTTACTTTTATGTTTGCTGATGTTAAGGTAAATGCTATAATTTTTAAAACTCCTTTTTTATTTGTTGTTGTTCTTTAGAAACACAATTGACCTTTTTCCAATTAATTTTTTTTGTTAAAGTATCATTGATACACACTTCTGGAAGGTTTCACATTAAAAACATTGTGGTTACTACATTCACCCATATTATCAAGTCCCCCCCCATACCACATTGCAGTCACTGTCCATCAGCATAGCAAGATGCCACAGAGTCACTCCTTGTCTTTGTGCTACACTGTCTTCCCCATGATTCTTTCCACCACCATGTGTGCCAATCACTATACCCCCCAATCCTGTTCTTGCTCCCTTCCCACCCACCCTTATCCACCCATCCCTTTGATAAACACTAGTCCCTTATTGGAGTCTGTGAGTCAGCTGCTGTTTTGTTCTTTCAGTTTTGCTTCATGGTTATACTCCACAAATGAGGGAAATCATTTGATATTTGTCTTTCTCTGTCTGACTGACTTCACTGAGCATAATACCCTCTAGTTCCATCCATGTTGTTGCAAATGGTAGGATCTGTTTTCTTGTTATGACTGAATAATATTCCATTGTATATATGTATCACTTCTTCTTTATCCATTCATCTACTGATGGACACTTAGGTGCTTCCATGTCTTTACTATTGTAAATAGTGCTGCAATAAACACAGGGGTGACTATATCTTTTTGAATCTGAGATCTTGTTTTCCTTGGGTAAGTTCCTAGGAATGGAATTCCCAGGTCAAATGGTATTTCTATTTTTAGTTTTTTGAGGAACCTTCATATTGCTTTCCATAATGGTTGAACTAATTTACATTCCCACGAGCAGTGTAGGTGGGTTCCCCTTTCTCCAAATCCTCACCAGCATTTGTTGTTCCTTGTCTTTTGGATGTTGGCTATCCTAACTGGTGTGAGGTGAAATCTCATTGTGGTTTTTATTTGCATTTCCCTGATAATTAGCAATATGGAGCATCTTTTCATGTGCCTGTTGGCCATCTGAATTTCTTCTTTGGGAAGTGTCTGTTCAGCTCCTCTGCCCATTTTTTAATTGGGTTATTTGCTTTTTGGATGTTGAGGTGTGTGAGTTCCTTATATATTTTGGTTGTTAATCACTCATTGGATATGTTACTTACAAATATATTTTCCCATACTATAGGATGCCTTTTTGTTCTATGATGGAGTCCTTTCCTATACAGAAGCTTTTCAGTTTGATGTAGTCCCATTTGTTCATTTTGGCTTTTGTTTCCCTTGCCCTAGGAGATTTGTTCAGGAAAAAGTTGCTCATGTTTATATTCAAGATATTTTTGCCTATGTTTTCTTCCAAGAGTTTTACAGTTTCATGACTTACATTCAGGTCTTTGATCCATTTTGAGTTTTGTGTATGAGGATAGACAATATCCAGTTTCATTCTCTTGCATGTAGCTGTCCAGTTTTGCCAATACCAGTTGTTGAAGAGGCTGTCATTTCCCAACTGTATGTCTATGGCTCCTTTATTGTATATTAATTGACCACATATGCTTCAGTTTATATCTGGGCTCTCTAGTCTGTTCCATTGGTCTCTGGGTCTGTTCTTGTGCCAGTACCAAATTTTTTTGATTACTGTGGCTTTCTAGTAGAGCTTTAAGTCAGGGAGCAAAATTCCCCCAGTTTTTTTCTTCTCAGGATTGCTTTGGCTATTCAGAGTCTTTTGTGGTCCATATGAATTTTAGAACTATTTGTTCTAATTCATTGAAAAATGCCATTGGTATTTTGATAGGGATTGCATTGAATCTGTAGATTGCTTTAGGCAGGAAGGCCATTTGTACAATATTAATTCATCTTATCCATGAGCATGGGATGTATTTTCATTTATTGGTGTCTTCTTTAATTTCTCTCATGAGTTGCTTATAGTGTTCAGTGTACAGGTCTTCCACCTCCTTGGATAGGTTTATTCCTAGGTATTTTATTCTTTTTGATGCAATTGAGAATAAAACTGTTTTCCTGAGTTCTCTTTCTGCTAGTACATCATTACTCTATAGGAATGCAACAGATTTCTGTGCATTGATTTTGTATCCTGCAACTTTGCTGAATTCAGACATCATTTCTAGTAGTTTTGGGGTGGATTCCTTAGGGTTTTTTATGTACAATATTATGTTGTCTGCAAATGACAGTTTAACTTCTTCCTTAACAATCTGGATGCCTTTTATTTCTCTGTGTTGTCTGACTGCCATGCTAGGATCTCCAGTACTATGTTGAATAAAAGTGGGGAGAGTAGGCATCCTTGTCTTGTTTCCAATCTTAAAGGAAGAGCTTTCAGCTTTTTAAACTTATGTAAGATGTTGGCTGTGGGTTTGTCATATATGGCCTTTATTGTGTTGAGGTACTTGCCTTCTGTACACATTTTGTTGAGAGTTTTTATCATGAATGGATGCTGAATTTTGTTAAATGCTTTTTCAGCATCTATAGAGATGATCATGTGATTTTTGTTCTTATTTTTGTTGAGGTGGTGTATGATGTTGATGGATTTTCAAATATTGTACCATCCTTGCATCCTTGGAATAAATTCTATTTGACCATGTTAGATGATCTTTTAAATTTATTTTTCAATTCGGTTTGCTGATATTTTGTTGACTATTTTTGCATCTGTGTTCATCAGGGGTATTGGTCTGTAATTTTCTTTTTTGTGGTGTCTACCTGGTTATCATATTAGAGTGATGCTGACCTCATAGCATGAATTTGGAAGTATTCCCTCCTCTTTTTGTGCAACTTTAAGGAGGATAGGTCTTAAGTCTTCACTAAATGTTTGATAAAATTCAGTGGTGAAGCCATCTGGTACAGGAGTTTTGTTCTTTGGTAGTTTTTTGATTACCAGTTCAATTTCCTTGCTAGCAATTGGTGTATTCAGATTTTTTGTTTTTTCCTGGGTCAGTCTTCGAAGGTCGTATTTTTCTAGAAAGTTGTCCATTTCTTCTTGGTTATCCAATTTGTTAGTGTATAAGTTTTCATAGTATTTGCTAATAATTCTTTGTATTTCTGAGGTGTCCATAGTGATTTCTC
Organism: Manis javanica; assembly: GCF_040802235.1. Lineage (NCBI taxonomy): Eukaryota > Metazoa > Chordata > Mammalia > Pholidota > Manidae > Manis > Manis javanica. The sequence continues at coordinate 119,322,698 of NC_133157.1, forward strand.
CTTTCTCATATCTGATTCTGTTTATGTGTGTAGACTCTCTTGTTTTCTTGGTAAGTCTGGCTAGGGCTTTAGCTATTTTGTTTATTTTCTTGAATAAGCAGCTCCTGCTTTCATTGATTCTTTCTATTGTTTTATTCTTCTCGATTTTATTTACTTCTGCTTTGATCTTTATTATTTCCCTCCTTCTAGTGACTTTGAGCCTCATTTCTTCTTCTTTTCCTAGTTTCATTAATTGTGAGTTTAGACTATTCATATGGGATTGTTTTTCTTTCCTGAGGTGAGCCTGTATTGCAATATACTTACCTCTTAGCACAGCCCTCTACGCCTCCCACAGATTTTGTGGTGTTGAATTATTACTTCCATATTTTTCTGTATATTGCTTGATCTCTGTTTTTATTTGGTCATTGATCCATTGAATATTTAGGAGCATGTTGTTAAGCCCCATGCGTTTGTGGAATATTTTGTTTTCTTTGCATATGTATTTCTACTTTCATACCTTTGTAGTCTGAGAAGCTGGTTGGTACAATTTCAATCTTTCTGAATTTACAGAGACCCTTTTAGTGGCCTAGTACATGATCTATTCTTGAAAATGTTCCATGTGCACTTGAGAAGAATGTGTATCCTGTTGCTTTTGGATGGAGTGGTCTGTAGATGTCCATTAGGTCCACCTGTTCTAATATGTTATTCAGTGCTTCTGTGTCCTTACTTATTTTCTGTCTGGTTGATCTGTCCCTTGGAGTGAGTGGTGTGTTGAAGTCTCCTAAAATGAATGCATTGCATTCTATTTCCTCCTTTAATTCTGTTAGTATTTGTTTCACATATGTAGGTGATCCTGTGTTGGGTACATACATATTTATAATAGTTATATCCTCTTGTTGGACTGACCCCTTTATCATTATGAAATGTCCTTCCTTATCTCTTGTTACTTTCTTTGTTTTAAAGTCTATTTTGTCTCATACAAATACTGCAACTCCTGCTTTTTTCTCCCTATTATTTGCATGAAATATCTTTTTCCATCCCTTCACTTTCAGTCTGTGTATATCTTTGGGTTTGAAGTGAGTCTCTTGTAGGCAGCATATAGACAGGTCTTGTTTTTTTATCCATTCAGTGACTCTGTGTCTTTTGATTGGTGCATTCAGACCATTTACATTTAGGGTGATTATCAATAGGTATGTACTTATTGCCATTGCAGGCTTTAGATTTGTGATTACCAAAGGTTCAAGGGTAATTCCCTTACTATCTAACAGTCTAATTTCCCTCACTTAGTATACTATTACAACACAGCCTAAATATTGTTTTTCTTTTCTCCTTTATTTTCCTTATCCATTCTTTATATATTAGGTATCATATTCTGTACTCTTTGTCTATCCCTTGATTTACTTTGGGGGTAGTTGATTTGATTTTGCATCTGCTTAGTAATTAATTGTTCTACTTTATTAGCTGGGCTTGTAGTCTTCCTCCTCCATTCATTATATATTAGGTATCATATTCTGTACTCTTTGTATATCCCTTGATGGACTTTGTGGGTAATTGATTTAATTTTGCACTTGCTTAGTAATTAATTGGTCTACTTCCTCATTTTGGTTTTATTTTCTCTGGTTATTTAGCTTTAGGAACACTTCCATCTATAGCAGTCCTTCCAAATACACTGTAGAGATGGTGTATGGGAGTTAAATTCCCTCAGCTTTTGCTTGTCTGGGAATTGTTTCATCCCTCCTTCAAATTTAAATGATAATCTTTCAGGGTAGAGTATACTTGGTTCTTTGTATTCAATATATTATGCCACTCCCTTCTGGAGTAAGGTTTCTATTGAGGAGTCTGATGATAGCGTGATGCATTTTCCCTTGTATGTGATCTTTTTTTCTCTGTCTGGCTGCTTTTTATACTCTGTTCTTACCCTTGATCTTTGCCATTTTAATTATTATATATCTTGGTGTTGTCTTCCTTGGGTCCCTTGTGTTCGGAGATATGTGAAACTCGATGGCCTGAGAGATTTTCTGTTTCCCCTGACCTGGGACATTTTCAGCTATTACCTCTTCAAGGACACTTCTGTCCCATTTTCTCTCTTCATCTTCTGGTATCCCTATAATGCAAATATTGTTCCATTTGGATTGATCACACAGTTTTCATAGTATTCTTTCATTCCTAGAGATCCTTTTTCCTCTCTGTGCCTCTGTTTCTTTGTATTCTTCTTCTCTAATTTCTATTTCATTTACTGTCTCCTCTATTTCATCTAACCTGTTTTTAAATCCCTCTATGGTATGTTTCATTTTGAGTACTGTATTTTTTTAAGGTTTCTCTTTCCTGAATGCATCCCTGAGTTCTTGAATATTTTTCTGAAGTTCTGTGAGCATGTTTATGATTTTTATTTGAAATCTTTTTCAGGAATATTGGCGAGTTCAGTTTCACTTGGCCCTTTTTCTGGTGTTTGTGGGGTTTTGGTCTGTACCAGGTTCTTTTGGCATTTCATATTTGTTAAAATAACTTGGTGTAGGCAGCGCCCTCTAGTGCCCACAAGCTCTACTCTCTTTAGCTGCTGAGTCCCTGGAGCAATGGCAGGGTTCACAGGCAAGCAGTGCTGGTGCCTGCCTGGAGGAAAGACCTCTTTCCTGCTTCCTGGCTGCAGTGCCTGCCTACACTGCTAGGGCCAGTGGGTTGAATGTGCAGGGAGGACCCTCTAGGCTGCACACTTGTAGCTACCATAGGCTGGGCTGCCCTCTGGCAGGCATGGCACAATGGCGTGGGCAGTCAGTTTGTGAGCCAGTGATAGACATAAGGAAGGAGTGGCAGATTGTGTATCATGGTTGGGAGCCTCAGAGCTGCTTTTACAGCCAGGGGGATGGAGCACATGAAGCTCCTGAAAGGTCTCAACCTGCTGGGCTGAGTGCACTTGGACAATTTTGTCCACCTCCCCTTTCTCTTGAGCTGCAAGCTCTGTGCAATCCTCACTCCTTTAGCAGCATTTTCACTGTTGGAAAGTCTCTCAGAGTACCTGCCTTCTTTTGTCCCAGAGTGGCTGGTTGTGGGTACCTTTTCTCCAGAAGTGGCTGGAATCTCAGTCTCTCCAAGTATTCCACCTGTTTTAGCTTTCCAACCCTACTAATCTCCAGAGCACTGAGCAATGTGCATTTGTGCTTCTGGAGTAGATCTCCAGGGCTCAGTGTTCTGCATCCTTGGCCTCCACCCACTCCCCACTCCATTTCTCTTCCTCCTGTTGGTGAGTTGGGGTGGGGGAAGGGCTTGGGTCCTGCTAGATTGTGGCTTTAGTACTTTACCTTTTTCTGTGAGGTCTGCTCTTTTCCCCAGGTGCAAGCAGTCTGCTGCAGGCTTCTTTCCTGTTGCCCTTTGAGGATTAGTTATATTTGTTATATTTTCATATTATATGTGATTTTGGGAGGAGATTTCTGTCTTACCTCTTACACTGCCATCATTAAGGCAATTTCACATTGACTTTTATACTGATCTTGGAACTAGGAACCTACCTAAATTTACTTACTAATTCTAATAGTTTTATTAATTTTTTGCATTTTCTATGTGTAGCAATCATGTTAACAGCAGAAATGAACACTTTTATTTCTTGCTTTATAATTCTTAGGCTTTTTTTTCTTACCTTGTCACACTGGCTAGAACTATATGATTTTCAATATATTATTAACTGGCATCATTGTCTTTTTTTTCCAATTTGGGAGAAGCTTTGAATATTTTGCAATTAAATGTGGATTTGGAGGAGACATTCTTCATCAGATTAGAGAGTTCCCTTATGTTCTTACTGTTTAAGTGCATCTTTGTTGACATGAATGAGTGCTGATTTTTGAAAATGCTTTTTTGAGGCTTATTTACATGAATTATCTCTCAATCACTTTCTATATACTTCTTACCCTTATTTGCAGACTCATTAATTTTTTAAAAACCTACTTTTGTTTTCTTTTTCTACCATCACTTGGATAATTTGGTGCTTTCTGACATCTATTTGCATGAATCCCACAGACCACTAGAAAACTCTTATTTTGGTATCCTGAATAAAAACAAAACAAGTGTATTTATTCAATTCACCTTTTGTAACTTTTATCAGTCTATTAAAACCATTTTCACTTTCATGCTTTCTTAATGGGTAATACCCCAAATCATATGTTTAAACTCTAAAACCTACTTATCTTTTCAATCTGTGACAATCTGTATGACTTGTTTTATTTCCTATGATCCTGAAACTAAAATAATGATTGTCCTTAACTTTAGAACAAATAGAGCTAACAAAATAAATGTGAACTATATGTGACCAAAAAGAGGGAGATAATAGTTGGTAAAAATGATGTTTTGGAAACCTGTATCTGCATAGGTAGTTTTTAGACACTTAAAATTCTTTATGACTTTGAACTGTGAGTTTATGACTTTGAGTTTCAACTGTGCAATTTTTGTTGGGCAGCAGAGTCTCCCTGTGCACTAGATGAAACCTCAACCTGGACTGGGGAGGGTTCTTGACTGACCCAGAAAGAATTCTTGAACAGGTCAGACAAGTATAGGTAAGGAAGGAGTATATTAAAGCAAGAGTAGTAGTGAATGGCAGCCTCCGCTCAGGCTATAGAAAGCAAGGAGGAAAAGAGGGAAGAAAGGGTAGTGTATTGAACTCCTGCTTGACATAGGGTAAATTCCTGACAACTATTGAAGCCAGGGTCATCTGGTGTCCAGTGTCCTCTTGAGTCTGTACAGCGTGGGAGTTAAGCCCTACTACCCCAGGATTTGGGGGAGCCACAGAGCACTGAATGGAGTGAGATTATGTTCTGAGAACTTCCCAAAGGCAAAGAAAGGAGATTTCCAGGCAGGCTCCTAAAGAGCATGACTGTATAGTTACAGTCCTGTCTGGGCCACCCAGGTGATGGGAAGTTGCAAGCCCAAATCAGAGATCTCAGTAGCCCTTCCCTACTTGTCTGAAGGGGAACAGAATGAGAATAAGACTTAAGTCAAGAAAATTGAATGAAATAACAAAGTAACAAAAGCACTAATCACTGAGACAGCACAGAGGCAAAATGCAATACACTGAGCAGTGAGAAGTCTTTAAGGCAAAAAGTACACACATGAAGAAAGGAGAGTGTGGGCAACCTCAGAGAGGAGGTGCATTTAAGCGCTTAGGATTCTGTCTTTTGAGACTTTAAAGGATGGAGCAAAGGGTGGGGTTGGGGGAGCATGGTAGGCTTGACTTGTGTTCTCATGATGTGTATCTCCAGTGAGTGACCTTATGTCACCATCCATAGTCTGTCCTCTAGATGCTCTGTAAGATAAACTTAACATGAGGAATTTCTTGACCCTTTTCTTCTCCAAGATAGTGGTTACCTTCAAGCAGTGGGACCATACCATTTAGGACTGTTTGCCCTGCCTTAAGCTAGGGTCAGTTGTTGGCTGATTAGCATAAAACATCTTACCTCCTAACTCCCTAGTTTTTAAGATGGAATCCTAGTCTTAAGATGGAGTCCCTCTGGTTCTTACTCTACTATTTATAACAGCGTTTTCATCATAGGCAGGTAAAATTAACTATGATGCTTGTCCCATGTCCCTGTCCTACCTTACCATGAAGGAAAGAGACTTTGGAGATAGAGGCTGTTTTTGAGTTTCTGTTTTGGATGTTTTTGAGTAGTTCTTTGTATCTTATAAGGAGTGTCACTTAAGAAATCTGCATCTCAGTTTCTTTTTCTGTTCAATAAGAGCATTAGAATAAAAGTTTAAAGACATAAGAGATTGCTTGGTAAACTGTTACTTTATGTGTTCCTTTTGTGTTTTGCTAAACATTCTGTTGACATTTGTAGACTTATTTTAGCTATTCTCAAGCCAGTTCCCATGGAGTAACTTTAAAAATAGTTGATTGCACTATTTTGGAAGCAGGGTAAATGGCTGATTCTAAGGACCTCCAAATAAATTAATTAGTTTCACGAAGACTTGATTTACCATAAAAAAGATAGATGCTAAAAAGCAATGGCCATTTCAATAGAACACCTACATGGACCCTATAAGGAACACTGCCCTCATGATTAGCAATCCTTTTCCTTTGAAACTAAATGTATTCTTTACTAGGAGACCAAATGGACTCCATAAGTTGATATTATTACTATACAATCATGCAATTTTGCAACCAAACCCAAACGTTAATATGAACAAGGAGAAAAATTGACTAATACCAACTAGAACTAGTGAGTTACTAAGTTCCAGAAAAATTCCCTCTAAAATTTCTCTGCTCAAGATTGCATTGTGTCTTTTCTTTGAGGAATCTTTTCCTCCTCACATTGATGCAGTATCGCTGTTTTACAATACAACAGATATGTTGTCTTTCTGTGACACAGAATGTCAACTCAAAAACAGTGGCTGTTTGGGATTGGGTTTTTGTTTCCTCTGGACTAAGCTGGATATTTTTCCTGGGACTAACCTTTAATGAAGACCCTGAATGTGGAGGCTGTAACTGGGTTTAGAGGGTGGAGTGCAGTGGGGTAACTTATCTGAAGTTAAATGATGGCTAGTAGTCAGGCTGTGACCTTTGTTATTCCACACGAGTGTGAGATGTGTTACAGCTCCTAAAAGCTCCACTAAGCTGCATTTTCTCCTCTCCTCTCCCTGCCCCTAAAATGACATCATGCAATTTCCTCTTGTATGGTAGTTACTTAATAGCTAAGTGCAGTTAAAATCAATTTGAGATTAAGTAAACACCTCAAAATAAATAACACACTTTCAAAGTATGTGTTTTTGGATGGCACCAACATGATCAGTAAGATATTCCAATATCATTTTACATTAATTTCTGTCATGTTTAAATGCTTTCATAAGCTAATGGGGCAGTTTGTAATTTTGCCATACCTACACTATTTCTTAGCTATATGGTACACAATGGATAAATAAGAAGTTCACAAAGGTATTTGTACTGAATGTTCACTGAGGGTTTCCTCTCTTACTGCCCTCGCACATGGAAGCTCGCACTGGGAGATGAATGTGCCAGGATAAGTTATCTGGGACTCATAAAATCTTTTTCAGAAGATTGAAATAAAGTCAGTGCTTGCAGAAGACAAATCAATTGTGACATTTCTGAATAGAGTGCGATGCATTTAATTAGCACAAGACATACTGGCAAATGCTGAATTACCCAATAAATCACTAGACGCTGGAGCCCGTACAGAGCGGTGGATCAGCTGTCTTGTGAGATGTACAGCAAGTGATAATAGGGAGATCTGGTCATTTGTATTGTCACTTTGCCCCATTTTCTGCTAATTTTTTTTCTATTTTGACATTTGCACGGGGAGTCCCTTTAATTATTTGAAACCATCAGGGAACTCTGTCCCCACCTACTATGAGAGCATTTTACAAATATTTGCATTTGCAAAGGACATTCATTCCTGTTGATGTGATATGGCAGATGTGGCATAAAGGTCCTGTGTGGAGGGAGAATAAGTGCAGATAAAAATCCTTAGCACAGATATTCTGAAAAGGCAACTAACAAGGTCATTGTATTGCAGTTCTTGAAAATACTGAAGGTGTTACTTCATCATTTTTAACTCTCACCAAGATACCAACCAGTTTAAACAGAAAAATGTCTTACTTTAATGTTTGGCACCTTTGGTTACAATTTTTTTTTAAGTGTAAGTTAGATGCTACTTCAGTCTGTCTTTTAGAAATGCTACAGCTAAAAAGCACTGAGGCTTAAGTCCAATGTTTTGGCTATTGAAAGTCTGGGAAAAATGGAAAATGAATTCTAAATGAGTCTCGCTGGCTCTGGAAGACAAGGCAGAACATTCCCTACAACTGAGGGACATTTTATACATAAAATGTGGTTCTGCTTGTTAGCGTTTTATTGACTAGCTTTCTATTATACAAACATTATGGTAGCTAACCAAATAAACACTAGGTCTTGTGAAACTCCCCTGTTTCACACCCACTCCACATTGCTTCTCTGCCTCTGACACTATGGTAAGTGGTGACATTTCAACCCCTCGATGATAGATGGGGTAATGGTACTACTGACCATGCAGATATGGGTTACAAGGTAAAGAAACAGGCAAGCCTTTTTAAATAAAGAATCTTGGGTCTGTAAAGCTGGAGTCTAATTTTCCTGGAGAGTAGAAACTTTAGAAATCCTACCACCTCTTATGTGAAGTCACAGAAATCTAGCTTGGATTGATTCTAATTGATTCTTGCTGTGGCTTCTAATCATAATGTAGAGAGGAGAGGAGTCTGAGTCACCTGGGAAGGGCCCACTCCAGACATCCTAAAATGTAAATGGGGAAGAGATTCCCTTACCCCAAGGAATCTATGAGTGAGGACGCAAGCATAAATTAAAATGAAAGCCCACAGACCTCCAACATCTGCTACACAGACACCATGCAAATACAGCTGCACCTTGTTCTTATTACTGGGCTTAGGGACAATGACTTCCCAGTCCTGGAGGGCTGACTCTTGATTCGTGTAAGCCAGTCATGCCAGCCCATTTCCTCTGCCTATGCCTGGTGGAGGTAAGGGGATGTGATGCAGTTCTGACAGATGGGGCATTGGGGAAGTCTCTTGCACAGGTCCTAGGTCGGTTTATTTGCTCTCATATAGAAGCACAAAAGACAAATGTCGTTTTCTGTCTCTGAATGCATGTGAATGAGAACTAGAGCTGATGTCATCCTTTTCATTAAGAAGCACACAGTCTGAGGACTAAAGCTAACACTAAGGATGGAAGGGGTAAGAAGATGACCAACCGTCTGGGCTTGTCTGGGACTGAGGGGGTTTCTATGACTTTGGGCTTGCATGCTAAAACCAGGAATGTCTCAGGCAAAACTGGGCAAGTTGGTCATCCTAGAAGAAAGAAAAGGTGTCTTTGCCAGTATCATGAAGCTGCTGAGTTAACCACTCTGCAGAAGGCTCTGGACTTCCACTGCTGCAATTGATACCCTTACTATTTATGCCATTTAGGAGTGGCATTTTGTTCCATGCAGTTCAACATATCCTACATGAACAATATGGAAAGAATTTTATTATAAATAAAACCTGACAAATGAGTGGTACTGTGGTGATAGGAAAATATGGCCTTTTAAAATGCGCTTAATACTAAACCTTACAGGTATAATCATTAATTAATTTATGGACACATAAAAATTAATTTAATAAGAATTAATCATCAGTTCATAACCAGCTATATCATTTTGCCCTTGCATTTAATATGGCCACCTCTGCTCTTATAGTGTAGTGAATTCTTAGAAATATAAATAACCATAAAGCACCAACCATGTATTATTGTGCAAACATTTTATTTCAATAGCAATGAATGTCAAATGAGCAGGTAAGAACTGAAAAACTGAGAGTCTTGATTAGTGACTCCAAATGACCATACAGCAATATATTAAGCATGGGCAAAAGAGAGGCCTCAATATTATCATTCTTAATTTTTGATTTTTAGATAACTGTAGATTCACTGTTACTTTAATTATCTGGAAGTGTATTTCTCATTCTGGGGAGGATTGCCTTACACGTCTAAGCAGAGTGTTAGACAAACTCGGACTCTTCAGTTCCCTCTCACGTGACTTCATCATGAACACCACTGGGTATTTGTGCCGTGATTGTTGAGTGCTGACCTTACACATGACCTCAGACAATCAATTCTGTCACCTCTTTAAACACAAGAAGAATGGTAGAACTTCACGCCAATAGAATCACTTAATTGCCTAGATATCAAGGCAATAGCAACTCTGGAGAAAGCACTAGAGATACTTGGATATTATAACCTTTGGCGATGGAAATTCTGGGCTAGAGAGCTCTATCTCAGTGGGTGCGCTGGGGCTCCAGTTCCAGTCATCTCTCTCAGTAAATGGCTACAATACCACTCAAGAAATGAGGAAATGCCGGCAATGTGATCGTCAGCTCACTGACCGCACTCAGCTCTTTATCTCCCTTTGTCAGGGCCGGATGGTGGCAGATTTCAACTGGGGCCCTGGACCAGCAAGCAGGCAGGACTAGGTGATGAAGGCCACCTCTGGGAAATCCTCAGCACACTTAAGGAGGTCTCACACTTGACAGAAGGAAATATAATTGCACTTGGTAGTTGGTACAACCGTCACGGATAATTCTCCTTTGAAGATAAGAATTTTTAAAGGAATAAAAACTAAGCCCTTTTTCTAGCTCCATAATTTCCTTTTTTCATGCCAAATAAGAAAATAAACTAGGAAGAATATCCAAAATAATGTGTGTGTCCAGAAAATTGCTGCTTTGTACCGGAGTTTGAATATCTTACCTTTGGGTATTCCAGTTTTTTTCTTGCAAAAACTTTTTTTTTTCTGATGAAAAGATAGGGTTAAAATGCTTGATTATAGCAATTTGTCATTACTTACCTATCTTATCCTTAAGAACAGACTCATTAAAATCTCTGAGCTTGCCCTGTAGTAAGTAAAGTTTCCTATTTCTGTAAGAGTATTAGATGTAGAAAAGCAAATACCAAGTCAGATATAGCTTCAGGAAAGATTTAGGAAAGCATTGTTATAAATCATTTATAATATTCTCCAAAGAAAGTTAGAAGAATGCTAAATAAAGTTCATGTAAATCAGTAAGTACTCTAGTTTACTTTTGTTCTCGTTGAAATGAGATAGTGCAACATAGAAGAAGCTTATTAGAGCATGGATTTGGGGATCCTATGGACTTGGAGTTCAAATCCTTGGTTTGCTGCTTGCCAGTGTAACATGCATCAAATTAAACTACCAGAACTTCAGTTTTTCTTATTTGAATATTTGGATCATAATATCTACTGCATAGAGCTGTGTTAAATTAGATGATTAGCAGGGTGCTGGATGGTTCTCAGTAAGCTGTATTCTGGTAATTAGTGACTTACACTTGTGTTCTTCCTAACTACGTGTGCAATTTCTTCACTTGCCTTATGTAACTCTCTCAAGATGGACACATTCATCAAGCTGCTAATCTTATCCAACAGTTCCTGTACCTAATATTTTCTTATTGTCCACCAGTCTTTAAGTCAAAGCACTTTGACATCACCTTTGAGTCTTTATTATTTTTATTTTCATAGTTAGAAATTTGTCCCTTATAGATACATGTGCTGTACATATACACACAAAAAAAATCATTTCCCTACAGTACTACAAGTCATTATCAGTATTAGAGAAAAAAAGGAAAAGAAACACAGAATTTTTGTCTTGCTTTCCTTCCCCTGGGTTGTTTTAAAGGAGAGGATTCACTGCTCTATGAATTTCCTTGGGCTATTTTAGCAAATTACTATAAACTGTGTGGCTTAAAACAACAGAAATGTATTCTCCTGCAGTTGTAGAGGCTAGAAGTTCAAAATCAAGGTGTGTGGGCAGGTTGGTTCCTTCTGGGGGTTCTGAGGGAGAATCTGTTCTGTGTCACTTCCCCAGCTTCTGGTGGTTGCTAACAATCCTCAGCATCCTTTAGCTTCTATCTGCATCACTCCAGCCTCTGCCTTCAATTAATATGGAGAAGCTGCAGCAGAGGCTGAATAATTAGTTTCATTTTGGTCAAGTTTAAGATGATTATAAGATAACTGAATAGAGATTTGTATAAGCATTTGGATATACAAGACTGGAATTTTAGAGAGAAATTTGGTCTGTAGATTGGAAGTTGTCAGTGTAGGGATATTTAAAATAGGATGAGAATATCAATGAAGTAAATGTAGACCCAGAAAATGAGGAATAGAGACTGAGCCCTGGGACATGTCCATATTAAGAAGTATGAGAGGAGAGATGTTGGCAGAAGGGTACTGAAGAGTATGAGCCAGTGAGAAGTGTTAAATATCAGTGGAAAACCATGGCAGTGTCTGTCCTGGAAGCCATGTGAAGAAAAGATATCAAGGAGGAATGTGTGATAATTTGTGCCAAATCCTGCTGATAAGACAACAGATTTTGGAAGCAACATCATTAGATGCAAACATACTTAAGGTTGTTATTTTTTTTTCATGAAATTAATATTTTATCATTTTGAAAAGTTCTTATTTCTGATAAAGCTCTTTCCTTGTCTTGAAGTATATTGTCTGATATTAAGATTGCCACGTGAGCTTTTTTATAGTGTTTGCATAATCTTTTTAAACATTTTACTTTCCACCTATCACTGTTCTTATAAAGTATATGTCTTATAAACAGCACATAGTTGTGTCTTGTTTTATTATTCAGACTGATTTCACAATGAAGTGTTCATTCCTCTGTACTTAACACAATTAGTGGTATGCTTTAAGACTACCATTTTGCTGTTCATTCTCTAATTGTATCTTGTGTTCTTTGTCCTTTTATTCAAATTTCTCTGCCTTCTTTTAACAAACATTTTATTTTTTCTCTTTATGTTTTCTTTTCAGGTATACAATCCCCAGTGCATCTCTGTGTGTCCTTCTATAAGGATACCATCAAATTGGATTAGGACCCAGCCTAAGGGCCTCATTTAAAATTTCCTCTAAAGGTCTTATTCCTCACCACAGCCACATTCTAAGGTTTTGGGGGTTGGGGCATCAGCATGTGAATTTTGGGAGGACAATTGATATGTTGAAATTTGAACCCACCTGGAACATCCAGTTCCTATTACCTTGTTCTACATTTGCATTTCCACAGCTCTAATAAACTTCTATTAGTGTATATAATTTGTGCTGTACATGTATATTTTTTATTCTCTGTCTCCCCCATTTGGAATGTAAGTTCTACAAAGGATTAGAATGGTGCGCATTACTAAATACTAAGCACTCCATGCATAGTGTTGAGTGAATGAGTGAAGTTTATCCATTTATCATTGATGAACATTTGGGTTATTTCCAGTCGGATGCTCTTATGAACAGTGTGCTATAAATCTTACTCTAAATGTATGCTGTATTCTATATCCAAAGAGTGGAATTGCTGGATTTTAGGATATGCATATTGTGTTCGTTTTCTGTGGCTCCTGTAACAAAAAACCCCCCACAAACTGTGTGATTGAAAACAACAGAATTTATTCCTCTGCAGTCTGGAGCCCAGAAGTCTGAAATCAAGTGTCCGTAAGGCTGTGCTCTCTGAGAGCTCTAGGGAAGAATCCTTCCTTGCCTCCTCCTAACTTCTGGTGGTTGGAGTAGATCCTTGACTTGTGGCACCGTAGCAATCACTGCCTGTGTCTTCACATGACTTGTGTGCCTCTTCTCTATACAGCCCCTCTCCTTACCCTGACATAAATATCAGTCATTGGATTAAGGACTATTTTAATCCTGTATGACCTTGTTTTAACCTGATTACATCAGCAAAGACCCTATTTCCAAATAAGTTCACGGGACAGGATTTGAACATATCTTTTTGGGAGATGGAGTTCAACCCAGAACACTGATTTATCTAACTTGAGTAGGTAATGCCAAGATATTTTCCAAAATGGACAATTAACACTGCCACCACAGTTTAGGATAGACTCCATTTCTCTATGCCCTCGTCAATACTTATTATTGTCAGACATTTAAATTTTAGCAAATGTGGTAATTGTACTACTATCTCATTGAAGGTTTAATTTTAGAAATAGCTTGCCAAGTTTCACAAAATAATTGCTGTATTTGGATATTGTTTACATTGTAACTATAAACCAATTTGGTAATGATTAATATCTTAATGATATTGTCTCCTGATTCATCAGCATGATATATTACACCATTTATTCAGTCATCTTTAATGTCACTCAATAAAGCTTATAAGTTTGTCCATTAATAAAATAATTGAGGTTCAGATTCTTTCTTCTCTAGTTTAGGTTCTGATAGCTAGGAGCAGGCAGAGAAGCCCTGTGTGAATCTGGAGTATAGTCACAGCAAATTAAACTAGGTGGCATGGCATATCAAACAGAAGGACCATCTGAGACTTAGTGTTCTCATGCCTTTTCATAGGCCTTCCAAAGCCATTCTTTTTCAACCTGGTTCAAACCCTGATAAGAAAGTGTGGTCTATTGCTGGGCACACCGTGGCAGGGAGAGGCTAGGGGCAGCTCATTGGGTAAGTAGGTTGGTAGATGGTGTGACTGATACTGTCTGTGGTTGGAGTAAGTCAAGAATGAGTCCGAGTGAGCTGGGGCATCTTTCTGGGTTCTGAACAAACAGAGAGAGATCAGATCATAAGGCATATGAAAGGCATGTGCCAGCAGCAGATTTAGTGAGCAAGGAGCATACAAGTAGAGAGAGGACTTTGGCCCTGAGATCAACAGGTGCAGGTCAGTGAATACCCATATGATACCAACACAAAGCACCCTTACTCCTCCCTAAAGCCACTGGGACACACAGGTCACCCTCCTCCCTTCATACACCTGAACATCATTTTAGGAAAGAAAAGGAGAGGGAGATAATCTCAGGGATTGTATAGTAGTACAATCAGCACATTGGCTAAAATTTGAATGTCTGACAATGATCTCATTGTTCAAGAGATACTGAGTAATAGACATAAGAACAGTTTAGAAAGGACTCAATTTAAACCAGATTAAGCATTTAGTCTACCTTTTCTCCAGTAATCTGTAGATTTAGAAAGGTGAAATTAATTAAATACATTTTCTCTGCATAAATGAGTTATGAGTTAGAAAAGTTCAGCCCCACCTCTAACCAGTCCCATTTTCTGTCTCTTCTACTACCCCATTCTGCATACAAAGACTTCTTAAGACATTTGCTTTTTCACTGCCCTCAAGTGCCTGGAGTGGCCCCCAATTCTTGTGAATGGTACATCAGGTTCGGCACTGGATGGGCCAGCCCTCCCAGCCCTCTGATCTGATGTGGGCCCCATAATTTCACAACAGTGCCTTTAATCTACATCCAGTCAGTCCCTCCCAAGTCCCTATATCCAGTGTCCCAAAATACTTCATGTTAATGTTTCTCTCCACATTGGTGGTCATGATATTTTTTTTGCTAAAGGTACTCCTTCTCCTTCTTGTTGAAACACTTTGGTCCCATTCATGGCTGAGTTTAAAACTGAAAGACCTTTTTTTTTCCAGCTAGTATAATTTGCTCTAAAGTCTTAGCCACCTTATTGTAGGTGCTATTTTAAAAAAAATCATCTGATGCATATCAGCCTTTTCTTTTCTTTGAGAAATTCAGCCTTATAACATTTCCTCTTTCCCTATTATGTAAGCATGGCAGCAGAATATAATATAGACTTTCAGTATGTAACTGTTAGTGATCTAGACTTTGAAAAGTAGAGGAAAGAAAAATAGGAAGCTTACTTCCAATTTTTAGTTGCAGTTTTAATTTTCCTGTTGTTGATGACTTTAACATAGAATGACAGAGCATACAGTTGTTTCCACTCACCTAGGAACACTTGCATATACATGGACCCAGGTAGGAAGAAAAATGTTCTTGATTTACCATTCATTAACCCAGTAGTACTGACATCGTTTATACCTGTGTCACTAAGCTAAGGGATGTTAATAATATGTTGTGATTTATTGAGTAATCACTGCACTCTTCTATGGTATTAGCAGCCTCATTTAGCAGGTGAGGAAACTGTGGTTTTGATTGGTTAAATTTGTCTAAAGTCATACAACAAGCAAGCGATAAAGAATGAGTATTTGAACATACACTGGCTAATTTCACAGCCTAGTATGTGGAGCCCCTGATACAGTAAACTCAAATAGAAAGCTTAAAAGTTAGGATCCAGACAACAGAACCAGAGACTTCTGAAACTTGAAAGAGGTGGGACAGTCATGAAAAAGTTCAGCTTGATTCGCTGAACTGCCCAGTCCTGCAATGCATTGCCCGTGAGGCCTGTTAGAGCCACAAACTAGTCTGTGGAGACACTTTTCTTAGAGGCTGTGTTTGACGTTTTCCCAGACTTCCTTATCCTTGTGAAATAAGTGGAAATAATCTTTTTTTCATTGGAGAGGTGATGAGACTGAGATACAAAGGAATCTGATGATTTTGTGATACATCATTTCAGGTGAACGAGCAAATGAGAAAATGACAAAACCAAGTAACTCTCACTCCCTAGCACCCTGAGTCCCCAAAACTGTCCTTTACCCTACACAGAAGCTGAGGATTCCTAAAGCAGCCTTCCTTCAGACTAGAGATATTGCAATTTCTTTGCTTACTGATAAAGTGAAACATTAAAAAAAATAGAAGCAGTGGATATTTATGAAGTAACTGTTTTGGCCAATAAAATTACATTCAGAAAGACATCAAAAAAATCATTATAGCACTAAATGGGTCTCCATGACATAAGAGAATGGGAAAAACAAAATGTCTAGGATTAGATGATGGTTTTTGTGGTGCTAGGATTCACATGAATTATTCTGCTGTTCAATATAAGAGGTTAAAGACTGTGATGCATGTGAAGCAAATATGCTGCTTCTAAACTGGCAATGACTTGAATTTTTTTTAAAGAGGAGCCTGGGGTTTCCCTCTTCGCTTTTTGCAACTCTAGGGACTGCCATGGAGGCAGCCCATTCAATCTTCCTGACTTAAACATCCTTGCAATTGCTGCCTCTTGGGTCTCCAGAGCCACAAATCAGGCAAGAGTGGGTCTGGTGCTGCCTGCTGATGAGAAAATTGCTCACCTGGGGACGAGGCAGCCCTTAGTAATTCATAGTTCTTAAGGTCCCACAGGAGCCTAGAGGCTTCACTTTGGATACCAAAAAGCTGTAATATACCAATGGGTGTATTAATGAGTTGTTAGCCTATGTATGTTCAATTAAACATGTGTATATTTACATATAGTACTGTGATACTGATTATCAAGTACTACAAATTAAGTGTGCTACACTAACACCTAATACTATTTTTTAAATAAATTTTACTAATGCTGATCAATCATTTTGATCCCCTCCATGACTTTCATTTGGAAGCAGATTGCAGGCCCTTTACAAACTGGGGTATTACTAGGACAAACTTGGGAAGCAGTTTCAGAAAATAGGAATTGAAATTTGTAACCTTCAAAAGACAGAAAATAGAATGATCTCATGGACTTAGGAGGGAGGGTGAAGGAGACACACACGCCAAGTCATTCATGTATCCATCCATTCATACAGCACATATGTACTGAGCATGCCCTCTGTTCCAGATGCTGACATTATGTAGGTGAGGTGGATGCCTGTCCCTGCTTCCATGGGGTTTATGGTCTGGCGGGGCAATCACTACAGCACACCAGTTAAGCAATTAAAAGAGCAGATGACCCTTTCAAGCAACACACTGAGTAGGCACTGTGGTTATACGCAGAACAGAGACTTGGCAATTCTTAAATTGCACTGCTGATCTATAATTCAGGTATCCCAACTGCCTTTCACAAGCAAAAATAAAATTACCATGTAGAGGAGTTTACAAGTTTGGAATAAAAAGTTGTCTTTATTTTGTGTGGTTGGTTTAAATGTTTGGGCAGAACTCAAGGCCAATGTTCACTTTGCTATGTTGTGATTTCTGTACCTTGGCAAAGCAAGGGATTTTTGTGGGTGATCATTCCTCTGAATATTTTTTTCTGGATTATACGTGCCACCTACACTGTCCTTTCATAATTATTACATTCGATTAATTTTTATTTTTAAGTTTTTAACATATATGATACATTTTCTCTATTTAGCTATGAACTTACTTATCATGTATCCCATTATTTATAATAGCATTATGTAATATATTCATAGCTTAAAAATACCCTTCCCTTTCAAATGTAATTGAATTTGCTAGTATAAATATTTTGGCCTAGGGAAAGCATTTCAACAAGCAGGTGGCATTTAAGCAATTTTATTGAGATGGCATGAGCCCAGAAAGCTTGTTGGAATTTACAGATATGACTTGATTTATCTTTTACTTTGTAAACCAGGACCAGGAAAACTACTAATTAGAACCATGACTCAAAGCTATAAGGAGTACTCATTGATTCAGATCATGAAAAGACAGGGATGATCAAAAGCAAACATCCATCTCCCTCTTTATCCAGAGTTCAGGGGTTAAGTGCTATTTGTCTGAAGTCTTTGGCATTAACCCCATCTTTGTAACGAAGAAGACAATTAACATCTCTATTCATCCACTGTTAGGAAGTAGTATATTAATTAGCAAAATCACTCAATTAACAGCACTCAGTGAAATATACCACTTGTTTCTAACCTTTCCTCATCTATTCGAACACATAAACAGTTGTCACATTGAAGAAAATGTCTGAAACCCCCAGGTGTGCACTTAACTTTTGTTTCAGCTGCACTGAAATAGGTATTTAAAATAAGGGTTGGTCTACACAAGGTCACTTGGCCTGTTGGGACTTTATTGTTAAGCTGGGAGTGGTACTGCCCACCCAGAGTGGGGCTGGATGAGTAAATGGAATATAGCACAGCAGCAGTTCTCATAGTGTGGTCCCTAGGCCAACAGGACTGGCAGCCCCACCGGGGAAGTCAAATTCTCAGGTCCCACCCAAACCCACTGAAAAAAATAAAATAAAATAAGGGCTGGTATAGTATGCATGTATGGACATGACTAATACAGGAGATATATTTACTTTTATTACATCATATAATGTGTACTTATAAATGTGTATACACAGAAATATCCTCTCCTTTTATACATTTCTGAGACTCAGAGAGGTTAAGTAACTACCTAAGGGCACATAGCTATAGTTAGTCGGAAATCTTAAATTCTAAATTAGAGTAAGAGTATATTCAAAATCTGGAAATTTTTTTTTTTCTTTACCACTATGCTAGGTGGCCTCCCAGGAATGCATGAATGTCACAGAATAAATAGATGTAGTTAAGTATTTACATACAGGGTTAGTCATCTTAGCATTATTTAAAACATGAAAAATTAGAAATGGCATAAATGTCCAACAGTTGTAAAATGGTAAATAATTTATTGTACAAGGGAATATTACTCTACCATTAAAAATCATGTTTTCAAACAACAGAACCATTTGAAGATACTTCTAATGTAAAGCATGGAAGTAAAGTCATTCATGTATCATGCAACAGCTAGATGTGACGCTAGGGATATGATATATATAAGATGGAATTACTATCTTCCAAATGCTCATTAGTGGGGGTGATCTGAAAAATTCATCACAAAATGTGTGTGAGAAGTGCTGGAACCAGAGGGGTGCAGATGGGCAGAAGCCCCACCAAGAAGGAGGCCACTAACTCTTCAGGGGGAAACCAGCTAGACTGTAAGCTCACTGAGGGCAGCAGCCCAGTTTGTTTTCTCCCCACTTTTGAAACTCTTAGTTCCATATTACAACAGAAGCTCAATGAATGTGTATGAAACAGTTGAAGTTGAGGAAGACAGAGTTGAGAAGGTCATCATTTAAATTTACATAACCAATGTAAGCATTTTTCACTGGGTCTTCTACTCAGAAGAGGTCCCATTTTTCCCTCCAATAGTCCACATCTGAAGACAAGACAACTCTTAAGAAATGTGTCAGAAGATCCAAAAAAGCAATGATTCCTTCTTCCCTCTTCATCTCAGATCAGTCCCCGAGGCAGGGAACGTGTAAACACTGTGGCCATCTGTCCTGCTCTGTCTGATTGCACCCATTGATATCAAGACCTTCTCCTTGTTCTATAAACCAGTGGTACTTATGGTGCCCCCTTTTCCCAATTAAATAACACTTTTTTTTTTCTCTTGCACACCCAGTGTTGACAGTCTGTCCTATGCACGCCAACAAGGTTCCTACTCCCAGCCTTTGCTCACATCATTTTTAGCACAAATGTCTTCCTCTTTCCTTTGTTCCAACCTGTTCCATGATACTCACTTTATTATCAAGCTTAAAAATGTCCACAGTATTGGACCCACTGCCAGAAATCTACCTTACTGATTTATTTTCAGAAGTTCATCAAAATACTCACGTGGTGATATTATAGAGCTTTATCTGTAAATTAGAAAATCTGGGAACAGCTGAAGTAGATTTAAAATAAGACACATCAATATGATGAAGTACCATGCAGCCATTAGGGATTGCCATTTTCTCTCTTTGTGTATTTTGAATTGAATTCTCTCATCTTACCCAGGTCTGGTTTGCACTGGTTAGCCCCTCTCTCCCTCCCTAACTTTACCTCTGAACTCTTCCCACTATCTACCCTCTAGTGTCGCTAGTCTTTTTTTTTTCTTCTTGGATTATGTCCATACCATTCCCACCATGAGATCTTTACACTGACTCTCTCTCCATGGTGGATTCTTCCCTTTCACCTCTCAGTTTGGGTATCTTCTCTACAGAAAGTCTCATACAGCCACCTAATCCAGAGATCTGCAGACTTTTCTGGTAAATTGTCAGATAGTGAAGAACTTGGGCTCTGCAGGCCAAGAGGCAATGTCTTCAATGCTTTGAGCAACTGTTCTTATGGAAAGCTAATGATCTCTTCCACATTTAAAAATGTAAAAGCTCTTTTTAGTTCATGGTCCATGCAAAACCAAGATGGCAGGCAGGAATTGGCACAGACCATCGTTTGCTGATTTCTGATGTATTTTTAAGAGACTTCTCTGGTCATTCTTGATCACCAGTACCTTGGTACATTTTTATCGTAGCACTCATTATTACTACCTACCATTTTACGTGTTTGTTTATTGTTTGTCATCCCACAGCAGGGCAGTAGCATCACCTGCATTGCTACATGCCTAGTACCTATGAGACTGCTTGGCACAGAGCAGTTGCTCAACAAACATTTGTTGGATGAATGATTACATTTCAAGGCAGGATATATGCTCTCTGGGGGGCAGGGCCTTGACAAAATTGTCTCTGCATGATTCATATTACTTTATCTTGAATTTTTGTTCAACGAATAAAAGACCTCTTCAGATACAGCCTGTGCTATTGTGCTTTTGTATAGCTCACTTCAAAGAAATTGCTCTATTTTCAAAGGAAACAAGAGCAGAACTTTTGCCTTCATGAATTTAACATTTGTGGCCATCTCTTTTGCATGTGACACAGCAGTTCATGACATGAAATAATTTGCAATTTTTCTGAAAGATTAATTTGAATCCTAGAGGTTGGTGAATTAGTCTCAGTCTCTTAAAGGCTACTGGTGCCAGAAGCCAGTGTGCAGTCCTGGACATGTGCATTTTGGTGTGGGGTAGGGCTCACACTTAGGACCTCGTGTCTGTATTAACATGAACATTTTTTTCTTCTGCCAGAAAATAAATGATGCCTGAAATGAAGACAACTTCTGGAATGGTGAGGTAAGTGAAGGAGACTAAAAAAGTATTAGCTCTAAGCCAGAAAAATAGACCTTTCTGTAAAGAGTGAAATGTTAAATTCATTGGTGACTAGAATCTATGATATAAACAAGCCAGCCATATGTTCTTTATGAAAATCAGAAAAAGCAAAATTTGTGAAATGGATTCACTAAGTGTTGCAGCCAGGACAGAAGCTGATCATCAACTGAGAGTTGGGTCATTTACATGTAATTTTTCAGTTATATGAAACTGTGTTGTATAGGGAAAATGATCTGTTATGATCGTCTTTATGAATTTGCAAATTTTCAAGGAAATCTTCCTTATGAGTTAAAGAATTTATTATTGAACAAGCTCACAGAGAGTAGGCATCTTCACAAACAAGACACAGAGATTAATTTATAAAGAATAATTAATTAGATAGGATAGTAACACTAGCAGAATTTAAAGGTAGAGGATGCTCCATCCTGTAGTTGAAGAATCTGTTTCTCTGCTCCCTTTAACCCCCTTCACTTCTCATTCTCATCCCTGTGTACCTTAATCTGTTCCTCTCAATTCTCCTGCCGGCCATTTTCCTCAGAAATGTTCTACCATTAACAAATGGCTTACTGTTTAATGTTCTCTCTGAAAGTTCAGAAAATCACATAGACATTGTCTAATTACTAGTTTGCACAGTATGACCAGTGTCAACATTGTTAGAATTTGCATAATTTCATGGATAGAATCTGTTTTACTTAAATACCATCAGACTAATTTACTCTGGATCAATGGGCAAGATGATAACAATTACAAATGATGGTGTGGACAGAGCCTGTTCTAGGGGCAAATCTGTTTTATGTGACTGATTGCATTTAGCAGCATGACATTTGATATTAACTGGTAAGCTTCATCCCTGGCATTCCCTTGCACCTTTCCCAAATTCAGATAGTGATATGCTATTGGCTAATAAATAATAAGATTCCCTTACCATATTTGCACCAATTGGTTTAAACTTAGAGAATAAGAGTACAATTCTAAACTTTGGCATTTTAAAAGCAGAAAACCAAGCATAAAATCTTTTGATAGAAAAATATACCAATAGGCAGATTTTCTTATTCCTGGAAATAGATAAAAGTTGTCTGGATTGGGGGATGGAAAAGGATAGTTGAAATGAAAGCAAGAGAGTTGAGATAAGTGTTTCAGAATACAGTTGTTACCCTGATGCCAGACTGAACATCCCTGGACGGGAATAAATGGGAAGAAAGAACCCATAGGTTCTGGGGAATCTTAAAGGCAAAACCTCTGTAGTCCTTTCAGAACAGTGCAACCCTAAGTGCTCTCTGCAGGAGAGTGTTGGACCACAGATTATCATTGTGACAAAGTAAGTACAGAAATGGAAACTAAGCATTAGAACTTTTATAGCAATTTGACACTTCTGCAACATCCAAACACACAGTTTCTTTGTTTCATTTTTCAAAAGTATTGGCCCCACAGTGTTTGGAAACTACAAATTGGACGTGGCTGAGACAATGTTTTCCAATGTATCTTTCCCCTTATCATCTATCCAAGTAGATATCAACTCTGAAATATCCCCCAAATATATCCCAAATGCAGTCTGTTCTATCCTTCAAGTTTAGGCTCTCATTTTTTACCTGGAATGGCCAGGTAACTGTTTCCTTCCTCCTTAAGCCTCTTCACTCCTCTTCCAACTACACATTGTATTGACTCCAGAGCAATATTTTAAGATGCAAATGTAATCAAATGCCTCCCTGTTTAGAATTCAAGATTGGTTTTCCACTAGCCACAGATTGAAGTACATATTCTTGTGCATAGTTTTCTAGGTCCTCCACAATCTGTCCCTTTCTATTTTTTAGTTTACTCTTCTACTCTCTGTGGTCTATGCACTATTCATATCAAATTTATTTGGGTTACTAAACCCACCCTACTTCACCTCTGCAACTTCACACATTCTGCTCCATGCAACTATAATGACTGCGTTGCTCCTTGGAAAAACCCTTCTTTACTGTCAAATTCACTCAACAGAATGAAATTGGGATTGGGATAATAGAAACAGAGCAAAGTTTATGGGGACGTCTGGGACAGAAGTAAGGGGTGAGTATGTCAGGACAAGTCAAGGGGTTAGGGCTTCTGAGCCAAATGAAAAAGAAGGCATGGCCCTGGGCAAGCCCAGATCTGGAAGACAGAACCAGGGCAAGAGCGAGTTGTGAGTTTGTTCTCACTCATACTATATGCTCATGTCACACCACTGGGGACCCACTTCAGATTGTCCTCACTGTGAGACCTGGATGGAGGGAGACTCCACCCACTGAGGTATCACCGGTACCTACTGCAGGGGGTTGGCCACAAAGCAGAATGATACATACACTTCACAGGCTTCTGCCAAGAGTCAATATACATTAGTTCTAGTCACTCTTCATTGGCCAAAGTAATTCAAATGGTTTTATTTGATTCCAAGGGGACATGTAGACTGCCATGTACCCAGGAAGAAGAAAACTATAAATATAAATGAATAGCACTAATGACTACCAAGACTTCAGCAGGAAAATTAAGATTTTTGTTAAGTGGATTAAATGTCAAAAGTTTTCATAGCTGAAATTAAGCCAGTGTGTGTGGGAGAAAGCGGAGGTCCAAACGCCTTCAGAGCATATTAATGTTAATATCATCTTATATATTAACTACAAAAACATTCTTTTCTGGCTTATTTACTCCATTGTATATTTGGGTAGTGAATACCTTTTCCAAATATTTGGCAGTGGGAAGTGGAGCAGTTCTGCAAAAGACTTGGACGTTATGAACATCTTGCGGAATTGTCAAATCAAGGTTTAAAGAAAATTCAATAATGTGAGATGTAGCATTTTTATGACAATAAATGTCATCAATTCTTATGCATGGAGAGGCAGCATGGAAATAATATAACCACGTTGGAAACTAATGGTGGTTAGGATACTGAATAAGGATAAACTTGGGTCTTTGCATGTGTTTGATATGAAGCTACATCCTCTCCTTGTGACCCCTATGTAATTTTAACCACCAGAACTGGGTCCTTTGTTACTATGTGTAAATGTCTCTTGTGCTATAACCCCCAGTCCAAAGGACAATCAATGTATCTGCTAGAAAACCAGAGGGTAATTTGCAAGGGCTCTAAGCCCACATCTCTTTTTCACTGTCTTGAACCCACAGTGGGCTGTTCACACGTTATAAGACAAATGGCCTCACGCATCACCACTGCCACTGGATGAAGAAAGGCTTCCAAGACTTCAGGGTTCATGCTAATCTTCATGCTCTTTCTCTCTGGTTCACTTGGGAGAAGTGAACTTCTCTCTTCTTCAATAGAAGGAGATGAGTGGGGGCATTAAAGGCAGCAGAGCTTTTTGCCTCTATCCAGGAGCTGAAAAGGAAAGAACTACATTCTGGGGCTCATGTTTCAGTGTGGTGGAGTGGGGTGTGCCCATTTCACATGCCCTCCCTTGAGCTTTTCTTTGGACATGTCAATAACGCTCAAGGGATCCAGCATACTCACTGGGGGTAAGAGTTTGAGATGATTCCAAGTTTCGTCCATGTGCCTCCCTGTCCTGTGGCAGTGTACATGAGGGAGGATATGGACCCAGGGTTCTGGGCAGAACTGAATGGAGTGTTTGTAGATCAGTGACACATTTGACCATACAGTTGTCTATGTTAACTTTTTTTAGGAGGGATATGTCTTCTGATCAGTTTAGAATCCCAGTGAGTTAAGCTTACTTCCTTGGATTCATTCTTACACCTTAGGCGATTTCATTGACTTTTAGTTCTCTAAATTTAACAGGGAAGAGTCCATGAAAGTCTGCCTTACTGCCAGAGGAGAAGGTTAAGTAAACAAATTTTAGTGAATTTACTGTTGTTTTTTTAGCCAAAAAAAAAAATCATAATACCATAAATCATACCACCATAAGAAATGCCATGCTGTGCCAAACCAGCGGTGCTTCCAACCAGCATCTTACCCTTGGCTGTGATTCTGACCATGTTTGAGGAGCTTGGAGAGTAGTGCCCCTGCATTAAGCCAGTCTCAAATGTGCCAAAATCATTTTAACTTAGGGAGATTTCATTACTATCTACTTATTCTGAAATCATTTTATGGGTTCATGAAAGTGGAAAGAGCTTTACCTAAATTCTCCTGAGATGTTTTTCCATTTGACCATCCTACATTATCTTTCCATATATAACAAAACAAGCGAGGGTTATGTGACTTGTAATGTTCTCGGCAAAGGGGAGAAGGGTCTACTGAGTTGGGAAGTAGGTGTCGTATTTTCTTTGTTCAGTCCTCTAGGTTTGTGCCTCTGCCTTCCCCCGCTGGTTTGGGCCCTGGAAGGCTGGTCTCTGTGGTCTACCTCAAGCACTCTTGCTTGTCCTCTGATCTCCGTTAGGTCTCAGCCATAGGAAGCCCTGACAGGAAATCTGAGTGTAGAAAGAGAGAATGGTGAAGATATTTATTCCCCTGGTAGCCTGTCTTCATGATCTGAAGTTGGCAGGGGCTCACAGGTCACGCCGCACAGCCCTCTCACAGCGCCAGTGCTCACTGAGCCCTGGAAATGGACCCCACAATTTGCTCTTTTAGTGCTGGGCTCAGGTTCTCTCTGTTGCTCCTCCCTGGGTGCTGCTTCTTCCCTTCCTTATTACTCTACTCTGCCCAACCTTTTGCAAACATGTGATATAATAAGTTCTCTTCAACTGCTTTTTCGAATGAGCCAGCAGTTCTCTGCTAGGCCCCTGACTGATAAGGGTGGTTTGTACCTCATGTCTGGGTGTGATGCTGTTTGTGGCAGGTGCAGAGAGACCCAGCGGCTCTGATGGAGCTAGATGGCTCTTATGTCCCAAAGACTGACTTTGATGAGATCCACAGAGAATTTGCTGGTGGAGGTAATTCATGGGAGTGTTTCTCCTCTTTGCCTAGTAGGAGGAAGCATATTTAGTGCCTTCCTATGTGCCAAAAGGAAATTGAAATGAACATACCCTTGGATGGTGTATTAGTCTCCTATGGCTGCTGTAACAAACTACCACAAACTTAAGTGACTTAAAACAACACAAATTTATTATCCTACAGTTCTGGAAGTCAAGAGTACAAAATGGGTCTTACTGAGCTAAAATTAACATGTTAACATGGCTATGTTCCTTAGGGGATTTTAGGGGAAAAACCATTACCCTGCCTTTTCCAGTTTCTAGAGGCTGCTGTATTCTTTGGTTCATGGCCCGCTTCCATCCCCAAAGCCAGCAATACCCAGCTGAGTCTTCCTCACGCTGCATCACTCTGCCTCTCACCCTCCCGCCTCCTTATCTCACTTGTAAGGGCACTAGTGATTACATTGGTCTCACCTGAATAATCCAGGGTAATAGTCCCAGTTCAAGGCCAGCTGATTTGCCACCTTAATTTGCCCTTGCCATGTAGCACGACATATTTACAGGTTCCGGGGACTAAGACATGGACATCTTCAGGGCTGTCACTCCTTTAACCAGACAGAGCTTGACAGTGTAGAGGAGATGCAACTCTGTAAAACCAAACATTATGCTTTCGTCACCACACAAACACAGAGGTAGTGTGAGAAATATTACTGAGAAGTTGAGGAACCTTAAATTAGAGAGTGTGGGTTCTGAGAGCTGCTCCACCACCAGCCAGCCATGTGACCTTGAGAAAATAATTGTACCAGGCATACTAAGCTTCTTCTAACAGACAGTGATTGTTTTGCTTAATAGGTAAGAAAAACACATTTTAAATTCTAGTGCTGTGAAAGAAGGCTAGAATTTTTGTTACTTACTTGTGATTTTAGTGGAAAAGACTCAAAACTTATGATAGATGTGTGCCAATATCTTTCCAACACTACCTGTAATACCTTCAAGGCATGAGTCATGGTGACATATTTATGGGACTAAAAGTATTGGCACCACTGACTCTGACCTGTGAGCTTTTCCTGTGCAACCTCCATACTGACCTACATTGACTTTGCTAGAAACTTGGTCTGCATTTACTCAATGAGATCATTATCTTTGCTTAAAACCAGAACATGCCGTTAAAATAAGAATCGGCTGGTTTGAACTTCATAATAGAAGATTTTCCAGAGTTTTAAGGATGAATTCTTACCTCCAGCCTCTCCAGAAGGAACCAGAACGCACTGTGAAAGTGTGAAAATAATAAAACAAAAACAATCCTAGAGCACCCCAAGGAGGAGGGAGAAGTACTTTCTGATTCTGTTAACACACCATATGTGGATTGGCTGATGTGACATTATGGCTCTGATACCCAAAGAGCTGGGACCCTTGATCAACTGCATTGAAAATCAGAGCCATATTTTCTGTGCTGAGATAGATGCTGGGAGTTTGGAACACATACATTTTCTGAAAACATGATATCAGACCTGTTTCCCCAACCACTTATTTTTCCCATCCAAAAACCATAGTAATAACCTTTTCTAACTACATAAAAATGACATTCTTGCCAAAAAATTGCAGTGGCATATGCTAATTCATTGCTGTATGACTTGATATTGCCTTAGAAATGAAGTCAACCCTGAAACAGGGCTTGCCTTTGAACCTCTGAACAAATTCCAGCAAGGAAGGTAAGAGGCATGGCCTGTGTCAAAGCCCAGGACCCCACCTCCTGGCCAACAATCCTTTGAAACTTCTTGTCAAACTTGAGGTAAACAAGAAGCCACAAAGAACATAGGAGACGAGAAGAGGCACATATCACATGTATGACATAAACATATTCTGGGGATTGACATATAGACATGTCACGACTGGTGACTAAGTCCTTGGAATTTGGAGATAGTTGTATGACCCCTATGTAGCTACTCTGCTTTGAGGATGTTGTAGGTTTCCCTTCCTTGGGTATTAGAAAGCAGAATAGATTCTCACCTTCAAGGATTCTTTGAATGAGGCTAGTCCAATTTGGACTTAAAATTCAACCCATCAATACATATGTAAATAGTCTTGTGCATTAAGTGATATGGGGATAATACAGTGGAGTAATTCACAGTCACTGAGCCTGTCGAGAAGATGGGGAGATAAGAGGTGGACATGAATGCATAACAATACAAGGCAGCACTGAATAAGTGCCTGTTAAGACCAGAACTTGTGTTCTTCTCTTATCTTGTGCTGTTAATTGAAATGCCATCCATCCTTTAAAGCCATTATCCAAGAAGCCCTTTATGCTGCTGAGCAGTGATATTTTCCACTTATGAAGCTTCATGGCATTACCTGTGGGTTTTATGGAATTTTAACATTTATTTATGTGTATATCTTAATTTCCTTACTCAGTGGTAACCCTTTTGGAGGCCAGGCAGTAATATTAGATAATGCTGTTTCTTCACACCATCTATTTCATGCTTCAACTATGATAGGAGTCCAGTAAGTATTTGTCAAATGAACAAGTGAATGCATAACTTATTGTCAAATGAGTAAGTGAGAGGCATAAGAAGAACTTAAGAGTATAATGCTTGGGATGGCAAGGAAATGTTTTATGAAAAAAGCAATATTTAACTCCTTGTGGTATCATTGTAAGAGTAGAATCCTTGCTAACATGACTTCATGGTATATGAAAATACAAGATTTACACATCTCTGAGGAGATATCCACGGATAGTATCATGTTCCCTCTCTACCAAGACCTCCTTCCTCCTGCTCATGTGCACAAAGAACAAGGATTTCTCACAGGGCTTAGAACAGTGCCTGGCACACAGAAGGTGGTCAGTAGAAGTTGAATAAATGATTGAAGTGCTTTGATGAAAAAATTGTACTCAAATATATATCGTCAGTCAACAATTCTTCACTTTAGTAAGAACAAATGAGATGTATTAAGACCTCTGTTGTAGGACATTTCACATTTATTTTCTACTGTCAATGCTGTGAGGCTGATGCTATTCCCAACATTTTTATAGATGAAACCCGGGGCTCAGTGAGATTGCAGAGGGTACAAAGTAAGTAAAAGAGAGTGATTATAATCCTAGGCTTACTCTTCATGTTCTGTCTATTATGCATAATATGTGGATAAAGCAGATGACATAGGTATCCCTCCTTGTGTGATTGGTTTATACTTTCAAACAGCATCATTGTTCTCATTTTTTTAAATTTATTTTTATTTTTGAGAAGGCATCTCTAATATTTATTGATCAAATGGTTGTTAACAACAATAAAATTCTGTATAGGGGAGTCAATGCTCAATGCACAATCATTAATCCACCCCAAGCCTAATTCTCATCAGACTCCAATCTTCTGAAGCATAACGAACAAGTTCTTAGATGGTGAACAAATTCTTACATAGTGAATAAGTTCTTACATGGTGAACAGTACAAGGACATTCATCACAAAAACTTTTGGTTTTGATCACGCATTATGAACTATAAACAATCAGGTCAAATATGAATATTCGTTTGATTTTTATCCTTGATTAAATGTGAATCCCACATTTCTCCCTTTATTATTATTATTATTATTATTTTTTAATAAAATGCTAAAGTGGTAGGTAGATGCAAGATAAAGGTAGAAAACATAGTTTAGTGTTGTAAGAGAGCAAATGTAGATGATCAGGTGTGTGCCTGTAGACTATGTGTTAATCCAAGCTAGACAAGGGCAATAAAACATACACGGATGCAGAAGCTTTCTCTCAAAACAGGAGGGGGGTTGAGGTTGTAAGCTTCACCTCTGTTGATCCCCAATTTCTCACCTGATGAATCCCCTGCGACTGTGCCTGTCTTAGGTTGTTCCTCCCTTGAGGAATCTTACCCGTCTCTGCCTAACCAGTCATCTTCCAGGGCCATACAGGGAAATGTAAAGTTGGTAAGTGAGAGAGAAGCCATATTGTTTGAAAAGGTTAGCTTTTTACTTCTTTGCAGATTTATGCCCTGCAGCTTCTATGCCCAGCATTTGTCTTGAGGTATCTTTACCACTTGGAGGAATTATGATACTCAGTGAATTTGACATGAGGCACGAATTCTATTTAAGGGTTGTAATTAGGAAGGAAGAAGAAAAGCTGTAGAAGTAGCAGGCGGAAGAAAACATGGGAAGATTGATTATGTCTTTGACATATCTTCTTGTAGAGTAACTTCGCATGTATAGGTTTTAAACTACTAATTAAATTGCACACACATATTAACATAATAGGAATACAGTTACATAACCAAAGCAGATCTATAATTACCAGCCATCTCCAGTGAAGCCAAGAAAACCAGTTAGGCACCTTAGGCATTTGCGAAAATTTGTCTATGCTATAATGGATATTGTCCAACTGTACTTGAACAGTCTGGGAGAAATCAGACAAATTAAAACAACCCATTCCTGGGAACTGTTCACATCCCATATGTTCTTTTAACAGTAGATAGTCTGTAGTTGTAAGATTTTGGAGCGCTACACCTTCTCCTAATTCTTGGTTGAGTTTCAACAGTATAGATCCAGTCAAATTTGTTGTTTTACTGTATGCACAGGCCAGCTTAGATATCTCCTTCTTCATTCCCATGGCAAGTCCAGGAACCAGTGGGATGAATGCAGCTACAACTGCAGCATCGCCTGGATCTTTGTTGAAGTTTTTGGTGATCATCTTCTGGTATGAGTCTTCCAGAGAGTGCTGATGTTGGAAGTTCTTTTTCATATCGTATCTTAGTTCATTTTCTGGGTAGCCAAATTTGGCTTTGATCCTCTGTGTAAACACAAACAGACCCTTTGCCCACACTTTGATAAGCCCTTTATACCATTGTGTAGAACTCATTGGAGGTCACCACACAGGAACTGCTTTTTTTTTTTAAGAGAAAGGAATATTATCAGAAAAGTGTACCTCCATAGCTGATCATCTGACACCCTTTAAGTGATCAAAATTAAGGATATTTAAAGCATGCATTAATCGTTGATTTACAGTTAGTTTTATCCTATCAGGGAGTAATCCCCCTTCTCTTTCATTCTTTTTTTTAATCTTTAATCTACACTTACATGAAGAATATTATGTTTACTAGGCTCTCCCCTTTACCAGGTCCCCCCTATAAACCCCTTTATAGTCACTGTCCATCAGCATAGCAAAATGTTGTAGAATCACTACTTGTCTTCTCTGTGTTGCACAGCCCTCCCCTTTCTCCCACCCCTTATGCATGCTAATCTTAATACCTCTCTTCTTCTTCCCCCCCTTATCCCTCCCTACCCACCCATCCTCCCCAGTCCCTTTCCCTTTGGTACCTGTTAGTCCATTCTTGGGTTCTGTGATTCTGCTGCTGTTTTGTTCCTTCAGTTTTTCCTTTGTTCTTATACTCCTCAGATGAGTGAAATCATTTGGTATTTCTCTTTCTCTGCTTGGCTTATTTCACTGAGCATAATACCCTCCAGGTCCATCCATGTTGCTGCAAATGGTAGGATTTGCCATCTTCTTATGGCTGAGTAGTATTCCATTGTGTATATGTACCACATCTTCTTTATCCATTCATCTACCGATGGACATATAGGTTGCTTCCAATTCTTGGCTAAATAGTGCTGCAATAAACATAGGGGTGCATCTGTCTTTCTCAAACTTGATTGTTGCATTCTTAGGGTAAATTCCTAGGAGTGGAATTCCTGGGTCAAATGGTAAGTCTGTTTTGAGAATTTTGATGAACCTCCATACTGCTTTCCACAATGGTTGAACTAATTTACATCATTCCCACCAGCAGTGTAGGAGGGTTCCCTTTTCTCCACAGGCTCGCCAACATTTGTTGTTGTTTGTCTTTTGGATGGTAGCCATCCTTACTGGTGTGAGGTGATACCTCATTGTAGTTTTAATTTACATTTCTCTGATAATTAGTGATGTGGAGCATCTTTTCATGTGTCTGTTGGCCATCTGCATTTCTGTTTTGGAGAACTGTCTGTTCAGTTCCTCTGCCCATTTTTTAATTGGATTATTTGATTTTTATTTGTTGAGGCGTGTGAGCTCTTTATATATTTTGGACATCAAGTCTTTACCGGATCTGTCATTTAAAAATATATTCTCCCATACTATAGGGTTCCTTTTTGTTCTATTGATGGTATCCATCACTGTACAGAAGCTTTTCAGCTTAATGTAGTCCCACTTGCTCATTTTTGCTGTTGTTTTCCTTGCCTGGGGAGATATGTTCAAGAAGAGGTCACTCATGTTTATGTCTAAGAGGTTTTTCCCTATGTTTTTTCTAAGAGTTTTATGGTTTCATGACTTACATTCAGGTCTTTGATCCATTTTGAATTTACTTTTGTATATGGGGTTAGACAATGGTTCAGTTTCATTCTCCTACATGTAGCTGTCCAGTTTTGCTAGCACCATCTGTTGAAGAGACTGTCATTTCGCCATTGTATGTCCATGGCTCCTTTATCAAATATTGGTTGACCATATATGTTTGGGTTAATGTCTGGAGTCTCTAGTCTGTTCCACTGGTCTGTGGCTCTGTTCTTGTGCCAGTACCAAATTGTCTTGATTACTATGGCTTTATAGTAGAGCTTGAAGTTGGGGAGTGAGATCCCCCCTTCTTTCTTCTTCTTTCTCAGGATTACTTTAGCTATTCGGGGTCTTTGGTGTTTCTATATGAATTTTTGAATTATTTGTTCCAGTTCTTTGAAGAATGTTGCTGGTAATTTGATAGGGATTGCATCAAATCTGTATATTGCTTTGGGCAGGATGGCCATTTTGATGATATTGATTCTTCCTAGCCACGAGCATGGGATGAGTTTCCATTTGTTAGTGTTCCCTTTAATTTCTCTTAAGAGTGACTTGTAGTTTTCAGAGTATAGGTCATTCACTTCTTTGGTTAGATATATTTCTAGGTATTTTATTCTTTATAATGCAATTGTGAATGGAATTGTTTTCCTGATTTCTCTTTCTATTGGTTCATTGTTAGTGTATAGGAAAGCTACAGATTTCTGTGTGTTAATTTTGTATCCTGAAAATTTGCTGTA
Source organism: Manis javanica (assembly GCF_040802235.1). Classification (NCBI taxonomy): domain Eukaryota; kingdom Metazoa; phylum Chordata; class Mammalia; order Pholidota; family Manidae; genus Manis; species Manis javanica. Next base: position 119,355,676 of record NC_133157.1, read on the forward strand.
TTACAATATCAGTTCTAGTAGTTTAGGGGTGGAGTCTTTAGGGTGCAGTCTTTAGGGTGGAGTCTTTTTTATGTACAATATCATGTCATCTGAAAATAGTGACAGTTTAAATTCTTCTTTACCAACCTGGATTCCTTGTATTTCTTTGTTTTGTCTGATTGCTGTGGCTAGGACCTCCAGTACTATGTTAAATAGCAATGGGGAGAGTGGCCATCCCTGTCTAGTTCCCGATCTCAGAGGAAAAGCTTTCAGCTTCTCGATGTTCAGTATGATGTTGGCTATGGGTTTATCATATATGGCCTTTATTATGTTGAGGTACTTGCCATCTATTTCCATTTTGCTGAGAGTTTTTATCAAGAATGGATGTCGAATTTTGTCAAATGCTTTTTCAGCATCTATGGAGATGATCATGTGGTTTTTGTCTTTCTTTTTGTTGATGTGGTGGATGATGTTGATGAACTTTCGAATGTTGTACCATCCTTGCATCCCTGGGATGAATCCCACTTGGTCATAGTGTATGATCCTTTTGATATATTTTTGAATTCTGTTTGCTAATATTTTATTAAGTATTTTTGCATCTATGTTCATCAGGGATATTGGTCTGTAATTTTCTTTTTTGGTGGGGTCTTTGCCTGGTTTTGGTATTAGGGTGATGTTCGCTTCATAGAATGAGTTTGGGAGTATGCCCTCCTCTTCTATTTTTTGGAACACTTTAAGGAGAATGGGCATTATGTCTTCTCTGTGTGTCTGATAGAATTCCGAGGTAAATCCGTCCGGCCCGGGTGCTTTGTTCTTGGGTAGTTTTTTGATTACTGTTTCAATTTCTTTGCTCGTAATTGGTTTGTTAAACTTTTGTGTTTCTTCCTTGGTCAGTCTTGGAAGGTTGTATTATTCTAGGAAGTTGTCCATTTCTTCTAGGTTTTCCAGCTTGTTGGCATATAGGTTTTCATAGTAGTCTTTAATAATTCTTTGTATTTCTGTGGAGTCTGTCGTGATTTTTCCATTCTCATTTCTGATTATGTTGATTTGTGTTGACTCTCTTTTTCTCTTAATAAGTTGGGCTAGAGGCTTATCTATTTTGTTTATTTTCTCAAAGAACCAGCTCTTGGTTTCGTTGATTTTTGCTATTGTTTTATTCTTCTCAATTTTGTTTATTTCTTCTCTGATCTTTATTATGTCCCTCCTTCTGCTGACTTTAGGCCTCATTTGTTCTTCTGTTTCCAGTTTCGATAATTGTGATGTTAGACTATTCATTTGGGATTGTTCTTCCTTCTTCAAGTGTGCCTGGATCACTATATACTTTCCTCTTAGGACTGCTTTTGCTGCGTCCCACAGAAGTTGGGGTTTAGTGTTGTTGTTGTCATTTGTTTCTATACATTTCTTGATCTCTATTTTAATTTTTTCATTGATCCATTGATTATTTACGAGCCTGTTTTTAAGCCTCCATGTGTTTGTGAGCCTTTTTGTTTTCTTTGTAGAATTTATTTCTACTTTTATAACTTTGTGGTATGAAAAATTGGTAGAATTTTGATATTTTGAATTTTGCTGAGGCTCTTTTTGTGGGCTAGTATGTGGTCTATTCTGGAGAATATTCCATGTGCACTTGAGAAGAATGTATATCCTGTTGCTTTTGGATGTAGAGTTCTATAGATGTCTATTAGGTCCATCTGCTCTACTGTGTTGTTCAGTACTTCCGTGTCCTTACTTATTTTCTGCCCGGTGGATCTATCCTTTGGGGTGAGTGGTGTGTTGAAGTCTCCTAAAATGAATACATTGCAGTCTATTTCCCCCTTTAGTTCTGTTAGTATTTGTTTCACATATGCTGGTGCTCCTGTGTTGAGTGCATATATATTTAGAATGGTTATATCCTCTTGTTAGACTGAGCCCTTTATCATTATGTAGTGTCCTTCTTTATCTCTTGTTACTTTCTTTGTTTTGAAGTCTATTTTGTCTGATATTAGTACTGCAACCCCTGCTTTCTTCTCACTGTTGTTTGCCTGAGATATGTTTTTCCATCCCTTGACTTTTAGTCTGTATATGTCTTTGGGTTTGAGGTGAGTTTCTTGTAAGCAGCATATAGATGGGTCTTGCTTTTTTATCCATTCTATTACTCTGTGTCTTTTGATTGGTGCATTAAGTCCATTTACATTTAGGGTGACTATTGAAAGATATGTACTTATTGCCATTGCAGGCTTTAAATTCGTGGTTACCAAAGGTTCAAGGTTAGCCTCTTTAGTATCTTACCGCCTAACTTAGCTCACTTATTGAGCTGTTATATACACTGTCTGGAGATTCTTTTCTTCTCTCCCTTCTTATTCCTCCTCTTCCATTCTTCATATGTTGGGTGTTTTGTTCTGTGCTCTTTCTAGGAGTGCTCCCATCTAGAGCAGTCCCTGTAAGATGCCCTGTAGAGGTGGTTTGTGGGAAGCAAATTCCCTCAGCTTTGCTTGTCTGGGAATTGTTTAATCCCACCATCATATTTAAATGATAGTTGTGCTGGATACAGTATACTTGGTTCAAGGCCCTTCTGTTTCATTGCATTAAGTATATCATGCCATTCTCTTCTGGCCTGTAGGGTTTCTGTCAAGAAGTCTGATGGGTTTTCCTTTATAGGTGACCTTTTTCTCTCTAGCTGCCTTTAAAATTCTTTCCTTGTCCTTGATCTTTGCCATTTTAATTATTATGTGTTTTGGTGTTGTCCTCCTTGGATCCTTTCTGTTGGGGATTCTGTGTGTTTCCGTGGTCTGTTCAATTATTTCCTCCCCCAGTTTGGGGAAGTTTTCAGCAATTATTTCTTCCAAGATACTTTCCATCCATACTTTCCATCCCTTTTCATCTCTCTTCTTCTGGTACCCCTATAATATGGATATTGTTCCTTTTGGATTGGTCACACAGTTCTCTTAATATTGTTTCATTCCTGGAGATCCGTTTATCTCTCTCTATGTCAGCTTCTATGCATTCCTGTTATCTGGTTTCAATTCCATCAATGGCCTCTTGCATCTTATCCATTCTGCTTATAAATCCTTCCAGAGTTTGTTTCATTTCTGTAATCTCCTTTCTGGCATCTGTGATCTCCCTCTGGACTTCATCCCATTTCTCTTGTGTATTTCTCTGCATCTCTGTCAGCGCGTTTATGATTTTTATTTTGAATTCTTTGTCAGGAAGACTGGTTAGGCCTGTCTCCTTCTCTGGTGTCTCTGTGATCTTGGTTTGCCTGTAATTTTGTCTTTTCATGGTGATAGGAATAGTTTGCAGAGCTGGGACTAGTGTCAGCTGGAAGAACTTCCCTTCTTGTTGGTTTGTGGCCTTCCTCTCCCCCTTTGCAAGGTGCTGGGTTCTCGCAGGTGTGAATGTGGTCTGGATGTTGTCCTGTGTCCTCTGGTCTTTATTCTAGGAAGCGTTGTCTTTGTTATATTTTCATATATATATGTGGTTTCGGGAGGTGATTTCCGCTGCTCTACTCATGCTGCCATTTGGCTGTGCCTCATTGTTCTCATTTTTAACCTTGCCTGCCATGAAGTAAAAATTTTTTAGACATTACCTTTAAGAGGCTATTGTGGCCTGCCTTTGAAGGCACTTGAGTATTCCATTTCACCCAAGCCCTCTGGGTTCAGAGAAGTATTCATGAAATTGTTCTATCTTTTCTCCATTATTTTTGGTTTTTATATTAATACATCCTCTGGTATGATACACACACACACATACACACACACGTCCATATATGTAAAATAAACTAAACTCAGTGCTGCTTGTGCATCCGGATTGGCTAGACCAGATGGAGTGATTTATGAACTAGAATTGAAAATCAAAGCACAAGTGCTTTTTAAAGAGGTGGAAGTTTAGAAACAATTGTTCATGGCCAACTTAGCTTTAATTCTAAGCAGGGTTAGGTTTCTTTTTAAGCCATGTTTGATGATGCAATGTTGGAATCTCTACCCTTGAGCTACTCTGTCAATATTGCCCTGACAAAGGGGAGCATAACTAGAGGTGAGCCGTAGAGTTTTGAAGGAAAAATTAACTGTTATAGTCACAGTAGAAGTGATAGTTGATTTTACTTTTGCTTTTTAAGAGCCTGTATGCGAAAACCAAGTGATGAACATCCCTTTGTTGAGTAGGTTCTGGGAGCCCCTAGAAGAACAAATACTAAAGCGTAATACCTCCTAATTGTCAAGTGCTTGCTAGGAGCCAGACTTCATACTCTAGCTATCTCATTAATCTTTAGGATAGACTTACACAATCAGCGTTACAATTCCTGTTTTACAGAGGATAGTAAGAGCATTATGGTCACAAAACTAAGACACAGAGGGGCTAACTTAAAACCCAAATTTGTAACTCCAAAACGTTTAATTTATTGCAACACCAATTCTTAACTCACTACCAGGAGTTTAGATTCATAGGAAAACAGGTTTCTCTGTCACAGACTAGAGAAGGAAGGGCCTAGAATACAGCTCAAAATGAGGAAGCTAGTGTTCTGCAATAAGGAAAGCTTGGGGATATCCAGTGCTTGTTTTCTCTTTTCCCCTAGACCAGACAAAAGGTGTCACACAATAGGACAGTGTAATAATGGTGAAATCCATATGGAAAGCATTGTGGCATTATACCTTTTATATAGGATTTGGATCTAGAATGTTTTAGAGGTTGATTTCTACTTTTTTCTGTAGCTATGTCATCTTAAGCAAATTATATATCCTGTTTACCTGTTTCTTCATCTACAGAAAGAGAGTAATACAATCTGTCCTTATTATATGTAGATTCTGAATTTCCAAATTCATTTACTCACTAAAGCGAATTTTGTAAACAATCGGTTGAAGTATGAATGCCATATAAAAAGCTGTACATAAATTGATGTATATATCTAGGTGTGTTTGGGGCTAACTACACACCTACTGAAACCATTACCACCATCAAGGCCATAAACATATCCTTATACCTCCCAAAGTTTCCTCCTACCCTCGTTTTTGTTGTTATTTTTTGTAAAAACACAACATAAGATCTACCCTCTTAGCAATTATACAATAGAACATTGTTAGCATAGGGACTGTATGTATAGTCAATCTCCAGGACTAACTTACCTTGTTCAACTGAAATCTACCCTTTGCCCATCACGTCCCCATTTCCCTATTGTCTCATCTCCTGGCAACCACCATTCTACTTTCTTCTTCTATGAGTGTCTATTTTAGATTTCGCATATAAGTGAGGTCATACAGTATTTGTCTTTCTCTCTGACTTTTATCACTTAACATATTGCCCTCTAGGTCCATCCATGTTACAAATACCAGGATTACTTTTTCAAGGTGGAATAATATTCCATTGTGTATGTATGCTACAGTTCATTCATCTATCGATGGACATTTAGGTTGTTTCCATATCTTGGTTATGGTGAATAATGTTGCAGTGAACATGGGAGTGCAGATATCCCTCTGAGAACTTTATTTCAGTTCTTTTGTATATATACCCAGAAGCAGGACTGGTGGATCATACAGTATTTTTATTTTTAATTTTTTGAGGAAATTCCAAACTATTTTTCATAATGGCTATATCAGTTTACATTCTAGCCAGCAGTGTTCAAGAGTCCCCTTTTCTCCATATTCTTGCCTATATGTTACCATTTGTGTGTGTGTTTTAAATAATGGCCATCGTAACTTGTGTCAGGTGATGTCTCATTGTGATTTTGATTTACATTTCTCTGATGGTTACTGATTTTGAGCACCTTTTCATGTACTTGGCTTTAGTATGTCTACTTTGGAGAAATGTCTATTCAGATTCCTTTGTCCATTTTTAAATTGGATTATTTGCTTTTTTTTGTTATTGAGTTGTATGGGTTCCTTGTTTATTTTGGGTATTAACTTATCAGATATGTGGTTTGCAAATATTTTCTCCCATTCTGTAGACTGCCTTTTCATTTTTTTTCATTTCCTTTGATATGCAGAAGTGTCTAAGTTTGATGTAATTTGCTTACTTAGTTTTGCTTTTATTCTTGTGCCTTTAGTACCACAAAATCATTGTCAAGACCAATGTCAAGGACCTTTTTAACCTATGTATTTTTTCAGGAGTTTTATGGTTTCAGGTCTTTAGTTCAAGTCTTTGATCCATCTTGAGATGATTTTTGTGTATGGTATAGGGATCCAGTTTCATTCTTTTTCATATACATATCCAGTTTCCCCAGCACCATTTATTGAGGACACTATTCTTCCTCTATTGTGTATTCTTGACACTCTAGTCAGAAATTAGTTGACCACATATGCTCTCCCTTCTGTTCCATACATTTATATGTCTGTCAGTATGCCAGTACCATATACTAGTTTGATTATTATAGCTTTATAATATGATTTGAAATCAAGTTTTGTTCTTCTTGTCCGAGATTGTTTTGGGATTGTTTTTCTATTTCTATAAAAATGCCACTGGGATTTTGGTAGGGATTGTATTACATCTCTAGATCACTTTGGGTAGTATGGACATTTTAACAACATTAAGTCTCTGAATCCATGGATACAGGTATTCTTCCATATATTTCTATCTGTTTTAATTTCTTACATCAATGTTTTACAGTTTTCAGTGTACAGATCTTTCATCTCCTTAGTTAAATTTATGCCTAATTATTTTATTTTTATTCATATTACCCCAAAATGAATGCTTGTGAGGCTTTAAGGTCACAGAAGTGCAAATAGTATGAGATGTTCAATGTGGTAGTTCCCTCCCAGCTGAGGGTGGTGAAGGCAATACTCTACCTTCCTGTTTCAGCTCTCATACTGTAAACAAGTGTCCTCTGCTTGGTCTACTTAGTGGCCAGTTGGCAAGTTTTTCCACATTGTTTTGTGTGTGGTTTTTTTCTTTCTTTCGGTGGCTTTGCTGTTTAAAATGGCCCCTAAGCATAATGCCAAAGTGCTGAGTATATGCTAAGTTATCCTAAGTGTAAAAAGGCTATGGTATACTTTACAAAGAAAATATGCATGTTAGATAAGCTCTGTTCAGAAAGTGTATTGACTATGACTTCAGTGTTAATGACTCAACAATATGGCACACCCAGGAAAAGGAAGAGGAAATTTGTCTATCTGTATATAAGGCCACTCCGAAAAGTGCAGATATTATCTATAGATGTGATGAAGCTATAGGAAACATGGAAATACAGATAAATTTGTGATTCATGAGATGAATTTTAAAAAGCTTAGTCCCAAATATTTCTGTTAATGGTTAAAGGATGCTCCCCTATTATTAAAATTACTCACTTAAATTATCATTTTTTTCTCCTAAAGAATTTATAAGTCACTAGAGCAGTGAATTTATTAGATTAGTTATTCAACATCCAGCAGAGAAGAGTCTTTGGGGACTAGATTATAGGAAGGATAGATTCGGGCAAATATCTCGTTCAGTGTCTCTGAGTAGACTTGTATCACTCATGGGGTGGTAATAGGGAAGAAGTAGATTATGCAGGAAAGCCCTGAGTGCCTATTAAAGGTTAGCGCAGTTCAGGATGTGAAGAGAGAACATATAGGTGGATAGTAAGAGTCTAAAAGGATACATTTACTTGTTTGCTTTTTTTCACAAATTTTCCCAGAGTCTTGTTGAGGATTACAAGAAATTATTTTATTGATATGCCTCATACCATAAAAATTCAGTCCATTTGGCTCAAAATAATAGTTGTGGTTATTTAGAATTTGTGCTAAAAGCTGTTTGTGTTTCATCAAATTGCTTTATATTCATTAATTGAACAATTACTCAAACTGAAAATGTGTCTCTTAGGAAAATGTTAAAAAATAGTCATAAAGAACATAATCCTCACTAAGAACTATTATTCCAAGTGTGACAAGCTTTGTTTTGTCTTATAGAAAACAGAGATGTGATTTGGTATTAAGTCAAAATAAATGGGTTATGACACATTCCACCCTTTAAAATATTCCAAGTCTGGTGGGATAAAAGGAGGAGATCTGCAGATGGTAGGCCGAGCAAAGGCATCTAATGAACCTAGCGTTGCTACATAGCAACAGCATTAGCATTTCATTTGCTGGAATGAATTATTGGAGTTTTTCACTTTTTCAAAAGGTTTGTGCACTGATCTTTATGCAGCAGTGTAACTAATGATTAAAAATGAACAAAGGCTTGAAAAATAGGACTTATTAACAAAGGTTACAAGACCTGAAATGATTAAATCTGGGAGAAGGCTGGTGGAGTCATTTAGTCAGGAATTTTCAGAGCCTGAATGAGGACTGTCCAGAAGATAGTAACTGGCTGTTCTTTTTCTCTGTGGAATATATTAATAGCTCTCAAAAGATATCAACCTGAGCTACTATAGGAGTTACTGGGGTGAATTATGAGAAAGAACCTCCTCCCTATTTTGACAGGAAAAATTAAGATAATTTAGCAAAGATGTACAAACTCAATCCCCTAAGAGTTTTTCTTGACCCTCCCCCTAAATTAAAACCAATTCTCTTTTTACTGAGAAATATAGGAACAGTCTTGTCTGAAGATAGGGGACCAAATGATGTTTTGATGTCTGTTTTCAATAGGTTTGGTCATTTCAGTCATTGCAGTGTGCTCAATATATAGTGTGCTATATAAGCCTACTACTATTCTAAGAGTGTATGCCTTTATTCTTTTTATAAGAAATATCTCAAATTAGAGGTTGAAATGTAAAAATAACGATTGCCTTAGCCCTAAGGAATTCTTACAGCATATTCATTTTTCTTGCCCCCTATAACTACAAGTTCATTATTAGCAAAAGCAATTTTATTCATATTTCCTTTCTTGCTTCCTCCTCCTTTGTCCCCCTCCTTCTTCCTCTCTCCCTTAATCTAACCCATGCAGAGTGGCTACTTGAGGGAATGGTTTTATGAATAAAGACTACATCCTTTACTCAAGAGCCTTGGTGTGCGATTATAGATTAAAGCTTTCATTTTGAAAGTCAGAGCAATATACAGCCATAAAAATAGCAGTAGCAGCATTATTTTAATTACTGCATGTGGAAGCATAAGAAGATTCAAGACAAATACAGCACTGGAGCTTACAGGCTTTAAGAGCTGCACTCTGGCTAATTGCACCAGTGTTCATGCTGTGGCCAAATGGCCACCTTTGGGGGAAAGTCACAGAGGTTATTCCTTTGTCAGCTATTGGTGTCACTGAGTCTGTGCTCCTCATCATCCCTCTGTTCTGTTGTCTGGTTTTGTTTTAGATCCCACAGGTACTCTCTTCCCCACCACATACTGGCACTGTGACTGCCTCATCCTTCCCTACAAGCATTTACCACATAGTCCTCAGTTGCTGTTTCCAGGTAAGCTAATATGAATACCCCATGCAATATTTAGGACCTACATTAAAAAATTACTTGTTGTTTGTCTGAAACTCAAATGTAACTGACATTTGTTCTGTAATTTTATTTGCTAAATTTGGCAACCCCATATCTAGATGGCATTATGATTAAAAAGATGGTGTTAAATGTGACTATTTAAAATGGATGGTGTCTGTTGGAAACCCACAGTAGTGAATACTGAAAATTCTTCAAACACAGCAATATGGGACAAACAATGTTTGGCTTAGAAGGAGTTAATGATTTAAGGGTGAGCATCATGTAATAGAGTAAGAAACGGCATGAGCTCAATTTTGTTGCCTAACCAAAGTGATCAGGAAAATAAAATGTGTAGACTGATCTATAGTTTTGGTATGGACCATAGATTTTTTTTCTTAACAGAATAAGAACGTTGTGATTGTTTGTTTTTTTGAACCTATGAAACTAAAAAGAGATGGTTTTGGAGGACAGGTGACTCTCTGTGAGCCAGAGTGGGAAGGATACATGTTGATCACTAAATGCTCTTGCCTGGAGTGATGCAAGTGGGGTATGTATCCATTTTTGGTAAATGTTCTGTATGTATTCAAGAAAAATATGTGTTCTACTGTTTTTGTACAGAGCATACTTTAAATGTCACTTAGGTCAAGTTAGTTGATGGTGTTCAAGTCTACTGTAGTCTTGCTCAATATATACTTGTTCCAACAATTATTGAGAGAGGGTGTTAAAATATCTGATTATACTTTGGATTTCTCTTCTTCTGAAGTTCTATCAGTTTTTGCTTCATGGATGTTGAAACTGTTATTAGAGGACTAAATATTTAGTATTGCTTTATCTTCTTGATGAACTGACTGACCCTTTACCCTTTACTTTTAATGCAATGATCTTCTTTTTTTCACAAAACAACTTCATTTTGGAATGTACTTTGTCTAATATTAGTGTAGCCACCAGCTTTCTTTTTATTAGTTTTCAGATTATATCTTTTTCCATTCTTTCATTTTTACTCTATTTTTGTCTTTAAAGTATATTTCTTATAGGCAGCACATTGTTGGGTTTTGTCCAGCATGATAATCTGTGCCTCTTAATTAATTGTGTTTAGATCAGTAATATTTAGTGTGATTACTGATGTATATTTAGTGTGAATATTTAGTGTGACATGATGATATTTGGGCTTATCATCTTGCTAAGTTTTTTCTATATATGCCAGTTATTCTTCCCCTTTTCCTTTTATTCTGGCTTCTTTGAGATTATATTTTGTAGTGCCACTTAATATTTTTGTTGCAAATTAACTGTAACTCTTTGTTTTATTGTTCTCATGATTGCTTTAAGCATATATCCAATTTAGTAGAACTCTCCTTGTTGTTGCCCAGACCCACTAAAAATCCTCCCAGGTCAGTGCCTTGCTTTCTTGGTCCCTCCTGACAGAAATGCTCTCTTGACGCATATATCTGCATGGCTTACTCTCCCATTTCATTTGGTCTCTACTTAAAGACCAGTTTTTCAGAGAAGGCCTTCCTGACCTCCACATCTAAGGCCACTCCCAAAACCTGGCTTGTCACTACTTTTAATCCAGCTCAATTGTTCTTCATAGCCTTTATCATCTCATGATTTATTTGTATTTGTTCATCATCTCTTTTTCTCCATTGGGCATGTAAGTTTCATTAGTGACTTTGTTCACTGCCTAATTTCTAGTATGTAGAAAAGTGCTTGACATATTAAGCCCTTAATATCTATTCGTTGAGTGAATGAATGAAAGAAAGATTCCAAGTTGGGAGATACCTAATCTGCTGCAGTATCTGATCACCAGAATGCATTTGCCTGAAGTAGCTGGAGAGATGAGCTCACCTTCATCTCAGTTACTGCTCTGACTAGTCCTCTCAGAGGTACCATACTGGAAAAGGATAACCTTTCTAGTTAGAAGAGGAACACCCACTGGTGAGGCAATTGTGAGGATAAAAGTGTTTGCAGGACATTTTGGAGCTTCTTCCTGGTGTCTTTGCACTGTGTAGCTCCCAAACCCCACTTCTTTCTTCTTTCATATACATACTCTAGATTACTTTTGTCACAAGTTTCTCAACCCCTCAAAGTGCAAACTTCTGATCTTCAGTATTTCAAGGTCAAGGACTATTTTTCAGAAAATAAATAAATAATGATGTGTATGAGGGAGAGAGAGAGAGAGAGAGAGAGAGAGAGAGACATAGAGAATGATAAAATGTAGTATTTTGGAAATCTGGATGAGCAACCATAGGAATTCTTCATATTAACTTCCACAACATTTTTTAAAGTCTGAAATCACATCCAAACAAGAAGTAAAGAGAATAACTTCAAGCATCTTCTCTTCTACCTCTTTCTCTAATTCCTCTACACCAGTAGGGTCACAAGTCCTGTTGTTTCTAGCTTGTCATCTGACTTTGTAGCCATTGCCTTATTTTATATTCTTAGGGCTGTCCCCCACTTACTTTTCATGCTGCTCTCATATCCTTCTACCTAGAATCTTGCAACAGTCTCTGGAACTGGCCTTCCGAGGCGGTCACTCCTGGCTGACGTCTACTCCTCAAACAGCTACAGGAATGCTTGGCCAGACGTGCAGGTCTAATCTTATGTCTCTTCTGCTCGTGAGCCTGTGCTTTCTCCTTGTTGCTCACAGAACGGAGTGCCAGCTCTCAGCTTCACAGCCCTGCACACTTAGCCCCGAACACTCTGGTCAGACATAGTTCACCCCCTGCCCCTCCGTATCAATCCCATTTGATTCCCTGACATTCCAAGAACACACCCACACTTTTCTGTTCTATTTGCAGTCTCCCATCTCTTTCTGTTGAAGGACTGACTTCTTCAGATTTTACCTCCTTTTGATGTCTTCTCCCTAGAAGTCCAAGAAAACCACATGATGGTGTTAAGTTGGTGAGCGATTATGTTCAGAATAGTTTAGAAATGTTCTGCCACTGTTGAAACCATGCCTTTTCTTATATCCTGAAGTAGAGGTGCTTATGCAGGTTTCTATATTTAACAATCCTACTGTAAAATATTGTCACAAGCACCCTTTCTATAGGACCTGCGATTCACACCCAGCATAATTGTGGACTGGCTAATTTAAAAGTCAAAGAAAAATATTTTATGAAATTTTTGTGTGTTGACTACTCTAATTTTTTTGGTCACAGATTCCAATCACTGGAATCAGATATTGGAATACATCTGTTTTTGAACAGTGCAAAAGAAAAATACATGGTGATTTCTAAAATCTTTATCAATTTTCTTGGCTATAAAGATTTTCTGTTGCCTGAAATCTGTGTGAGTGATAGTAATTTAATGAAGATTCAAAACAATGTGACATAGAACAATTGTTGACATTGTACTGTGTGGTTAAGAGCTCCAATGTTGGATGAAATATTTTGAAACGTTCTATAAGCAAGCATATGTGACTTGATTTTGTAAATTCTTGCCCTATGCAAATATAAGAGTTCCTTTCTTCTGTTTTATGATCTGTTACAATAGCTTTTGTGAACTGAAAAATAATAGTGTTTAAAAATCCACTGAAAGTAAGTAAAGATCCACTTGTTTTTTTTATTCACTCTTCTTGAGTATTATTGTTCTCTTAAAATTAGTAGTGTTTTTCTAATACATTTATGAGATGGACATTCAATTCCAGGGAAAATCCATTTTTATTCTATTTATTTTATCTCAAGAGACTTAAGATTTCATTTTCCCTAGTTATTTGGAGGTCTAACTTAATTTTCAAGCCATTAAAGATTATTTAATTTTGTCTTGGGCTTTGTCATGGAAAACTAAATTCATGGCTGTTTTTAATCACTCACAAATCCTGTATCTCTTCAGTCCTCCTAAATTTTGAAAGATTCCAGAAGTCTTTGGAACTCATTTCCATATATACTCCTGACCATAATCTGTGTGAGTGGTCAGTTCTGTTTACTGTTGCTGTGTTTCTCCTTACAGAAGGGGTCAGTGTAACTCCATAGAAAGGGCCAAGCAATGCCCAAAGGGCAATAAAGACATTCAAGTCTGTGGGCACTGAGACAGCCCAGCATGGATGGACTACAGACCCTTGACATGTACCTGTTAGTGACAGTTTCACTGGACTCACACAGTCTAGGGGACTTTTATGTTTTTGGAATCCTTAATTGCCCGGGGATATCTCAAGGACCCTTTCTGGGTTTTAAACACATAGAGATTCCTTGAATATGACTCAAATAACTTACTCCTAAAACTTTCCTATAGTAACTTCCCTATACTTACCTTGTTCCTCCCTCTGCCCCGGTTCCACTTTCCTTGTCAGTTAAGCTTTGAACCATTTTTGCTTGAGGAGTTGGAGTAATTTGGCAGCTACTTCACAGTAACAATAGGAAAGGGCCTCATGTGTGTTCACGCCACTTCAGTTCTTATCTGCTTGCCCTTATGGGATCACACTCAGCCTGTTAATTGTACCTTGTTCTCACCAGCTACTTGTGCCATTGTAATAATTGATTTCTGCTAATGAAGCAAGAGTATATTTTAATAGCAGTACATTTATTTGCTGAGACAAAAAATTCTAAATTATGTGCTTTATGTCCCAGAAGTTATACAGAACCACTCTTATTAAATATTATACATACATCATAGTATTCTCCACAGCACTTTTCACTCTGATTCTTTTACAGTCTTTGCTCATTACAGAGCAGTCTAATCACTCCCTGCTTATTCCTTCCACTGTGGGCTTGCCACTGCCTGCACAGGCTTGCTCACCAGCATTCCTGCAATCCCTACACTCTGATTTGCAAACTTTTAAGCCAGTTTGGGCTTCTAAGAATAGTTTGCCCCAGGCACAGACAAATCCCTTCTCTAAGATCTGAGCCTGCTTACTCCCCAGTGAAAGAAAACCTTCTTACCTAGAAACTTAGCAAGGACTACCCTCTGACATTCATACTTAGGCCAGCAGTGCCATTCTTCTTCCAGTCTCAAATCTCAGAGTCCTTTTGATTCTTCTTTCTTCCCACACTCCATTTCCAACCATTCACTAACCTGGACTTCAAGCATGGAGCTGAAAAATCACCATAATGGAAATTGAAGATATGGTCTGATCTGGGCTCTAGGTCTAAAGAACTGCGGGCTTCTGCTTTGCCCATTCATCTTCCTTCCAATCATAGGTGCCCAAACCTTTTCTCCCAGGCTCTGCTCTTCGCCATGGGCCACGCATGCCTCCTACTGGACTAGCACACCGCTTGTTCTGAAACACAAGCATCACTCAAGTGCAGGCAATTTCCAGGATAGATGCTCTATATAAATGCTGCAGAATGCAGGTACAATTTCACATGCTAAGCAGTTCTAGTCCTGAGATGTTGTATAGGAAAGTCCATAGTTCTTACGGAAGAACTGAGATAAACTTTCTTCAGTTTTCAGAAAAGCATTCTGGTGATCAGATACTGCAGCAGATTAGGTATCTCCCAACTTGGAATCTTTCTTTCATTCATTCACTCAACGAATAGATATTAAGGGATTAATATGTCAAGCACTTTTCTACATACTAGAAATTAGGCAGTGAACAAAGTCACTAATGAAACTTACATGCCCAATGGAGAAAAAGAGATGATGAACAAATACAAAGTGCTTTAGAAAAGGGGGCTATGATTTTACTTAAATTGCATACAAAGTTTTGGACTTATTAGCCAACATTTTAATCAACTTCTAAGTTAGGACTTCCCATGTGGCATTATATTGCTTCTACAATATTTATGGTTTCTTTGTTGAAATATTGTTGAGAATGATGTTATTACTTCATGATAATCTCCTGTTATCACCTTGTACTTGTTCCTATATTTTCTCTCCTCACATAATTTTTAGTGCAATTCTGAACTTTTATCTTCAATTTTTATTGAGCTAATAAATAAGCAAAGTACATAAAAATGAGAAAAGACTATATGTAGTCATATATGTATATATGCATATGTAAAAACTATATGTACAATATCTAGAACTCAATTCTGATATTAATGAGTTGGAGTAGACACAACAATAAAATATATGGGTTTTAGTATTTCTCAGTTATTCTAAAATTGAGTTCTGCTGGACACTGACAAATTTTAATCTCTGATAGACAAGAACAGTTAATATAACTTTCTCTGTTCAAAAATGATGTTTAAATAGAGAATTCTAAAGTACTTTTCAACTATATTAGCATAGCAGAAAGGTGTGTCTCTTTTTGGAGTACTATGATCTTAAAAATTTGTGTGCAAATTAGTTTTATTTAAAATACCCAAAGAACTAGTGGTGGAAGTATAAATTGTTAAGCTCTTTGGCAATATCTGGTAAAGTTGAAAATGTGCCTGGCTTACACGGCCCATCGCATTCCTGGTTTAGCCACAGGGAGACCTTCTCCCAAATGCATTTTTGTAGCAGATACACATACTTTTTACTAGCTGAGGAAATAAAAACTAACAGATACTGAATATGGATATTAGTTTTTCAAGTACTTCACATCCATAATTTTGTTTAATCCTATTGCAATTTACCACCTTACAAAATTCTTGTTTTAGTTACAATAAATTTGAGTTGATTTTCCTGAAGGTAGAAGTCCAAGAATCTGCTCATCATCATAAATTTGCTTTCTTATTTTAAGTATTTATACTTACTGCTTTTTAGAAGTCTCAGTTTATTGGCTAACATTTCTACAATGTTCACCATAAAGCTGATGAGGCCATCCTGACATTAATGTAACCCTAGTGTCTCACTTTTAAGAGATTGTCACTTTGGGGTCCTTCTTTAGGTAAACAATTGCAGTTCAGAGGAATAAATTTAATAAAAATGTGTTGTACCTACATGAAAAAAGGTGTATCATTTAGTCAATGGGCAAAAATTAAGACTTGAATAAATGGGACCATATGTGAAATTTACTCTGTGCAAGTAAAAATATAAATTCCCTTCAAGGTAATATGTATTTGTTGGCATAAAATTACAGTGGTTTTTATTTGTTAGATAATGAAAAATTTTATCAAAAGAAAGAACATTTGTAGATATTTCTGAGTGTTAACAAAAGAAGACTGGAAGATGAATAACTGAGTCAGATATTAAAGCTTGTTCTAAAGTTATAGTAATTACAAGTATGATAATGATTCTATCATAGAGAGTTTAATGTTCCTTTTTGCAGCATTCTAGCCTGGGGACTCAAGTTTGTCTTTCATATCACACTTTCCATGTTTCATTCTGCCCCCTTTTTATTTATTTATTTTTCATAACCATTTTCCCCCTGATATGTTAGTTATCTTATCATATTTCATCTCTTATTTGATAGTCATTGTGTTTTTTTCTTGAAGGGACACATCAATGCTGTTTACTTCCATTTCCTGCTCTAAATCTTTTAAATGTATTTTTTCTTTTCATCTTAGTGCGATGTTCTAATTTTTTGTTGTTGCAGATTCCTCTCATAGGTTCCATTTATTCTGTTTTCTCAGTTGCAATGGAAGAATGTAAACAGAATAGTACTTCTGTTCCCAGATTTCTTTTTACTGTGAGAATCTTCCTATAAGATTTTGTGACTGATGTTTTGTTGAGGAACATTTTCAGTAATAGCAATAAAAAAACAGGTGGGAAAGATCCAGAGCCATAGGAATTCTGGGAAGGAAAACTTAGTCTCTTACGGGTTTGATCTGTGTTTTTACAAATCCCCTTTTTATAGCCAGGTTTCAATTTTGCCTGTTTTCCTTGTCAAGTATGAAGTGTAACTATGTTCCTCCAAATGAGTCTTACAGAGATTCTTTTGAAGCACATAGACATTTTATCCCATAAATATCTTATACATGGGATAAATACATTTAAACTTTTTAATCATATATGTTTTACTTCATCTATGTTACGATTATCAGTATACAAAGATTAGTCTAGGCAATGTTAACTAACAGTTATTGACTGTGATTCCATAGTCAGCACTTTCTCAATTCATATAATAACCAGTAAGATAAGTATTACACTTCCATTTCATAGACAAGCAAAATGAGTTTTCAAGAATATAGAGGAATGTGTTTCTAATACACTAACTTACCTAGATGCAGTCTGTAAAAGCAGAAAAATTTTCAAAGAGAAAAATGTAATTCTCTCTGAATTTTCAAAAAAAAGAATATAATTTTACAGATTCCCATAGAAATTGAATTTAACCTCTTAGTGAAGGCCTGAATCCCTTTTATAGCATCCCTGCCAAGCAGTCATTTCAGTCTGCTTGAGACTTTCCACTAACGGGGAACATTTTATCTTCCAAGATATCCTATTGATCTGAGAGTAGTTTGAGTCAGAGTTCTCAGTCTCATCCATACATTATGGGGTTCCTCCTGAGTAGACTTTGGAACTCAAGTTATTAATTTGAATAATGCTGTTACCTCCTTCTCCAGAAACAAGTTCACTAATGAAACTTCAGTGTCTGTATGGGTTCAGGCAGAAGGACAGCTATGATGGTAAGTCATTGACAGTTGTGACAGGCCACAGTGGCCACCTAGAAGCTAATCTTTCTCCTTGGTAGAGCCTGTGAAGACTTGGTTGAACAGTATTGGAAAGCTATGACCAGCTCTCCTGGTTTCAGCAACTAGGATTGCTCAAAGTCTTTTCACCTATAATTTCTGAGCCTTCTGTTTTGTCCTAGGTCAGTACATTGTGGGTATGTAGCTCAATTTTATGCAACACTCTCTTACAATTTGGGTTTAGTTTTTCTCCTAAAAGCTACATTGTTTCTCCTTATCACCTTGCTTAGATACATTTCACTTTATTCCTTCTCAATCTGCAATGACTTCATTCAGGGATTCTTAATACATATTTGCATCTTTGATGAAAACTTCCATTTGCCAAGGGAAGTCTCCTCTGTCTTAAATATTTTAACATTCATAAGACATATGAAAGAAATGTCAGACCTCTTGGCTTGTAAGCTCCCCAGTTTCAGACATTTCAGAGAGATCATATTTAGTTTATGATTTTATGATTTCTAAGGAAGCAGAGAGTTCCTTGAGAGTAGTTGTCAAGTCTGATAATTCTTTCCCAAAGCCAGGGCAAGTTCAGTCCTGAATCCAGCACGTTTTTTAAATGAACAAGTAGGTTCTAGTCAATTCTTTGTCTTAATATTTGCATTGTGGTTTCGGGTGGAGGGTTGTTTTCAATGAAGTGGTAAATAATCTGTTCTTATAAACACTGCTGAAATGATGTCTTGACAGGAGAAAGAGATGAGAATGGGTAGGTGTATAATGGCATGGTGGTAGATTGGAAGAGAGATGAGAGTTAAATTGGAGAACTGGAGTGAGCATGAGGGAATGCACAGTCACTGTTAGGATAGCAAACAGAGCTGACGGCACCGGGAGTGGTGGAAAGGAGCACACAAGTAGTGGTGCTGATATGTGTGGGAGAGAGACAGGTAGAAATGGGGGCATTAGTGAGGGCAAAAGGATAAAAGTAAAAGGGTATTGAAAAGGAAACAGCAGAACAAACCCAAGTGATCTGAGAAACTCCTTGAGTAAAGTAGAGTGTGCAAAAGGACAAAGAAAACATGTGACCGGTGCTGAAATCCAGAGCCAGTGGGATGGGCAGTGATACAAACCTCCCCGCACTGCCTGCTTGTGAAAGTAATGAAGGAACGTACAGGGTGATTGTTGTAAGTCAGTGGAAGGATAAAACAGAATCAGCAAATGTTTCTTTAAGGAAATTTGAGAGGGAAATATACAGGACAAAAGTTGAATATAGTAAAAAGGAAGTTGGAAATACAGTTGGAAATAAAGAAGATATAGAAATATGATGACAATTGATAAAATGGACTACAGAGTAATGCCTTAGTTAAAAAAAATACCTGTGAATTTTCATTATTTATTTGCTCTGTCATAAAAGATCTGGTAAAAATGAAGGTCTCAGAAATGAGGGTACAATAGCTCTGTGAAACCAGCAAATACATATATAATGTGTGTGTGTGTGTGTATACATTTAAGACAAAATAGTTCCATTTTCCAGTAACAAACATAAAAATCAAAGTCACTTAGATCAGTGTATATGTTTCATGAATAGAAAATGACAAAATTGTGAAACAGTGGTGCCTCCCCCCTGACCTGGGCATCCTCTTCTGTTGAACATCCAGATCCTCCTAAGATGACAGCCAGAGGGTCTTGGATACCTTTACTGACTGCTAGACCACTTTGGGTCTAGCACTGGAAGCAACCCAAAGTGTTTGTTGGTTTTAACATTTAAAATCACCAGGACCAAAACATTCTTACTTTTGGAGTTTAACTGCCAATGTCAGCTGTATAAATCTATAACTTCGCCTCTCAAACATCGTTGCGCTCTCTTCCTCTTGTGGATCATTGCACTTTTCCAGTAGAACTTGAGTGCCTGCCAGTACAGCATATTCTTCCCTCCTCCAAATATTTAAAATATGATCTTACTCTGTGAAATCTTTCCAAGCACCATCAAGTCTAATAATCTTAAGCAGTTCTTTTTTTCCTTAACGCCTTTCCAGTGCATCCTGTATTCAAATTGTGCAAGTATGTGACAGTTCACCAGAACCCATTTTATATTCCTAATATCTGCCTGTAACATTTGAGTTCTCTAGAAATTAGGGAAATGAATGTGCCACTTACAAAATCATAGACTGTTGGAATTGGGAGGGAATTTTAGAGATCATCTAGTCCAACTTATTATGAGTCATTTGTTAGCAGCTCCAAGGGACTCATTCACAACAAGGGATATAAACAATTAGAGCCTCTTATAAAATCTAGAGTAAGAAAAATAAGGATTCCCCCAAGGAAGGAAATGAAGCTAAGTACGCTAATTTGGACAGATGCTTGAACAGCATCTCCAACACATGCAGGCACAAATGCACGGCTATGTTGATTCAATACAGTAGATGAGACTTCAAATCAAACAGAGACACTTATTAAGCATAGCATCATGATTAAGATATGCCTAAGGTATCAAAGAACTGAAACTGTTCCAGAGATATGAGAGACACAGAATCTATCTCATAGAGAAAAATCATAGTCCAGATAGACAGTCATTTTTCTTCTTCTAAGTCTGTATTTTAATGAGCTTGGTGCTCATAATGTTCCTAAGGATTATATCATTGAACAGGTTTATAAGGCAACTTAAAAAACACCACCATCCAGTTTATATGTAAAATACTTGCTAATATCTTGTAGAGCTCATGGGTAAGAAACTGGCTTCCATGGTTCCTGCTGAGATCATTAACATTTAATCAAGTAAACAATTATGTTTCCCCACATGAACTTGACAGTAGCCTGGAGCTAAGTATGGTATTATAGTTCTGATCAACAAGGTTGGGTGTGGAGGAGGTCTCTCTGAGCCTTTTCCTGCAGGCTTTCTTTGGGAAAGTGCTCCCAGGGTCTACTCCTGTTATTAATTTTTAGTTTCATATCACTGTGGTCAAAAGGTATTTGATGTAAAGTAGAGTGTTTAGTTATCTTAAATTTATTCAGATTTGTTTTGTGGCCTAACATAGGATCTTACCTGGAAAATGTTCCATGTATACATGAGAAAAATGTGAATTCTGGTGCTGTTGAGTGGAATGTATTGCATATGTATGTTAGGTCCATTTAGTCTAAATTGTTTTTGATTTTCTGTCTGGATGATCAGTCCATTATTGAAAGTGGAATATTGATGTCCCCTACTATTATTATATCACTATTTCTCCCTTTTGTTATGTGAATATTTGTTTTATATATTTAGTTGCTCTGTTGTTGGGTGCACATATACTTAAATTGTTATAGCCTCTTCATAAATTGACCCCTTTATATAGCGGCCTTTTTTGCCTTTTGTGCAGTTTTTGGCAAAAAGCCTGTTTTGTCTGAAAAAAATAAGTCACTCCTGTTCACTCTTGGTTACCACTTGAATTGAGTATCTTTTTCATCCATTCTCTTGTGGGCAACATATTATTGCCTCTTTTTTTTTATTTAATCTATTCAGCTATTCTGTGTCTTTGACTGGAGAATTTAGTCTGTTAACATTTAAAGTATTTATTTTATATGAGGACTAACTATTGCCATTTTGTTAATTGTTTTTGTTAGTCCCTTTCTGCCTCTTTCTCTCTTGCTGTCTTTCTTTGTGATTTTATTTTATTTTATTTTATGGGTTTTCTTTTAATAGTGGTATGGTTTAATTAATTTCTCTCTTCTATGATTCTGCTCGATATTTTTTACTTTATATTTACCATGAAGCTTATATAAAATATAGTTAAAATAGTCTGTATAAAGCTGATAACTTCCTTTCAATTGCATACAAAGTAGATACACTTCTACTTCCTCTCCATTATTTCATTTTATTGATGTCACAATATACATCTTTTATTGTGTATCTATTAATATTATTGTAGCTATAGTGATTTTTAATACTTTTGTGTTTTAACTTTTATATCACAGTTAAAAAGTGATTTATGTGCTGCCATTACAGTATTTGAGTTTAGTGAATTTGACTACATACTTGTCTTTACCAACCAATTTTATATTTTCATATTATCATTTAGCATCCATTTGTTTCATCTTGAAGCACTCCCATTACCATTTCATGTAAGGAGGTCTAGTGGTGATGAATTCCCTTAGCTTTTGTTTGTCCAAGAAAGTCTTTATCTGTCCTTTATTCCTGAAGGTCTGTGTTGCTGGGTGAAGTATTCTTTGTTGGCAGTTTTTTTTTCCCAGTACTTTGACTGATCATCCCTTTTTTCTCCTGGTCTGTAAGGTTTCTGCTAAGAAATCTGATAGCCTTATGATTGGGGGCAGGACATAGTTTCCATTTTATGTGGTGAGTCAGTTTTCTCTTGCTGCTTTGAAAATTCTCTATTTGTCTTTGACTTTTGAGAACTTGGTTCTAACGTGTCTCTGTGGAATCTTCTTTGTGTTGATCTCCTTTAGGGACCTCTGATCTTCATGACTCTGGATGTCTATATTCCTCACCTAATTTGGAAAGTTTTTAGCCATCATTTCTTTAAATAAGTTTTAGTTCTTTAAATAACTGCCCATTTGTCTGTCTCTGTTCCTTCTGGGACTCATGTAATGTGTATATTGGTTCTCTCAATAATGTCCAATAAATCCTCTAGTTTTTCTTCACTCTTTTTCATTATTTTTCTTTCCTCATTCATCTTTCTTGGACAATTTCAAATGATCCATTTTTGAGTTCACAGACTCTTCTGCTTGATTGAGTCTTACTGACGTTCTCTGTTGCATTTTTTACTTTGTTCTTTATATTTTTCAGCACCAGAATTTCCATTTGGTTCTTTTTTTATGATTTGTCTGTCTGTTTGGCTTCTCATTTTGTCTATGTATTTTCCTGATTTCACTGAGTTGTTGGTCTGTGTTTTCTTGTAGCTTGCTGAGCTTCCTTAGAACAACTGTTCTGAATTCTTTATGAGGAAAGTATTAGATAACCATTTCTTTGAGGTTGGTTACTGAAAAATTATTGTAATCTTTAGTAGTACCATGCTTTCCTGATTTTTTTTTCTGTTCCCTAAAGTCTTGCATTGCTGTCTTTACATTTGAAGAAGAATTTTCATCTTCTAGTCTTTACTGACCAGTTTTGGGAAAGAAAGATCTTCAGCAGTCAGTCTGGATAGAGATTCTGGGGGTCTCTGTGGAATGCTGCTCCACTTCTTTTGTTCCTGTTTGGGGGGAAAGTTTTAGGATTATGTGCTTTACCACAGTCCCTCAAAGCTAGGCAGTGTGCAGAGAGCTGTTTGTTTATGTTCCCTGGGGCATTTCCCTATAGTTTTCAAGGTTATGCATCTTCTTTCAGTCCAGTAGAGTTGTGTGAGCTCCCTGCATGTGTTTGCACACCATCTGCAGAAGTTTTCACATGTTGTTTGTGAGAGTATTTGCAGGACACCAGCTATGGGAGTAGAGGACTATGCAATGCAGTGTTGAGTGTGTGGGGGCTATTTGAGGGAGGAGTCCACAGGTGATATGTCTCATTTGTTTCCTGGATGGAGTCTTTGAGGTGGTTAGTAGAAACTGTGGCCCTTTGTTGAGTTCTGTACCTTGGCTGCTGTTAGCCCAGCTCAGTCCCTGCTCCTAGCTTCCTCCAGTCTATGTTCTGAGTGGGTCAAGAATAAACTGGACATCCTGTGCAACATCCTACACCACTGAGAAAGCCAGGTTCTACTCACGCACATATTCTCACTTTCCTCTGTGGGAGAAATCAGAGGCAGAAAAGGTCTCTTGACCCTGAGCCTTTGAGGAGGAGTGATTGATGCAGGTAAAGTGAAATGGTTATTCTCACTCATCAATGTGCCTTCTCTCCAAGATTTTTTTCCTTCAACAGGTGGAGGCTTCTACACCAGGACTCCAAGGCTCCCAGAAAGGTACTCTCATTTGTGGGTGGCTGTCAAAATTAATGTTTCTGTCAGGATGACAGCTGAAAACCCCTATTCCCCCATCTTGTGATGTCATTTCTAAGAATTGCGTTTTCTAAGTGAGTAAGTGTCAACCCACATCCAGAGGGGTGTGCTGTTTTCTCATGGAGCTTGTATAAATGTTTTCTGCTTGTAATTTGAGGGCTGCATAGTTATGAAGTTAGAGACAGATATATGGGACATTGTTGTGTATGGGTATGCATTTGTATGTCACATCTCCTTAACTAGACAGTACATTACTAACCATTGGGATGTCAGAGGAAATCATGAATGAGGAGAAGTTTGAGCTAAGCTGGAAATGTTTGGTTTGTAGGATGGACAGGAAAGGCTGACATTTTGCTGGGGTCAGGCTATTTCCCCAGGAGTCCTGTGTATTGTGTCTTCTTTCTTATAATTCTCATTTTGCTACAACTTCATGTAGCCAGGCTTTCCTGGAGGAAACTCAAAACATCCATTAACATCATAACCTGTGTGGAGAAGCACTTGCCTATAATAATATCAATACTTGACAAATCTAATTGAAGCCTGTGTTATTGTGTTGCCCTAAGAGCATTTGGGGTTGATATTAACTATATTGTGAAAATGGTTCAGTTAAGATGGCCGAGAGCAAAATGACCCAGAAGCATCTTCTAGCTTCCAAGCTGCCAGCAGTTCAGAAAACTGAAGTCTAGACTCAGAACACCCTGCTACAATGTATATGCTTGGTTTGGTATTTTTTTCCAGAGCATGTTTATGTAGTTCATGTTGCTTGAAATTCTGCACACACAAACACACACACACACACAAACACACACACAGTTGTCATTAAATATCCCACTTTTAGAGAGTTACAAAACCAACTGACAAAAAGTCTAAGAATGCTGCTGAAAAAGAGTCTTAAACTTTGTTTAACAGCAGTTCATTTAGTGAATTTATTTGACCATGGTTCTCATAAGACTTACTGTTGGAATGTGGCGCCTTGGGAACTGCTACACTCTGGTGTTTTACCTGTATGCACCTGATCCATTATTTCTCTGGCCTTTATTTTTGCTCCCCTTGGCAAATTATTCCTGGACTAGATTCTAGCCCTCTCTTTTTCTTGCTTCCTCTGGATAGTTATGTCACATTTGCATAGAGTGAAGCTCATGTAGATTGCCATGTTGTTTTGTGGTTTTCCTAATAGTCTTCTATGTGTGCAAGTTCTCTTTTTCCAGTTAGACCATAAGTTGACCCGTGTCAGTGCCAGTGCACTGTTAATGATAGGGTCTTACAAATGATTGCTCATGACAAGGGCTTATTTCTTCATTCAGCAAATATTTATTACATGACTACTATGTGTTTTGTGGTTTTATCAGTGCTTATAACATATCAGTGAGGAAAGCAGACAAAGATCCCTGCCCTCATGATGCTTATTTTCTGGTAGTAGAGCCAAATATTAAATATTGGACATAGTAAGCAAATTAACAACAATTATTTGCACACAAAACACTAAACCATTTTTCCTGAAGAGTAGGAGATGAAGCCATCTGATGAAAAAGAGAAGCAGATTTGTTTATGAATTCAGAGGGTGGGCACACAGAGGTGTAAGGCTGAGGATGAAAGTTTGAAATGACTTGTTGACTGAGGATGCAAGTGGATTGCAATGCTTTTTATTCTTATAATTCTTTCTTTTATTGAAAAGTACCATATACATCCAAGTTATGTTTGGCTCAGAGTCCAGACTTTGATTTCTAGATCCATTAGGTCATGATCCAGGGCACAAATCCATTCCTAGCTGTACTATGAACACAGTATCCACTGATTACTTCTCTTTACCACACTGCTGTTGTAATTACTATTGGAAGTATGTTGAGGCAAAAATAAAAGGGGAGATGAAAGGATGTAGAAAATATGTATATTTAAAGAGGCAATATAGAAATGAGAGGTGGATATTGGTGTCACATTCACAAATGCATCAACTAGGTCTTAAGGTGGAGGGAAGGACATGCCTTCTCCAATCCAGATTTAGTTGTTTCTGACATCTTTAAGGTTACCTGGGAGTGGATTAAATTTATTTTTGTTTCCTTCTATCTGACCATTCCTTCTCTGAATAGGAAAGGAAAAGAAAGGAGGGAAGGAAGGCGAGAAAGTCAGGAAGTAAAGGAAGGAAGAGAAAAGGGAATCCTGCCTCTCTTGGGCCCACAATGGCTGACTCCACCACTCTCTCTCCTCAGTCACTGTCATGCACCAGCCTCCTGTTTACTCCCCCTCATGCTAAGTCTGGCAGTTGGTTTACAGTCCTCTTCTCCATCCCAAGACCCACAACCATCCTGCGTGGCTCCAACATGTTCATGACCTTTCCAGCATTCTGGCCTCTCACTTCATTGTCATTTTAATCCCCAATAGCTTTCTCTTTCCTGCAGTCATACTCTGTACTCTGTGATCAGAAACTGTTCCACCTCTGCAGTCATTAACTCAGGCACTGTGCTGTTGGATTGCTATCTCTTCCTCCTGCAGCCTGCTTGTTTGACTACTCCCCCCATGGGTATTCCTCAGTCTTATTGGGACCCCCCACCAGCTGGAAACCTTTACACTTTCTCAGTCTTGTGGAATTTTTTTTTCTTTCTTCCCTTCCTTACCAAAGAGCTTCCAAGTTTAACCTTTCAAAAACAACCTCGCAAATATGCCTCTTGATTTTCTTTCTGCATTGCTTAACTTGTAAAAGTCTCAGTTTCTTTTTTCCCCCTCACACAAAGAAGTATTCATTCACAAAATTTGGCTCTTAAAGAGACACAGGTTGTAAGCTAGATGGAATGAGAGGCCAGTAAGAGCAATGGGAGGGACTTGGGTATGTTTAAATACTGATGAGAATGACCTTATTGAGAAGGAATGGTTTATTAAGCAAGGTATAAAAAGGATAGTTGTATTGTCACTTTCCTAAGAAGGCAGTAGAGTGCTTTTGTTACAGAATGCCATGGATGAAAACCTGGCTCTCCCAGTTATTGGTAGAACCTTGGACAAAGATGTTGTCCTTGTTACCTTAGACAAGTTGTATAATCACTCTGTGCCTTAGTTTTCTCATCTAGAGAGTGGAAGTAATTATAGAATCTACCTCCTAGGGTTGTCGAGAGTATTTTGAGTAAAGTACTTTGAATAGGATCTGGCATATGGAAAGCACATAGTGATAATGTGACCATGTTAGGATCCACAGCAGAAGTGGACAAACTTTTCTTGGAAAGGAGGGACATCCCTTCTTAAGCAACCAGAGTAATGGACAAGAAGGAGACACATGTCAGTAGGTGCACATGATTAATTGTAGAAAATCAGATGAGTTCTTAACTGATGACTTCTGTTTTTCCTGAGAAGTAGGAGATGAAGCCATCTGATGAAAAAGAGAAGCAGATTTGTTTATGAGTTCAGAGGGTAGGCACACAGAGGTGTAAGGCTGAGGATGAAAGTTTGAAATGACTTGTTGACTGAGGATGCAAGTGGATTGTAGAAATGTAACCAGATTAGTAGACAATGTGTGAGACATGTTTTAACTATCACAAATTTTAATACTTAAATGCCATTTGCTGTCACCTTCTCCAGCAAGACTCAGCTGGTCATGTACATTGTCCACACATGTTATTATCTGACTTTTTGATTCTAGCCACCTAACAGATGTGAAGTGATATTTCAGTTTTCAATTTGCATTTCCCTGCTGAGTAATGTTGAGCATTTTTATGTACTTATTAGTCATTTGTAAACTTTCTTTGAAGAAATGTCTATTTAGATTGTTTTGCTACTTTTTAACTAGGTTAGTTGTGTTTTTTTGCTTTGTAGCATTCTTCACTATATATTCTAGGTAGATGTTCCTTATCAAATATATGATGTGCAAAAAATTCTCCATGAGTCATCTTTTCACATTCCGTATGGTGTCCTTTGAAGCAAAAATGTGTTCAATTTTGATAATGTCCATCTAAAGTTTTAGCTTTATATTTCAGTCACTGATTTATTTTGAGTTAATTCTTGTATGTGATATGAGGTAAAGGATTCCATAATTCTTGAAATATTCTCTTACCCTGCCTTCTGTGAAACCGCATTCTCCCCATTTCCTCCTGACCCTCCACATGGACCCTTTAATTCAATTATTTTTCAGATTCTTCTGTATTTTTAAGTGTTGCACTTTTTCAAAGTTGTGTCCTCGTCTATCTTCTCTTCTCCTTATGTACTCTTTTCTGTGGAATTTCAACAAGGACAGAGTATCCATCATATCTAATGCTGATGACTCCCAAACTTATACTTACATCCCAGACCTCTCGACCTCTAGACCCTTTTATCAAACTGCCAATTCCATGTCTCTTCTTAGTTCTCTCAAAAACGTAAAACATATGATATCCACATTTCCCTTCTGGTACCATTGTTTAACTGTGCAAGCTAAAGACTTAAGTGTCATCCTTGACACTTTCCTCTTACTCTCAAGTCCAGTCCATTACCAATCACTCAACTTTCACCTTCTATACATTCCTCAAAGTAATCCAATTCCTCCTATTTCTACTGCAACCACACTATGTCATTTTCCTCATTCTCCAGGATTCCTAATAGATTTTTAACAGATCCCAATTCATCAAATATAGACCACCTTGACTCTTTTGTCTACACTGTAACCAGAGTATTTTCAAAATATAAACCTGATTCTACAATAAAACACCTGCCATCATCAATACAAATACCTGAACTCCAATTCCCCAACTGAAAAAAAAAATCTCTGGTGCTTCTGTGGATTGGCCTTTGAGGCTTGATCGTCTTACTCGCCCTCTTGCAGAAGTTCTTCACCCCATTGCCGCATTACTTACCATAGCCAAGACGCAAGCCAAGTGTCTATCAGTGGATGAATGGATGAAGATATGGCATATATATATATGTACAGTGGAATATTCTTCAGCCATGAGAAATGGGGAAATCCTCCCATTTGCATGGACCTTGATGGTATTATGCTTAGTGATGAGATAAGCCAGAGAAAGACAAATATTGTACGCCATCACTTATTTGTGGACTCCAAGAAGTCAAACTGAAACAGAGAGTAAAATGGTGGCTACCCATGTTCAGAGGTGGGGGAATTGGGAAGATTTTAAAGGGTACAAACTTGCAACCAGAAGACAGGTAGGTTCTGGAGAGCTAATGTGCAGCAGAGTAATTATAGTAAAGTGTTATTTTTTAGTGACATGTTCTCAGATTCCCACCTGCTCCCATTTGAGGTCTTGCCCCCTGTTCTGTAGTCTCACAGAGCCAGCTCTGTTGCTTGCCTTTTGAGCAGTGCTCTCAGTTGCTGGTTTTAGATTTGAAAGTGTGACCAGTAGATATGCTCTCCACATGGAAACAGAAAGACTGAATGGTTTTGATCACCACCCTATTCCAGGCGTGAGCACTGCCTGTGAACACAATAGGTGCAAACAAATATTTGTTGTTAAATGAATATGAAGAATGGGTGCAAGAAAGTTTATTAAGAAAAAAGTGATAGGACTTCATAGATGCTAGATTATAAACTCTTTGTAGCAAGGAAAGCCCCCAAACCTAAGTTATTAACTAGGTTACTAACTACATAGAGTGTGGAGTTTTCACTAAGCATTTCGAGATGAGAATAAAAAAGAAAACCTAAATCTATGTAGCACAACATTTGACTCCTCAATAGTTTTAAGTCTGATTTGTAAAATTATGTTCTGATTTGTAAAAATAGGACTCTGTGGGCTATCCTTAAAGTTATGATGTTTGCTTTACTGAAATAAGGTAATCTGTTTAAAATGTTGACTCAGCCAATTCAGTGACTAGCTTTGAAAATGAGTCCAGACTTTTACTTTGGAATTCCATTTTCACATTTGGTTTTCAGAAAGTGAAGGTGTGGGGGGAAATCAGAGGAAAATATATGTGATGAAATCTTCTCTACCTGATGTTGTTCAGGAAAAGGGAAAAAATGGGACCATGGCAAGGGGGTGACATGAGATCCAGGGAGCCAAAAAGAGGCTGTCCTAAGAGAACATGAAAGCCAAAAAGAATATGTGTAAATGCAAAGAGAATCTCTGAAATAGGAAACACTTAATAGAGCTCTCTTGAAGGAAAGAATAGCTTCTTATTTTATGCCTGCCTCTGAGAATCTTTCAATGGAAGTCCTGAAAGAATAAAGAAATGACACTTGTAAAAAGCATTCTGAGGTTTTTCTGAAGAATAGTGCCAGATAAATCCAAGATGCTATTAGAGATTGCACTGACACCATTTACAAAATAGGGCAGAAGCCAAAGGACAGAGTCATGTACACAAAAACAGCTTATTGTGACCTAAGGATAACCATGGAGTTCAGCTGTATTTCCAGACTGTCACCCTCAGATTGGCAAAGGTGGTTACAAATGACTGTGCAAGTAAAAATTGTAGCTTAAAGGTTAGATTTGCAGGATCATTCTGTCACAGAATGAGCTAAACCAGTGGAAATGTCCCCTTCTCATCTTTATATTTTATAAACTTGTGTGTGATTTTTTTCATTTTTTTAATATAAGAGAAGGTCGCATTGCAGAATGTTTTGGATTTAGGTTAAGCGACAACTGTTAGACCAGAAGCAGCAGTGGGCGTGAAGCCTTTAAACTTTTGGAGTTAAAAATTTAAATAATCTGAGCAGACGCTTGAGTTCTGCTTCTGATGAGGTGGGCTGGAAGGCCTCAGAGAGGACCTGGGCGGAAGGAAGGAATCACCACGTGTCCCTGAGGCACTGGGGCCAAGTCCTACGGGGCCTGGAACTCTTGAGCAGAGACAGGCTGGGGGCCCCAGGGGGCGCTCCAGCCCCTCACTGCTGCCATGATTCCCAGAGCCCCCACTCCACGGTCCCTTTACATGCCTCCCACACACCCCAGCTGTCACTGGAGCAGCACAGCACAGTCCTCCCTCTGTGCCTGCTCCCTCTGAAAGCCCAGCCCTCCCCTGCCATCCTCCCTGCCACCACCACCATCGCACTCTGTGTACACAGCCTGTTGACACCAAATCCCCCGTCTCTTGCCTTTGTTTAGCTCAGGCATCAACGCTTCCAATTTTGCCTCTTTGCATCCTTTAAATAGTGTTTTCAGATCAGGAAGCCACTGTGTCTACACCAGAGGTAGAAGAAGGCTCCAGGGTCAGCTGCCCGTTACCCTGGTGTGTCCTGACAGTCATAGTCTTCCATTTGCAGCCACTGCTTCAGAGAACATGGTGCTTAAACCGGACTTAGGAAGTCTCGATACTCCTCTGAATTGCCTACTACCTGTGAGTGTGGGGAGTCACTAAGCTTGTCCTCTATCTCTTTCAGCTAGAAAATCCCCCAATTCCCTCTCCCCGTATTACTTTGTTACTCAGGTGGACTTGTCACAAGTTGGGGACCTGCCCTTGTGCTTGTCAACCCACCAGCTGGTTTATTCATCCCCATTAGTCACCGAGTGGACTCATCATTTTCATTTCATCCACTTCTCTGAAACTTCAGTCAGCCATTTCAGTCATAGTTTTTGAGGGCCAACTATGTGCTAGATCTAATTTCTGGGTATAAATTAATAAGCAAAATAGTTGAATTTCCTGTTCTCACAGAGCTTATAGTCTGATGTGAGACAGGCAAGAAACAAGAAAAACATTAGAAATTATAAAGAACAGGAGCACTGCCAATGAGTCCAATGCATTGGAAATTTCCCTTATTCCTGAGCAGTTCTCTGAGGACGGGGCTGCAGATCTTGTTGCTCAGTGTAAACTGACCTTGAGTGTGAGAAGCAGGGAATCCTGGCACCTGGGGACTGCAGAGTTCACGTGTGCACAGCTACATGATCTCTGAAAGACTACACCAGATCACAAATTTATGAGAAGGCTGAGCAGGATCGTGGATGTCTTTTAGGTTTCCTGAATGTTTGAAACATGTTATGTGGACGACACTGTTTGGAAATAGCCACAGGCCTATAATTCTCTCTCTCATACTTCAAAATGTACTTATGAATAATGTATCCCATTTATTTTGTTTTCAGAGTGGATAGATTCAAGGTTTCCAGTTTCCGAAGCCTCTGAGAAAGAAATTATACATTGGCACTTTAAGAGGCCCTCATTAACTCTCAGTTAAAGAGAAAAGGGGAAAAGTTAAGAGAAAAGCAGAACAACTGGAGCAAATGAGTGAGACCCAAGCAGCCCCCAAGCTAGTGTGGGTCTGCAGGCTCCCTGAGGAGCTGTTTCCCATAGCATGTCAGTTATCCCCAAGTGTCATGAAAGCCTTAGCTTGGTCTCCGTTCTGCAGCTGGGCTGATGGTGGCCAGCCACCTTGCAGGTCGTGGTGGAGGGCGTATCTTGTAAGTCAATGGTGAGAGGTGGCAGGATTGAAGAGTTTTGAGGTGCTGTTTCCTGGGCACACAGAAGAAAGATCCCTGGAAAACGTTCCAGGGAGGTGGGGGGGGCGGTCCCTTTGAGGCAGGTGTTCTAAAGTATAATCCTGTTTTGTTGTCACACGCTGTTGAGACGGGAGATTTTTAGTATAAACAGTTTCCTTCTTCTTCCTCCCTACTCCCCTCTTGTATGTTTGAGAAAGGCATCATTACCAAGTCCCCCTTGCCTTTCCGCTGAGTATGGTTTCCTAATTTCTCCAAGGTCACAATGCAGATGTGGACTGTAAGCCGCCTTTCCTGAAGGTTCCATGGTCCACACGGATCACTCCTACAACTCTGGTAAGTCCTTCCCAGTAATTACAAGGGCATTGGGAAAGTGGACAGGCCCCCTGGAATTAGAGCCACAGTATGCTTTTCCAAATTCTCCCACTGTGTTTTGCAATCAAATCAAACTGCTGTTCATTTCGGGACTAAGGATGCAGTGTTCTGGGATACAATGTTCTCAGTCCTGTTCCCGGTGGATGAATCTGCATGGATCACAAATAACACAGCTGATGGTAATGGTTGCTTATCACCCTGCAGCTTCTCAAATAGCCTGCAAGTTGCCAGGACAGCTCTTGGGTGTGGAAACTAGGTCCTCTATTAGATTGTATGAAAGCTCTAAGAGCATAGGTTGTGGTGGTCTCAGACTCCTTCAGACGTCTGAGCTCCTGAAAGTGATGGCGTGTGTGACTCTATGAAATACATGTGCAATTCTGCTGAGTGGACTGGAAACAAAAATAAAACCATATAATGTGTCTGCTCCATAAAATCATACCCCAAGTGTCTGAAAATAATCAAGCTGAGCCTAGTCAGCTTCCTGGCTTTTCATCAACTTTGATTCACCACTTATGTATTGATTTAATTCTGTTTCCACTTGTTATCAGTAATGGTAATTGGCACTGACTGCTGAAGAAAATTTATGGAAAAAAAAGTTAAATGGAGATCTCTGTACACAAATTTGTTATCTATTTTTCTTTTTGTGAATTGGGGGGTCGCCCTTACTTGGTTTTCTGGAAAATGGAATACCACCATCTAGCTCCCAAAAGAT
This sequence comes from Manis javanica, assembly GCF_040802235.1. Lineage (NCBI taxonomy): Eukaryota > Metazoa > Chordata > Mammalia > Pholidota > Manidae > Manis > Manis javanica. The sequence continues at coordinate 119,388,714 of NC_133157.1, forward strand.
GCATTTTGGGGCCATTGCTATTGGATTAAGTATAAGTAAATTTGACTTCAGGAATTAGAAATACTATAGAGAGGGGTCCGTTTGAATTTTTTAGTGTTCTTAGGATCTAAATGGTTTGCTACAGATCTAATGGGTTGTTAATTTGTTGTGTTAATAGCAAGATGAAAGGAAAATTCTTAACCCTGTTTAAGGCTCTCATTTTTCAAGCAGTTACATATGTAACTTACAAGCTGCTTACTAAAACGTCTTGTATGTTGATTGCCATCTGAAAAAAATATTGATCTTTGAGAGAATTCATTAAACTCCACTGTCTCCTTCCTTTATACTCCTTCTCTGCACTCTTCTCCATCCCGTTAGAAAAATCACTACTCAAACCCCCAGGCTTTTCAGAAGACAGTTTGAAAAACCAACTAGTGGTTTTCAGTTTTTTCAACACATGTTGCAGTTTACATTTAAGATGCAATTCATGTATATATTACAACCTATTGATCTGTTAATTATCAAAGTCCGTCCAGTCTAATCTGTACCAGCTAGGAGAATGCAAATTGTGTGTGTGGAGGGGTCATGCTAATCCTGCTTCTACGGCATTTCCTGTGCCTCACACGTGTGGTGGTCATTGTCATAATGTTAATTACAATAGTACCAGCTAACATACTGTTGGCTAGGTTCTAGACACACTTATAAACATCCCACATATACATTAACACTTACTTCTTAACAACTAGTGAAGTCAGTATTATTATCACTATTTACAAGTGTGAAAACCCAGGCGCTGTGAAGTTGAGCAAGATTTTGAGGGTCATTAAGGGGCAGAACAGGATTCAAGACTAGGCAGCTTGTCATGTGGACCTGTGCCCTTAATGGTCACAATATACTGCCTCTCAGAGTGTGAAAAAAAAGTGGTATACTTTATGAGAAAATATTTTATTTCAGCTCTCCCCTGACTGCTCCCCTATTTGGGTGACATTTTTTACACCTTTCCTAGAGCTTCTGCATATTTTACCTTATAATCAAGTTTTCACATATCCAGGTTCTAAATCACTACAAACTTGTCCATTTCACCAGAGCCATGCTTTGCATTACTCGTAAGTCAAACACAATTTTTACTTACCTGATTTGGATGAAGTTGATGCTAGTAGCTGAGAAGTAGCTAGCTCCTTTGAATCACTGCCACATCTAGGCTTTAGTTAACAGTCTATTCAAGATGTGGACAATAATATCACATGTAGATTTTCAGCTAGGTTATTCATGGGTCTACACAGCTTACCTGGCATAAAAAGACAGTGATCAGCTTTAATGAGCAATTTGTACAGCTACTTATAGTTCTTTTTATTTAATGTTGTAACTTTGCACTCTCAAGCTATTATAGCTGATGTTTTATGAAAAAATAACACAATGCTGCAGTTTGAAATCCTAAAAAAAGCCAAAACTCAAGATTGCTTCTCTGTCATGTAAGCTTTCTCTAACTGCTTTCTCCTCCAGTAATAACAGAAAGTGTTTGAACAGCTGAAAAAAATATGTAGTGGGGTCACAGATTTACTAATACTGATTTTTCTCATCAAGTATCTACCTGTTGGGTAGAGGAGAAAACAACACAAAACAAAAAAAGCTTAGCCTAGGCTGATATAAAACACTGTGAGACAAAATAACTTTGTTTCTTTAGGTTTAACTTAATTATTGGAAAACTACTCAGTGTTTTAGATTTCCCTGTGTTCTTCTTGCTCTTTTCCAGGATGACAGCTGAGAGTATGAGGCAGGGACCACAAGACTTCGTGGAACCGGGCAAATGTGAACTTAGCTTCACTGTAGTTTAGTGCAGCTGGTTCTGGTCCTTGGGAACCTGTTGATACCTGCTATTGACAACTTTGTAGATAAACTCACAGTGTTATGTTTTTTCACAATCTAGTTGTTAGAAAACCCTCTCTGATGACTGAGGTTTAGAAGACTCCTTTGAATCACTGTCACATCGAGCCTCAGCTGTGGAATTACCTGGCCCTGACCATGGCAGGCTCCCTACAGGCTCCTTGTCTTCCACCTTAAAGCCTATACTGCAGGGAAACCAGTATTATTAGCAAATCCAATCTTCAGCTTTTCTGGCCATGTCCACTTGAGTATTCTTGGCCCATCTGAAAAGAGATCAGGGCCCTCTGTACCAAGCCTCCCTGCAAAGCGGGTACTGGAAAGAGCTCCTCTGCTCTCTGCGTCGCCCCCAGTAGTGTAACTGACCTCCTTCCTCCTCCTCTTCCTCTTGCCTGGTTTTCCAGCGCAGCACTGCCTGTACCCATGCACCTATCTGACTGCCTTCCACTCTATGCTGTGTTGCTCTTTCTCTGTCCAGAAACAACTAGAAGAAAGGGGCAGACATTTTTACCTTCTTCTTTTGGGCTTGGTGGGATGAGTCCCTGAATAGCATCCACTTCTTACATCTTGTCTTCCTCCATTCCTGAAACTCAGGTGATGGACTGATTTGAGGAAGAGAGAAACCAGCTTACTGAAAGGAAACATGAAGAGAGCAGTAATTAAAGGAACTGCTCCAGTTATAAATGTGATTTGGCCAATGGGAGCATCTGAATAGTTGCAATCAAAATTACATTGATCCTAAAAATATATGGCAAATGGTGAAAGTGATCATTATTTAAAAACTAATAGGAAACAATATGGCTTTGTGATTTTAATTACAATGTGATAAAGTTGGCATGATTTATGCTCAGTACCCTCAAATCATAGAATGTTAGAACTATAATAGGGAAGACATTGTTTATTGAACACCTAATATGCCCTACGTAACTTCAGACAGCTTATGTATATCTCATTTAACTCTCTTGAGAAACTTACAAACTTTTAAGGTAAACTGGTTAGTTTTCTATAAAATTTTTAAATATTTCCCTAATGAGACAATCAGTAGGAAGACAAAAGAGCAGGCTCAAAGAATGTTTTAGGCACAGGGATTTACAAAGGCAGAATAGGAATGTATAAATGCAATTGCTAAATAAAATAAACAGTTCACTCTTTACACCGTATCAATTTCAGAGGTTAGCCTATAGTGGTTTTGAATTGCCTGTGTTTTCATTAGTTGTGGATTATTAGTGCAATATATGGTAACAACAAAATTACATTCTCAGCGGGGCTATCAGGTGCTCTAACATAATGTGAAAAGTTAAGTACTCATCATTTTTGCTCTTTGTGATTTTGGAATATTGTTTCATTTCAGGCTATCATGTGAGTTGGGCAATCATCTCCCCATTTTACTGATTAGGAAAAACAAGTACAATAAAGACAGAAAGCCTGACCAAGAATTCATTGTTAGCCATTATCAGGAGACCATTCTTCATGGATCTCTAGTATTTCTGCATGTCTTACAGGCAGTCTTTTTCTGGACCATCTTTTCAAGGATATCTGGATAGTGATCTTTATTGGGAGAGAGACATACTGCCCTCTTCCAGAGTAAAGGTTGTGTTAGGCAGGAAAATAGATATGGTGGGGTAGAAAGAGAATAAGGCCAGGAAAAAGCCCACTATAAAAAACCCAGACTTAATTAGTTAAAGCTCAAGAAGCCAGGAGCAACTTGGCCTCGAATGTTTGAATATTCCCTAGATAAAGGAGGGTACCTCAGCATAGCCCATGTCTTTATTGTGTTAATCATGCAGGCCCAGCTTATTTTTTTAACTTTACATATATGCTGTTTTTTTTCTCCTTCAGACCTAATCAAGTAGTTTGATACCTAGGCAACTAATTTAGCATGCAGGCCCAGCTGTGAACACCATAGTAAAAGGCAGGAAGGATTCCATCTTAAAGATAAGATTGCATTTTAACACCCAGGAAGTTAAGAAGTAAGATTCTTAACTTACTCTTTAGCAAACAGACAATAACTCAGCCCACCTTGGGGCTGGGCAGGCAGTCTTCTTTGATATGCTCCCAGACCAGGATGCCAGCATCTCAGGGAGAAATCAGAACAGGAAGTTCCTTGTGTTAAGTTAATTCTAAGTATTCAAAGACCACTTAACAGGTCTGCACCCCCAGCCCCTTAGTCACATTCCTGAAGAATCCTTAAAAGGAGGAACCCCTGACCTTTTGGGGCACTCCTCTCTCTGAGGTTGCCCGCACTTTCTAAGTGTGTAACCTTTTAATCTTAAACTCTCTTTTCAACCTTTCAGGGCACTACTCTCTGAGGTTGCCTGCACTTTTTCTCTAAGTAATTTTAAATAAAACTTTTACTCTGCTTCACTTCTGTGTCTCTGCCCTTCAATTCTTTGTTGCAGCAGGGACAAGGTCCTAGGAAAATACAGAATGTTCCCCCAACATATTTGGCGCTGTGCCTCGTGCCTCATATGGATTTCCATCCCCAGTAAGCTGAACTCTCCCTAACAGCTAAACAATTTATTTGCTGCCCATTATAAAAGAGCAGTTTCCTAGCCTCTGGCTTCCTCTTCCACAGCTCAACCTACTGCACATGCAGATACCACTTGGCCCTTTCTGTGTTGGGTAAAGTCTGAACCATCATAGTTCCTCACAGCCACTGGTAGTCAGGACTAGAACTCAGAATTCTGAACTCTCATGCCTGTATTCTTTCCACTTGACCATGACCAGCCTGTTTCCTGGCTTTGCATCTTCTTTCCCAGTTAGCACCTCCAGAAATGCTGGACCACCTATATTCTTACGATTACAAAAGAATAGTCATTCCCCTAGGATAAGCCTCATCACCAAGCCTCTGAAAACTGTCTTCCATCTACCTTACTGGCTTCTCTTTAGGAGAAAAATAATAGAATGAACAAAATCACTGAAGATGGATAACTCTTAATGTCCTATTTGGGTGAGTTTAGTGATTTTTAGCCAAGAATGCATGAATACTTTCCTCCAACTGTGGTATACAAGAGGGTAGATAAAAATAAAGTAGGCATTACTTAAGCTAAGTTCCTCTAGATCAACTTAAATTTCATAAATCATATTGCATAGGTGTTAGAATACAAAGAAGATATTATCAGTATCTGGTCTACACCCTCCCCATAGCCCAAGGAACTTCCTAACACACCAGTCGGAATACTTTATCTCCATTATAAAACCCTTTGGCTCCCCACCTCAGGATAAAGGCCAAACTTATTTGAATGACATGGAAGGCCTTCGTGATTCTCCATTGTTTTCCTCAACGGGTGCTGCTTTCTCTGATTCTCTGCTGAACCACAGGCTGTTCCCCAAGCTTACTGAGTTCCTTTATGTCTCTGTGCCTTGTGTAGTAACTCCTTCTTCTGCCCATTTCCTACTTACCTCCTCTAGAAGGCTCCAGTGAGTATGGGTGCTTCCTCTCTTTGTTCATTGAGCCCAGTCCTCCTCTCTGTGGCTCTTGCTTTGCAGTCAAGTTGCTGAATTGTGGCGTTTCCCCAGCTGGAGTTTCCCAAAGCACTACAGGCAGCTTAGAGTGTTCAGGAGAAAACTGGTGTCCATTCAGCAATAAGTTATTTAAGCTGTGAAGCAGTAAAATCATTATCTAAGCCTTTTCTTTACTTTCAGACTGACTCATTGGAGAGTTTTGAAGTATGGATCATAAGAGGCAGTTACTGAAGATCAGCAGCCATGACCAACTTGGGTGTTTTATTATTCAGCCAAACCTTATTACCCATCTTGGGGTAGTGACCATTTTACAGCTCTAAATTGTGTGTTTTTGTTATGATAGGCCATATGTTAATTAACTTAAATCTGTAAGGCCTGAAAAATTATATACAAAACAAGGAAATCTCATTTTGAAATTCAAATTTGCCTCAACATGAGCTTCATAAAAGCCATTAATCACAGTCATGCAATCCATGACTTGGGTTGAACTTCAAGATACAACCAATACTTCAAAACCCAGTGTTAAAAAGGAGAAATCATACTGATGATTATTTCCGACTTGATTTTTTATTTATTGGAATTAAGACTATCCCCACTCACATTATGTTGTTTATAGAAATGTACTTGCAAATGCGAGTCTGAAACCTGTTGACTTTTTTTTTTAAAGCACAAATGCAAAAACTACTGAGCATCAGATGCCGGGAAGTTTTTGCCTTTTTAAATAGTGCTTAACATGTAGTTGAACATTATATTAGATTTTAATGCTATTTAATTCTCAAACCAAACATGTCATAATTAAATTTCTGTGTTGACAGATTACACTTTTTCTTAGGAAATTTAGAATAAAATGAAACATGTAGGGCATGTGTTAAGTGGAAAACAAGTAAAAATTTATTGGTACTTAGTTTGAATATTATTAATGCTCTTCTTCCAGATAGCTACATGATTCATGGAGTTATTTACTGCATGTCTTTACTCAAAAGTCACATTTGAACTGAGGCCTTGGCTGGCCACTCAATTGTAAATTGCAAGACAAACCCTCCCATCCCTCTCCCAATTTTCCTTTTATGGTTTAGTTTCTCCTCAGCACTTTTCACTTTTCTATAATAAATATTTTAGTTTAAAAAAAATCATATTTGTTATCTGTGTCCCTCACCAGAGTGTAAGCTCCAGAAGGGCTGGGGTCTTATCTGTCATAAGCACTGCTGTACCTATGGTGTCCAGGACAGTGCCTGGCCCTTAAGAGCTGCTCAGCAAATTCTTTTGCAAAAAGTATTATAGAATAACCTATAATAATTTTTTAATGTATCAATCTAGAGGAGACATTTTCTACTCAAATACATTTCTCTATCATTTGCCCTTTTCAATATTTTTACACATTAAAATATTTCACATATTTCTTATAGTCTAGATTTTTACCACAGTTTGCAATGTTATATATTACTTTCAAAATGTATCAGATGGGAAAAATACTAGGAAAAATGCCATGTTGTGATGTTTGATTCTCTAACTCGACTGAGTTTTTGTGGTCAGTGATATTTATTCATTATTTTTTGTTCCCTTAGTGCTGCTAGAAATGAGCTCATAATTGGTATTCAAAACTACTTTCTGAATGAATAAAGGATGAAATTTCAGAGGGAGACCAACACAAATTGTGAGAATGAATGGCCAAGGCACCCAGACACGAGACCATGCTGTATAGTACCTTTGCCGCCAGCCTATGTCTTATGGCACCTCTGTCATTGTGTCTAGAGACCATTCATCCATCGCTTCCTCCATCTACTGTTTCCTCTCCCCTGTTCACTTCCACGCTACAGTCCCAATGTCAGTTAGAGATGTGTTCAGGAGAAGGCTTGCCTGTTGCTGTGTGTTGAAGTTACTGGATGGGTGGGAGGTAGAAGAAGCAGTGGTCAGTGGAGGTGCCCAAACAACTGAGGTAGATGTGTACAGAAATAAAATGGAAAATGAATAAAATGGAATGGAAAGTGAGAAGAAGTGAATGGCTTTTTTTTCGGTAAGGTACCGATCTCAGAGTGAGGAAAGGAAGGGGATTATAATTATCTTGAGTCAGAGTAGCTATACTAATGGAGGTCAAGCCTGGAGGCACTGTATTTTTCCCATCCTTCCTCCCTCATCCCCGGAAACAACTATTGCTTTTGAAGAAGAAAGAGCTCAGTGCTCTCCTATCTTTGAGAACCTATGATAGGGAGATTAAGGGCACAGTCAGGACATGGGCCTCTGGTCTAGACTGGAAGGAAGACAGTGTGATTGTCAGGGGCCAGTGCCTAGTTGTGTCGCTAGATGTTGGTCAGTTGGAACTATTTATGAACCTCATACTTCTTCCTGCTCTCCTGCTATAGAACTATAGGAAGGATATATTCTCATTTAAAGAATATGATTTGGGGATTTTAGCATATAAACAGTGGACTCTAGACAATAATCAAACTATTTTCCTAGCAAGTCTGTTTTTTACAAGAGTTTCCCCTCAGCCTTTCCCATACATCTGCTTCTGCTCTCAAGTGGACATGCTGGTATTACAAGGCCATTAATCCTGACGTAAAAAAAAATAAAAACCTTCAACACTGGTTACCTTCTTTGTATAAATAACATGCATGCACAATGCTTTTTTTCCAAATTCTCAAGGAGCATTGTGAGGAGGTAATTAAAGCAGTCTGTTTCTCCAGCACGTTCTGTCTGTTTTTTCTTTTCATTATTAGATGTGATGACACATTTGCCTGTGTGGCTTCCCACAGATGGCATAGAAATTTTGTGATCAAATGGTAAGAGTAAACCAACTGTCGTCTCAAATCACAGCTTTCCATGTTGCTCCCTGTGTGCAGGAATCTCACTTTAATAAAATGCTTGCTTCTTTTAAAGAGGTATTACCTGAGAAGCAGAAGATTTTATTTTGCTGGTGGCAGGGTGGGTATTTATTTAACTATTATATTTTATTGAAGTACAGAGATTTTAGAATATAGTGAGAAACTTTGAAAAGACAACTGAAAATGTAAATTACCAGCTAGCTTTATGCTCTGTATTTTCACTCATAAAAAAGTGGCTTAATTAAAATAATCTCTGCAGAGAAAAGATAATGACAGAAGTATTTTTGCTTAACTATTCTGCTTATAAGAGAGGCAGAAATAAGAATTTGGGTCTCCCTCAAATCTTTGTGAACTGATAAATACTTTGAACTATGTTTCATGACCTTTATGTTTGGTTCTAAATTTCTTTATATCATTCATGGGTATAAAATCCTAGACTCTTAAGTGAGACATTTTTTTTTTAGGCCTACCAAGAACTGAACCAAAAAAGAGACCCCAGATGGCAAAGAACTTTGTTAAAGTGGTGATTTTAGTATTTATTAAATAAAACTTAAAAAATGAGTTTTGACTGTCAGAGCTACAGGCAAGAGGATACATGTATATAATTTGCGATCTAAGAAATCTGATGGCAACTCAGTGAGCTGCCTTCAATGGTGTTCAGTTATGCCTTTTGACAAAAGGGTAACTCTTCTGAAACAGAAGAGGCCAAAATCTGTTCAGCATGCAAGTTATAGGAAATAGGTTTGGTTAGAAGGTAATTTGGAAAAAGAGTAGAAGACAAAAGCTACCTCTCCAAGTGGTGAAGAGAAGACCTCTGTAGCCTAGGTTTGAAAAGGTCATCCATAGTAGGGGCGGGGGCAGCAAGCGTTTACATCAGTGTCTATGGTAGCTGTAAGAGAAGTTCAAGAGAAAGCATAGCCTAGAAGGTTTTTGATTCTAAAGCATGTGACTTAGAATTACATCAAACAGTAATAGTAATTGATAATAGATGTTTAGCACCATGGAACCAGTAGTTGAAAAAATGTGATAATTGAAGTTTATGCTGGGACTCAACCAAACTAGCTTATTGGGGTTTTGAACAAATCATTTAATCCCTCTGAGTCTCAGTTCTTACATGGTTAAAACTGAGGACTGGATTAGGTAAACTATCAGATAGCTCTGATAAATCAGAAGCTCTATAAATCATTATTGAACATGGATTTTATATTTGTTTTAATCTTCCTAGGTAATTTACCATAGGCAATAATTATGATGGCTAATAAAAATTTGATATGATGATTGGGTTAAAAAACAATAAGAATTTGTTTTTAAATGTTATGTTCAGTTCAACTCTTAGGTCGAACAATTATGGAGCCCTGGGACACCTAGACTTGAAAGAAGTGTGATAGTTATCAACTCTTTTGAGCTTAGACTAAACCAGGCTTGGATCTCAACTTGTTCACTAATTACCTCTGTGATATTGAGAAACATTCTTTTACTTTCACTTTTATGTCCTATGAATGGTAATTCCCTTTAACCTGGGTCATGAAGTAGTTATTAGGATTAAATGAGGTCATGCAAGTGAAGTGTCTGGTTCCAATAAATGCTAGTTATTTTGATTGACTCTTGAAGTACAATACCTTGTTGAATTTGTGCTCTACCCTATATATTTGAATTTATAATTTGCATTTGTTTTAACATCTCTAACTTATTATAACTGCTCATTTGAATGTCTGAGAGCAATTTGCTATAATGGTTAGGTAAGAATATCCTTGTGAATAGGCAATAGTTCATTATTTTTATACAATATAGCCTAAATATAACACTTCTTAAGTCCATTTCTTGTCTTAGTTTCACTGCTTTTCAATATTTAAATAGTCACTTAGAGTTTCAAGGCATTTACTGCTCTGTAAAGTAGGGATTGTGACAAACATTTTATCTGGGTTCTTTTTTTTTTTTGGTTCTGTCAGTTTACTTAACTTTCTATGAACTATAATTTCTGTGAAAGATGCTTTTTAATAAACACTGACTATGGCATAAGGGTAGACATACAGATCAATGGAATAGAACTGAGTCAAGAAATAAACTCATGTATAATTAGTTGATTTCTAAGGTAGGTACCAAAGCAAATTCAATGGGGTGGTGGTGGGGGAAGAATAGTCTTTCCAAAAAATGGTTCTGGGATAACTGGATAGTCACATGTTAAAGAATAAAGTTGGGCCCCTTCCTCATCATATATAAAAATTAAGTTGGATCAAATAACAAATATAATAGCTAAAACTATAAAAATCATGGAAGAACCTATATACATATATCTTCATGACCTTGATTTAGGCAGTGGTTTCTTAGATGGGACACCAAAAGCACAGAAAAAAAGAAAAACATGTAAAATTTTATTTCATTAAATGTAAAAAATCTTATGACAGTGTCCTTTGAGGCCCCAAATTAAAGGACAACCTGCAGAATGGGAGAACATAGTAAATTATGTATCTAATAAGGGTCTTATATTAAGGGTCTGTGTATATAAATGTATATAAAAAATATAAAAAACTCTTAGGACAATAACAAAAATTGCCTACTTAAATATGGAGCAAAGGATCTAAATAGATTTGTTCAATAAACACATAGGGAAAATATACATCATTAACCAGTAGGGAATTGCAAATCAAAACCACAATGAGATATATCTTCATACCTAATAGGATAGCTATAATAAAAAGTAATAAAAGGTTTTGGTGAGGAAATAGAACCCTTACGTACCACTGATGGGACTATAAAATGATGCAGATGCTTTGGAGAGCATTCTAACATTTTACCAATAAGTTTAACATAAAGTTACCATATGACTCATCAATTTCATTCCTACATATATACCCAACAGAAATGAAATGTCCAAGTTAAAAACTTGTACATGAATATTCATAGACCATTTTTCATAATAGCTCAAAAATAGACATAACCAAATGTCCATCTACTGATGAATGAATAAATGTGTCATGTCCATGTAATGGAATATTATTTGGCAATAAAGAATGAAGTACTAATATTTCTTCAACAATGACGAACCTTGAAAAGATTATGCTAAATGAAAGAAACCAGTCCTAAAAGACAACATATTGCATAATTGTATTTATCAAAATGTTACAACAGTCAAGTCTACTGACAGAAAATGAACTAGTAGTTGCATTAGGGCTTGAGAGATTAGGGAGAAACTAGGAGTGACTGCCAATGGGTATGAGGTTCCTTTTGGGCTGGTGAAATCTTTAATTGTGATGGCTGCTTGATTTTGTCAATGTAGTTAAACTGTCAAATTTTACTCTTAAATGAGTGAATTGCATGGTATATGAATGATATCTCAATAAAACTGTTAAACAACAAACACTGAGGAAACTATGAGGCAGTGTGTCTGAAATTTCTAAAAGTTCAATTTCAAAGTATTTTAGAAAAACTCTGGAAACATGTCTGTAGCAAAACAACTAAAATAAAATCACGACTAGAGGAAATAGATAATTTAAACTGATCAAAGAAGAAATCTGTTTTGGATCTTGGGTCTCCATTTTACTTTGTATATAGGCCTCTAGTACTTGTTTTTCTCAAAATGTGTGCTGGGAAGCTTTTCCATAGCATAGAATCCTCAGAAATATCTTTTTAAAAGGTTCTTCACATGATTTTCAAAGTCCTATCTATCAAGACAAGTTGTCCTCAAAGAGCCTCAATTCTTCTTGTGAATATATGGACTGTGTTAATGATGAAATTCATTAAGAACTGTAAGAGAGTTTTTGGGTGGTTGGAAGCTGATCAAACTCAATGGTGATGCAGAAGGGTGATTTTGCAGGAAGGTCACAACAGTAGTTTAGCCTTTACAGGTTTCAATCCCATAGCCATTAAATTCATCTGTATCTCTTGTAAGCAAACATGTAAATGGGAATGAAAGGGGGCCTAGATGTGGCAAATGCTTACAAATCCATCCCACTGATAAAAAAAAATAACCAGTGAAAAAAGCCCAGTGAAATAATTTCAATTGAAGAATAACAGCATATGATGGTTCTTTTTTTTTGCAATTTATAGTAAAAAGAGATGCAGAGAAATAGTAGCTCAAAGGAGGAAATAAAATTCTTTAATAGGATTGGAATAAGGGTCTAAAGAGAAGTATTAAAGATAATAGAATTATCTAGACAATAGAAGAACTGTATTTAACCCCCAGACTAGGGAACACCCTGGTTCATGTACCTTCAAAAGTACTATGAGGCAGCAGCAACTCAACAAGTCATTTTTGGAAGCAAATAGTTATTTGTTACAAACTAAAACTGGGTTAGTTTTAGTCCAATCCAAGTCTGAAAGATGCTGTACATACTAACTTACCTTATTCTCAATAACAAAGGTCCTGTGTATATAGAGGATCTTTTTTTGGGGGGCAGGCTACCTTCGCACTTTAAGGCAATGGATGGATGGACCCTCTGTGGACACAACCCAGTCTTCTCAGGGATAGCAGAACTTGTTGCTTTTTCAGTTTATATCCTGAGGAAGTTTGTCTTAATTCCAACCCTAAATTCAACCTGTAGTGAACTGGCCTTGGATTTAAAGCCAATCTATTCTCTTCTCTATACAGCAGCTTCAGCCATGCTGGTTTTCACTAGGCAGGAATCTGTACCACTAAGAAGGCTTGTGGCTTTCAAATTTGGTTGATTTGTGTATTTCAACATAATGGTAGTCAGGATTATGAATCTCCAAAGATATCTTACCCTAATCTCCTACACCTGATATTATTTTCCTTACATGGGAAACCGACTTTACAGGTTTGATTAAGTTAAAGATCTTAGTGTGGATTGATTTTCCTGGGTTATCTGGTGGGTCCAAGGGAATCATGGAGGTTCTTGGAGAGGCAGGAATATCAGTGTCAGGGAGAGATTTGAAGACATTGTACTGTTGGCTTTGAAGATGATAGAAGGGGCATGAGACAGGGATTTGGACAGCTTCTAGAAACGGGAAAATGGAAAGACATGGATTCTCCCCTTATTAATCTGCTTAGGCTTCAACAACAGAAATTTATTTCTTCACTGTTCTGGAGGCATGAAGTCCAAGATTAAGGTGCTGGTAAGGTTGGTTTCTGATGAGATTTCTCATCCTGGGTAGACAGGAGCTTTCTCACTCTGTCCTCACATGGCTTTTCCTCTGTGTATGCATGGAAAGAAAAGGGTATTTGGCATCACTTCCTCTTCTTATAAGGTCACCAGTCTCATCAGATTAGGCTCTATCCATGTGACTTCATTTCACTTAACCTCCTTAAGGCAGCATTTTCAAATATAGCTATACCAGGGGTAAGGGAGGTTACGGTTTCCGTTATGAATTTTGGGGAAACACACTTCAGTCAGTAACACCCCTAAAGTCTCCAGAAGGAATTCAGCTGCGCTGACACCTTGATTCAGCCTAGTGAGATTTCCAGCTGAAAAACTGTAAGATTATAAATTTTTGTTGTTGTAGGCCAATAATCCATCACTAACATGCTGCATCTAACACAGGGCTACATTAACTAAAGAAACTGCTGGACTGAGCCACCCTGCCTACCTTTGTGTGAATGCTTATGTACACACACTAGCCTCCACAGATTTCCATTCCCATAAGATGTTATGGGAATTCTTGAAAGCCAATAGCTACTTCACATTTTCTGTAAGCTTGCTTACCTAAGTTGGGAGGAATATACAGAGCAGCTCCCTAATTTGCAAGGAGTGGACATTTAAGGATGCTGTCCTGACAGATGGGTAATGATTCTTCCCCATAATTTAGGCAGAGACCTCCACAATTGCCCCTGTTGCCCTTTCTATTAAATGCTAAGCTTACAAGTTTTGGCTGAGGATACCACACAGGCTCCAACTTTGTGTGAGTTGAGTACCTGGATGGGTTTCAGGAGGAGCAGGGCTTCAATATCTCAGAGTCAAAGTGGGGGATACCTGGGGATCTTCAGAGGGGCTCTTTAGCCATAGAGGCAAAATGTTTTCTGCCAGTCTTGAGTTCCTATATTTCCAGGAATTGAAGCAGAAAATGAAGTGTCAAAAGGAGAGGCATGGAAATAAATTGAATGAGAGCTCCTTCAGGACATAAAGATAAACTTTTTAAAAAGGCTCATTAGTGGTTTCTAGATGTACGTGGTTAACCTGAGAAGAGCAGGTGGTCTATTTGCTTTGAGTTCTTCAGCTGTTCCCATGGTGAGGGTCGAGAAGTGCCTGACCCCTGTGCCCTGAGTCCAAAGAGAAATGCCTTGTGGAATTCTCTTTTTAACAGAAAAACACTAGTGTTCCCTGGATCTGTTGTGTATAGGGTATTCCATAAGCAAAAGGTACCCAAAATACTGAACCCAATTAGATAGTACTTGGCAACATATTTACTAACACAGAATTTTGACTGTGATGGGACCCCCCAACACATTTTTCCAAAAAGAGACCAAATCAGTTATTCTACCAGAATTTTATCCCTTGATACTGTAAAATAACCATAGTATTCAGAATTCAGATTTTGCCTTAAAGGAATTTTTATGTAGGGGATGGGAAAAATCTTATAAAATTTTACCGTATTTACTTAGGCTGTGATTGAACTTTTCCACAGCTTTATATTTTGTCTATTCCTTACAGGCTACCAGGAGAATGTACACTTCCTTGTTAATGCAAGTCAATGGAGACCTCCTTTGGAGTTAGTCGTCACACATAATGCCAACAATCTATCTTAATTAAGTGCCATTGTTTACATGATGTTATTATATATATATATACGTATTTTATTTTTATATATTACATGTTTATGTGTATGTTATTATATATATTACAAGTTCATTTAACTATACACTGGAACCAAAGGGATTTACTGGCAAAATAGTAGAAGGTATTTGCTACAATGTAGGATATTATTTGTAAAAGTGCAACAACTTTTAGATTTTTTAAAATGAGAAAATACCAAATTCTTTTAAAATTCCCAAAGACATACAAAATTTTAGTCTATTTTACCTATGTAAAATGTATGTTTTTACATTAACGTAAGTATGTAATTTTAGTCCATTTTAGCTATGGCATAACAACAGTTTGTGCTGAGGGTAAATCTAAGTGACTCTCAGTAAAGAGAATTTCACTGTGTAATATTCCAATATCGCCTTTATTTTTCTCTTTTTGCAGGTTTTGTTCAGTGGCTCATTCCCACTTGCCCCTTGCTTTTTATCATTTGGAGAAAAAAGCAAAAGGATCACATTTCATATTCCAGTTATGAACACTTAATTTCTTCTTCCCTTTGGAATTATATAACTGGAGAGTAACTTCTGGGCTTTGTGTAGCTTATACAAAAGAAGAGACTGTGTCCTATTTATAGTAGATGTCAAAAAATAGTCCTCCCCAACAAAGGCAGGTTCAGTACAGTTACATCACCATGGACTCAGATGGAATGAAAGGTCATGATTGAATTAAACAGTTTCCAAATGAACAGTTTGTTTTTATTTTATTTTTATTGTATTTTATATCATATTTTTATTTTATTTTTATTATATTTTTCACTTTGTCTCAGTGGTAAACACAAGTATCTAGTAAGAAAAACAAATATTTTCTCCCTGGATTGGTAGTTCTTTGTTACTGGGTATTTGAAAAGTGTTGAGGGTTAGAGGAGGTAGAGATAATGTTTGGACAGGGTCTTGTAATTTACCAGAAGTGAGGTTCTTAAGGAAGTCTTCTATGAATAGTCCTCTGTAGAGACATGTTCTCTGCTTCTCTTTCCCTTTATCTCCGTTTAGGTAACTCTTCTTTAATTTCTGACTCTGAACTGGAGACCACAGGGGCATTTATAACAGTTTGAGATATATTTTTCTCCACTTTTTTTTGGAGATATAATTGACCTACAGCACTGTACAAGTTTAAGGTATACAGAATAATGATTTGACTTACATATATTGTGAAATGATTACCAAAATGAGTTCAATAAACATGTATCATTTCAAATAGATATAAGAAAAGAAAAGAAGAAAAATGACTTTTTCCTTGAGGTGAGAACCCAGGTCTACTCTGACACCTTTCAAATACACCATGCAGCAGTGTTAATGACAGTCATGTTGTGCATTACCTCTCCAGAACTTGTAATGGGAAGTTTGTCCCTTTGACCACCTTCCCCCAATTTCCACATCTCCCATCCCCTGCCTCTGATAACCACAAGTCTGGTTTCTTTTTCTATGAGTTTGTAGGATCTAAAAGAAAAAAAAAAACTATAGTGAGATCACACTGTATTTGTCTTTCTTTATCTGTCTTATTTCACTTACAACATATTACTCTCAGGGTCCATCCATTTTGTCATAATGGCAGAATTTCTTTTATGGCAGAATAATATTACGTATACAGGTATCATTTATTTCTGTATCCATTCATCCACCAATGGACACTTAGGCTGTTTCCATACCTTAGTTGTTTTCAATGAGCAATGAACATGAGAATATAGATATCTCCTCAAGATAATTTTGTTTCCTTTGGATATATATATATACAGAAGTGGGATTGTTGGATCATATGATAGTTCTACTTTTAATTTTTTGAGGAACTGCTATACTGTTTTCCACAGTGGCTGCTCCAATTACAGTCCCACCAATAGTGCACAAGATTCATTTTTTCACATCCTCATCAGCTTTTGTTATCTTTTATTTTGATAACAGCTATTCAAATAGGTGTGAGCTGATGCCACATTGTGGTTCTTATTTGCATTTCTCTTCTTGTTAGTAGTGTTGAGTACTGTTTCATGTATACTTATTGACCATTCATATACCTTCTTTGGAACAATGTCTCTTCAGATCCTTTGCCCATTTTCTTCCATTGAATTATTTGTTCTTTTGCTGTTGAGTTGTATGACATCCTTATATATTTTTGGATATTTACCCATTATCAGATAAACCATTTGTAAATATTTTCCCCCATCTAGTAGGTTGCCTTTTCATGTTGTTGAGGATTTTCTTTGTTGTGAAAGTGCTTTTTGGTTGATATAGTCCCATTTGTTTATTTTTTATTTTGTTATTTGTGGTATAACGTGTTATATCCAAAAAATCATTGCCAACATCCATGTCAAGGAACTTTTTCCTTGTGTTTTCTTCTAGGGAGTTTTATGGTTTCTGGTATGAAATATACTTTTAATAAAATGTCCTATCACTAAGATTGGGATTTATTATTAATAGTATTTCCTGTTTTTTCCAGAAAGTTCTGGAATGATAATGTTGATGACAATGATCACAATTTCCATTTATTGAATAATTAATTACCAGATACTAGGCATTGTAGTATGTAAAGTGATCTTTACCAAGAGCTCATTATCTCATGTTATCCCCTGGACAAGGTATATTGATGCTATTACTATCGCTACTTTACTAATTGGGAAACTGAGAATTGGAAAGGTTAAGTAATTTGCTCCAGCCTGGGTCATGATTAGCATTTGAACCTGAAGTGAGTGCTTTGGACTTCCTGAAGGCAAGGGTTCTAGTTTATGGTCTTACCACTAAGGTATAATGGCCACTTACATTACTGAAGCCTTATTGTCATCACCTGTAAAATGATGGGATTGGATAGATCAATGAGTAAAATCCATAACTGGGGATACACTTCGTTCACAGATTGTTTTTGTTGCTCTTTAACATGCAAAATATTAAGTTTCTGAAGGAGTTGCAAGTTTTTTGTTTAATCAAGAGAGTTCTTATAAAAATCTGGACTCTGGGCTTTTCACGAAAACTCAGAATCTGTCATCCCTGGCTTGCATTCTATCCTGACAATGATAGGCTGAAGCGAGTCTGTTTCTTAACAGAAATGAGTACTTTTCAATTCATCATTGTCCCTCCCAGGAGCTTCCCTCATCTAAGCTATTTCTCTGATTCTCATAGGCATTTCTGTTTTGACACCGGGATTAGCTGATTTCTAATGTTTTCAGTTCAGTGATTATCCATGCTATGAACTTACCGTTTTTTCAGTAAACTAACTTTCCTATACCTAAACATGGCCTCAGTATATAACAACTGGGAATCTCTTTGGAGTTCACATTATTCATTTACAGAACTAGATATAAAATCCAACCTAAATTCCTTTCTGAGGAAATACCAGAGCTACAGTGTGTTGGTTTCTCCCAAGCATTCTTAAGAACAGGTCACACAGTTATTCAGTGTCTTAACAGGCACATTTAAGTGAGAAGATTGTAGAAGGCAGAGCAATGCCATGCACATTTTGTTAGAGTATTTTTTATTTCCATACAGGCTATGGGTAAATGACATGTATAATCTGAATAATGAAATAGGTTATTTATTTTCTAACTGATGCTTTAATTAAAGTGAGTTTTTCCCATTGGCTATTAGAAAAGTTTAGTGGAGATGCATGGAAAATATAATAGGATATGTTTGTTTCTTTATGAAATCTTTTTTAATTTTGGAAATTTTCCCTTTAGAATCAATTTGAATGTGATGTTTTTTACTAAGCTGACTAACATCTGTAGCCATTCATTCATTGTGTATGTGTGTGTATTTTTTTGCCCTAACAGATAAACAAAATTAAATAGGAAAAAAATTGCAATAGGCCAAAGCATGTGACATGATGGTCTTGTTTCCATCACACACAGAAACAAACAGCTTGTTTTAATAATCAAATATGTTTCCTAAGGGTCTTGTTAAATTGCTGAATGTAAATTGCAATTGGAATTGACTATTAAAGATCTTGGTAGAGTAGGTTAAACATCTGTTCAATTTATTACAATTTTATTTGTACTTCAGCTGTAACTGGGGCAATTAAGCCAATCAGAGCAAGCAAATCAAATCTAATTTACACTCTAATGGACTGAAAATGAATGAATAAACACCGTACTACTAACTGGATCCGAATGATTAAACATGCCTCTAAGGATTTTTTCTTCTATTTCAGTATACAAAATCATGGTGTTTATACTGTAATTAACCACTTAAGAAGATGTAAACAAATTTGAACATCTTTTTATGTTTTTCATGTTTTTATAAAATTTCAAAATAAAATTAAATATAATAGAGTCCTTCTTAACTCAGACAAGTTTACTTAGAAAATCATTGTTAAATTAAAAGTTTATGGTTTATCTTAATGCCAGCATTTAAATATAACATACAGACACAATTTTAAACAAAATATACTGTATTAATTTTTTGACCCTAGCCAGGGACTGTATGTAATAAGGAAGATTAATAGTGGATTTCATATGTGAGTTAAGCCTTTATTGAACTTTGTAGTGCACATACAATTTAGAAACGACAACTTGACAATGCAGAAGTGTAGCATTCGGCACAGTATCAAGGTGGAGCAAGCTAACATCCATATTATTAGGAGGTCAGGGTCACTAAAGCTGCCAAGGACTATACTATACACAGGAGCATGCATCCCAAAAGACAGGTTGATATTTGCAAAAGGGACAGTATATGTTCTGGATGGAAATCCAAGTTGACCTTACATCAATATTCTGGGAGCTTTTATCATTTAGGTTCAACAAATACCAAGCAAAGTACCATTATGTAACATGCACCATATTGAACATATATTAAATTATTATATAATATACCAGGCAATGTATTAGACTTTTTTATAC
This sequence comes from Manis javanica, assembly GCF_040802235.1. NCBI lineage: Eukaryota > Metazoa > Chordata > Mammalia > Pholidota > Manidae > Manis > Manis javanica. The sequence continues at coordinate 119,408,432 of NC_133157.1, forward strand.
TACTTACCTTATTGGATGAGCTAAAATTTCCTCTATTTGGGAAAATAACAACCAAGTCAATACCATATTTTGTCAAGTTTTTAGAAAGTGTACCTTTTAACACTCTCCAATTGGACCTTCAGTAAGCTAACTGGTAGCATTTTCATAATTTAACTGGAGATGTATTGGTTTTGAGTTGTTGTTTGTTTCAGGAACTTTATGTTTGAAGGCTTGGCAGAGGCTGTATGCCCATCCTTTTGCTTCCAATGTTTCATCAAAGCAAGTTTAGCAACTTCTGTTTCCTCAAAGCAGAGACTTTACAATCGCCTTTGGCCATGTGTCCTAGAGCCCATGGAGGCTCATCTCAGTTGAAATCTACCAAATAAAGGAAAACCCCGTCCAGCCTAGGTCTATAGTGATGCACTAAAGGTGCATATCTCTCCTCAATATGCCCTTTGCTGTATACAGGAAATCTTCACAGTATACAGCACTTTCCTCTATCAGTTGATCTCAAGTATCTTCTTTAAATAAAGCAACAATTATTATCAACAAATTACTACAACCAAAGTCAAGGGCTGCGTCCTATTCCTTCAGACAATATACTCTATTATGTCTGGGTAAATCCATCTCTCTTGCCAATAGGTTTCAGCCCTGGGCAAGTTTGCTATGGATTCAATGTGAACAAAGAAAATGACTGCAAACGTTCCTTGGGGTGAAAGGGTTTATTACCCTGTTTGTTATACTGACAGTAGATCAAGCACTAACGTCTCTGCCTCAGCGCAGAGCACTGGGCCGAGCTCTTCATATAGAACGATGATAGCTTATTGCCTAAGGGTGTGGAAGCCGTAGCCTAGCAACAAGCCAGTTGCATCATCAGGTGGTTTGAGTTTAGTGAGGATCCCGGCCACAGGAATCCCAACTTCCCCACACTCCACCCCAGCAGTATTCTTGCCTTACAATTTACATGCTTTCGATCTTCCACAATGGTCCCTGTGCGAGAAAGCTGGGGCACTCTAACAAGATTCCACAACAGCAACAGAGAATAACAAAAACTTACAGATCATAAAAATTAAGATACAGCAAGATTTTAATACAGGTAGCACAAATTATAATAATCCACAAGCCAGAGGAGGTTCCTAATAATAAAAGTTATAATAATCCTCAAGCCAGAACAAGTTCCCAATGTAAAAATACTTTAGGGGTGGTAAGACACATGTTTTAATGCCACCAACATAGACAAATCTTTTCCATCAAGTAGGATGCATGCAAGAGAGTGGTTCTGTGATAGGACGGTAGCAGGAAGGGGGTCTCTTCCAGGTCTAGTATACCATACTTTTACTCCTTTACTTGTGGAGGTTGCTGAAGGGTCTATATGTAGTGCTACTGGAGGTGAGTGCACTGGCCATAATGATAAAACAAAACTCCCCGGTAAGATGCTACTTTCTGGCTGTTGAGGAAATACTGCTGTGACCTTTGGCAGCCACTCTGCTGTATTGAACAAATACACAGGAGGCCAACTTCCAGGCCTTGTCCCGAAGGTGCCAGGAGAGCCAGCCATTGTTCGTCCATGTGAAGAAAGGCCACCTCCACTCAGTGGAGTCTCCGGGGCTCAGTGCAGTTGGTACTGGCAGCAAGATGTTATTCTGATATCCAAACTTTGGCTTCAGTGATTCTTCCTTGGTTTGTACATGCAGTTATATAGGGGAGTTAGCCATATGTGTTAACATGTCTACAGAGTTCAGGTCTCCCTTTCGGGGTCTCTCATTCAAACACAGTAGCACGGTCCATAAGCAGACTGACCAGCCCTGGAGACTATTGGTAATTGATGTTAGTCCAGGATTTAACAAGCCATTGTGCCTTTCTATCAGGCCTGCTGTGGTAGGATTGTATGGCTGTCTTGCCAATGGGTTTCAGCCCCGTGCAACTTTGCTGCGGATTCAATGTGACCAAAGAAATTGACAGTAAAACGTTCTTTGGGGTGAAATGGTTTATTACCCAGTGGTTCACACAACTGTAGGTGGAGCACTAGTGTCTCTGCCTCCACACAGAGTACTGGGCCAAGCTCTATGTACAGCACAATAACAGATTATTGCCTAAGGGTGTAGAAGTGGTAGTTAGCCAAAGGCAAGTTGCATCATCAGGTGGTTTGAGTCCAGTGAGGATCCTGGCCATAGGAACACCAACTACCCCACAATCCACCCTTCCAGGATTCTTCCCTTACAATCTACATGCTTTCAGTCTTCCGCAAGGATCCCTGTTCAAGAAAGCTGGAGCACTGTCTCCAGAATCCACAATAGCAACAGAGGATAACAGCATGTTAGAGATAATAAAAATTGAGATACAGCAAGATTTTGATACAGGTAACACAAATTATATTAATCCTCAAGCCACAGGAGGTTTCTTATAACAAAAGTAATAATAATCCTCAAGCCAGGAGAAGCTCATGCTCCACAAAGACTTTAGGTGTGATAAGACACATGTTTTAATGGCACCAACATTGGCAAATCTTGTTCATCAGGTAGGATGCATGCAAGAGAGTGGTCCTGTGATAGGACTGTAGCAGGAAGGGGGCCCCTTCCAGGTGTATTATAACATACTTTTACTCCTTTCCCCATGGGGTTAAGTGAGGGATCTATATATAGTGCTACTGGAGGTGCATGCACTGGCTATAATGATAAAACAAAACTCCCCATTAAGATGCTCCTGCCTTCTGGCCATTCAGGATATACTACTGTGACGTTTGGCAGCCACTCTGCTGCTATTCCAGGAATACACAGCAAGTCAGCTTCTGGGCCTTGTCCCCAAGAGGCCAGGAGAGCCAGCCTTCGTTCTTCCATGTGTTGAAAGGTCCAAGGTCACGTCCACCCAATGGAGTCTCCAGGATTTAGTGCAGTTGGTGCTGACAGCAAGATGTTATTCTGGTGGCCAAAGCTCGGTTTCAGTGATTCTTCGTTGTTTTGTATTTGCAGTTGTATAGGGGAGGCAGCCATATGTGTTAACATGTCTATGGGGCTCAGGGCTCCCTTTCAGGGTCTCTCATTCAAAGACAGTAGCACGGTCCATAAGTGGACTGACCATCCTCAAAGAATATTGGTATCTGTCCTGAGTCCAGATTTTAACAAGGCATTGTGCCTCTATGTCATGCATGCTGCAGTAAGATTGTATGACTGTCTCCCAAAGGGTTTCAACCTGAGGCAAGTTCGCTGTGTATTCAATATGAACAAATAAATTGACAGCAAAACGGTCTTTGGGGTGAAAGGGTTTATTACCCAGTTCCCCCAGCAGTAGATGGAGCATAGCTTCTTTGCCTTCACCCAGAGCACTGGGCCGTGCTCTCTATAAAGCACAATAACAGCTTATTGCCTAAGGGTGTGGAAGCAGTAACATAGCGACAGACCAGTTACATCATCAGCTGGTTTGAGTTCTGTGAGGATCCTGTCGATAAGATTCCCAACTTCCCCACAATCCACCAGTCCAGGATTCTCACCTTACAATCTACACACTTTCAATCTTCTGCAATGGTCTCTGTGCGAGAAAGCTGGAGCACTCTAACCAGATTCCAGAATAGCAACAGAGGATAACAACAACTTAATAAAAATAAAAATACAGCAATAATTTTTTTGTAGTTACTTATTCCTTTATTACATGTCTGCTAGTTGCTGTCAATTATAAAATAATTTATCATGTATTTTTTTTTTATTTAACTTTTTTATTTTGGTATCATTAATCTACAATTACATGAAGTACATTTTGCTTACTAGACTCCCCCTTCACCAAGTCACCCCCACAAACCCCATTACCATCACTGTCAATCAGCATAGTAAGATGCTGTAGAATCACTACTTGACTTCTCTGTGTTGTACGGCCCTCCCGAGCCCCCCACCCACACACATTATACATGCTAATCATAATGCTTCCTTTCTTTTTCCCCACCTTTATCCCTCCCTTTCCACCCATCCTTTCATGTCCCTTTCCCTTTAGTAACTGTTAGTCCATTCTTGGGTTCTGTGATTCTGCTGCTGTTTTGTTCCTTCTGTTTTTCTTTGTTCTTATACTCCACATATGAGTGAAATCATTTGGTACTTGTATTTCTCCGCCTGGCTTATTTCACTGAGCATAATACCCTCTAGCTCCATCCATGTTGTTGCAAATGGTAGGATTTGTTTTCTTCTATGGCTGAGTAATATTCCATTGTATATATGTAGCACATCATCTTTATCCATTCATCTACTGATGGACACTTAGGTTGCTTCCATTTCATGGCTATTGTAAATAGTGCTGCCATAAACATAGGGGTGCATCTGTCTTTTTCAAACTGGGCTGCTGCATTCTTAGAGTAAATTTCTAGAAGTGGAATTCCTGGGTCAAATGGTATTTCTATTTTGACCATTTTGAGGGACTTCCATACTGCTTTCCACAATGGTTGAACTAATTTACATTCCCACCAGCAGTGTAGGAGGGTTCCCTTTCTCCACAACCTTGCCAACATTTGTTGTTGTTTGTCTTTTGGATGGTAGCGATCCTTACTGGTGTGAGGTGATATCTCATTGTGGTTTTAATTTACATTTCTCTGATGATTAGCAATGTGGAGCATCTTCTCACATGTCTGTTGGCCATCTGAATTTTCTCTTCAGAGAACTGTCTATTCAGCTCCTCTGCCCATTTTGTAATTGGATTATTTGCTTTTTGTTTGTTGAGGTGTGTGAGTTCTTTATATATTTTGGATGTCAACCCTTTATTGGATCTGTCATTTATGAATATATTCTCCCATATTGTAGGATACCTTTTTGTTCTATTGATGGTATCCTTTGCTGTACAGAAGCTTTTCAGCTTGATAGTCCCACTTGTTCATTTTTGCTTTTGTTTCCCTTGCCCAGGGAGATATGTTCATGAAGAAGTCGCTTATGTTTATGTCTAAGAGATTTTTGCTTATGTATTTTTTCCAAGAGTTTTATGGACTCATGACTTACATTCAGGTCTTTGATCCATTTCAAATTTACTTTTGTGTATGGAGTTAGACAGTGATCCAGTTTCATTCTCTTACATGTAGCTGTCCAGATTTGCCAGCACCATCTGTTGAAGAGACTGTCATTTCCCCATTGTATGTCCATGGCTCCTATATCAAATATTAATTTACCATATATGTTTGTGATAATGTCTGGAGTCTCTATTCTGTTCCACTGGTCTGTGGTTCTGTTCTTGTGCCAGTACCAAATTGTTCTGATTACTGTGGCTTTGTAGTATAGCTTGATGTTGGGGAGTGAGATCCCCTCCTACTTTATTCTTCCTTCTCAGGATTGCTTTGGCTATTCGGGGTCTTTGGTGTTTCCATATGAATTTTTGAACTATTTGTTCCAGTTTGTTGAAGACTGCTGTTGGGAATTTGATAGGGATGGCATCAGATCTGTATATTGCTTTGGGTAGGATGGCCATTTTGACAATATTATTTCTTCCTAGCCAAGAGCATGGGATGAGTTTCCATTTGTTAGTGTCCTCTTTAATTTCTCTTAAGAGTGTCTTACAGTTTTCAGTATATAGGTCTTTCACTTCTTTGGTTAGGTTTATTCCTAGGTATTTTATTCTTTTTGATGCTATTGTGAATGAAATTGTTTTCCTGATTTCTCTTTCTATTAGTTCCTTGTTAGTGTATAGGAAAGCCACAGATTTCTGTGTGTTAATTTTGTATCCTGCAATTTTGCTGAATTTTGATATTAGTTCTAGTAGTTTCAGAGTGGAGTCTTTAGGATTTTTTATGTACAATATCATATCATCTGCAAATAGTGACAGTTTAACTTCTTCTTTACCAATCTGGATTCCTTGTATTTCTTTGTTTTGTCTAATTGCCATGGCTAGGACCTCCAATACTATGTTGAATAACAGTGGGGAGAGTGGGCATCCCTGTCTTGTTCCCTCTCAGTGGAAAAGCTTTCAGCTTCTCGCTGTTCAGTATGATGTTGGCTATGGGTTTATCATATATGGCCTTTATTATGTTGAGGTACTTGCCCTCTGTACCCATTTTGTTGAAAGCTTTTATCATGACTGGATGTTGAATTTTGTCAAATGCTTTTTTAACATCTATGGAGATGATCATGTGGTTTTTGTCCTTCTTTTTGTTTATGTCATGAATGATGTTGATGGACTTTTGAATGATGTCCTTGCATCTCTGGGATGAATTCCACTTGGTCATGGTGTATGATCCTTTTGATGTATTTTTGAATTCGGCTTGCTAATATTTTTTTGAGTATTTTTGCATCTACGTTCATCAGGGGTATTCGTGTGTAGTTTTCTTTTTTGGTGGGATCTTCGCCTGGTTTTGGTATTAGGGTGATGTTGGATTCATAGAATGAGTTTGGGAGTATTTCTTCCTCTTCAATTTTTTGGAAAACTTTAAGGAGAATGTGTATTATGTCTTCTCTGTATGTGTGATAAAATTTCAAGGTAAATCCTTCTGGCTTGGAGGTTTTGTTCTTGGGTAGTTTTTTGATTACCACTTCAATTTCGTTGGTGGTAATTGGTTTGTTTAGATTTTTTGTTTCTTCTTGGTCAGTGTTGGAAGGTTGTATTTTTCTAGGAAGTTGTCCATTTCTTCTAGGTTTTCCAGCTTGTTACTATATAGGTTTTCATAGTGTTCTCTAATAATTCTTTTTATTTCTGTGGGGTCCGTCATGATTTTTCCTTTCTTTTTTCTGACTCTGTTGATATATGTTGATTCTCTTTTTCTCTTAATAAGTCTGGCTAGAAGCTTATCTATTTGTTTATTTTTCTCAAATAATCTGCTCTTGGTTTCATTGATTTTCTCTATTGTTTTATTCTTCTCAATTTTGTTTATTTCTTCTCTGATCTTTATTATGTCCCTCCTTCTGATGACTTTAGGCCTGATATGTTCTTCTTTTTCCAATTTCAATAATTGTGACATTAGACTGTTCATTTGGGATTGTTTTTCCTTCTTTAAATATACCTGGATTGCTATATACTTTCCTCTTAAGACTGCTTTTGCTGCATCCCACAGAAGTTGGGGCTTTGTGTTGTTGTTGTCATTTGTTTACATATATTGTTTGATCTCTATTTTAATTTGGTCATTGATGCATAGGTTATTTAGGAGCATGTTGTTAAGCCTCCATGTGTTTATGAGCCTTTTTGCTTTCTTTGTACAATTTATTTCTAGTTTTATATCTTTGTGGTCTGAAAAGTTGGTTGGTAGGATTTCAATCTTTTTAAATTTACTGAGGCTCTTTTTGTGGCTTAGTATGTGGTCTATTCTGGAGAATGTTCCATGTGCACTTGAGAAGAATGTGTATCCTGTTGCTTTTGGATGTAGAGTTCTATAGATGTCTATTAGGTCCATCTTTTCTAGTGTTTTGTTCAGTGCCTCTGTGTCCTTACTTATTTTCTGTCTGGTGGATCTATCCATTGGAGTGAGTGGTGTGTTAAAGTCTCCCAAAATGTGTGCATTGCATTCTATTTCCTCCTTTAATTCTGTTAGTATTTGTTTCAGATATGCTGGTGCTCCTGTATTGGGTATATATATATTTATAATGGTTATAACCTCTTGTTGGACTGACCCCTTTATCATTATGTAATGTCCTTCTTTATATCTTGTTACTTTCTTTGTTTTGAAGTCTATTTTGTCTGATATTAGTACTGCAACACCTGCTTTTTTCTCCCTGTTGATTGCATGAAATATCTTTTTCCATCCCTCACTTTTAGTTTGTGCATGTCTTTGGATTTGAGGTGAGTTTCCTGTAAGCAGCATATAGATAGGTCTTGCTTTTTTATCAGTTCTATTACTCTGTGTCTTTTGATTGGTGCATTCAGTTCCTTTATATTTAGGGTGATTATTGAAAGATATGTAGTTATTGCCATTGCAGGCTTTAAGTTCATGGTTACCAAAGGTTGAAGGTTAGCTTCTTTACTATCTTACTGTCTAATTTAACTCACTTATTGAGCTGTTATAAACACTGTCTGGTGATTCTTTATTTCTCTCCCTTCTTATTCCTCCTCCTTCATTCTTCATATGTTGGGTGTTTTATTCCGTGCTCTTTTGTGTTTCCTTTGACTGCTTTTGTGGGTAGTTGATTTTATTTTTTGCCTATAGTTAGTATTTTGTTGGTCTGCTTTCTTTGCTGTGATTATATTTTTTCTGGTGACCTCTATTTAGCCTTAGGAGTACTCTCATCTAGAATAGTCCTTCTAAAATACCCTGTAGAGGTGGTTTGTGTGAGGCTAATTCCCTCAACTTTTGCTTATTTGGGAATTGTTTAATCCCTCCTTCATATTTAAATGATAATCGTGCTGGATACAGTATTCTTGCTTCAAGGCCCTTCTATTAAATTGCATTAAATATATCATGCCATTCTCTTCTGGCCTGTAACATTTCTGTTGAGAAGTCTAATGATAGCCTGATGGTTTTCCTTTGTAGGTGACCTTTTCTCTCTCTAGCTGCCTTTAATACTCTGTCCTTGTCCTTGATCTTTGCCATTTTAATCATTATGTGTCTTGGTGTTGTCCTCTTTGGGTCCCTTCTGTTGGGAGTTCTGTGTGCGTCCGTGGTTTGAGCGACTATTTCTTCCCCTCCGCCCAATTTAGGGAAGTTTTCAGCAATTATTTCTTCAAAGACACTTTCTATCCCTTTTCTCTCTCTTCTTCTTCTGGTACCTCTATAATGTGAATATTGTTCCATTTGAATTCGTCACACAGTTCTCTTAATATTCTTTCATTCCTGGAGATCCTTTTATCTCTCTCTGCATCAGCTTCTCTGTGTTCCAGTTCTCTGATTTCTATTCCATTAACAGCCTCTTGCACGGCATCCAGTCTGCTCTTAATTCCTTCCAGAGGTTGCTTTATTTCTGTATTCTCCCTCTGTACTGCAGATACATCAGCATGGTTATGACCTTTATTTTGAATTCTTTTCCAGGGAGATTGGTTAAGTCTGTCTCCCCAAGCCCTTTCTCAGGGGTTGTCTGGACTATTTTGGACTGGACTAAATTCTTCTGCCTTTTAATGGTGATAGAGGTATGTGTAGGCAGGTAGAGCATGTGTCAGCTTGGAGAACAAAGTTCTTTCCTGCTTGCTGGTCGCCTTGCTCTTTTCCGCTACCTGTGTCAGTTACCTGCACTCCTGGAGCAGCCTCCGGGTTAAACCCCTAAGTTGTTGTGGGCAGGGTCTCTGTCAGAGTAGTCCAGAACCCTGTGGGGTGTGGCAGGTGTATTGGGTGCACTCTCCTGTGAAAGCGGCACCCCTGCTGGGCAGCTGTGTGCCAGCAGCAACCTTTGGGTCTGGCCTGGGTGACTGTGTGCTGGGATGAGATTCTAGGTGGCCACTGGGGGCACAGCTGCTCCTGGGCTGCTCCTCCGCTGCTGGTGCTGGCTCCTGTGTGCTTTTCCTGGGCCCCTCTGGTGCTGCTGGCATGCATGGGCTGCTCCTGGGCCATTTGGTCACCGCCACTGCGGGCTGGTGTGGGTTGCTCCCTGCCCCTCTGGCACTGCCGCCCCAGGCATGCACTGCCACTCTCCCACTATTGAGCTGATGTTTTGGGGTCCGCGCCAGTTGGGGGAACAACTGGCAGGCTGCTTATCACGGTGAGGGGCTTCACAGCTGCACTGCCACCCAGGGGGTTAGGTCGCCTAGAGTTCCCTGGGGTTCCCAGCCTGCTTGGCTCAATGCGCTGGGATGACTTCATCCAGCTGTGGGGCCCCTGTCCCTTTAAGACTTGCAAAAAGCACTCGCTTCTCTTTTGTCTCAGGGGTGCCAGTTGCGGGGACCTTCTTGCAGGTTTTGCTTTACTGTTTCTCTAATAACCAGCACCTCATGTACTGTGTGTCTGTGCTCCCGGTATGGATTTCTAGGGCTGGTTGTTTAGCAGTCCTGGGCTTTCACTCCCTCCTCATTCTGACTCCTTTCTTTCAGTGGGGGTCTGGGGTAGGGGGGCATTCGTGTCCCACTTGGCCACAGCTGGTATCTTACCCCCTTTGTGTGATGCTGAGTTCTCACAGATGTAGATGTAGCCTGGCTGTTGTACTATATCCACTGGTGTCTTCTTTAGGAATAGTTGTGTTTGATATATTTTCACAAATATACATGTTTTAGGGAGGAAATTTCAGTTGAACTACTCATGCCACCATCATGGCTCCCCTCAGGAAGATTTTGATAAAGGTAACAGAAATCATAATATTCCTCAAGCCTGAGAAGGTCCCTAATAACAATAATTATAATAATTGTTAAGCCAGAGGAAGTTCCCAATTCACAAAGTCTTTAGGGACAATAAGGCACATGTTTTAATGGCACCAACATAGGGAAATATTGTCCATCAGGTAAGATGCATGCAAGAGAGTGATCCTATGATAGGACTGTAGCAGGAAGGGGGTCCCTTCCAGGTGCAGTATACCATACTTATACTCCTTTACTAGTGGGGGTTACTGAAGGGTCTTTATGTAGTACTACTGGAGGTGCATACACAGGCCATAATGATAAAACAAAACTACCTGGTAAGATGCTCCTGCTTTCTGGCCATTGAGGACTGTGACCTTTGGTGGCCACTATGCTGTATTGAAGGAATACACAGGAGGCCAGCTTCCAGATCTTGTCCCCAAGGTGCCAGGAGAGCCAGTCATCATTCTTCCATGTGAAGAGACGTCCAAGGCCACCTCCCCTCAATGGAGTCTCAGGGATTCAGTGCAGTTGGTAGTGGCAGCAAGATGTTACTCTGATGTCCAAACCTCAGCTTCAGTGATTCCTCCTTGGTTTGTACTTGCAGTTTTATAGGGGAGGCAACATGTGTGTTACCGTGTCTACGGAGCTCAAGGCTCCCTTTCGGGGTCTCTCATTCAAACGCAGTAGCATGGTCCGTAAGTGGACTGACCAGCCCCGCAGACTATTGGTAGTTGACTGCAGTCCAGATTTTAACAAGCCATTGTGACTTTCTATCATGCCTGCTGCAGTGGGATTGTACAGCAGTCTTGTCAATGGGTTTCAGACCTGGGCAAGGTCACTGCAGATAAAATGTGACCATAGAAATTGACAATAAAACGCTCTTTGGGATGAAAATGTTTATTACCTGGTTGTTCACCTGGAGGTATACTGGTCAAGCAGTAGCATCTCTGCCTCCACACAGAGCACTGGGCCGAACTCTGTGTGTAGCACAATAACAGATTATTGCCTAAGGTTGTGGAAGCAGTAGTTTAGCCAAAGGCCAGTTACATCATCAGGTGATTTGAGTTCAGTGTGGATCCTGGCCATAGGAACCCCAACTTCTCCACACTCCACCCTTCCAGTATTCTCACCTTACAATCTACACACTTTCAGTCTTCTGCAACGGTCCCTGTGTGAGAAAGCTGGAGCACTGTCACCAGAGGATAACAGCATGTTAGAGATAATAAAAATTGAGATACAGCAAGATTTTGATACAGGTAACACAAATTATATTAATTCTCAAGCCACAGGAGGTTTCTTATAACAAAAGCAATAATAATCCTCAAGCCAGGAGAAGCTCATGCTCCACAAAGACTTTAGGTGTGATAAGACACATGTTTTAATGGCACCAACGTTGGCAAATCTTGTTCATCAGGTAGGATTCATGCAAGAGAGTGGTCCTGTGATAGGACTGTTGTAGGAAGGGGGCCCCTTCCAGGTGTTTTATAACATACTTTTACTCCTTTCCCCATGGGGTTTAGTGAGGGATCTATATATAGTGCTACTGGAGGTGCATGCACTGGCTATAATGATAAAACAAAACCCCCCATTAAGATGCTCCTACCTTCTGGCCATTGAGGATATACTACTGCGACATTTGGCGGCCACTCTGCAGTTATTCCAGGAATACACAGCAGGTCAGCTTCCGGGCCTTGTCCCCAATAGGCCAGGAGAGGCAGCCATCATTCGTCCATGTGTCAAAAGGTCCAAGGCCACGTCCACTCAATGGAGTCTCTGGGGTTCAGTGCACTTGGTGCTGGCAGCAAGATGTGATTCTGGTGGTCAAAGCTCAGCTTCAGTGATTCTTCATTGTTTTGTACTTGCAGTTGTATAGGGGAGGCAGCTGTATGTGTCAACATGTCTACGGGGCTCAAGGGCTCCCTTTCAGGGTCTCTCATTCAAAGACAGTAGCACGGTCCATAAGTGGACTGACCATCCTCAAAGAATATTGGTATCTGTCCTGAGTCCAGATTTTAACAAGGCATTGTGCCTCTCTATCATGCATGCTGCATTAGGATTGTATGGCTTTCCTCCCAAAGGGTTTCAACTCCAGGCAAGATTGCTGTGGATTCAATGTGAATGAAGAAATTGACAGCAAAACATTCTTTGGGGTGAAAGGGTTTATTACCAGGTTGTTCTCCCGGCAGTATATCAAGCACTAGCATCTCCGCCTTCGTGCAGAGCACTGGACTGTGCTCTCCATGTACCACTATAACAGTTTATTGCCTAAGGGGGTTGAAGCAGTAGCATAGCAACAGGCCAGTTACGTCATCAGGTAGTTTGAGCTCAGTGAGGATCCTGTCGATAGGAATCCCAACTTCCCCACAATCCACCTGTCCAGGAATGTCACCTTACAATCTACATGCTTTCAATCTTCCACCATGGTCCCTGTGCAGGAAAGCTGGAGCACTCTAACCAGATCCCAGAATAGCAACAGAGGATAACAACAACTTAGAGACAATAAAAATTAAGATACAGCAAGATTTTGATACATGTAATGGAAATTATAATAATCCTGAAGCCTAAGGAAGTTCCTAATAACAATAATTATAATAATTGTTAAGCCAGAGGACGTTCCCAATCCACAAAGTCTTTATGGGCAATAAGGCACATGTTTTAATGGCACCAACATAGGCAAATCTTGTCCATCAGGTAAGATGCCTGCAGGAGAGTGGTCCTGTGATAGGACGGTAGCAGGAAGGGGGTCCCTTCCAGGTGCAGTATACCATACTTTTACTCCTTTACCAGTGGGGGTTACTGAAGGGTCTATATATAGTGCTACTGGAGGTGCATGCACTGGCCATAATGATATAACAAAACTCCCTGGTAAGATGCTCCTGCTTTATGGCCTTTGAGGATATATTGCTGTGACCTTTGGCAGCCACTCTGCTGTATTGAAGGAATACACAGGAGGCCAGATTCCAGGCCTTTTCTCCAAGGTGACAGGAGAGCCAGCCATCATTCTTCCATGTGAAGAGAGGTCCAAGGCCACCTCCACTCAATGGAGTCTCAGGGATTCAGTGCAGTTGGTAGTGGCAGCAAGATGTTATTCTGATGTCCAAACCTTGGCTTCAGTGGTTCTTCCTGGGTTTGTACTTGAAGCTGTATAGGGGAGGCAACCATGTGTGTTACCATGTCTACAGAGCCCAGGGCTCCCTTTCAGGGTCTCTCATTCAAATGCAGTAGCATAGTCCGTAAGCAGACTGATCAGCCCCGCAGACTATTGGTAGTTGACTTTAGTCCAGATTTTAACAAGCCATTGTGCCTCTCTATCATGCCTGCTGTGATAGGATTGTATGGCTGTCTTGCCAAGGGGTTTTAGCCCCAGGCAAGTTCGCTGCAGATTCAATGTGACCAAGGAAATTGACAGTAAAATGCTCTTAGGGGTGAAAAGGTTATTACCCGGTTGTTCACCCAGGGGGTAGGTTGAGCACTAGTCTCTGCCTCAGCTCAGAGCACTGGACAGTGCTCTATGTACAGCACAATAACAGATTATTTCCTAAGGTTGTGGAAGCGGTAGCTTGGCAACAGGACAGTTACATTATCAGGTGGTCTGAGTTTAGTGTGGATCCTGGCCATAGGAACCCCAACTTCCCCACACTCCACCCTTCCAGGATTCTTACCATATAGTCTACATGCTTTCAGTCTTCTGCAATGGCCCTTATATGAGAAAGCTGGAGCACTGTCACCAGATTCCACAATAGCAACAGAGGATAACAACAACTCAGCGATAATAAAAATAAAGATACAGCAAGATTTTCATACAGGTTACACAAATTATAATACTCGTTAACCCAGAGGAGGTTCCTAATAACAAAAATTATAATAATCCTCAAGCCACAGGAATTTCCCAATCTACAAAGACTTTAGCAGTGATAAGACACATATTTTAATGGCACCAACATAGGCAAATCTTGTCCATCAGGTAGGATGCAATGCAGGAGAGTGTTTCTGTGATAGGACTGTAGCAGGAAGGGGGACCCTTCTAAGTCTGGTATACCATACTTCTCTTTTTCCCCATGGGGGTTACTGAAAGGTCTATATATAGTGCTACTGGAGGAGCATGCACTGGCCATAATGATAAAACAAAACCCCCCATTAAGATGCTCCTACCTTCTGGCCCTTGAGGTTATACTGTGACCTTTGGTGGCTTCTCTGCTGTTATTCCAGTAATACACAGGAGGCTAACTTCCAGGTCTTGTCCCCAAGGTGCCAGGAGAGCCAGCCATCGTTGGTCCATGTGGCAAAAGGTTCAAGGCCACGTCCACTACTTGGAGCCTCTGAAGTTGAGTGCAGTTGGTCCTGGCAGCAAGATGTTATTCTGATGGCCAAACCTCGGCTTCAGTGATTCTTCGTTGGTTTGTACTTGCAGTTGTATAGAGGAGGCAGCCATATGTGTTAACATGTCTATGGGTCTCAGGGCTCCCTTTGGCATCTCTCATTCAAACGCAGTAGCACGCAGTAGCAAATGCGTACTGCCCATGCCTGCAGACTATTGGTATCTGTCTTTAGTCCAGATTTTAACAAGCCATTGTGCCTCTCTATCATCCATGCTGCAGTAGGATTGTATGGCTATCTTGCCCATGGGTTTCAGAGCTTGGCAAATTTGGTATGGATTCAATATGACCAAAGAAATGAGAGTAGAACATTTCTTTGGGGTGAAAGGGTTTATTACCCAGCTTGTTCTCCCAGTAGTTGGTTGAGTGAGTATTAGTGTGCAGAGCACTGGGCTGAGCTCTCTCTGTATCACAATAACAGCTTATTGCCTAAGGGTGTGAAAGCAGTCGCCTAGCAACAGACCAGTTACATCATCAGGTGGTTTGAGTTCATTGAGGATCCTGGCCATAGGAACGCCAGTGTCCCCACCCACACCAGCCCGTTCCTCCTTCCTACCTTCTTTCCTTCCTTCTCTTCTTCCTCAAATATTATTGAGGTGCTGTTCAGTGAAATGTGCTAGCTAGACCTCAAGAATATAATTGTAAGCCAAAAAGACATGTGCACTGACCTTGTGAAGCTAGAGGAGGAAAAAAGCATTAATCAAATATTCATACAATGAATGTGAAAATGAAATCTTGATAACAATTAGAAAGGTGAGGTTGATGCCGGGGTTCTTGTTCACAAAACCAAAGAATGAGCTTCACAAACAGTCAAGGTAGGAGAGCAAGGTACACGCTTTTATTTAGAGATAAAGTGAAAGTGATGCTGGGGTTCTTGTTCACGAAGCCAAAGAATGAGCTGCACAAACAGTCAAGGTAGGAGAGCAAGGTGCTTTTATTTAGAGATAAAGTGAAAGGACAGAGCTCCCAGCTCACACCAGGAAGGGACAAGAGGGTCCATGGTGGTGCATTGTCTAGGGGGTTTTATAGGCAGTTGAGGATATTTGGGAACGTGAAAGAGAGTTTAGGGGTATGGACTTGTTAAGTGGTCCCTGAATATTAAAAATCAACTTAACATAAGGAATTTCCTGCCTTGATTTCTCTCTGGGATACCAGTGTCTTGGTCTGGGAGCACATCAAAAGGCTGCCTGCCCAGCCCCCAAGGTGGGCTGAGGTATTGTCTATTTGCTAAAGAATCTTACCTCTTGAACTTCCTGGGTGTTAAAATGCAATCTTATAATGAACTAGTGGTTACCAAAGGGGAGCCATGTGGGAGGGTGGGTGGGGAGGAAGGGAGAAGGGGACTGAGGGGTATTACGTTTAGTACACATGGTGTGGGGAGTCATGGGGAGAACAGTGTATCACAGAGAAGGGATATAGTGGATCTCTGGCAACTTGCTGCACTTGATGGACAGTGACTACATTGGGGTATGGGTGGGGACTTGATAATATGAGTAAATGTAGTAACCACATTGTATTTTCATGCAAAACCTTCATAAGAGTGTATATCAATCATACCTGAATAAAAAATAAAAATAAATAAAAACAAAAACAAAAACAAAACCTAAAACTAAAAAAAAAAATGCAGTCTTATCTTTAAGATGGAATTCTTCCGGCCTTTTACCATGCTGTCTACAGCTGGGTCTGCATGCTAAGTTAGTTGCTCAGTTTGTAAAATCACTTTGTCAGATCTGAAGGAGGAAAGACAGCACATAGCCTTGGCCTTTTAGTATGCTAAAGTGAATCTTACACATGGTTACAAATGATTAGCATAATAAAACATGTGCTACTCTTCTTTATCTGGGGAACATTAACTGATCTCACTGAAGAATGATTCTAGAGCTTAATGTTTAACATAGAGTTTTACTAGGGGGGTTTCCTTGCATGTAGTCACCCTGCTCTGCCTGCAAATATCCCGCCCTGCCCTCTCCGGAGGCCCTCACCCTACTCTGACTACATCCATGGTCCCTGTCTCAAGGTCAGTGTCTGAGGAAAACAGTCTATAACCAAGGCTACTTGTCTTCTTAGGGAAGGCTCTCTGATGAAGGTTATGGAAGAAGTGTCGTGCCAAGATGAAAAGGTTGAATTGAAGTTAAATAGGCGAAGAGAGGAAGCAAGGGCTCCAGACAGAGGAGACAGGTATGTACACATATTTTGGAACTTGGCAGAATATGATACGAAGAACTGAGAGAAGGCCAGGGCTGAGAAGGCCTGTGACATGTTGAGGCTTCTCAGAGACGTACAGAAGGGCTGAAATTTGTAGAACCTGTGAACTGTGTCAAGGAATGTTATCTTTATCATAGAAGCACTTTGGAAGATACTTAAGCAGAAGTTAAAGCATCACTGCCTGCAGAGAGAATTAACTGAAGCAGAGCAAGCTAGTTGGGCTAGCCAACCAAGTGGGAAAAGACTGAAAAAATCCAGGTGCAAGAAGGTGCTATCTAAGGTCAGCATAGTGGTCGTCCTTAAGACAAGTGGATGGATTTGAGAGGCATGAAGGTATATGTATTGCCTTTGAGTTATTCTTTGCTTCAGGCACTTAGTATTTACCATGTATTTTAAGCTTTATCCTCAATAAATGATAAACTTCTCAAATACAAGTTTCTTTTCTTCTTCTTCCACTATCCAGCTTTATCATCGTTTGCTGCTGTTTATTCCACATAGCAGAACTCAATTTAACTTGGAGTGAAAAAAGTCTAAACCAAACCTTTAGAACCTAATGCTTGTTGTCCATTGTTTCTTTCAGGTCGTGGCGCAGCAGCTATGCAGCCCTGAGAGGTGGAAGGGGGGAGACTTGGACATGCCAGGGATGTGGCCAAACCATCTTTACCTTTAAGGAGTCTTGATGAAATCTGGCTACTATAAATTCTGATTGAGTCTTATGATGTTTGCAGAGCACATGGGACCACTTTGTTAGAAGCAAAAGTGTCTTCTCACCAGGAAGAGGACCATGTGCAGGAAGAGGAGGTGTAAATGGAGAGGAGCCACAGCCCTTTCAGAAAACTACATGATGTAACAGCCCCACTACACTGCCTCATTTGTGCTGGAAAATTTTAAATAGTAGGAGAAATATAATCCTGTGCCATTAGCATAGCAACAAATACGTTCTCAGCAAATAAACTTGGTTCCAGGGTGGCATTTAGCTCCGTTTTGCATGCCCTTCTGTCTCACCTTTCATTGCCAACACCATTGAAGTCCTAATGGAAAGACAGCCTTTGAAAGAATCCTGCTGGCTTTTTGGCTGCCTGTTGGCAACAGAGGAGACAAGGAGGACGAGAATATACATTTGTAAAGTTCCACTTGCTATCTTACTCAGGGACAGCATTTTATCCTTTCAAGCTCATCTCCCAGCCACTGTAATTAGGCCTTCCGGAAACAGCATCGCAGCTGTCCTGACATCACAATAGCATTTTGATAAGCTTGGACAGTTACCAGTTCATCTGTCTGGCAAGACGTTGCTGCAGACCCAAAGACTTCACTGTAACTTGGAGGATGCCATTAGTTCCCAGAAAGGAAATAGAAATATTTTTATAACAATATGCAAAGAAGTCATTCAGGAGCAGGCTTATGATGTCAAACCTTTTATCTTCAAACCTAGCAACAAGACTTCTCATATTGAATCGTTCACTTAGGAGGGCATAATAAAAGGAGAGGACAAGGCAAGCAGGGGAGAAGTGTCTTGATCTCAGGCTGCTGCGGCTTCTGAGTGTGAAGGTACATATGGTCATGTTGATATTTTGACTAGGAGTTCACCCCAGTCGAGCATCCATGATTTTGCATTCAGGTCAAAAGCCTTGATCATATGTTGTGTCTTCTATAATGGGAGGGCCTGGATTTCAATGACACCAGAGTATGATGCTATGTCTTCAAGAGCCTTTTCCCTTAGGAGAAGTAGGGCTATCCAGTAGGACTTCCAGTGATGGTGGGAATGCTCTACTCCCTGCTGTAAAAGCACTTAAGATGTGGCCAGGACAACCAAAGAACTGAATTTTTAAATTTTT
Source organism: Manis javanica (assembly GCF_040802235.1). Classification (NCBI taxonomy): domain Eukaryota; kingdom Metazoa; phylum Chordata; class Mammalia; order Pholidota; family Manidae; genus Manis; species Manis javanica. The sequence goes on from NC_133157.1 coordinate 119,426,976, forward strand.
AGGTTTTAATGAAGGTGCATTTGGCTGGTGACCACCATATTGGCCAGTGAGGAGTGCAGGGCTGAGGCACCTACTATAGGCATTTGTGAGTAATGTCACATCTTAAGGCAGAAAGTTCAACCACATCCTTTTGTCCCAAGATTAGAAAAGAATTATTCTGCAGTCATTAACTCAACCTCTGAAATGAACCTTAAACTCTCAAGTGGGAGAAAAAGGTATCTGAGGGACAGAATAATGCCTCTGGCCTTTTGGCTAGAGCCACCCTCTTTCCTCTTTATTTCTTCATTTCTTTTTCAAAAGCTCCTCATTGCAAATATTTCTAGCATGGCTGCAGAGACAAAATGAATAACTGCTTTTAGTTAATACCTGCTGGACCAGCACAAGGCTGAGTCTCTACTTCAAAGATATTTACTAAGTAGAGTCAATGTATGTTTTAAAGGGCGTCCTCGAATTTTCTTGTAATATCATATAACTATTTCTATTATGAGACACAATTTCCTGATACTGTGAGGAGATAAAGACTCTTTTCCTCTTTTAGTTGCAATTGCATGACTGCTTTTAACAACTCATATGCTTGTAAGTAAGGCCCTTCATTTGAACCATAAGCAAGGCTATCTCTTCTCCAGAAAACTTTTGACTGATTTCTATTGCTGTCATTGACTCACTGAGGCATTAATCTATAGGACTGTAAATACTCTGGGGCGGCTTTTGCCCACCTGTTCTTGTACCCTGCCTGTGTACATCAGTAAAAGTGGCATGTAGGCAAAAGGGGGAAGGCAGCATTTGGCCCAATCACTCCACTGCAGCTGCTGAAACAGAAACGCCAACACAGAGCTGAGCCACTAATTGGAAATGGAATAAACTAAAGAAATCTTGGTTCAAATGGCAGCTATATTTTTTAAAGAGAAGATTTCAGTTGAAATGCCAAAGGAGACAGTTAGCCAAAACATTTGTCTGTGGAAATTTCTCTTCTCAATTTTATTCAGATTTACAGCTGGGTGCTAAGTGAAGCATTTCTTGGGAACACATGTCATGGATAAACCAAGATGTTTATTTTCCTAAGTAGCAGATCAGATTGAACTCACAACAAATAGTTCAATTAGCATGATTACTAATAGGCTGATTAATGCTGGCTACAATTAATAAAATAGGAAGTGTTGGAACTGAGCTCCTAGGAAGTCCGTATCAATAGTAAGGTCATTAGGGGAGCAACACAGCTGTGGCAGGTTTTACGTTTTCATGGAATATCTGGGTGAGGAAAGGTCAAATCAAGAACTGTAAAACTACTACTTATTTAATACCTGTGAATGATAGATGATATTGTTCCATGGCTCTAAATTCTACATTCCTCTTTGAATTTAAGTCAGAAAAAATGCTTGCTTCTCCTAGTGAGATGGTAATATAATTCCTTATATCAGACAGGAAAACTATGCATTTCACTTTCACATCCCTTTTGCCCTGGATTTCTGAAAACTCAGAGCTGATTTCACTATTCAGTTATATTACTGTCCTTGGCTTCTATTTCTCCTACCCCCTGCCTAGTTAAGAGCAAGCTTCAATGATATTGGTTGTCAGTGGGAACTTTAGCACTCTCCTTTCTGAGTAATCTTGAATGAATTTTTCTTTCTGAGCCTTAATTTACTCATCTGCAAACTGGGGTAATAATTCTTATCTCATAGGTGTTTTACAATAGTGATAGCTCATAGTAAACATACAGAAATGTTAATTATTGTATTTTAAATTATTCTTTTGATCTACAACTTAAATTATAAATCCTGTTTGGAATCAAGTATGACATTAGTGACACAATCAAATTATAGTTTGAGGGCAATTATTTCAAGGACCAAACCAAAATGGGTACATTGACAGCTTTTTCTTTGTTTTTATTTCCTTCTAAAGGTAAAATTTGCATACAATGAAATGTACACATCAGGTGTATAATTGATATATACTCATATATACATATATGTATACACACACACACACATATATATATACAGAAAAAAAGATTCTTTGTCTCCCATATTGTTAAGATATAGATAATGGCCATCACCCAAGAAATACCCCAATATCCCTCAGGCTTTCTCAATCTCTCCTCACTCACAGCCACAACTTTTCTGAATCATTTCATTATAGAATCCTTTAGCCAGTTTTGATGCTCTGTTGTTAGTTGCATACACTGTTAGGGTTGTTAGACCTGTTTCGCGTGAAACTAGTATAGCTGTTTTAGCTTTCTTTTCATTGTTATCATGGTCTATCTTTATCTTCCCATTTGCTTTTAACTTGTCAATATTTACAGTGGATTTCTTACACAAACCATAGAGTTGTGTCTTTTTCTTGCCCCTTTTTAAATCACTCTGGCAATCTGTCTTTTATTTATTTATATTCTTCATGTTTTAAATGATTATTGATATATTGAATTAATACCAATTTAAAAATAATTTTGTATTCATTGCCAGGGGCTGATTTTTCTGCCCTCTCTGATTTTATATGAGCATTTTATATGATCTTATTTTATTTCCTTTTGGAGCCCATGAGTCATACTTTAAAACAAAATGTTTTTAATGGTTTCATTAGAATTTAAGATATTTTAACTACTGTACAATCACCTTCAGATGACACTTCTGCTTCTGGTGCTGTGTGGGTACCTTATAATAGAGCATTCCTAACTTGTCTCTCTGTTTTTTACATTGCTGTCATTCATTTCCCTTATCAATATGCTATAATAACGCAATACATCATTCCTTTTACTACTTTAAGCAGTTGTATTTTATATGACTTAATAGTAAGAAAAGTAAACAGTTTTATTTTAACTTTCTTTGCCCTTTCTCTGATGCTTTTCCTTATGTATATCCAAAATTTTGATATATATCATTTTTCTTGTACCTGAATAAAATCTCCCATTTCTTGCAGGGCAGGCCTGCTGTTGGTAAATTCCCGGTTTTTGATGGTCTGAGAATGTTAGGGTCCAGGCTTCCGAGGCTTCCCCAGAGAACAAACTACACAGGCATAGAGATGTAAATTCAAGCAAAGTCTTTATTCAGCTAGCTAGCTGAGGTCCAAGTCAACCCGATGCAGCGGGTCTCAACAAGGACCCCAAGCACTCAGAGCCAAAGGTTTATATAGCAATTTCAAAGCACTTAACTCATAGCAATTTTCTATAACTATACATTATTCTTGCAAGACATATATCCTGGGGTTAAGCAAGGGCAGGGTAAGACTACTCCTCAATGGTTAGGGAGGTTCTGCACGATAAGCTTGGTATGTAAGATTTACTGACCAAGGTTAGCTGACCAAGGGTCCCAGCTGCCCACCACCCGGTGCTCATGATTAACTTGTTTTTCAAGGCCTTACCCAGGCCCAGGGTTTGTTTTTTTTTTTGTTTTTTGTTGTTTTTTTTTTTCCTCTGAGTCACACTCTCAGAAAATGGTTTCTAGGTTTCTAAGATGGCTATGCTTATGCTAATTTACTAATCTTACTAATGCTTAGATTCTACATTTCCCCACTTTCCTTTGACCATTCCAATCATGGAATGTTTGTTTCTTCCTGCTGTGTGAGTGAATGATACTGCGGTCTCAGCACTAGCACCTGAACAGCACTCACTCTTTCCCTAACAAAGGCTATTAGCCGGTTTAAGATACAGGGACCTAAAGTGAGAAGCAGTATAAAAATAAGCAAGGGCCCTGCCAGGGTGGATATCAGGGTTGTAAACCATGGGGATTTAGTAAACTAGGATTCAAATAGCCCTTGGCTGGCCTCTCGCTCTCTCTTCCTTTGATCTGGTCTCTCTCTAAGTTTAGACATTGAATCTCTTACTATTCCGGAATGGTCTGCTGTTAAGGTTTAGCTAAGTTTTATTAATTCTTTTTCCTGACTCTTAATGCTCTCTGCACTCCTTTACAGAGAAAGTCTTTACTTTTCCTTCACTTTTGAAGGATCATTTTTCTAGATTCTAATTTGGGTTTGTTTGTTTTTTCTTTCAACACTTTTAGTATTTCTACTGTCTTCTCACTTGCATAGTTTCTGATAAGAAATCTTCTGTAAATCTTTTCCTCTGTAGGCAAAGTGTATTTTTTCTCTAGCTTTTTTCAGGATCTCCTTTTTTCTTTGGTCTCTGGCACTTAGAATATAACATATCTAGGTATGCTTATTTTATTATTAATGTATTTTTGGATCTGTGGTTTGATATCTGTGATTAATTTCAGAAGTTTCTTAGCTACTGTTCAAATACTTGTTTTGCTCCATTCCAAATTTCTTTGTCTGGTCTTCCAATTACGCACACCTTACATCTTTTGAAACTGATATATATTCTTGGATATAGTAGTCTATTTTTCTTTTTCATTTTTATTTCCCTTTGCATTTTAGTTTTGGGAGCTTGGCCTATCTTCAAGCTCACTAGTCCTTTCCTCAGCCGGTTGAGTCGACCAAAGACCCTGTGAAAGGCATTCTTCATTTCAGCCACAGTGTTTTTCATTTCTAGTATTTCCTATAGATTTATTCTTAGAACTTTGATCTCTCTGATTATATTACCTGAATGTTCTTGCCTGTTGCCAAATTTTTATTATAACCCTTAATATATTAATCTGTTATTTTAAATTTCCTGTCTGATGATTGTAAAATTTGCATCTGAGTTTGATCCTGATGCTTGTTTTTTCTCTTGAGACAGTGTTTTTTCTTGCCTTTTGGTATCTTTTTTGGTGGAAAGCTGGACATGTTGTATTGTGTAATAGCAATTAAGGTAAATAGGTATCTGGAGAGATTTATGTTCATCTAGTTGGGAGTGGGCTTGCTCTCATGTTTTCTGTAGCTATATATTCCAGATGTAGCATATTCCTACTAGTATCCTTTTTTCACTCATTTCTTTACTTTGAGCATCCCTAAGTACTCCTTAGAGAGAATCTGTCTCACAAGTCTTTCAACTGTAATCCACTATTATTAAATTGGAGCCCTGCAGTTGTGAGGGTAAAACATGAAGGAGGATGACTATTCTGTGATCTTCCATTTAAATCTCATTCTTTTAGTGGGCCAGTGTCTCTGGCCTGTGAATTCTGCAAGTGTTTCTTTGTGTATAGTGTATTAGTTTCTTAAGACTGCCATAATAAAGAACCACAGACTGGGGCAGCGGGCAGTGCTTAACAGCAGAAGTTTATTTTCTTACAGTTCTGCACAATACAAATCTGAGATGAAGATGTCTGCATGATTGCTTTCTTATGAGGCCTCTCTCTTTGATGTTTAGATGTCATCTTTTCCCTGTATCTTTCCATTGTGTGTCTATGTTCTAATCTCTTTTTATAAGCATACCAGTTATGTTGATTTAGGGTCCACCCTAATGAGCTAATTTTAACTTAATTACCTCTTTAAAGATCTTATCTCCAAATCCAGTGAAATCTTGTTTTGGGAGTTAGGACTTAAATGTATGAATTTTGTGGGGACATAATTCAAGTCCATAATATAGAGATTACTCCTGCTTCCCCTTAGGAGAGACAGGAGAGGTAGAAGGTCTGGAATAAGAAGAATGCCCTTCCTGATGGTTCTTGAACAAGGTTCTGGTAAAGTCTTTCATTCTGGAGATTAGACCTTTCTTTTGGAGAAGGTACTGAGCCTGTTCCATCAAATTCCCTTTTTCCTTGTCTTTGCCAGAACCACAAAAGGATCTTTCTCACTTCTTCACCATCTGGTGTCCTTCCTGGAGGAAAAAGCTATGGAAATGCAGGGGTTCTCTAAGACTTAGCTCCCAGGAGTTCCTCAAACTCAAACTAATCGATACTTAGCCTTCACCAACTCATCCAAATGACCACTGAAGTGTTCCTACCAGTTTATAACCCCATTGGCTTCTGCTCCAGTTAGGCAGATCTGGGTCATGACTCTGGATTCACCTGTTTTTCCATATTTTAAGGTATCATTTTCCCTGAATCACCAGATCTCTGGTGAATCCAAAAAAGTCATTGACTTTCAATTTGTCCAACTTTCTCTTGTAAGGTTGGCTGTAATGATCTTCACAACCTTTACATAATGCAGCTGAAACCAGAAGACCCAGGTTATATTTTTGTTCTGTTTACTAAGAGTTAAAAGAAAAAAACAACAAAAACACCTACAACTGATCCCAAATATAAGTTTCCTTTTTGTCCCTGCTAAATGAGAAACTTCAAACATTTCTTTATGTCTCTTCATTTTTATACTTTTTGTTGATTCAAACCATGAGTTCAGATCTATAATGCTATTGAGTATTTGGCATATGAATCTGTGTGTCAGATTTCATTACTGACATTGTATTAAGACTTATCTATAATTATTTGGATTTAATTCTACATTTTACAGGTTACATTTTCATATTCAATTCTTTTTTTTTTTTATTGAAGGGTAGTTGACATAGTATTACATTAGTTTCAGGTGTACAACACAGTGATTCAACATTTCTATACATGATAATTCTAGCTACCAGCTATCACCATACAAAGTTGTTACAATATTTTGACTATATTCCTTATGCTATACATTACATCCCAGTTACTTATTATTTTACAATTGGAAGTCTGTACTTTTTTTTTTTGAGAGGGAGGGCATCTCTCATATTTATTGATCAAATGGTTGTTAACAACAATAAAATTCTGTATAGGGGAGTCAATGCTCAATGCACAATCATTAATCCCCCCAAGCCCAATTTTCATCAGTCTCCAAACTTCTGAAGCATAACGAACAAGTTCTTACATGGAGAACAAATTCTTACATAGTGAATAAGTTACATGGTGAACAGTACAAGGGGAGTCATCACAGAAACTTTCGGTTTTGATCATGAATTATGAACTATAAACAATCAGTTCAAACATGAATATTCGTTTGATTTTTGTACTTGATGTATATGTGGATACCACATTTCTCCCTTTATTATTATTTTTAATAAAATGCTGAAGTGGTAGGTAGATGCAAGATAAAGGTAGAAAACATAGTTTAGTGTTGTAAGAGAGCAAATGTAGATGATCAGGTGTGTGCCTATAGACTAAGTGTTAATCCAAGCTAGACAAGGGCAATAAAACATCCACGGATGCAGAAGATTTCTCTCAAAACAGGGGGGGTGAGGTTCTAAGCCTCACCTCTGTTGATCCCCAATTTCTCACCTGATGGTCCCCCTGCGACCGTGCCTGTCTTAGGTTGTTCCTCCCTTGAGGAATCTTACCCATCTCTGGCTAACCAATCATCTTCTGGGGCCATACAGGGAAATGTAAAGTTGGTAAGTGAGAGAGAAGCCTTACTGTTTGAAAAGGTTAGCTTTTTACTTCTTTGCAGATTTATGCCCTGTGGCTTCTATGCCCAGCATTTGTCTTGAGGTATCTTTACCACTTGGAAGAATTATGATATTTGGTAAATTCAATATGAGGCACGAATTCTATTTAAGGGTTGTAATTAGGAAGGAAGAAGAAAAGCTATAGAAGTAGCAGGAGGAAGAAAACATGGGAAGATTGATTATTTCTTTGACATATCTTCTTGTAGAGTAACTTAAGCATGTATAGGTTTTAAACTACTAATTAAATTGTGCACACACATTAACATAATAGGAGTACAGTTATATAACCAAAGTAGACCTATAATTACCAGCCATCTCCAGTGAAACCAAGAAAACCAGTTAGGCAGGCACCTTAGGCATTTGTGAAAACTTATCTATGATATGGTGGATATTGTCCAACTGAACTTGAACAGTCTGACAGAAATCAGACAAATTAAAACAACCCATTCCTGGGGACTGTTCACCTCCCATATGTTCTTTTAACAGTAGATAGTCTGTAGTTGTAAGATTTTGGAGCGCTACAATTTGCACTTCTCCTAATTCTTGGTTGAGTTCCAACAGTATAGATCCAGTCAAATTTGTTGTTTTACTGTATGCACAGGCCAGCTTAGATATCTCCTTCTTCATTCCCATGGCAAGTCCAGGAACTGGTGGGATGAGTCCATCTACAGCTGTAGCAGTGCGTGGATCTTTGTTGGGGAATTTTGATGATCATCTTCTGGTATGAGTCTTCCAGAGAGTGCTGATGTTGGAAGTTCTTTTTCAAATCGTATCTTAGTTCATTTTCTGGGTAGCCAAATTAGGCTTTGATCCTCTGTATAAACACAAACAGACCCTTTGCCTACAATTTTATATGCCCTTTATACCATTGTGTAGAACTCATTGGAGGTCACCACACAGGAACTGCTTTTTTTTTTTTAAGAGAAAGGAATATTATCAGAAAAATGTACCTCCATAGCCGATCATCTGACACCCTTTAAGTGGTCAAAATTAAGGATATTTAAAGCATGCATTAATCGTTGATTTACAGTTAGTTTTATCCTATCAGGGAGTAATTTCCCTTTACTTTCTGTCTTTTTTTTTTGTTATCATTAATATACACTTACATGACAAATATTATGTTTACTAGGCTCTCCTCTATACCAGGACCCCCCCATAAACCCCTTTATAGTCACTGTTCATCAGCATAGCAAAATGTTGTAGAGTCACTACTTGCCTTCTCTGTGTTGTACAGCCCTCCCCTTTTTCACACCCCCCATGCATGCTAATCTTAATACCCCCCTGCTTCTCCCCCTCCCTTATCCCTCCCTACCCGCCCATCCTCCCCAGTCCCTTTCCCTTTGGTACCTGTTAGTCCATTCTTGGGTTCTGTGATTCCACTGCTGTTTTATTCCTTCAGTTTTTCCTTTGTTCTTATACTCCACAGATGAGTGAAATCATTTGGTATTTCTCTTTCTCTGCTTGGCTTATTTCACTGAGCATAATACCCTCCAGCTCTATCCATGTTGCTGCAAATGGTAGGATTTGCCATCTTCCTATGGCTGAGTAGTATTCCATTGTGTATATGTACCACATCTTCTTTATCCATTCATCTACCGATGGACATTTAGGTTGCTTCCAATTCTTGGCTATTGTAAATAGTGCTGCAATAAACATAGGGGTGCATCTGTCTTTCTCAAACTTGATTGCTGCGTTCTTAGGGTAAATTCCTAGGAGTGGAATTCCTGGGTCAAATGGTAAATCTGTTTTGAGCATTTTGATGCACCTCCATACTGCTTTCCACAATGGTTGAACTAATTTACATTCCCACCAGCAGTGTAGGAGGGTCGCCCTTTCTCTACAGCCTCGCCAACATTTGTTGTTGTTTGTCTTTTGGATGGCAGCCATCCTTACTGGTGTGAGGTGATACATCATTGTAGTTTTAATTTGCATTTCTCTGATAATTAGCAATGTGGAGCATCTTTTCATGTGTCTGTTGCCCATCTGTATTTCTTTTTTGGAGAACTGTCTGTTCAGTTCCTCTGCCCATTTTTTAATTGGGTTATTTGTTTTTTGTTTGTTGAGGCATGTGAGCTCTTTATATATTCTGGACATCAAGTCTTTATCGGATCTGTCATTTTCAAATATATTCTCCCATACTGTAGGGTTCCTTTTTGTTCTATTGATGGTGTCTTTTGCTGTACAGAAGCTTTTCAGCTTAATATAGTCCCACTTATTCATTTTTGCTGTTGTTTTCCTTGCCCAGGGAGATATGTTCAAGAAGAGGTCACTCATGTTTATGTCTAAGAGATTTTTGCCTATGTTTTTTTCCAAGAGTTTAATGGTTTCATGACTTACATTCAGGTCTTTGATCCATTTTGAGTTTACTTTTGTATATGGGGTTAGACAATGGTCCAGTTTCATTCTCCTACATGTAGCTGTCCAGTTTTGCCAGCACCATCTGTTGAAGAGACTGTCATTTTGCCATTGTATGTCCATGGCTCCTTTATCAAATATTAATTGACCATATATGTCTGGGTTAATGTCTGGAGTCTCTAGTCAGTTCCACTGGTCTGTGGCTCTGTTTTTGTGCCAGTACCAAATTGTCTTGATTACTATGGCTTTGTAGTAGAGCTTGAAGTTGAGAAGTGAGATCCCCCTTACTTTATTCTTCTTTCTCACGATTGCTTTGGCTATTTGGGGTCTTTGGTGTTTCCATATGAATTTTTGAATTATTTGTTCCAGTTCATTGAAGAATGTTTCTGGTAGTTTCATAGGGATTGCATTAAATCTGTATATTGCTTTGGGCAGGATGGCCATTTTGATGATATTAATTCTTCCTAGCCACGAGCATGGGATGAGTTTCCATCTGTTAGTGTCCCCTTTAATTTCTCTTAAGAGTGACTTGTAGTTTTCAGAGTCTAAGTCTTTCACTTCTTTGGTTAGGTTTATTCCTAGGTATTTTTTTTTTTTGATGCAATTGTGAATGGAGTTGTTGTCCTGATTTCTCTTTCTGTTGGTTCATTGTTAGTGTATAGGAAAGCCACAGATTTCTGTGTTTTAATTTTGTATCCTGCAACTTTGCTGTATTCTGATATCAGTTCTAGTAGTTTTGGGTTATAGTCTTTAGGGTTTTTTATGTACAGTATCATGTCATCTGCAAATAGTGACAGTTTAACTTCTTCTTTACCAATCTGGATTCCTTGTATTTTTTGGTTTTGTCTGATTGCCATGGCTAGGACCTCCAGTACTATGTTAAATAACAGTGGGGAGAGTGGGCATCCCTGTCTAGTTCCCAATCTCAGAGGAAAAGCTTTCAGCTTCTCACTCTTCAATATAATGTTGGCTGTGGGTTCATCATAAATGGCCTTTATTATGTTGAGGTACTTGCCCTCTATTCCCATTTTGCTGAGAGTGTTTATCATGTATGGATGTTGAACTTTATCAAATGCTTTTTCAGTATCCATGGAGATAATCATGTTTTTTTGGTCTTTCTTTTTGTTGATGTGGTGGATGATGTTGATGGACTTTCGAATGTTGTTCCATCCTTGCATCCCTGGGATGAATCCCACTTGGTAATTCTTTTTTTATATACAATTTTTTTATTAAGGTATTATTGACATACACTCTTATGAAGGTTTCACATGAAGAACATTGCAGTTACTACATGCACCCATATTATTGAGTCCCTCCCCCCGATACCCCATTGCAGTCAGTGTCCATCAGTGTAGTATCATCTTCAATTCTTTCATACCATAATTTACAGGTTTTTTTAATTTGGATTGATCTCTTGGTCAGCTAAAATGTATTTCACAAGGAAGAGTTCATTGTTTGTATAATTTTTGAGTCCTTCAATGACAAAGAATATCTTTGTTGCCTTCATACATTATCACCAACTGATTTGAGAAAGAAAGTCTTGTACTCAGTCACTCTTCATAATTAAAGACTTTGCCCTATGCTTTTGCCATTTAGTGTTTCAGAGATGCTTGTGGTTCCCGAAGATTTTTTTCCTTGGTAAGGAGCTTTCTTCTGCCTGTATAGTTCTAATTTATTTTATCCTTGAAATTCAAAAATTTCATACAGGTATGTCTGGATGTTTGTCTCCTCTCATTAATTTTATCTAAAATTTTTGACCTCTTTTAATTTTAATACTCACGTGTTCCTACCAGTCAGAAAATTCCTTCCTTTATGGCATATTTAAAACACATGGAAGAGAGAATAAAATCTTTATAACACATCCCTATTTCTACCACTCAACTTTGGAAAATCATGGGAAATATATTTGGATCACCTATTTTCATGGCTGTTTAAAGACGGTTATCATTTTGCTGTTTTTACCCCTTTTCCTCTGACTTTTGGAAAGAATTCTACAACTTACCTAATTTACAACTGTTTCAGTAATATTCATCCTGCTGTTTCCTGCCTTTTCCCTTATTTTTAAATATAGCAATTGCAGTTTTTAATCTCTTGCTATTTTTACTGATTTTAGATTGTTCCTTATTTTTGATTGTCTGCTATATTTTCCTAAGAATTATTTTTTATTGAATCATTATGCCACAAGTTTGTTTTCACACAATGCATGAATTATCTCATTTAAAATGCACAATAACTCTATTAGGTAACAACTCTTATCACCACATTTTACAAATGGAAAAATTGAGGCAAGATAGTTTTAGTAACTGACCCATGATCCTGAGCAGCTCATGAGTAGCAGAGCTGTCATTTGAACTTGTGGAACACTAGAGTCTTAACCACTCCTCTGTGTTGCCTGACAGTAGGTGATTTTCTAGAGAAAGTGAATTAGAAGACATATAAATTGTCCTCCCATTTCGTATATTAACCATTTCACAGATTTTTTATGGATTCCTCAGCTTTTTGCTTGCTTTTGAACTTCAATACCATTTCATATAACCTGTGATCTCTCTCTCCTTAATCTTCTGTGGTTATTATTGCCAAACAACATGGTTTCTTTCAGAACTTGTATGCCCTTTTAGAATATCCCAGACTTAGTAGGCCCAGAGAAGGAAGAGCTGTGGGCTTATTGTTCTGTTGTGCTGTAGTTCAGCTAACCAAACAACTTGTGAGGAAAAGGGAGGAGATTTGCAACCAAGTGTTCCCTTCCTTTGCTCTAGGCTTTTGTCCCATATTTGATGTGACAACTGATAGTCTTCACCCAACCCACTTGCCTCTTTCAGAGCCCCAATTACTTCCCTGTACGAGTCTCTACTACAAATGAAAATTGAGTAAGCATAATGTTGGGTTTCCTGTTAGGTATGTCCACTGGTGCCTGGTGCATTTTCTAGGCCTGGTAAGATCAAGAAGAAGAACATATATGCCCCACAGCCTATACCATGTATAATTTTTTCCTAACTCCAGGGTGTTAGTGGAATCCTCCCATAGGGCCTCTCAGGCAAGTTGTTACTCTTCATACAGGCAGTAGATGATCGAGATCGCCATAGTTTTTGATCTGATTCCATTTGCACAAACTTCTCAAAGTTCTTGGTGTAGATCTGGAGTATCTAGTATCCATGAAATAGTGGCGTTTTGTCTTCTTTTTAAAAATTACATTTTCATAGGAATCTAGAAAAGAGACTAGTAGAGTTAGACACATCCATTCAAAGTTTATTTTTTTACCCAGAATCCTAAGTGGAATATTACAAGTTACTATTAGGTAACAGTAAAAACTAAACTCTATCTTTTGTAATTTTCCAGACACAATGTTCTCAACTTGCCATTTAATTGTTACATCCATGCAATAAGAGCAGATTTTGAGTTTTGGCAAGCCCCTTGCAAAAACTGTTCATGGAAACTCTGTAAATTCAACAGTAGACATTATCAGGAGTTTATTCCTGGCAAAGATGGGGGTCTGAGTCTTAGCAGAAGTGCGGGAGGAAGAAAGTAGCTTAAATTGTCTGTAAACTGGCTTTGCTGGAAAAGCTTTGCTAAGATGAGTAATGCTTTTTAGAATGGCTGCTTCTCATCTTTCTACAAAGATAATCATCTGATAGCAACATGAAAAAGCAGATGTAGCATTTGAAGGGACATTCTGCTTTACAAACTTTAATTGCTTTCAAACTCCAATGTTACTCTCAGTGAACCCAAAAGCCAAAGAAATTCTTGTCAAATATGAAGACCTGAAGAAAGTTGAGCACCTGACTTTTATGGAGCCCTGAAAGCCAAAGCATCATATAAATTGGAATTTTTTTTCTCCGTATACATTTTTGTTGTCTTCCATATACTCTCTCTTGCCTCTGCTAAATATCAAAGATATTTATGCTTAAACAAATGTTTCCATCTCAGCACATCCTCTCCTTCTGGCAGGGAAGTCATCATGCTGAATTGGTGGCACTTTCCATGGCAACAGACTGTGATGTCAGAAAAGCGGTGCCAAGCAATTAGATTTTGGAGGTGCCACAGTTGGGAATCTGAAGCTCCAAGAGACAGAGCAGTTGTAAAATAAAAAGAATCTCGGTGAAGACCGAGTGTCTAATGTGCACCCTCAGAGGTCTGGTACTGAAGAAGGGTGGCAACAAATAAAGCCAGGTGAGGGAAAAAGGGATTCAATGTTCATGACAAAATTTCAAAGGAGAGGAGCGTTGATGAAGACAATTTGCAAAAGGCCACATCCAGATGGCTGGCCCTCTGCCACATTCCGTGGCTTTGATGTTTCACAGGTGTTCTCTAAGGCATGGAAGGGAGAAGCTCCTGAGACTCTCTGTCTCTCACTGTGAGAAACAAAGGAGCCAGGACAGAAGTAAAGAGCAAACTCTTTGCTTTCCCTGCTCATAAAGCAGGTGTGTGGCAGCTTTCACGGTTTCACTGCTTCCAAGGAAAGCACCTTGACATCAAGACCTTTTGAGACCTGAAAACTGAGGATGCTGTGGGGAGAAGGATGCCCCAAGAGGTGTTAGGTTTTCAGCAAAACCTTCCAAGAGGAGGCAGTGGATGGTGGCCCCTATTGTTACTGACAGGACAATCTGGGAGTATCTGGAAACAGATTCGAAGGTCTTCACCTGTTCTTTGCAGGTCCTGTGTTGAATATGCAAAGGATGAAACCAATACCTGTGAAAAATCATAGATGAAAATTTAAAATACACATTGCAATGATACAGTATGGATAAATTTGGGCTGCATATGACTTCTTATGTAAAGGAAAATTTCTTCTCCTTTTAGTAACACATTGTCTGCTGCCTGTGCTTAGCACCTTCTGCCATATGCTCCTTAAAACAAGCTGCTGCAATTTAAGAACTAGCCCTAGTAATTAAGATCAACTCAGCCAGATGAAGAAAATGAGCTGGGTGAACCACATGCCCATGGAGCCCAGCCTTTTTATGAAAAAAGAAAACAAAAACTATTTGCCAGTGGGCTACTTGGAGTATTTATAGGCATTCCACACTCAGGATTATTAACATTTATACATATGTTTTTAATTGTTCAGAGCTTGATTTATTAGCTCCATGGAAATATTTGCTGTTGGGACCTGGGGCATCCCTATGGAATACAAATAATAGTACTTGAGGCTCAACCAAATGCAACTTATTCATTTAAAAAATATATTATTACATGGAAGATGTTGTAAAATATTTTGAGATTAAGCCTTAAAAACCCCTGGAGATATTTGGCCTCTCACCCTTATATTATAAATAGAAAAACTGAGATCCAGAGAGAAAGAATAACTTTCCTCTGGTCACAAATAGCCAGAGACAGAACTCAGATTAGAACATGGGATTTCTGGCTCTCCTACTAATTAAGCAGTTCTCAAACTTGAGTGTGCATCAGAAACCACTGGTGGGCTTGTTACAATACAGATCACTAGGCATCACCCCCAACTCATTCAGCAGGTCTGGGTTGGGAACCAAAATTTTACTTTCCCAGCAGGTTCCCAAGTAAAGTTGATCTACAGGCCTTATCATTACATGCACCATGCTTGAAGAACCACTGGATTAATTCATTATTTCTTTACAGTGGTGTTTCTCAAAGTGTGGTGTCACCTATATCAGAATCACCTATATCATGGGAGAGGGTTTGCTTATTAGAAATGTAGACTATTTGATGCACCTTCGACTTAATGAATCTGAATCTTTGGAGGGCAGATGCTGGTGTCACCATTGTACACATTACCCTAGTAATTTCCATACACATCTAAGTTTGAAAACAATAGTACCTTTACTTCAAAAAGTCCAATACCACATTTCTTGCTGAGATGATAAAATTCTCAGTTGTCTGACTTCTACTCCATCCTTTCAGATCTCTAAGCAAATAACCTAAGGAACAATGAATTAAAAGCCTGTATGCAAGATGGGAAAACAGGAAATGCTTGGTCCTATGCCAAAAATTTCTAGGATTTTTTGTGAGATATTGTGTAAATGAGACTCAATTAAACAAGATGTTAAAGAGACCTTTCAGCATCTAGAGATAGCAGTATAGTGTTAGGGTGAGTAAGAAGTGAAAAAGTAATAGGAAAGGCTTACCCATACCCACTGACATGGCAGACAAGCTGATATAAGAGCATAAGAAGAAGAGAAGCATGGGTTTCCAGGGTTATGGCCCAGTGAAAGTCAGCTGGGCATGAGGGCATCATGACAGAGGTAAACAAAGCACCCCGTGGGTGAAGATGTGTGAAGTGACACTGTGGATGTACAGGCAAAACTTTGACCTCCAGCAACCACCACCTGATGATCAGTCAGCAGTCATCAACATGGAGGCAAAACTCTACACCAGCAAAAAGATTGCAACCTGATGACCTCTGCTTATAACATCGTGGAGGAAAACCATCTCAGAAATGTGGCTCCTGTGCTTGGGACGGCCCGGCCCTATCACAGGCTTTATCCACAGTTACACAGCTGAGTGATGATTGAAGATTACATTACTCAGCTTGGCAGTTTAAGATTTCAAGAAAGACAGTAACTGCAAATGGATGTACTGTGTGAGAGTTCAGGAGTACACATTTACCTGACAAATGCAGGAGCCCCAGTCTGGATGAATTTTTCCTGCTTCAATATGGGACCTAAGAAATCTATGCCAAACTAGCTGTCAATCATACATGATAAAAACAGACATGCTAAGGCATGCAAAAGTTCATAATGAATACTTATGTACCCTTCTGGAAAATATGGCATATTACTGATGACTAAGTATGAGTATGACAAAGAAAAAAGACTCCAATAGAAAAATGGGCAAAAGGATAAATAGGAAATTCACAGAAGAAATAAAGGTAACATTGAAAAGATTCCCAGTTTCACTAAAGAATGTAAATTAAAACAATGAAATGCCACCATTTTGCCTGTCATTTTTGCTAGCTTAAAAATGTGAAAATATTGAAAAGAGTATGAGGAAATAGACATTTTTACTCTTCCGGGGAGATTTTAGAGAATTTGGAATAAAATTTTAGAAGGCAATGTCACAATATATATCAAAAGTCAAAAATATTTATACCTTTGGATTATTCCATCAATAGTAATTCTAAATCAGCAATAATACGGATATAAAAATATTTACATAAAAGATATGAATCATGACTTTATTTTTGGTCATGAATAGTTTGGAATAACTTAAACAAATAGGATATGGTAAAGTAAACTTTTAAAAATACCTAAAATGTACTATATTGTCAGAGTAGTTACTGAACAGTATTTAAAGGATATTAAAAATGAAAATGTGCTCACAATTTTTAAGTAACTTAGGTGACCAATGTTATAAGTTACATTGAAATTCAATATATAGGCATATCTCATTTTATTGTACTTTGCTTTATTGCGCTTGACAGCATTTTCTACAAATTGAAGGTTTGTGACAACCCTGCACAACTCTACTGGTGCCATTTTTCCAAAAGCATTTGCTCATTTCACGACTGTCACATTTTGGTAACTCTTCCAATATTTCAAACTTTTTCGTTATTGTATTTGACTTGCTGCCACCTCATGATAAGACTTCAACAGATGAGAGGTTGCTTCTTATAGATGAACAGAGAAAGTGTTCTTTAAGATAGGATCTACTCCTGGTGAAGGTACTGTGAATTTTGTTGAAATAGCAACAAAGGATGTAGAATATATGAAAGCTCAGTTGATAAAGCAGCAGGAGGGTTTGAAAGGATTGACTCCAATTTTGAAAGAAGTTTTACTCTGGGTAAGATGCTAACAAACAGCATCACATGTTACAGCGCAGTAGTTCATGAAAAGAAGAACCTATTGATAGAGCAGATTTCACTGTTGTCTTATTTTAAGAAATTGCCACAACCCATCCCAACCTTCAGCAACCACCACCTGATGATCAGTCAGCAGTCATCAACATGGAGGCAAAACTCTACACCAGCAAAAAGATTGCAACCTGATGAAAGCTTGGATGATGGTCAGCATTTTTTTAGTAATAAAGAATTTTTTGATTAAGATATGTACAATTTCTTTTAGGCATAATGCTATTGCACATTAATAGATGATAGAGTGTAACCTAAGCTTTACATGAACTGGAAACCAAAAAAATTCATTTGATTCACTTTATTGTAGTGGTCTGGAACCAAGCCTGAAATATCTCTGAGGTATGCCTGTATATGCAACAAAAAGAGCTAGAAACATATACACTGATGTGTTCCATCTTTTCCACTTTTTTTTGCAGTGAAAACATTGTTTGTTTTAAAAAGTTCTTGAAACTAGTCAATGTGTGGTTACATGAATTATTCTGTATTACAGTGAGATATTCTGTAGCCATTTGAAAGAAGCAACATGTTATTTATACAGTATAATCACAACAATTGTTAGGTGAAAAAAATAAGGCCCAAAACTTTTGACTATGATAAGAAATAAGAATTTTTAATGAAGGCATGCTTAGGTAACACTGACTCCCCTTTTACTCCAAACACATAAAAATGGTGAATAAAATACAATAAGCATAATTATTTTCCATATATACCAAGTTAAAAAAAAATTCCAGGTAATAGAAATTAAGAGGAAATAGAAATCAAGTTTCCAGGCTTGCAGACTGAGAAAGCTGCCATGACCCACAGGAGTATTAGACATATAAATAGGCTTTAACAATCCAGGTATGAGGTTTTGATGACAATGTGGAGATAAGCAGTATTGCCTTAAGCCCACCCAAGTCAGTGAGATGGCCATGATATCCCTTCAATAATATTATAATTTGTGCCATTTTGTGAACAGGAGACAATAAAAACATAGGAGAATCTAAAACTTTGCCTTTACTTAAAATTATGAATTAAAAAAATACATAAAAGTGTCCTAATAGTTGAAACCCACACATGTAGCATATACAGATGTGGAGTCTGAATTTATAGTAACCTCACAGTTGAGGACTTTCAAGCTGAGAAATTAACATATAACAGGTCCTGAACCAGTGAACTTCTGGGGCAGCTGACAGAAGCATATGTAAAACCA
Source organism: Manis javanica (assembly GCF_040802235.1). Taxonomy (NCBI): domain Eukaryota; kingdom Metazoa; phylum Chordata; class Mammalia; order Pholidota; family Manidae; genus Manis; species Manis javanica. The sequence goes on from NC_133157.1 coordinate 119,445,624, forward strand.
CTCTCTTTGGACATTTCCATAATGCAGAGAACCAGGGGCTCCCTCAGACACAGCCACCTTGAAAACAAACAAGAAGATTAACATCCCAAGAACCTGAGTAAAGAAAACAATCTGAGTGAGATTAAAAGACTGAAGACGTTTCAGAACATTAAGGAGGTATAACTAAAACCACAGGACAGAGGACACTTTGACAAACAGAATTTGCAAATAATATAGAAAATGCTAGATGTTAATAGAGCCACTGAATAAAAGAAACTTAGAAACTTTGAAAATGTGGATGAGATAAAAGTTTTAGAGAGAAAAGGTCAATTGCAAAAGGATATTACACAGAATGTAGCCCCCCAAAATGATTAAAAGACCTGGATGCTAGAGTGAGAAATTCTAGCTTGAACCTGCTAATGGTTTCCCAAAGAGAGAAGAGAGCCAGTGGGGGAAACGAAAAATGGCTGGGTCTTACAGAACCGGGCAGTGACATGCAACTTCATACTGAAGAGAATGATAAATGAAAACAAATCCACATCCAGACTCATCATTGCAAAATTGCAGTTCACCAAAGCAGACAGAAACTTAATCATTATTATGACAAATGAGGGAAGAAAAGACAATAGATAAAGAGAAAACACAAAATGACCTGAACTATATCACAATCACAACATGAACAAAGTCACCTAAAAGGAGAGATTTTAGATATATGTACCTCTTTAAGTAGCATATAACTGAGACAGCGACCGTGGGGTGAGGGCCTCCGGAAAAAAAGGCAACACAAGATAATCACAGTCAGAACAATGTAACAATGTGCAAAGAAGTCCCTATCAAACTCTGTGTTAAGCGTTATGCAAGGTCAGAGTCACACCAATTCTCTAGGGTAAAGATACCAGACTAGGAATATAGACATCTTCAGTGAGATCAGTTAAAGCTCAAAAGGCCAGCAGCAACTTGGCCTGGAATGTTTGAGTGTTCTGCAGATAAAGAAGAGTATCTCAGCATAACCTGTGACTTCACTGTATCAGTTAGATCATGACACTGTAAAATTTACCTTAGCTTGCTGAAAGGCCTAGCTTATTTTTAACTGTACCTATATGCCGTGTTTCCTTCTCTAATCCTAATCAAGTAAACTGCAACCTAGGAAAAAGATTAATTTACTAAGCAAGTCCAAATACAAACAGCCCAAAATGTTAAGAAGTAAGATTCCAAACACACTCTAGCAAACAGACAACAACCCAGCCCACCTTGGGGGCAGGGCAGGCAGTCTTAATTGATATGCTCCCAGAGGGAAACTGCTATCCTGAGAAAGAATCAACGCAGCAAATTTCTTCTATTACTCATCAAAAATAGTCATCTGGGACCACTCAACAAGTCTGCACCTGTAACCCTTTACTCTCATTCCTGAAAATACTCAACCATGCATAAAACCCCTAGACAATGACACAAACACAGAATCTTTTGTCCAGGAGCTCTGTCCTCTCACTTTATCTCTAAATAAATGCCTTTACCTTGCTCTCCTACCCCGAGTGTTTGCAAAGTTCATTCTTAGGCTCCGTGAACAAGAACCCCGATCATAACTACATTTTTTTATTTTGAAAAGCAAAGGGATAAAGCAGTGAAAGAAGGAAAAAAGATGCCTGTACACACAGAATGTGATGATATAGGAACATTAAGATCAGGTGATGTAGAAGATAAAGCAAAACAAAAAGAACAATAAAAACATTTTAACATTGCCTCTAATAACATAGCCTTAAACCACATGAAGTTGCCACAATTAAAGAGGGAAATGAACATGTGGGATATCATGATTGGTGCACATGGTGTTTGTCAGGTTACAGAGAAGACAGTGTAGCTCAGAGAAGACAAGTAGGGACTCTGTGGTATCTTAGTACACTGATGGACACTGCAATGGGGTATGAGGGGGACTCAATAACATGGGTGAATGTAGTAACCACATTGTTTTTCTTGTGGAACCTTCATTAAGAGTGCATATCAATGATACCTTAATAAAAAAAAAGATAATAAAACATCTCCAAAAAAAAAAAGAGAGAGAAATAAACAAATGTAAATTAAAATGGGAGATTTTAACATACCTATCTCATTTTTAGGCCAAAGGCACAAAAAATTATTAATAAACCAATATTGGATAACATAATCAATAAACTCATATATAGAACCTATAGTACAAAGTGCACATTCTCAAACATGAGGGACATTTATGGCAAGTGATTATTTACTAGACTGTTAACAAAGTCTCAACAATATAAAAGAATTTAATAGAGAACACATTCTTGATCATAGTAAAAAATAACTTATAAGCTAATAGTAAAATCATATCTAAAACGTATGTTTAAATTTTAAAAGTATATACCTCAAGGATCCAAGAAAAAATGAGAAACTCCAAGCCATTAGAATGAAATAATAACACATTGCATATTAAACATGTATGATGATACTTAAGATGGTAAATTTAGGAAATTTATATTAGAAAATGAAAAGATGGAAAATAAATACTGTAAATGTTTAACTGAAGACATTAATAGCACAGTAAACCCCAAGAAAGTAAGATAAAAAAGAAATAATGAATAAAAGTTAAACAATGAAATAAAGAAAAATACAACAAGGATCAACAAAACCTACAAATGTTAAAAGAAACTGAGACAGACAAATATATGTTTTCAAAGATTTTTTGAAAATAGCCATTGGAAGAGATTAAAAATTGAGAATAAGGGCAGGCAATTGGAAACTATTAAAAATGGAAACTCTTGAACTGAAAAAAAACAGTAAATGAATTAACTAATGGATGCAACCAATGGTTGGAATAAACTAATATTGGTGAAATGGATGATAGGGTAGGGAAATATATGAAGAATGAAACATTGAGAGAAAAGATGATGTAAAATACTGGAACAATGGGTACAGAGTATAGAGAGTACATAGAGAAAGCTTGGAATATATTCAGTCTCTAAAAGGAAGAGATAAAATGGACAGAAACAACATTTGAAGATATGATGAGTGAGAATTCTTCTAAACTGGTGGAAGATGTTAAGCCACAGATTAAAGGATTTCAAAGAATCCCAAGCAGGATACATAAAAAACACAGAATAATAGCTTAAAGAAAAAAAAGACAAACTCCAAGCAGAAAAATAATTTTATAATTCTTAACCCAATCATAATCAAATTTTCCTAGTAAACATAGTAAAAAAATAAAAACCTAAGAATAAAAGGGAATCCCTTAATTTACAAGTATCTATCAAAATTTTATAGAAATGTTATCATCATGGTGAAACAGAAGTATTTTTTTCAAAATAAGCATGAGGGGCAGGATATTTTCTATCAACATGGCTATTCAACAAAGTCATGGGAGTCATTTTCCCCTAAGAAGGGAGAAAGAATAAGAAGAAAATGAATTATAAGGAAATAAACACTTTTCCATTTTCATATTTGCTTCTTTATGAAATCTCGAAATCTGTACACTACTAGAAAAAAGTTTATAGGCTGCATATAATATTGATGTGCTAAAATTGATGAGCACAAGGAGTAATAAATAGACATGCAATAATAATGCTAGAAAGATCCATTTCACAATAGCAAGAAATACTGTAAGTAACCTTGGAATAACTCTAACAATGGAGGCACATAACTTTTAGGGAGAAAAAGTTTAATCTAAATTAAAGGATGTAGAGAAAATAAAAGAATATGACTGAAATATGCATCATCACAGATGGGAAAACTCACTATTATAGGATGATTGTCCTCCACAAATTAATCTCTAAATTCAGTGGAATTCCAACAATATATTCATTAGCTTCCCATGGCTCCAATAAGTTTTTGGCTTAAACAATGGAAATACATTTTCTCAAAGTTTTGGAGGCCAGAAGTTCAAAATCTGTATCACTGGGCTGAAATCAGGTTTCACCAAGGCTTTAAGAGAGAACCTATTCCTTAATGGCTGTCCCTGCTCCCTGGTTATGGCGGCATCACTCCATTCACTATCTTCATTTTGCATTCACCTGTGTTTGTGTGTGTGTATTCAAATCTCCCCCTCCCTTCTCTTACAAGGACACATGTGATTACATTTAGGGTTCATGGATAATCCTCCCCTGTCAAGATCCTTAACCTAATCACATCTGCAAAAACCTTTCTTCCAATAATATAATGACATGTTCCAGAGATTAGAGTGTGGATGTATTTGAGGAGCCATTTTTTTGCTCTCCCATAGTCTGCACTCTGGCCCCATAAGATTCCTACCCATCCCCCCAACAAAATACATTTGTCTATCCCAACATCCCCAAAAGTCACAGTCCATTATAACATCAGCTCTTGGAAATAGTTAAGAAAAGGACAAAACATCTAATACAATAGTGATCATAGATATGCTGCTGGATGGTGGATCGTGGAGTTCCTCAGTTTGTGTCTTGAAGGAAAGAATCCAGCTGACCGACTTAATAAAGAGCTAAAGCCACAAAGAGTTTTTTATTTAGCAAAGTGAAAAAACAAATATACTCCAGAGATAGAGAGCAGGCTGAGCCAGAGGGTGGTTAGCATGTTTTTTATGGGGGCTTGTTTGGTTTCCTCCGTCCCCACCTTTGGGTCCCCCTTCGTCCCTCCCCCAGCCTCTCTCTGCATGTCTCTGTCTGCCATCTTCCCATGAGCACCTAAGCGAAACCCACAGTGTGGTGGGGGCCAAAACTACAAAGTAAATGATACTATAATGGTGTCACAGTTACCACCCACAAGGTTTCCTTTACATGTACATGCTCCAAAATCAGGGAAGCCCCAGTGACCCCATATCCTTTACTTATCAGTGTGTGCTGAGCTGTTAAAGGGATTGGTGTAAGGATGAGAGGGCAGTCTCTGGGTGCAGACTGAGTGGTCTGTTGTCCTCTTTCCTCCCTGCCTGCTCCTCTCTACCTAACTGCCTACCCTAATAGATAAAGTAAGCACTGTAGATAACAGAAAAAAAGTAAAAGAATAGTTACTTAGTAGCACCAGTCACATCCATTAGAAAGGCAAAAATGAAGATACTCACATGTGAAAATTTTTATAAACTGCTATGAATCATTCCAATTATGCTGGCAAGTTATTCGGCATTATATAGTAGCAACAAAGATGTGCATATTCTAGAACTTAAAAAGTCCCACTGATAGGCTTATGTCCTTGAATACTGCTGTTCAAAATAATTTTTTGTGATGATAATGTCTATTTGGACTGTCCAACAGATAGTCAGACCTGAGAAAGTGACTAATAAGACTAACAAGTACTTAAAATGTTCATGTGACTGAGAAATGTTTAATATTTAAGTAGTTTTAAGTAATGCACGTGGCTAGTAGCTGTCATATTGAACAGCATAGCCTTAGGAAAACTCTCGTAGGGTGTACATAGAAAGATGTTCAATGCTGCATTTGTTGTGAGACCTAAAAACTGAAAATATCGGAAGTCATCATAAATAAAGAAATAAATAAATACATTTTGGTATACTCTAGCAAAATAGAAAGTGAATGAACTAGAACTACATGTATTACATTGGTTGGGGCAAATACTAAGCTGCTGTAACAATGAGAGCCTGAAATCTGTGGCTTAACAAATACAAAAATGTCTTGCTTTCTCATGTAGCAATCTCATCAGGCAGTCTGGGGATGTAGCTCTGTCATCCAGGAGCTCAGGCTCTTTCTGTTACTTGTTATACTATCCATGGGCCTCATCTCCATGACCAAAGCTGGGTGCTGAGCGAGATCCATAAGAGACAATGGGAGAAGAGAAGAGATAGGAATGAGGTAGCTATTTCCTTTGAAGAAAGTTGAGTAGGGGCTTGACACAGCCAGAATTGCTGGAAGAGAGGTGGCTGTCTCCATGGGGCCTGGGTATGTCTTCTCAAGGTCAAGCATCCTATAAACTACTGCCTGTTACCCTCTTACACTGTGACATAAACAACCCAGAATGCAATAATGAGGAAGAATTAAAAAATCAGTGACCCACTGAAGTCATTGAATGTTAGTGGTCAGAATTTGCAGAGTCCCAGCTGAGAATTAAGTTGTTTTGCTCATCTGCCTGCATCAGGTTCTGTTCTCCTGTAAAGTGCCTCTCTTGTCCATTTTCTTTTATGATCCCCATCCTGCCCTCTGAGTTTCTTCTCTGTCCATTCCCCTCAGAGCACAACTGAAGAGGGTGTTCAAAACTAAAACAGTCTTGGGGGCTTCTCAGGTGAAACAATCATGGAAATTTGTTAGTTAGGCTTTTGAAGTTTTTGATAATACAATTCTCTCCAAAATTGTGTATGCTTCTAATTCTGTTTATTTCCTATCTTCTTGTCATATTAACCACATGCAAAATCCTTATGGGCCTTGTTTTTAAACCTTACCTCCTTTATTTCCTGACTTCTATGTTCCAGTAATACAACCAAGGAGAAGAGGTGATGGGAACATCTGCCCAGAGTTGAGGCCATCAGGGGCTGCGCTGTCTGCAGAGAATGTAAAACAGTGATAGACCTAAAGAAGGACTGCTGTTTATTTTCTCCAGACCCTGGCAATTGTAAACAATGGCAGTGATGTACTGTACCCCTCCACCTCCTCCGAGTCAGAAGGTTCCCACAGCCCCCGGCTTCTGAGGGGCACTTGCTTTGTCTATTCTTCTTCAGTATAATGGCTTCTAGTTTAAGATCATCTACAATGATAAGCTTGAGTGGGAAGGTAACTCCCTGGCTTTTGTTTGTCCTGGCCTTTTCTCCCTTTGACTCAGAATCTTGCCTGAACTGATCTCTCTTTCGGCAATACTTTGCTAATACAGCAAAGAATAACCAGTGAATCATAATAATCTGGTGCCTGAAAGGCAACATACTTGAGAAGCATTTAACCTGTATTCCAAGCTATCAATGGCAATAGTTGTACCAACTCAATTACCATAGCATGCGTAGTCAAATGAAAATTTAAAATTAGGTCATCCTAAATATACAGTGGTGCTTATTGGAGAAAGACAACAGCAGTTTGGGCAAGAATTCTAGTGTTTGCACTTAGAATAAAAGAAGGAGGTTCATTGATAAAAATTTTATGCAGGATCAGTCTGAAATCCAGAATGAAACTTATGATGAAACTCGGGATGAAAGAACGTATTCACTGAGCAAGAGTTCCTTAACCAGAAATGGAACATTTGTTGTTTAAGGCCAGAGTCCATTTGATTATTTAGAAATAAGTTGTGTGGATTTTTGTCATTATAATTGCACTTATAATCATACTAGAAGTAGTTGTAGCAGGTTTTACGGGCCTGCAGCAGCGTTGAGGGTATATTCTGTGCATCTCATTTAAGCAGTGAGAGTGTGTGGAATCTTTGCTGTTTCAGGTTGAAGTAAACATGTGAGCTTCCTGCCTTTCTGCTTTGAGCAATAATATATTCCTGTTTTTTCTTTAATCCATTCTATAAAGGCGCCTGTTGGTAACCTGTATTCCAATTTGATCTTAAAATTCTTTTTGCCTTTCACATATTTGGAGAGTCAAATTTGGTGATTCAGGATATTTCTATCAATTGAGAATGGCTTTTGGGGAGCGACACAAGTACTAAGACGTTTTGTGAAACAGTGTCAGAAAATGTTAACAATCACAGAAGAAGATCCAGCATCTTTCCTGTAGCAAATAGACCAGTGACAGGCGATTTGGTCTGTCTGGGTGAAATCCCCCCAGCCCGTCGCATGCTGCGGTGGTTACAACGGTGGCTTGGCGAGTAGCTGAAATGGAACAAAGGTCTGAGTAATGCTCTTCTACAGGAAGGGGTTTTGTGGTCTGTGTAAGTCTTATGAAAGTCTTCATTGACAGCTTCCTATGTAGTTCTTTGGCTATTCAAAGAAAATAAAACCTCCCAAGTTATTTCTAGGTACAAAGGTTTTTTCTTTTAAATTACCGACATCATGAAGTACATTGACAAGGAAAAGTAGGTCCTGATGACTCAAGCTCCCCCACCAAAGTGGTGAACACTGGGGAAATAATGTATATTGTTAGGTAGTACCTGGCACATAATAGGTACATGATTAATGTTTGTTTTTTTAAAAGATGCTGAGCAATAACCTGAAGCTGACATTTTTTGTTCATTCAACCTTTAAGGGAAAGAGAGCAGCACTGCATTTGAAATGATGGGCTACTTGACCCTAAAAGGGCCTTTGTGTAATTTTAAGTCCTGTTGGCTGCCCAAAGGATAAGGTGAGAATTTATTGCATGTTACCTCCACTCCACCACCCCAGAAAGAATGCGTAGAAACCCATTTCTTAATTGAGCACAGTGGCATTCTTTCTATATAACCTCTAGGAAAACAGGTAAGAGAGCCTTTTATCTTTCATGGGTATATATGAAAGCTTCCCAGTGCGTTAGAGGAAAAATTCAGTAGTGTAGACTTGAGGGCACTGAGAGACTGAAGAACTTACTTGCTTTGATGCATTTTTATCCATACAGTTGTATTCATACTTATATTCATATTTGTATTTAAGTTTCATATCAGATTATGGTAGCCTAGTGAAGTTGTACTTGGTGGTGCATGTATGAACTACACACTTAAAAAGGATTTAAGAGCAGGATAACCTAAGGCGATTATTGAATTTCAAATGCAAGGTCTCACTTAAATGTATGTGGGAGGCCAACTATATTTAAAGAACAGTCAATATCAGTAAAATAGAAAATAGAAAAACAATAGGAAAAAAAATGTAGCCAAAACATGGTTCCTTAAGTTCAATAACATTAATGAAACTGATACATAAGAAGTATTTGAGTATTTTTCAAGGAATTAATGACCTTTGAATCCAAATATCTTTTGTAATAACCTTAACAACTATATATCTTATCCCATTAATTAAGACATGGGATCTCCTGTTAAAAATGGAAAAAAGGTTTTTCAAAGATTAAAATATGAAATAATTATTAGCTATTAATATGTCAGATCTGTAATTACCAAATTTGTTGGATCTTGAGAGATGGGCCAAAGGACAGGTAAGTTTTGACAAGGGAAAATGTCTAGGAGCTTCAAAGGATACGTAATGTTCAGTTTTGTTGAAGGTAGGCCCAAAGCAGCAGGAAGAATTTATCTTATGCTGAAAGATTATTCTGGTTGCATTTCCAAATGCTTTCTCCTCTTTGGGCTTTTCGATGAATATGTGCAGATTGAAGAGTGACTTCACTTGAGTCATGTTAGTTCTTTCATCTTTAAGATATAATAACATGAAAATTCTAAATAGTCAGAAAGCAGACTAAAGAATGATAAAGAAGGCTACTGCTCAAAGCAGATGAAGAATACTCTGTGTGAGGCATGGCATCACACAGGTTACACCTATAGCATGTGCAAATAAGTCTCCACGTGATTGCCTGTTCCATTTCACTGGAGGAGGGTGAATGAGTTGGTGACCAACTGACATCCGTTACAGAAACTCTGCCTTGGACAGTGTGATGGGTGATCACTGTATGGAAGCTGTTTGGGCCATTGGAAGCCATCAAAGTCCTGATCCCCATCAGGAGATCCTAGAAGTGAATTCATTTGAGCCATAAAGTTGTCGTGTATGTGTCTCAGGAAATCCTAGAGAGTGTGTAGCAGGCTGAAAGACAGGTCTCATGGAACCCAGGTGTAGAGCACAGGTTTCTGCTCTGAGTGTCCTGGAGAGTGGAATGGTTCCTGTGGGCGTAAGACCCCAGAGTCTGGTCTCTTACTCACTCCTCAGCTATCATAAATTCTGTCAGGTACTTGTATCAGATTTGTTACCGTTTTCTTTGTCTAGAACTTGGGCTGAAATTATCTGAATGCTTAGATAGGAACCAGTCTGCTTGAGTTGGGAAGGTACAAAATTGTTTAACTTGTACTTATAAAATGGTATATGCCTGTGAAAAGAGTGCAAAAGTCAGAGACATAGCTCTGCATCTGGAGGTGACAGAGATCTGTGTGTGTGTGTGTGTGTGGGTGTGCATGCGCGCGTGCATGTGTGTGTGTGTTTCTTAGCAAAAGATTGCTTTAACAACAATCACAAATGAAATCACAACTTTCTGTAACCAATATAAAGACAGAGTGAACAGGGGACCAATGAATGAATTAGTGGGAGGTAAGGGTAACGAGTGTGAACATTGTTAAAAAAAATACCGACTGACACTTGGAACATAAATAACAAGAGTGAAATTAAAATGCCTCTCTTTTCCTCACCAGCTTGACTCATTCCAGAAGAAACAAGACAGGAATACTGTCATGTGAAAGAAATATTTTCTAGATTTCTCATAATTTTGTTAAGTTATTGTGTGTGATTACTCTTACTGAACCTGATATGTGATTGAACACTATAGTCCCATTGTTCTGAAGTGGTTCCCTCTATAGGCACAAAGGACTGTCACCCCCCGCATGGGTGGCTCTATGGTATCTTCTTTCATCTTCTTTCAGGAAAGACCATAAAAATTGTTCCAAGACAGAATTCTGTGTTGAAAAATTGCTAGTGCATTCCATCTTGTCTGTTTGACATATTTATTTGAGAGTATTATTGACATAATATATTTCAAATGTAACTCTGAAGTTTTCTCTGTCCCCTAACAGTTTTATTTTACTACTTTGCTATAAAGTTATTTTTCTCATCATCCTTGAAAATGGCAGTTATTTCTAGTTTTTCTCTTTTTCTCACCCCCACAACCAACAAGTTAATCCCTAATACTTGATGATTTCTCCTTTCCAGTCTTTCTGAGGTTGGTCCTTCCATTATATCATTTAAAATTCTTATCCATGCCATTTGAGGATTATTATAATAACACCCAAGTGGTACTTCTGCCTCCAGGCTCAAGCCCATTATCCTGTCCACCATACAGTTCAATTAGAGCAGATTAATTTTATTTCTCTTCTTTATTTTTACATATCTTCCTAATTAAAGACCCTTGAAAATCGTGCCATATTTGTTATCTTGTCATTCAAAGACTTCTACAGTTAGGTCTCTCCTGTGCAGGCAGTGAAGAAATCATGCATTCTTTTTGAAGAGAGTTGATTTTGGGATAAAAATATTATTTCAAGAAAATTAGGATCTTCTCAGTTTGCAAGTGCATTTTGAAATGAAGAGAATTTGGAAATAGGGGCTCTTGCTTAGGTGTCTTTGGCAATAATCCAGTCATGGCGAACCAATTTGTGAACTATGATGGAAGCCATAGACTGAAAAAGAAGAGATTCAAGTGATACGGCAGAAAGAAAAATGAAGACACAAAATTCTGAGGTTTTAAACAGCCTTTGTATCTAGCAAAATGATAAAAATCTGAAAAGAAATGGAGAAATGCAAAGATGAGCCATGGAAAGAATTAATTTTAATACAGAGATTCTAAGTTTGAAGTGAAGGGGTGAAACCACATAAAAGTGGCCAGTAAGTAATCCAGCAAAATTTTGAAAATGACAATGGTAATGGTAACCAGTAAAATTTAGGAAATGGATCTTGCCTATAGATAAAGACTTTAAATCATCCTCTGGCTGAACTGTTGATTGTGGATGAATTTATATTTATTAGAGAAAGTAAAAATAGAGGATGGTAGAGTTAATGAGGACTAATTTCATAAATGGCTATAGTTAGGGAGTAGCGAGATAAAAAAATAAATTAGAAAGGGGGAAACAATGAAGTAAAGGAAACATTGCATCATTGTGTCATGGAAACCAACCAAGAGAAGAGTTTCAAAGAAGTTCAATCTGACAATGTCAAAACAGAGATAATGACAAGTCAGATGTCATAAAATTGATGACAAGGCCATAGGTGACCTCTGCAGGAACATTATTAGTCCAGTGATGGGGAGGAAAGCCAGATTTCAGGATGCTAAAGAGGATGGGTGGTGAGGCCTAGAAAACTGGGTTTCCAGAAGCCAGCAATGAACACAAGAAGAAGATGATAGTCTGAAAAAGTTCAAAATGGTCATGCTTTTGTTTTTTTCCCAAACCAAAGGAAGCTTCAGCTTGTTTCAAAGCAGAAAAAAGAAGCAACAGAAATGCTGCAGATGCTGCACAAGGAAAATCATAACTGAAAGAACGAGGATCAAGATAATTCCCTTTAGAAAGGGTGTAAGGCATCTCTCCCCTGAAAAAAAGCATAAGAACATTGATCTAGAGGGAAAAAAATGAGTGTCAGGTGACTAAAGGGTCGTGTCATTTCTTAGAATAAGAGTGATAAGGAGGATGTAAAGAAGAATGGTTTGAAGAAGCGCTTGTTCTGCATACACCAAGTTTAAAATCATCCAATAAAATAAGTGAGAGCAACCACAAAAGCCTGGTTGAACTTGATGGCGTGGCTTTTGGAACAAGCACTTAAAGAAACCACATAATTGTTCATAAAGATTTACTGATATAGCATCACTTACTACTTGCTAATTAATTCACTAAGATGGATGAGGATTAAATTGGGATAGTGAGATACTGGAAAATTTTATTTCCTGATCCTACGCACTCACACTCAACATGAGCCAAAGCCCTGGTTGTCAATGGTTACACCACTGTGATTCAGAAGAAAGCTGTTCCACATTAGTAAATTAGATTAAAAACACATTGTTACTTTCAGCATTAGCAAAAGCTACATGGTATATTGCAACAAAGCACAGAATTAGGGACCATGAACTCTTTCCAAGCTAAGGAAGGCAGTAGGAATGGAAAGTACTTACTCACTTGCATTTGGGGGATTTTACAGATCTTGTATGTGGTAAGAGATGTATGAATATATTCAGAATATATGGAGAATTCCTCAAACTCAACAGCAACAACAAAAAACAGTAAAAAAAAAAAGGACTTGAGTAGACATTTCTCCAAAGAGGACATACAAATGGCCAATAAGCATGTGAGAAGGTGCTCACACCTAATCATTAGAGAAATGCAAATCAAAATTACAGTAAGATGCCAATTCACATGCATGAGGATAGCTTTCTAAAAAAGAAAAAAAAGTGTTGGCAAGGATTTGGAATACCCACAACCCTTGTGGATTGCTGGTAGGAATGTAAAATGGTATAGCTATTGCTGAACACAAATTGGTGATTTCTCAAAAGTTAAATGTAATTACCACATGATCCAGCAATTCCATTCCTGGTTGTACTTTAAAAGGATTAAAAGGGATTAAAACAAATACTGAAGACTCAGACACTGAGAGGGGACTGGTGGTTACCATGGGGGAGGGGTTAGGGTAGGTGGGTGAGATGGGGGAGGGGAATAAAGAGGCACAAAAATTCTCAATCATAATATTGGTTATGGGGATGGTAGTACAGCATGGAGAATATAGTCAATGATTTTGAAACATCTCCCTATGTTGACAGAGACTGCACTAGAGGGGGTGAGGATTTAATAATATAGGTAACTATTAAATGGTGTTCTATATTTGAAATCAATATAAGATTACATATAAACAATACTTCAATAAAAAAGAAAAAGTAAGTGTAAGGCTGGAGGCACCGGAGGGAGGAAAACGAGGACAGTGCAAACGGAACAAAGACAGCACCAAATAGCTCTGTGCCATATAAGGAAGGAACAGACAGCTCTTCTGGGATTCCAGTCCCCTGACTTGTGGACAAACCCTGGACGCAGACCCCCTCCATCCTGCAGGAGGAGACTTCTGGCTGTCCATCACCTGACCCTGAGCCAATAAAAGATTCCCCATATAGCCCTAGGGCGGCCCACTTCCCCCTCCCTTCCCTGTTCTCTTAAAAACTCCCCACCTCCGCTCCTGGGCTCGACTTCCCCAGCCTGTGTTTCAGACTGGTGAACCACCCCCAGGAATTGCGCTCAGATAAACTGCCTGGCCCTTTGTTGCCTCTCGTTGCCTGCTTATTTCAGCTAGAATTTATCTTACAGTAAGCAAATAACTGTGTTTGTAGGAGCATTATTCACAATAACCTAAAGGTGCAAACAAAGCACAAGCAAGAAAATAAAAAGTAAACAAGTGGGACTGCATTAACCTAAGAAGTTTGTGCACAGCAAAAGAAACCATCAGCAAAGTGAAAGACAACCTATGAAATGGGGTAGAGTATTTCCAAAGTATATATCTGAAAAGTGGCTAATAACCACAACATGTAAAAATTCATACAATAGCAAAAAAAGAACCCAATTAAAAAATTGGGTGAAGGACTTGCATAGAGATTTCTCCAATGAAGATATACAAAAGGCCAACAGGTACCTGAAAAGATGTTCATCACTCATCATGAGGGAAATGCAAATTAAAACCACGTTGAGATATCACCTAATGTCTGTTAGAATGACCAGCATCAAAAAGACATGAAATAAATGCTGGCATGGATGTGCAAAAGAGGGAAACCTTATGCCCTGTTGGTGGGAATGTAAACTGGTACAATTACTATGGAAAACAGTATGAAGGATCCTCAAAAAATTAAAAATAGAACTACCATACCATCCAGCTATTCCACTTCTGGGAATATAGCCAAAGGAAATGAAAACACTTGAAAAGAAAGTATTATTATCTTTGTTAATTCTGAGATTCCTCAAAAATTTCCTTAGGGAATTTTAATCTAAATTCTTTAACTTTTAAAAACAGTTAAAGTCTTTGTGCTATCACCACAAAGAATGTTATTTGAGAGCCTAAAGGTCTAATTTAGTCATTTCAACAGAAGATCTTAATGGGGACTTATTTCTTGGTAAGTTTGACACTAAAATTGAAATTATTGTACCATTTATCTCGAGTTTCAAGTGGTATAATGACAGATGCACCATTTGGGTGTTTCTGTGGTCATCAGATTGTTTACAGAGACCTGCAGGACACTTTTCAAGAACATCTACTGTCATGGCATCCTAGGCCAGGAGTAAAACCCTCCAAAGTATTTGTTGAATGAGTTAATGTCTTGAGGACTTTCATTTTCAATCATAAAACTCTTCATGTACCCTAATAATATGGGTAACTATTAAATTGTGTTCTGTATTTGAAATCAATATAAGATTATATATAAACAATACTTCAATAAAAAAGAAAAAGTAAGTGTAAGGCTGGAGGCACCGGAGGGAGGAAAGCGAGGACAGTGCAAACGGAACAAAGACAGCACCAAATAGCTCTGTGCCATATAAGGAAGGAAAAGACAGCTCTTCTGGGATTCCAGTCCCGTGACGTGCTGACAGTTTAGTCTAATTTAGTCATTTCAACAGATCATAATGGGGACTTATTTCTTGGTACATTTGACACTAAAATTGAAATTATTATACCATTTATCTCAAGTTTCAAGTGGTATAATGACAGATGCACCATTTGGGTGTTTCTGTGGTCATCAGATTGTTTATGGAGACCTGCAGGACCACTTTTCAAGAACATCTACTTTTATGGCATCCTAGGCCAGGAGTAAGACCCTCCAAACCATCACATATATGAGCAACTAGATATCCACATTAGATTGGAGTATCCTCTACATTGGAAGTATGTGGACATTCATGAGGACAGGAAACCAACTTTAAATTTTGCCCCTAATTGAGCCTGGAGATCCCTGGAGAAAGACATAATTCAAGTCTCATTAGTTCCAGAATGAATGTGCTTTATTATAATACCTTTCATTTTTATTTTTTTACAACTTTTTGGAGGTTAAATAGGCCGTTAGTACATATTACCTGACAGATAAATTGCTTTTTTTGTTTCCATTTTGAGTAGGATTTCAAAATAAGTTTATAGTTGAGGTTGGATTGTCTTCCTTTTTATTGAAATGCTTAATTTTATTAAAGTTTGTAGTCTAATTTCATAGTAAAAAGAAATTGAATAAGGTTATAATTATCCTTTCATTAATTGTGCTAATTAAGGACCACCTTCACAAATCTTTTGATTTAAGATGCTTTCTATGGAATCAGTTTCTTTCCCTTTTAGTAAAGTCCCTAAAAATGTTGGGTGATGCTTCATATCTAGCAACTTCTAACATCCAAAATATTTATAACTAACATAGGAAGAGATATGGAAGAAAGGAGTTCATTGTGGTTAAAACACAAGTTATTTATGTTATTGATAACCCAGCCTTAATAATAGTATAGTAACATTCCTCTCTATTACTTGTTGACTGTAGCCTCTCAAAGAGACCACCAGATAAACCTACTGATCAAGCAAAACTACTTTTGTCAGATTTACTGTAATAAGAAAGAATACCACACAGATAGTCGGATGGATGGGCACTGAATCTCAGTAGTACATCCAAAGCAGGAAGTCAGGAAGGAATACACAGTTTGGACATTTGGGCTCAAGTGGATTAAGGCAAGTCTCTCAAGGTAGGGAAAAAATGGGATTGGACACCTTTGTGGCATAAATAATTAGGATTTGTGGATACAGCAAGATAAGGGTCCTGTAGCAAGACTTGCTAAGTGACCTGTTTTCTGAAAAGTGAGATGTTAACTCAAGTTAGCAATCTCTTGTTCCACTTAGGAGAGCTATTTGCCCACAGAAGCAAACTGAACATTTAGCCTGGATAAATTGGTTTGCAAGAATTTCTTGAAGTAAACAGTAAAGTAATACATTGATTTAAGATTTTATCTTCCTGGAGTAAACTGTCAAGGCATGTTGACACAGGTGGCCCCAATTCTTAGTCTTAAAAGATAAGGTTGATATAGATTGTATCAATACTCATCTGAACCTGTTTTCCTTATATTAGACTGCCCTTAATAACATAACCTTTAACAGCCCCTAGAAATAAAAAGTGGTGAATATGTATAAATGTTCAAATATGGGAATTAATTCAAACTGCTTCAGTTTGATTAAATTTTATCTCGCAGAAGAGCAGAAAAGCTAATGATACATTGGAGCTCTGAGTCTGCTGATTGTCTGCTTATCCTAGATGCCAAGCTGCTGTTTCACTAACAAGAAGTTTAGTGGAACATATATTTCATACACTACAACATCACAGGCAGAATGGAACCTGGAAATACTTGTGCAGATGTTTAGCATCATAGGGAAGAACTTCACAGGATGCCAGCTCAAGTGAAACTCAGGTTCAATCATTCCGTTCTAATGATTCTAGGGGAAACAGGAAAATTGATGGAGAAGGGAGAGGAAATTATATGGGTTGAACACCCATGGCTTGAAAAATAGTCTGAAATGGAGTTTTTTCCATTCATGTCTGTTAAGTAGGGGTGAGATTATAACTGAAAATATCAACTGTTAGGGTAAAATGAATACTGCAAGTCCTGCTCCTAAAATGAGTATTACCAAACAGAAGGACCATTCCTCCCATACTGGACTGTGGTTAGACAGCATGGAGTCCACTTTGAGATCAAGGCCAGGAGAAGGAAAATTGGATGGGCAAAGATCATAGGAAATCATTAAGGGACTTACGGAAGAGAGATGCAGTGTTTTCCATTTTAAGCAAACTTGCTGGACACTCGAAGGCACAGGTTTATTCCATTTCTATTGGCAGATCTTCTAATGGCATGGACCTCACCCTAGCCCCCAATTCCCAAAAGTTCTTCCATCCAAAAGTTACGATTTATTTTCCACTAGAGGAAGAGTTGCTCACCTGCTATTTCTAAAACTACTATTAATAGAGCCCCCAAAGCACTCCTGTCTGCTGGAACAAGTCACAGAAATAGTTACACGCTGCAGTCTGCTATGGAAAGTTGTCAATTAAAATAATGGATCTTTTGTCGTAAATCGTTATCACAGTTTGAGTTGAAAGTGAATGGATGAAGTCTGGCAAGGGCATCGGAAGGGCAATGAGAAAGAAAAGCTTACCAAATGATTCCAGAATTACCTGGTTTTCACAGAAGGCTGTGAGTGTGAGGAAATGAGTCAGGGTCGCCATGTGGAGTTGAGATTGGCTCAGTGGGTATTAACTCTTAGGGTAGAGGGGAGGAGGACTTAGCTAGGCATTCTAAAGCTTCTCACTATTTCTTGGTTTTGTTTTAGAAAAATATTTAATTGAAGTATAGCAAACTTTTCTATATGTTATGTATAAGTGAGGACAGGAAACCAACTGGCACAAAAACTGGCAGTTTTTCATAGGTGAAAGTTCACAAAACAAATATTAATGACTCAGCACCCAGATAAAGTGAAAAATATTAACATTGACCTGGAAGCCCCCAATTTTCTCTCCTCTAGTCCTGTCAAACCCCAAATATAACCACTTTCCTGTCCTCCATTGCCATTAATGATTATTCCCTGCTTTTCTGCTTCCTGTGTGTGGGATAATGTATTGACTTTCTCTCGTGTGCCTTGTTGCTCAACATGTGTGAGATTTGTCCGTACTGTCGCTTATAGTTCATTCATTATTGCTGTGCAGTACTGCATCCTGTAACGGTACCACAGCTTAGCTGTTCAACTGTTGATGGACATTTGGATGGTTTATAGTTTTTGGCTACCACTAATGCTGCTATGAAATCTCCAGTATGTGTCTTTTGTTGAGCACATATGCTCCCTCCTGTTGGCTATTTTTCTGTAAGTATGTGTGTTTTCAGCTTCAGTAGGTTCTGCCAGTCAGTCTTTAAAAGCTCTCATACTAGTTTTTACTCCTGTCAATAAAATGTGAAGTTTGAATTGCTGCCCAAGTGGTATTTTCTGCCCTTTTCCCTCATATCATCTTATTTTTCTCTATCATCTCTCCAGTCACATCTAGATTTTAGCCTTCCCTCATCCTGGGCTGTGATGAAGACAGTCCTTGAAGACAGCACTGTGGCCAGGGGGCTCTAGGTCAAACCAAAGGGAACCAGATGTAGTGATGGGACAGTGTCAAACCTTATAGGGTAAAAGTATGTAATTTCCAGGAGGCCTGTTTTCTGTCAGGAAACAGGATATTCCCATCACAGAGCTCTGGTCTTGATGGCACAGCAATAACTTATATTTACAGAAAGGGACAAATGACATTTACAGAGGGTAAATGTCAAGGCCATCCCCTTTAAACTCAAGTACATGTAATCATCTGTGGTGTTTTTCTACAAGCCCATATTGCTTACTTGTCATGGGATTATATGTACACAGTTTTAAATCTATCCTAGGTTAGCTATGCTCACTATTTCTTTTGTTCCACAAATTAGTTCATCTTTACATTTCCTATTTATTTATTCATCAATTTAAGTCATCTTTATCTGACTTCTCCACTAGAATAAATTCTTTAAGGGGAGCAATTGTGTCTGACTTGTTTGCTTTGCTATATCCAGTACTTAATATGTCTCGGGCACAGAATAGATACGCATCAAACATTTTGGTGGGAATGAATGAATAGCCACTGGAAGGAGTTTCATGAGCACATGGCAGGATGAAGAAAGAGGCATTTAAAAAAAAATTATTAAAATGAAAATATTTTTTATTTAAAGCAACTTAATCTGACAGGAACTAGCTTATGCTTATCAATTTAAGTCACAAGTTTAAATGCATGTCTAAGCTTATGCATCAATCATAATGGAAACACTTTGTGAACACATAGTTAAAACAAGTCTGTACACAGCCTCGCTAAGAGTTAAGAAACTTGACCTGTCGAGATGAGGATACAGAACTACAAGAACAAATTCTCAGTGTTGTTTCCTGTCCTATTCCTAGTTATAATATTGACTGTTAGTTACGTGTTTCCCTCAGTAACTTATCTGCAGTATTTTTTAAAGTATCTATGGGTAAAATTGCAATATTTCCAGAATATCGTCCTGGCTTTAGTACATCTGCGTATCAATAGGCGTTCAGAGGTGGGGAGAAGTGTGGCTTTAGTGCATTTGCATCATTCCTCAGGGCTGGAGAGAGGTTCATCTCCATATCAGTGGGTAACTACCTGGGCAAGGAGGGCTTTTCTATATCTGAGAGGTGAGGAGTGGGGGGCCAGTTTTGTTTTCCAGGAGGAAAGAGAGAAGGCCCCGAACTGCGGTTTGTAAGCAATAAACGGGTTTTAAACTTTATTCCTCCCTTTGACTGATTTTGGTTTTAGAGGTATTTTGTCCTGGAATTTCCTTTCCCTGGACTTACAGTATCTAATACTGTCTTCTAGTTATTGGGAAAGCTAGTATTTTGATCCATAAAGCAGCTCTTAACTTTGTCATTATTTTAAGTGCTTATGAGTGCTAAGTTTAGAAGAGTGCTGAGGCATTGTTGCACCTGTATTTATCATTCATAGTTACATGACTGCAAGTGTTGAAGAATTTGATCTATTCTCGGACTTCCAGATATTTAACCATTCCAGGTGCATAGGTCTTTACCCAATTCTTAAAATTTCTATGAAATGATATAAAATTACATGGCTTCTTTTGGTATTACACTGAAGCCTCATATTCCTAAGTTTTAGCAACCTTCTTTATGTTTTATCATTGCTTGTGATGTTACAATTTGAGTTTATACTGAGCTCAGAAAAGCACCTTCCCTTCTTAGTTTAAAAAACAATCAAATGGTCTTTGGTTTCCTGGTCACTCTCTGAAGAGGCTGCCCTCTGACCCAAAGGCACACTGTCCCGTCTCAAGTACAATTACGTCGGCTGTGTCTTGAGCTCACTGCCCTCTCTAATTTGCACTGTAACTGATATAAAGGTGGGTGCTGTTGTTTGCAGCCACGGGAATAGCAAATGCAGAGGTGTTGGAAATGCTGTCATAGTTGTCGGAGGAAGCCTCTGTCAGCAATTTTCAGTAGAAGGAAACAGCAGGAGCTTTTTATAATGTAAGTTTAATTACAGCGGCCAAGTGCCCTGGCGTAGGCTGATGGTCTGTTTATGAAAAACCTGCCAAGAATACTTTGAAATGCCTCAAGACACGTGTCTCATAAGTGGTGTCATCCCCTACAGGTGCTAGCCAGCCGTTTGTTCTCTTCTTTCCTGTCCCTGGTCTCTGTGTACTCTTGGTCTGTCTATTCAAATGCAAAGCGGTTTAAACGATTGCGGTAATCAATGAAGTGAGATTAACAAGCCACTTAGTAAAACCATTGTATCCGTCCGTGACTTGGCTAAATACCTCCAATTTTCAAGCTGTGATCTGCAACTCTAAATTAATAAAATAAAATGAAACGGGCCATTTCTCACCTCCTAACAGTAAGTTTACTGGTGAAGATTTATGTTTTGAACATGACCTTCAAAAACCTAGGTATCAGATAATGAAACCTCAGAAAACCAACCAGCAGATGGCAATATATAGACTTCCCTGAGGCTTTCTGATCGCCTATTCTATACGAAAGACTGTTAAATTTGTTTGCAATTTAGTTTGTCAATTTTGAGTTGAGTGGCAAAGGAAGTACTTGAACCAAACAAAGAAGAGCAAGTAACTTCCATCTATTGATGTTTTCAATAATTTTGTAGGTAATTTTACATTTTCTCTAATTCTTAAGGATTATATATTAGATAAGGAACACCAGGCTTTCCAGTTGCCTATTTTAGCACAACTCCTTGAAATGCAGTTAATGAGATAAACAGAAGAATCTTTAAACATTTTGAGCAGATTACCACGTTTGATGCACAACAAAAATACAGAACAATAACATTAAACTTCCTGATAAATTAATTGCCTACTAACCCTGATGTTTGTATAATCCACCTGTTTGTAAAACATTTGCAAAGTGGATTTGCAAATTATTTCAGATTTTACAATAAAATTATGGTTAAGAGGAATATATGGCTGTCTGTTGTCAAAGTTGGATTATTTCAACAAAGGTTTAATCAAAGCCAATGCTTATGTTTCAGCATTTTTCAGTAGAAGGAAACAGCAGGAGCTTTTCATAATGTAAGAATCTTTAAACACTTTGAGCAGATTACCACATTTTATGAGCAATAACAAAAATACAGGACAATAACATTAAACTTCCTGATAAATTTGTTACCTGCTTATTTTTAACATCAACTGATAATTATCACCTCTGGTTTTTAAGATAGCTAAAATCCTAGGCTTCTTGTATAGGATCTACAGTCATTGAATTAACTTACTTTTCCTTCCAGTCCAGATCCCATGGAGTTTCATGGCCAATGATTTATTGATAAAGTGGAAGGCCTTTCAGAGAGGCTAAACACTGCTTCTCTCTCTCCAAACTCACTCTGTAAGAGCAAAAATTAGAGGAGTTACAGGATCTTCTCTTCCTCTACTCACTGACCACTGAAGGGCAGCTGTCCTTCATTGTGTAGGGGAGAGGAAGCTGACAGACCATTAAAAGTCTGTAACTTTGACATTAGTTTGCTTCAAAACAGAAAAGCATTGAGCCCAACACTGAATATTGTACAGCTCTTTCTGTAATGGAAGTATTACTTGTTAGTACCAATTATCAGCCATTACAAGTAATCTAATACAGAGTATTATTATGTTTTCTTCCTATGCATTCAGCCAACTCATGCACACCAGGAAAGTGAGGGGATATTGGAATCAGTAGCAGATGAATGATGGATGAATCATAAATTGGGTTGTGTGTTGGTTTACTTAATTAGTTATTAGAGTTCTCCACAAACATCTAGGCACTATGCAATATTAATATATACAAGAATATTCAGCTGTCCAATTAGGAAAACATAAATTAGTCATATCATCTATGCTGCAAAAACCACAACTGCCAAAAGGAATTAAACAAATGAAAGGCTAATGAAAATAAATGTTTCCCATGTATTCTGACAGTGCACAAAGGCAGTGCAATTGCCTGAGTTACTGAGAAGGCAATTTTTTCCAAGTGAGCCTGGTCATTTGGAATAGTCAACTTCACCTATCTTGTTTTATTTATTACCTTATGTATGTATTGATTAATTGGTCATGTGAGGTGGTCTTTCTAACAGCAGAATTTATAATTCTACTTGGGTTAATCATCTGTTTTGTTTCTGTCCACCTTGACGGTGACAAATCATTGGTTGGACATCAGTCAACATTGTACTGAGCAGTAACTGTAGTTAAAAGAAACACTAATTCGACTTCACTCATTTGTGGAGTATAGTAACAAAGCAAAACTGAAGGAACAAAACAGCAGACTCACAGACTCCAAGAAGGGACTAGCGGTTACCAAAGGGAAAGGGGATTGTGGAGAGTGGGTGGGGAGGGAGGGAGAAGGGGATTAAGGGGCACTGTAATTTGTAATCCCAATATAGGTAGGTCACCGGCAAGGCAGTACAGTACACAGAAGACAAGTAATGACTCTACAGCATCTTACTATGCTGATGGACAGTGACTGCAATAGGGGGGTTAAGGACTTAATAATATGGATGAATGTTGAAACCACAGTGTTGTTCATGTGAAACCATCATAAGGTTGTATATCAATGATACCTTAATAAAAAAAGAGAAAATGAAACACATTAATTCACATTAGAATATACCTTATCATGTGCTCTATGGACTTTGAAAGGTACAGGTCCCATCACACAAAATTCCTCTGTAAGGCCCTTCACTTTATCAATAAGTCATTGGTCATAAAACCACATAATATCTGGATTGGAAGAAAAAGTACGTTAATTCAATGACTGTATATCCTATACAACAAACCTAGGATTTTAACTGTCTTAAAAACCAGAGGTTTGTGATAATTATCAGCTGATGTTAAAAATAAAATGATCATCCACAGTAGAAAGAGGCTGTGGATTTGAATATAGATTTGTTTCCAATTATCTCTGAATCCTGAATAACTGTGAATTCTCATTTGCAATTCTGGAATCATATGGTTTGCAGAGGCCTGGAAATATCTGTCACTGGTCGTACCATACAGTAGAGAGAATCTGTGTGTAAAGCCCATTCAGAACTAGATGAACTCACTGCAAGTTTCTGGCAAAGAAGAGAAGCAAGTGAATTAAATGAAAATATTTTCAGGCATTTATGAACCTTTGGAAAATGTACATGATCCCACACACACATGTATTAGAGTGGCTGAAAACAGTAGGTCTATTCTAGGTATCCAGCCACAATACAGAAGAATTTAGTCCTGTGGACAGCTCAGAAAAATCTTACCTGAATTCCTAACTATCTGTCCACATAACTGCAGAGCCAGTAGTGGGTACCTCTGTTTTCACTTCCCCAAGTAGTCAGCAACTTCCTTGCTTACTTTCTCTGGGTACTGCATTGTGCATCTCAGATATTGCTTCTGGGGTTTTTTTTTTTTTTTTTTTTTTTTTTTTTGAGAGGGCATCTCTCATATTTATTGATCAAATGGTTGTTAACAACAATAAAATTCAGTATAGGGGGGTCAATGCTCAATGTACAATCATTAATCCATCTCAAGCCTAATTCTCGTCAGTCTCCAATCTTCTGAAGCATAACGAACAAGTTCTTACATGGTGAACGAATTCTTACAGAGTGAATAAATTCTTACATGGTGAACAGTACAAGGGCAGTCATCACAGAAACTTTCGGTTTTGATCATGCAATATGACCTATAAACCATCAGGTCAAATATGAATATTCATTTGATTTTTGTACTTGATTTATATGTTGATCCCACATTTCTCCTATTATTATTATTATTTTTATTTTTAATAAAATGCTGAAGTGGTAGGTAGATGCAAGATAAAGGTAGAAAACATAGTTTAGTGCTGTAAGAAGGCAAATGTAGATGATCAGATGATCAGGTGTGTGCCTATGGACTAAGTATTAATCCAGGCTAGACAAGGGCAGCAAGACATCCACGGATGCAGAAGATTTCTCTCAAAGCAGGGGGGGTGAGGTTCTGAGCCTCACCTCTGTTGATCCCCAAATTCTCACCTGATGGCCCCCCTGCGACTGTGCCTGTCTTAGGTTGTTCCTCCCTTGAGGAATCTTACCCGTCTCTGGCTAACCAGTCATCTTCCGGGGCCATACAGGGAAATGTAAAGTTGGTAAGTGAGAGAGAAGCCATATTGTTTGCAAAGGTTAGCTTTTTACTTCTTTGCAGATTTATGCCCTGTGGCTTCTATGCCCAGCACTTGTCTCGAGGTATCTTTACCACCTGGAGGAATTATGATACTCGGTAAATTCGATATGAGGCACGAATTCTATTTAAAGTTTGTAATTAGGAAGGAAGAAGAAAAGCTATAGATGTAGCATATGAAGGAAACTTGGGAGGATTGATTATTTCTTTGACATATCTTCTTGTATAGTACCTTAAGTATGTATAGGTTTTAAACTACTAACTAATTTGCACACACATATTGACATAATAGGAATACGGTGACATAAACAAAGCAAATCTATAATTACCAGCCATCTCCAGTGAAGCCAAGAAAACTATTTAGGCACCCTAGGCATTTGTGAAAATTTATCTATGATATGATGGATATTTTCCAACTGTACTTGAACCATCAGACAAATTAAAGCAGCCCATTTCTGGGATCTGTTCACATCCCATATGTTCTTTTAACCATAGATAGTCTATAGTCATGAGATTTTGGGGTGCTACAACTTGCACCCCTCCCAACTCCTGGTTGAGTTCCAACAGTACAGATCCAGTCAAATTCGTTGTCTCACTGTATGCACATGCCAGCCTAGACATCTCCCTCCTCCTTCTTATGGCAAGTCCAGGAGATGGTGGGCTGGATGCAGCCACAACCGCAGCATCGTCCGGATCCCTGTGGAGGCTTTTTGATGATCATCCCCCGGCACGAGTCCTCCAGAGAGTGCTGATGCCGGAAGCTCCTCCTCATATCGTATCTTAGTTCATTTTCTGGGTATCCAAGCTAGGCCTTGATCTTCTGCGTAGAAACAAACAGACCCTTTGCCCACACTTTGACATGCCCTCTATACCACTGTGCAGAACTCATTGGAGGTCAGCACACAGTAACTGCTTTTTTTTTTTTTTTTTTTTTAATTAAGAGAAAGGAATATTATCAGAAAAGAGTACCTCCATAGCTGATCATCTGACACCCTTTAAGTGATCAACATTAAGGATATTTAAAGCATGCGTTGATCTTTGATTTACCAATAGTTTTATCCTGTTAAGGAGTAATCCCCCTTTTATTTCTTTCTTTCTTTTTTTTTTTTTTTAAATTTTTAATCTACACTTACCTGAAGAATACTATGTTTACTATGCTCTCCCCTATATCAGGTCCCCCCTAACAACCACATTACGGTTACTGTCCATCAGCTTAGCAAAATGTGGTAGAGTCACTACTTGTCCTCTCTGTGTTGTGCAGCCCACCCTCCCCTTTCTCCCTCCCCCCCATGCATGCTAATCTTAATACCCCCCTTCTTCTTCCCCCCCCTTATCCCTCCCTGCCCACCCATCCTCCCCAGTTCCTTTCCCTTTGGTACCTGTTAGTCCATTTTTGGGTTCTGTAATTCTGCTGCTGTTTTGTTCCTTCAGTTTTTCCTTTGTTCCTATACTCCTCAGATGAGTGAAATCATTTGGTATTTCTCTTTCTCCGCTTGGCTTATTTCACTGAGCATAATACTCTCCAGCTCCATCCATGTTGCTGCAAATGGTTGGATTTTTCCACTTCTTATGGCTGAGTAGTATTCCATTGTGTATATGTACCACATCTTCTTTATCCATTCATCTACAGATGGACATTTAGGTTGCTTCCAATTCTTGGCTATTGTAAATAGTGCTGCGATAAACATAGGAGTGCATCTGTCTTTCTCAAACTTGATTGCTGCGTTCTTAGGGTAAATTCCTAGGAGTGGAATTCCTGGGTCAAATGGTAGGTCTGTTTTGAGCATTTTGATGCACCTCCATACTGCTTTCCACAATGGTTGAACTAATTTACATTCCCACCAGCAGTGTAGGAGGGTTCCCCTTTCTCCACAGCCTCGCCAACATTTGTTGTTGTTTGTCTTTTGGATGGCAGCTATCCTTACTGGTGTGAGGTGATACCTCATTGTAGTTTTAATTTGCATTTCTCTGATAATTAGCGATGTGGAGCATCTTTTCATGTGTCTCTTGGCCATCTGTATTTCTTTTTTGGAGAACTGTCTGTTCAGTTCCTCTGCCCATTTTTTAATTGGGTTATTTGTTTTTTGTTTGTTGAGGCGTGTGAGCTCTTTATATATTCTGGACGTCAAGCCTTTATCAGATCTGTCATTTTCAAATATATTCTCCCATACTGTAGGGTTCCTTTTTGTTCTATTGATGGTGTCTTTCGCTGTACAGAAGCTTTTCAGCTTAATGTAGTCCCACTTGCTCATTTTTGCTGTTGTTTTCCTTGCCCGGGGAGATATGTTCAAGAAGAGATCACTCATGTTTATATCTAAGAGGTTTTTGCCTATGTTTTTTTCCAAGAGTTTAATGGTTTCGTGACTTACATTCAGGTCTTTGATCCATTTTGAGTTTACCTTTGTATATGGGGTTAGACAATGGTCCAGTTTCATTCTCCTACATGTAGCTGTCCAGTTTTGCCAGCACCATCTGTTGAAGAGACTGTCATTTTGCCATTGTATGTCCATGGCTCCTTTATCAAATATTAATTGACCATATATGTTTGGGTTAATTTCTGGGGTCTCTAATCTGTTCCACTGGTCTGTGGCTCTGTTCTTGTGCCAGTACCAAATTGTCTTGATTACTATGGCTTTGTAGTAGAGCTTGAAGTTGGGGAGTGAGATCCCCCCTACTTTATTCTTCTTTTTCAGGATTGCTTTGGCTATTCGGGGTCTTTGGTGTTTCCATATGAATTTTTGAATTATTTGTTCCAATTCATTGAAGAATGTTGCTGGTAATTTGAGAGGGATTGCATCAAATTTGTATATTGCTTTCGGCAGGATGGCCATTTTGACGATATTAATTCTTCCTAGCCATGAGCATGGGATGAGTTTCCATTTATTAGTGTCCCCTTTAATTTCTCTTAAGAGTGACTTGTAGTTTTCAGAGTATAAGTCTTTCACTTCCTTGGTTAGGTTTATTCCTAGGTATTTTATTCTTTTTGATGCAATGGTGAATGGAATTGTTTTCCTGATTTCTCTTTCTATTGATTCGTTGTTAGTGTATAGGAAAGCTACAGATTTCTGTGTGTTGATTTTGTATCCTGCAACTTTGCTGTATTCCGATATCAGTTCTAGTAGTTTTGGAGTGGAGTCTTTAGGGTTTTTTATGTACAGTATCATATCATCTGCAAATAGTGACAGTTTAACTTCTTCTTTACCAATCTGGATTCCTTGTATTTCTTTGTTTTGTCTGATTGCCGTGGCTAGGACCTCCAGTACTATGTTAAATAACAGTGGGGAGAGTGGGCATCCCTGTCTGGTTCCCGATCTCAGTGGAAATGCTTTCAGCTTCTCGCTGTTCAGTATAATGCTGGCTGTGGGTTTATCATATATGGCCTTTATTATGTTGAGGTACTTGCCCTCTATTCCCATTTTGCTGAGAGTTTTTATCATGAATGGATGTTGAATTTTGTCAAATGCTTTTTCAGCATCTATGGAGATGATCATGTGGTTTTTGTCTTTCTTTTTGTTGATGTGGTGGATGATGTTGATGGATTTTCGAATGTTGTACCATCCTTGCATCCCTGGGATGAACCCCACTTGGTCATGGTGTATGATCCTTTTGATATACTGTTGAATTCTGTTTGCTAATATTTTATTGAGTATTTTTGCATCTACGTTCATCAGGGATATTGGTCTGTAATTTTCTTTTTTGGTGGGGTCTTTGCCTGGTTTTGGTATTAGGGTGATGTTGGCTTCATAGAATGAGTTTGGGAGTATTCCCTCTTCTTCTATTTTGTGGAACACTTTAAGGAGAATGGGTATTATGTCTTCTCTGTGTGTCTGATAAAATTCCGAGGTAAATCCGTCCGGCCCCGGGGTTTTGTTCTTGGGTAGTTTTTTGATTACTGTTTCAATTTCTTTGCTTGTAATTGGTTTGTTTAACTTTTGTGTTTCTTCCTTGGTCAGTCTTGGGAGGTTGTATTTTTCTAGGAAGTTGTCCATTTCTTCTAGGTTTTCCAGCTTGTTGGCATATAGGTTTTCATAGTAGTCTTTAATAATTCTTTGTATTTCTGTGGAGTCTGTCGTGATTTTTCCATTCTCATTTCTGATTATGTTGATTTGTGTTGACTCTCTTTTTCTCTTAATAAGTTGGGCTAGAGGCTTATCTATTTTGTTTATTTTCTCAA
Source organism: Manis javanica (assembly GCF_040802235.1). Lineage (NCBI taxonomy): Eukaryota > Metazoa > Chordata > Mammalia > Pholidota > Manidae > Manis > Manis javanica. The sequence continues at coordinate 119,474,464 of NC_133157.1, forward strand.
AGAACCAGCTCTTGGTTTCGTTGATTTTTGCTATTGTTTTATTCTTCTCAATTTTGTTTATTTCTTCTCTGATCTTTATTATGTCCCTCCTTCTGCTGACTTTAGGCCTCATTTGTTCTTCTTTTTCCAGTTTTAATAATTGTGATGTTAGACTATTCATTTGGGATTGTTCTTCCTTCTTCAAGTGTGCCTGGATTGCTATATACTTTCCTCTTAAGACTGCTTTCGCTGCATCCCACAGAAGTTGGGGCTTAGTGTTGTTGTTGTCATTTGTTTCTATATATTCCTTGATCTCTATTTTGATTTGTTCATTGATCCATTGATTATTTAGTAGCATGTTGTTAAGCCTCCATGTGTTTGTGAGCCTTTTTGTTTTCTTTGTAGAATTTATTTCTACTTTCATACCTTTGTGGTCTGAAAAATTGGTTGGTAGAATTTCAATATTGTGGAATTTACTGAGGCTCTTTTTGTGAGCTAGTATGTGGTCTATTCTGGAGAATGTTCCATGTGCACTTGAGAAGAATGTATATCCTGTTGCTTTTGGATGTAAAGTTCTATAGATGTCTATTAGGTCCATCTGTTCTAGTGTGTTGTTCAGTGCCTGTGTGTCTTTACTTATTTTCTGCCCGGTGGATCTATCCTTTGGGGTGAGTGGTGTGTTGAAGTCTCCTACAATGAATGCATTGCAGTCTATTTCCCTCTTTAGTTCTGTTAGTATTTGCTTCACATATGCTGGTGCTCCTGTATTGGGTGCATATATATTTAGAATGGTTATATCCTCTTGTTGGACTAAGCCCTTTATCATTATGTAGTGGCCTTCTTTATCTCTTGTTACTTTCTTTGTTTTGAAGTCTATTTTGTCTGATATTAGTACTGCAACCCCTGCTTTCTTCTCACTGTTGTTTGCCTGAAATATGTTTTTCCATCCCTTGACTTTTAGTCTATGCTTATCTTTGGGTTTAAGGTGAGTTTCTTGTAAGCAGCATATAGATGGGTCTTGCTTTTTTATCCATTCTATTACTCTATGTCTTTTGATTGGTGCATTAAGTCCATTTACATTTAGGGTGACTATTGAAAGATATGTACTTATTGCCATTGCAGGCTTTAGATTCGTGGTTACCAAAGGTTCAAGGTTAGCTTCTTTAGTATCTTACTGCCTAACTTAGCTCGCTTATTGAGCTGTTATATACACTGTCTGGAGAGTCTTTTCTTCTCTCCCTTCTTATTCCTCCTCCTCCCTTCTTCATATGTTGTGTGTTTTGTTCTGTGCTCTTTTTAGGGGTGCTCCCATCTAGAGCAGTCCCTGTAGGATGCCCTGTAGAGGTGGTTTGTGGGAAGCAAATTCCCTCAGCTTTTGCTTGTCTGGGAATTGTTTGATCCCACCATCATATTTAAATGATAGTCGTGCTGGATACAGTATCCTTGGTTCAAGGCCCTTCTGTTTCATTGCATTAAGTATATCATGCCATTCTCTTCTGGCCTGTAGGGTTTCTGTTGAGAAGTCTGATGTTAGCCTGATTGGTTTTCCTTTATAGGTGACCTTTTTCTCTCTAGCTGCCTTTAAAACTCTTTCCTTGTCCTTGATCCTTGCCATTTTAATTATTATGTGTCTTGGTGTTGTCCTCCTTGGATCCTTTCTGTTGGGGGTTCTGTATAATTCCATGGTCTGTTCGATTATTTCCTCCCCCAGTTTGGGGAAGTTTTCAGCAATTATTTCTTCAAAGACACTTTCTATCCCTTTTCCTCTTTCTTCCTCTTCTGGTATCCCTATAATACGAATGTTTTTCCTTTTGTATTGGTCACATATTTCTCTTAGTGTTGTTTCATTCCTGGAGATCCTTTTATCTCTCTCTATGTCAGCTTCTATACGTTCCTGTTCTCTGGCTTCTATTCCTTCAATGGCCTCTTGCATCTTATCCATTCTGCTTATAAATCCTTCCAGGGATTGTTTCACTTCTGTGATCTCTTTCCTGACATCTGTGATCTCCTTCCGGACTTCATCCCACTGCTCTTGCATTTTTCTCTGCATCTCATCCCACTGCTCTTGCATTTTTCTCTGCATCTCATCCCATTGCTCTTGCATTTTTTTCTGCATCTCTGTCAGCATGTTCATGATTTTTATTTTGAATTCTTTTTCAGGAGGACTAGTTAGGTCTGTCTCCTTCTCAGGTGTTGTCTCTGTGATCTTTGTCTGCCTGTAGTTTTGCCTTTTCATGGTGATAGAGATAGTCTGCAGAGCTGGTACAAGTGACCGCTGGAAGAGCTTCCCTTCTTGTTGGTTTGTAGCCTTTTCCTGGGAGAATAGCGACCTCTAGTGGCTTGTGCTGGGCAGCTGTGCGCAGACAGGGCTTCTGCTTCCTGCCCAGTTGCTTTGGGGTTTATCTCCACTGTTGCTGTGGGCTTGGCCTGGCTGGGGCTGTTCCTCCAAAATGGTGGAGCCCCGTTAGAGGGGGAGCAGCCAGGAGACTATTTATCTCCGTAAGGGGCCTCTGTGCTCCCTGCTGCCCAGGGGGTTAGAGTGCCCAGAGATCCCCAGATTCCCTGCTTCTGGTCTAAGTGACCTGTCCTGCCCCTTTAAGATTTCCAAAAAGCACTCTCCAAACCAAAACAACAATAGCAACAATGAGAGAGGGAACAGAAAGGAAAAAAAAAAAGAAAAAACACGCGATTTTTTTTTTTTTTTCCTCAGGTGCCGGTCCCAGGCACCCGCGCACTGGTCCTGCTGCCCTGTCTCCCTAGCACCAGGGTCCCTGTCCTTTCAAGGCTTCCAAAAAGCACCCACCCACCGGTCCCGCAGGGAAGGAACGCTCAATATTCTTGGTCCTCAGGCACTGGTCCCACGCACCCGCTCACCAGTCCCGCCACCCTGCCTCCCTAGCACCGGGGTCCCTGTCCCTTCAAGGCTTCCAAAAAGCACTTGGCAAAAAGAGAGAAAAAAAAGGGGAAAAACGCGCGATTTCTTCCGTCCTCAGGTGCTGGTCTCAGGCACCCACCCACCGGTCCCACAGGGAAAAATGCGGGATATTCTTTGTCCTCAGGTGCCGGTCCCAGGCACCTGCTCACCAGTCCCGCCGCCCTGCCTCCCTAGCACCGGGGTCCCTGTCCCTTTTAGGCTTCCAAAAAGCACTCGCAGAAAAGAGAAAAAAAAAAGGGGAAAAACGCGCGATTTCCTCTGTCCTCAAGTGCCGGTCTCAGGCACCCGCCCACCGGTCCCGCAGGGAAAAACGGGGGATATTCTTTGTCCTCAGGCACCGGTCCCAGCCACCCGCTCACCAGTCCCGCCACCGTGCCTCCCTAGCACTGGGGTCCCCGTCCCTTCAAGGCTTCCAAAAAGCGCTTGCCAAAAAGAGAAAAAAAAAAAGGGGGAAAAACGCGCGACCTCCTCCGTCCTCAGGCACCGGTCTCAGGCACCCGCCCCCAGGTCTCGCAGGGAGAAACGCGGGATATTCTTTGTCCTCCGGCGCCGTTCCCAGGCACCTCCTCACCGGTCCCGCCACCCCGCCTCCCCAGCAACGGGGGCCCGTCCCTCTAAGGCTTCCAAAAAGCGCTCGCCAAAAAAAAAAACTGCTCCGGTTTCTCTCCACCCGCTGGGAGCCGGGGGGAGGGGCGCTCGGGTCCCGCCGGGCTGGGGCTTGTATCTTACCCCCTTCACAAGGCGCTGGGTTCTTGCAGGTGTGGATGTGGTCTGGATGTTGTCCTGTGTCCTGTGGTCTCTATTTTAGGAAGATTTTTCTTTGTTATATTTTCATAGCTCTATGTGTTTTTGGGAGGAGATTTCCACTGCTCTACTCACGCCGCCATCTTGGCTCCCTCCTGGCCTTCTGGGGTTTTTGAGGTACATTCTTTAGAAATTCTATTAAATAAACTCTGTTGATGGTGATTCTGCTTTTGTCTGCCTGAAATATCTTTATTCAACAATGTTCTGGATTGGTGGTTTAACTGGACCAGAATTCTTTGTTGTTTTTTTTTTACTTGATGCATTCATATTGCATTATGATGGACATTTTAGCATACACTAACACCTGTATTGCATCCCACGATTGCCATTTCTTCTAGTGGTGAAAATAATTAAGATCCAGTCTTCTAGCAAGTTGAATATTTATAATATGACTTGTAACAGTTTTATTTTCTGTAGTCCGTATATTGTATATTAGATTTCTAGAACTTATTTATCTACTAGTTTCAATAACATAAGCTTAAATAATATCCCTCCCATTCTCCCATCTCCAAGTAAACACCATTCTACTCTGGTTTTTCTTTTTTGCTTTGGAAGTTTTTCCTTCTTTTTTGGGATTGCACATATAAGGGATATAACACAATATTTGTCTTTCTCAGACTTACTTCACTTAGCATAAGGTCCTCAGGGTTCATCCATGTTGCAAATGGCAGGATTTCCTTTCTTTTTTTCTCATGGATAAAAAGTATTTCATCTGTAAATAAATAGTATACCATATCTTTTTTATCCATTCATCCATTGATAGAAACTTAGGTTGTTTTCATATCCTGATTATTGTAAATAATATTGCAATAATCATGAAGTGCATGTATCACTGCTAAAATCTGTTTTCATTTCCTACATACATACCCAGAAGTGGGATCATTGGATCCTGTGGTAGTTCTATTTTTAATTTTTTGAGGAAACTTCGTACTCTTTTCCATAGTAGGTGGACTAGTTTACAATCCAACCAAAAATGCACAAGGGTTTCCTTTCCTCCACATCGTCACCAATACTTACCTCCTGTCTTCTTGATAGTAGGCATTCTAAGAGGTGCAAGGTGATGTCACTGTGGTTTTGATTTTCATTTCCCTAATGATTAGGGATGTTGAGCACCTTTCCATGTGCTTGTTGGAAATTTGGATATCTTCTTTGGAAAATGTCTATTTAGTTCCTCTGCTCATTTTTAAATCTTTTTTGTTATTATTGAGTTTTGAGAGTTTTTAAATAAGTTATGTTAACCCTTTATCTAATACATGGTTTGCAAGTGTTTTCTCCCATATTGTAGGTTGCCTTTTCCTTTTCCTTTTTTTCTCTCTCTTTTTTAAAATTGAAGTATCATTGATATACAATCTTATGTTGGCTTCAAATGTACAACAGAGTAGTTCAGCAGTTACCCACATTATCAAATCCTCACCCCCTCTAGTGTGGCTACCATCTCTCAATGGAGAAATATATTACAGAATCACTGACTACATTGTCCATGCTGTAGTACTGTTCCTATGACCAACTTATATTGTGATTGTGCCCCTTAATCCCCATCTGTCTCGCCACCCACCCTCCCCAATCCATCACCTTTGGTAACCACTAGTCCCTTCTCAGTGTCTAGAACTCTACTGCTTTTTTTCCCTTCTGTTTCACTTTGTTTTTATACTCCACAAATGAGTGAAGTCATTTGGCATTTGTCTTTCTCCTACTGTCTTATTTCACTGAGCATAATATCCTCTAGCTCCATCCATGTTGTTGCAAATGGTAGGATTTATTTTCTTCTTGTGGCTGAATAATATTCCATTGTATATATATACCACTTCTTCTTTATCCATTCATCTACTGATGGACATTTAGGTTGCTTTCATTTCTTGGCTATTGTAAATAGTGTTGTGATAAATATAGGGGTGCATATATCTTTTTGAAACTGGGCTCCTGCATTCTTAGGGTAAATTCCTAGGAGTGGAATTCCTGGATCGAATGGTGTTTCTGTTCTTAGTTTTTTGAGGAACCTCCATACTGTTTTCCACAATGGTTGAACTAATTTACATTCCCACCAGCAGTGCAGGAGGAGTCCCATTTCTCTGCATTCTCCCTAACATTTGTTATTCTGGTCTTTTGGATAGTGGCCATTTTAACTGGTGTGAGATGATACCTCATATAAATGTTTATACTATAATTATGAATAATATAATAAATGTTAAGTTCTCCTCAAAGTGTCTTTAGAAATCATACGTGTCAACTATTTAGCTATTTCTTTTCTTTGAGTAAGAGAAAACTATTTTGAAAGTGCTAAATATTCCTGAATGGGAATTAATTGGTCACTACTGTATTTATCAACTTGTTTCACAAGGTACAATACTGGGACTGAAGGATATAATAGGCTAATGAAGTTTCCAAAACCACTAAGTCATAGAACTGATATTTGAACCTCATTTTGAGATACATAACCATTTTTACTAACTTACATAATTTCTTAAATCAAACTTCTCATTCTCTGTAGTTATTGTGAAGTAACTTTATTCTCCATAAGTCTGATCCCATTATGCATGATGATTTTCTCTCTAGATCTGTTCAGTACTGTGGCTACTTCCAATAAGAAGCTATTTAAATTGAATTAATTAAAATGGAATGATACTAAAATTTCTTCACTAGCCACATTACAAATGTTTCCTTTTCCCATGTGTTTTGTGGCTATCATATTGAACAGCATAGATGTAGACTATTTCTGTAATTCCCAAAAGGTTCACTGGGCAGTACTACTATACATTTTTTTCATTGAGGGAACTATATCATGGACAATATCATAACCTTTGCTCCTTCATTGCCCTTCAGAATCATATCAGGCATTTTGCTCACTGCAGTCTTTACTTCACTGCATCAACAATTGCAAGCTGGGGAAAAGATTCCCATTCAATTGACATTTATATTTTGATTGCCTTATGCTTTGGGTGAGTGAATGAGGTACTGTTTTTCCATCCTAAGCTGGAATTTGGCTGCCATCCCCTCCTGGGGCATACGGGAAATTATCAAATAAAAATGACTCACTGTTTAAAAAAAAGCTCAAGCACAGCCCAAATGAGGTATATAAAGAATTATATTCTCTAAGTGTGAACCCTATATATCTATCCATTTATTTCTATTAGACAAATTCTAGTATTTGTGGAAATTTACTGAATCCTGTACATTCTAAACCTTCCTTGTATATAAAGGAGAAAGGATATTGCATCAATAAGCATTTATCTCAATTTTAGAGAGAGTAAGAAATTGGTAAGCAGGATAAGGAACTAATAATAAAAACTAATACTTAGTGTCTGCCAACTGAAGACCATAACACCCTCTACTTACTGTTCCTAATACCATGATTCCTGGCAGAGAAATTGCAACAAATTATAGAAATTTATACAAATGTCAGTTACAAAGGTGAAGATGGAGTAGACTTCTCTGTCTCTTAGATCAATGATTTATTCAAGCTTTGGTATATTTCCATTTTAGGAGACTTCATGGACAGTATGATTTTGATTTCAAGATGGCTCATTAATTAAATGGTTGAAGAGAAAAGGGATGGGAATATCTGTCCTTTGGGAAGTAGAAGTGAAACTTTGATTTGACCTTATCCCCATTTTACTGAAACTGAACGATACAATTTCCTTCCTTAGTAAAAAGAACAGATTTCATGGACGGTTCTCAATGATAGGGCAGTGCTTTGGAAACAGCACATCTTTCTGTAATTTTAATAATTTGTAAAAAAATGTTGCCTTTTAAAATTGAAAGTAATGAGAGGCAGCAGAAAATGGATGTACCAGGTATCTTCAAGGATTGTTTTGTAAAGAGTAGGCTCTATGAGGACAGTGATGGGTCTCTGTTATTACCTCACTCTTTGCTACTTGCACAGTGCCTGGCAAAGACTGGTTACTCAAATAATCATAGATTTGTGTGTTTAAAACAGAAGAGTCTCAAATCTTTCCTTAAAGTGTATTGCTTTTCTTACCATGACTAAGGAGAATATAAAATAAACTGGTATTTAGTTACTTATGCTCATCTAAATGTATGTCACCACAGCAGATGGGTCAGTGAAACATAGAGGAAAAAAGCCAAAGCCCAGAAAATGCAAAAGTGAGATGTCAACATCCCTAATGGGAGGTGGGGAGCAGCACTTTGATCTAAATGAGCCAGTATGGATAGTATAGATCATCTCTGAATAGAAACATCCTCAGAGAGGCATGAAGAATTCATGAAAGTTACAGTTATTTGGTGTAAATATTCCATAAAAATGAATGTACAAGAATATACTATTATTTTTCCCACCAGGATCTTTTGGTGAAGATGAGAGAAAAATTTGCTTTTGTTTCCATGGTTGAGTTACTTTCCAGGAAAAGTAACCATTTTGAAATGTATCTATACCATTCTGTTCTCCTTAAGAAAAAAAAAGCCTTCCCTCTCAGAAAAATACTTTACCAGGGCCAAATCAACATAATTTTTGGCAGAGCCAGACTGCTGTGGGGGAAGATAAATACCCACGTCAGCTCCCTCTAGCCTTCTTTAGTATCTCCTGAAGTGGGGAGCATGGAGCTGAGAAGCACTTGAGAAGGCCCAGCCTAGGAGCACAGGCAAGCTAAAAGGCTGAGACCTAATCGTGGGATCATAGAATGCTTCTCTTCCCCCCATATTTTACCACCACATCAACAGGACCCCTGTATAATAAGAGGGGATTACAGCTCAAAAACTGCAAGGCTCAGATTCCATTTAAGGAGTTTCTAAGAAAACCCAAAGACAGTAAAGGAGATAAAACAAGGACAATAAAGGAAATGGTAGCCTCTAACACTGATAACTACTGCAGACAGTAAACACAGACTGACTTCTGGCCAGATAAACATAAGATTTCACACTTAAGTTCTACTTCCATCAGTTCCTTTTATCTAATATGTCATGTCTAGCTTTCAACCAAAAGTTACGAAGCAAAATAAAGGCAAAAATCAGTCAGTAGAAACAAAATAAACATCATAACCAGACTTAGATATGGCAGAGATTTTGGAATTATCAGGTCATGAATTTAAAATAACTGTGATTAATGTGCAAAAGACAGTGATGGGTAAAGGGAGCAGAAATACAGAAACACTGAAAAAAAAAAGGAAATGCTAGAAATTAGAAATACAGTAAAAGAAGTAAAGAATGTCTTTGATGAACTTATCATTTGCCTGGACATGGCTGACAAAAGAATCTTGGGACTTGAAGATATGTCAGTACTGTGCTTCCCACACTGAAAAGCAAAGAGAAAAAAGTAGAAGAAACAAGGAACTTTTTTTTTAGAATATTCAATTTCATAATATTCAAGAACTATGGGACAATTGCAAAAGGGCAATATAAATGTAAGGGTAATACCAGAAAAAATAAAGGCACAGAAAAAATAATTGAAGTAATAACAATGGATAATTTCCAAATTAATGACAGGCATCACCAAACCACAGATAAATGAAGTTAAAAAAATATGAAGTAGGATAAATACCCAGTCTGTATGTAGGCACATCATATTCAAATGACAGATAGTCAAAGTCAAAGAGAAAATCTCAAAAGCCAGAGGGAAAACCCTTACCTATAAAGAAACAAAGATAAGAATTACATTAGACCTGGAAAATAAGAAATAGTGAGTTAAATATTAAATGTTGAAAGAAAAAAAAAAACCATACTGGTCTGGAATTCTGTATCCAGTGAAATTATCCTTCAAAAATGAAGGAAGAAAAAGGCTTATTAAAATACATAAAAACTGGAGGGCGGAGCCAGGATGGCGGCGTGAGTAGAGCAGTGGAAATCTCCTCCCTAAACCACATAGGTCTATGAAAATATAACAAAGAAAACTCTTCCTAAAATAGAGACCAGAGGACACAGGACAACATCCAGACCACATCCACACCTGCAAGAACCCAGTGCCTTGTGAAGGGGTTAAGATACAAGCCCCGGCCCGGCGGGACCCGAGCACCCCTCCCCCCAGCTCCTGGCGGGTGGAAAGAAACCGGAGCAGTTTTTTTTTTTTTTTTGGCGAGTGCTTTTTGGAAGCATTAAAGGGACAGGGACCCCAATACCAGTGAAACAGGGCAGCAAGACCGGTGAGTGGGTGCCTGAGACCGGCGCCTGAGGACAAAGAAAATCACACGTTTTTCCCAGTACTGGGGAGGCAGGGCAGCAGGACCAGTGAGCGGGTGCCTGAGACTGGCACCTGAGGACAGAGAAAATTGTGCGTTTTTCCCTTTTTTTTTCTTTTTGGCGAGTGCTTTTTGGAAGCCTTAAAGGGACAGGGAAAAAGGGCAGCAAGACTGGTGAGCGGGTGCCTGAGACCGGCGCCTGGGGACAAAGAAAATCGCGCGTTTTTCCCAATACTAGGTAGGCAGGGTGGCCAGACCAGTGGGCGGGTGCCTGGGGCCGGCGCCTGAGGACAAAGAATATCGTGCGTTTTTCCCTTTTTTTCTTTTTGTTGGTGAGTGCTTTTTGGAAGCCTTAAAAGGACAAGGACCCCAATGCCAGGGAGGTGGGGTGGCAGGACCGGTGAGCGGGTGCCTGGGACCGGCGCCTGAGGACAAAGAAAATTGCGTGTATTTCCCTTTTTTTTTTCTTTTTGGCGAGTGCTTTTTGGAAGCCTTGGAGGGATGGGGACCCCAATACCAGGGAGGCAGGGCAGCAAGACCAGTGGGCGGGTGCCTGGTGGACAAAGAAAATCATGTGTTTCTCCCTTTTTTTTTCTTTTTGGCGAGTGCTTTTTGGAGGCCTTAGGGGGACAGTGACCCCAGTGCGAGGGAGGCAGGGCGGCAGGGCTGGTGGGCGGGTGCCTGGGACCGGCGCCTGGGGACGGAGAGGGTCGCGCATTTTTCCCTTTTTTTTGGCGAGTGCTTTTTGGAGGCCTTGGAGGGATGGGGAACCCAGTGTTAGGGAGGCAGGAGAGCAGGACCGGTGGGCAGGAGCCTGGGACCGGTGCCTGAGGACAAACAATATCGCGCCTCCCCCCCACCTTTTTTTTTTTGGCGGGTGCTTTTTGGAAGCCTTGAAGGGACAGGGACCCCAGTGCTAGGGAGGCAGGGCAGCAGGACCAGTGAGCGGGTGCCTGGGACTGGCGCCTGAGGACAAAGAAAATAGCGCATTTTTTCCTTTTTTTTTTTCCTCTTTCGTTGTTGCTGTTGTTGTTTTGGTTTGGAAAATGCTTTTTGGAAGTCTTAAAGGGGCAGGACAGGACACTTAGACCAGAGGCAGGGAATCTGGGGATATCTGGGCACTCTAAACCCCTCGGCAACAAGGAGCACAGAGGCCCCTTATGGAGATAAAGCCTCCCAGCCGCTCCCCCTCCAACGGGGCTCCACCATTTTGGAGGAGCTGCCCCAGCCAGGTCACGCCAACAGCAACAGCGGAGATAAACTCCATAGCAAACGGGCAGGTAGCAGAAGCCCTGTCTGAGCACAGCTGCCAAGCATAGGCCACTAGAGGTCGCTATTCTCCCAGGAGAGGAAGGCCACAAACCAACAAGAAGGAAAGCTCTCCCAGCTGTCACTCATACCAGCTCTGCAAACTATCTCTATCACCATGAAAAGGCAGAACTACAGGCAGACAAAGATCATAGAGACAACACCTGAGAAGGAGACAGACCTAACCAGTCCTCCTGAAAAAGAATTCAAAATAAAAATCATGAACATGCTGACAGAGATGCAGAGAAAAATGCAAGAGCAATGGGATGAGATGCAGAGAAAAATGCAAGAGCACTGGGATGAAGTCCGGAGGGAGATCACAGATGTCAGGAAGGAGATCACAGAAGTGGCTTCCCACAAACCACCTCTACAGGGCATCCTACAGGGACTGCTCTAGATGGGAGCACTCCTAAAAAGAGCACAGAACAAAACACACAACATATGAAGAATGGAGGAGGAGGAATAAGAAGGGAGAGAAGAAAAGAATCTCCAGACAGTGTACATAAGATCAATTAGTGAGCTAACTTAGGCAGTAAGATACTAAAGCAGCTAACCTTGAACCTTTGGTAACCACGAATCTAAAGCCTGCAATGGCAATAAGTACTCTGAAAACTACAAGTCACTCAAGAGAAATTAAAGGGGACACTAACAAATGGAAACTCATCCCCTGCTCATGGCTAGGAAGAATTAATATCATCAAAATGGCCATCCTGCCCAAAGCAATATACAGATTTGATGCAATCCCTCTCAAATTACCAGCAACATTCTTTGATGAATTGGAACGAATAATTCAAAAATTCATATGGAAACACCAAAGACCCCGAATAGTCAAAGCAATCCTGAAAAAGAAGAATAAAGTAGGGGGGATCTCACTCCCCAACTTCAAGCTCTACTACAAAGCCATAGTAATCAAGACAATTTGGTACTGGCACAAGAACAGAGCCACAGACCAGTGGAACAGATTAGAGACTCCAGAAATTAACCCAAACATATATGGTCAATTAATATTTGATAAAGGAGCCATGGACATACAATGGCAAAATGAAAGTCTCTTCAACAGATGGTGCTGGCAAAACTGGACAGCTACATGTAGGAGAATGAAACTGGACCATTGTCTAACCCCATATACAAAGGTAAACTCAAAATGGATCAAAGACCTGAATGTAGTTCATGAAACCATTAAACTCTTGGAAAAAAACATAGGCAAAACCCTCTTAGACATAAACATGAGTGACCTCTTCTTGAACATATCTCCCCGGGCAAGGAAAACAACAGCAAAAATGAGCAAGTGGGACTACATTAAGCTGAAAAGCTTCTGTAAACCATCAATAGAACAAAAAGGAACCCTACAGTATGGGAGAATATATTTGAAAATGACAGATCTGATAAAGGCTTGACGTCCAGAATATATAAAGAGCTCACATGCCTCAACAAACAAAAAACAAATAACCCAATTAAAAAATGGGCAGAGGAACTGAACAGACAGTTCTCTAAAAAAGAAATACAGATGGCCAACAGACACATGAAAAGATGCTCCACATCGCTAATTATCAGAGAAATGCAAATTAAAACTACAATGAGGTATCACCTCACACCAGTAAGGATAGCTGCCATCCAAAAGACAAACAACAACAAATGTTGGCGAGGCTGTGGAGAAAGGGGAACCCTCCTACACTGCTGGTGGGAATGTAAATTAGTTCAACCATTGTGGAAAGCAGTATGGAGGTTCATCAAAATGCTCAAAACAGACCTACCATTTGACCCAGGAATTCCACTCCTAGGAATTTACCCTAAGAATGCAGCAATCAAGTTTGAGAAAGACAGATGCACCCCTATGTTTATTGCAGCACTATTTACAATAGCCAAGAATTGGAAGCAACCTAAACGTCCATCAGTAGATGAATGGATAAAGAAGATGTGGTACATATACACAATGGAATACTACTCAGCCATATGAAGCGGAAAAATCCTACCATTTGCAGCAACATGGATGGAGCTGGAGAGTATTATGCTCAGTGAAATAAGCCAAGCAGAGAAAGAGAAATACCAAATGATTTCACTCATCTGAGGAGTATAAGAACAAAGGAAAAACTGAAGGAACAAAACAGCAGCGGAATTACAGAACCCAAAAATGGACTAACAGGTACCAAAGGGAAAGGAACTGGGGAGGAAGGGTGGGCAGGGAGGGATAAGTGGGGAGAAGAAGAAGGGGGGTATTAAGATTAGCATGCATGGGCGGGAGGGAGAAAGGGGAGGGAGGGCTATACAACACAGAGAGGACAAGTAGTGATTCTACAACATTTTGCTATGCTGATGGACAGCAACTATAATGTGGTTCTTAGGGGGGACCTGATATAGGGAAGAGCATAGTAAACATAGTATTCTTCATGTAAGTGTAGATTAAAGATTTAAAAAAAAAAAGAAAGAAATTAAGAAAATGGGGATTACTCCTTGATAGGATAAAACTATTGGTAAATCAAAGATTAACACATGCTTTAAATATCCTTAATGTTGATCACTTAAAGGGTGTCAGATGATCAGCTACTGTGTGCTGACCTCCAATGAGTTATACACAGTGGTATAGAAGGCATGTCAAAGTGTGGGCGAAGGGTCTGTTTGTTTCTATGCAGAAGATCAAGGCCTAGCTTGGCTACCCAGAAAATGAATTAAGATATGATATGAGGAGAAGCTTCCGGCATCAGCACTCTCTGGAGGACTTGTGCCAGGGGATGGTCATCAAAAAGCCTCCACAGGGATCCAGGCGATGCTGCGGTTGTGGCTGCGTCCACCCCATCATTTCCTGGACTTGCCATAGGAATGAGGAGGGAAATGTCTAGGCTGGCATGTGCATACAGTGAGACAACGAATTTGACCGGATCTGTACTGTTGGAACTCAACCAGGAGTTGGGAGGGGTGCAAGTTGTAGCACTCCAAAATCTTATGACTATAGACTATCTACGGTTAAAAGAACATATGGGATGTGAACAGATCCCAGAAATGGGCTGCTTTAATTTGTCTGATTTCTCTCAGACTGTTCAAGTACAGTTGGACAATATCCATCATATCATAGACAAATTTTCACAAATGCCTAGGGTGCCTAAATGGTTTTCTTGGATTCACTGGAGATGGATGGTAATTATAGATTTGCTTTGTTTATGTCACCGTATTCCTATTATGATAATATGTGTGTGCAAGTTAGTTAGTAGTTTAAAACCTATACATGCTTAAGGTACTCTACAAGAAGATATGTTAAAGAAATAATCAATCCTCCCATGTTTTCTTCCATATGCTACCTCTATAGCTTTTCTTCTTTCTTCCTAATTACAACCCTTAAATAGAATTCGTGCCTCATATTGAATTTACCGAGTATCATAATTCCTCCATGTGGTAAAGATACCTCGAGACAAGTGCTGGGCATAGAAGCCACAGGGCATAAATGTGCAAAGAAGTAAAAAGCTAACCTTTTCAAACAATATGGCTTCTCTCTCACGTACCAACTTTACCTTTCCCTGTATGGCCCCGGAAGATGACTGGTTAGCCAGAGACGGGTAAGATTCCTCAAGGGAGGAACAACCTAAGACAGGCATAGTTGCAGGGGGGCCATCAGGTGAGAAATCGGGGAACAACAGTGGTGAAGCTTAGAACCTCACCCCCCGCTGTTTTGAGAGAAAGCTTCTGCATCCGTGGATGTTTTATTGCCCTTGTCTAGCTCGGATTAGCACATACTCTACAGGCACACACCTGATCATCTACAGTTGCTCTCTTACAACACTAAACTATGTTTTCTACCTTTATCTTGCATCTACCTACCACTTCAGCATTTTATTAAAAAAAAAAAAAATAATAATAATAATAATAATAATAATAATAATAATAATAATAATAAAGGGAGAAATGTGGGATCCACATATAAATCAAGTATAAAAATCAAACGAATATTCATATTTGACCTGATTGTTTATAGGTCATATTGCATGATCAAAACCGAAAGTTTCTGTGATGACTGCCCTTGTACTGTTCACCATGTAAGAATTTATTCACTATGTAAGAGTTCGTTCACCATGTAAGAACTTGTTCGTTATGCTTCAGAAGATTGGAGACTGATGAGAATTAGGCTTGAGATGGATTAATTATTGTGCATTGAGCATTGACCCCCCTGTACAGAATTTTATTGTTGTTAACAACCATTTGATCAATAAATATGAGAGATGCCCTCTCAAAAAAAAAAACATAAAAACTGAGTTAATTTATCACCAATAGATTTGCTCTGCAATAAATGTTAAATGAGAAGAAAATGATATAAATCAGAAACTTGTGCATAAAGAAAGGAAGAGCAATCAAGAAAGAATAAATGAAGGTAAAATAAAATCTTTGATTTTTCTCATTCTTAATCTCATGGATAACTGTTCAAAATAATAATAGCAATGATGTGTTGAATGATTATAATTTATTGTAAGTGAAATAAATGACAGCAATCGAATAAGAGACAGGAGAGAATAATTGGGAATATTCTATTATAAGGTACTTGTACTATACATGAATGATATATAATAGTATCATATAATGTTACCTGAATGTGTACTTAAATTAGTTTCAAATGTACAATACTAAGTTTAGGAAAACCAATTTCAAAAATTTAAGAAGTGTAATTGACATGTTAAGAGGAGAGAAAATGGAATCACATAAAATACTCAAAACCAGAGAAGACAGAAAAAAGAGTGAATAGAAAACTTACATATAAGGTAGGTATTAATCCAACTATATAATAGTCACTTTGAATGTGAGTAATCTAAATACACAAATTAGAAGACAGAGACTTTCAGAGTGGATAAAGGGCACCCAATTCTATATTGTGTACAAATAACTACTTTAAAGAAACAAATAGATTAAAAGTAAAAGGATAGGGAAACATACACCATGTTAACACTAATGGAAAGAAAGGTGGAGTAGCTATATTAATTTCAGACAAAGCTGACTTCAGAGCAAGGAAAATTATCAAAGATAAAGAGGGTGTTACGTAATGATAAAAGAGTCAGTTCTCCATAATCACAATTCTAAATGTGTATATGCTTAACAACAGAGAATTACAATAAATGAGGCAAAAATTTACAGAACCAAAAGGAAAATAGCCAAATAGACTATTATAGTTGGAGATGTAAATGCCCTGTCAGTAATTAACAAATCCAGCAGACAGAAGATAGGAACATAGTTGAACTGAACAATATTGTCAATCAACTGGATCTAATTGACATTTATAGATTACTTTATCCAACAGGAGCATAATGTAAATTCTCCATAAGCTCATTTGGACATTCACCAAGGTAGATTGCATTTTGGGCCATGAAACTCATCTTAACAAAATTGGAAGAATAGAATTCATAAAAGTATGCTCTCAAAGCACAATAGAAAGTATGCTCTCAAAGCACAATAGATATAAACCAAAAGTAATAGAACGATAGCTGAACAATCTCCAAGTGTTTGGGGATTAAATAACACCCTTCTAAATATAAAAAAGATCCAAGAAGTCTCAAAATAAATTTTTTAGATTGTTGAGTGAAATGAAAATTCAGTTTATCAAAATTTATGTAATGCAACAGAGGGGTGCTTGCAGGAAAATGTATAGCATTACAAGGATATACTAGAAAAGAAGAAATAACTAGAAGCAAGAATCTAAGTTTCTATCTTAGGAAATTAAAAGGGAAGAGCAAACTCAATGGGATCAGAAGGGAAAAAAGTGTGGAAATCAATGAAATTAAAAACAGTAAATTAATAGAGCAATCAATGAAACCAACAGCTGGGTCTTTGGAAAAAAATCACTAAAGTTGATAAACCTTTCAGCTGGATAACAAAGGAAAGAAAAAGAGTGAACACACAAATAACTACTATAGAAAACAAAACAGGAGCAATCACTATTGATCCCTTGGACATTAAAAGAAATAATAATAAAAATATTATGAAAAATTCTGTGCTTACACATTTGCCAATTACTTGAAAGACACATTCAACCAAAACCACATAAAAAAAGATAGATAATGAATAGGCCTATTAAATAAATGAACAATTAATAACCTTCCAAAACAGAAAGCACAAGGCCTATGAGGTGTCACTGGTGATTTGTGACACCTTAAATTTATAGCACACATTTAAGAAAGAAATGATAACAATTCTCTACAATCTCATCCAGAAAATAAAAGCAGAGGGAATATTTCTTAACTTATTTCATGAGGCCAGCATTATCCTAACAGCCAAACTGGAGACAGATATTACTAGAAAGGAAAACTATAGACTGATAGCTCTCATGAACATACATGTGAAGATCCTCAAGAAAATATTAGCAAATCAAATCTAACAGTGTATAAAAAGAATTAAATACACCGTGACTAAGTGTTATTTATTCCATATATCTAAGACCAGTATAACCTTTGAAAATTAGAGTAATCCACCATGAATAGATTAAAGAAGAAAAATTATATAGTTATATCAAAAGATGTAGAAAAAGCATCTGAAAAGTGCAAACACCTACTCATGAAAGTATTTTCAACAAATTAGGAATAGAGGATAACTTCCTTAATTTGACAAAGACTATCTTAAAAAAAAAAAAGCTTCCACTATACTTAATAGTGAGAAAGTAGATACTTTCCCGAAGATTGGGAACCAGTAAGAATATCTCTAATCAATTCTATTTCATAACTAATACAATAAAGCAAGAAAAGTAAACAAAAGATAACACAGATTGAGAAGAAATAAAAGTGTCTTTGTTTATAGATGACATGATTGTCTATATAGAAAATACCAATAAATGAACAACAAAAAACCTGAAAATTGTGATTATAGCAAGGTAGCAAAATGCATAATATTCAAAAGTCAGTTGCTTTCCTATATATGAGCAGTAAACAACTGAAAACTGAAATTGAAAACATGACACCATATACATTAGTACTGAAAAATGAAATACTTGGGTGTAAATCTTCTAAAGTATATCTGTATGAGGAAATCTAAAAAATGCTGATGAAAGAATACAAAAAGATCTAAATAAATGGAAAGATATTCCATGTTCATGGATAGGAAGATTCAATATCGTTGAGGTGTCAGTTCTACCCAACTTGATCTATAGATTCAGTACAATTCCAATAAAAATCCCTGAAAGTTATTTTGAAGTTAGTGACAAACTGAGTCTCAAGTGTATATGAAAAGGCAAAAGAACCAGAATAGCCAACACGACTGACACTAGTGAATTTCAAGACTTACTATAAAGCTACAATGATCAAGACTGTATAATGTTGGTGAAAGAATAAACAAATAGATCAGTGAAACAGAGTAGAGAGCCAGAAATAGATCCAAACAAAAATGTCAACTGATTTTTCACAGAGAAGGAAAGGCAATTCAGTGAAAAAATTATAGTCTTTTCAATAAAAGATGCTGTAACCCTTAAGAATTCACATGTAAAATAATGAATCCACACACAGACTTCATATATTTCACAAAAGTTAACTCAAAACCAATCATACCTAAGTGGAAAATGCAAAACTATAAAACTTCTAGGTGATAAACAGAATCTAGGCAACTTTGGGTTTGACAATGAGTTCTTAGATAAAATTCCCAAAGCATGATCCATGAAATAAAAGATTGATATTGTACTTCATTAAAATTGTAAACATCTGTTCTGTGAAAGACACTGTTAAGAGAATGAAAAGACAAGTCACAGACTGGGAGACAGTATCTTCAAAACACATGCTTGTTAAAATACTATCCCAAAATATATAAAGAGCTCTGAAAGCTCAATAATAAGAACACAAGCCAATAAAAAGCAGCCAAAAAGTTAGAACAGACACTTTAGCAAAGAAGATATGCAGATGGCAAGTATGCATACATAAAGATGCTAAACATCACATGTCACTAAGGAAATAAAAGTCAAAACCACCATTAGAATGGCTAAAATCGAAAAGATTGACAATACAAAGATGCTGGTGAGGATGTGGGACCACCAAACTCTCATTAATTGCCGGTTGGAAAGTAAAATGGTACGGCCACTTTGGAAGACAGTTTAGCAGTTTCTTACATATCTAAACCTAGTCTTAACATATGATCCAGTAATATGTAAATGTACCCCTGGGCATTTGACCCAAATGAGTTGAAAACTTCTGTTGTAAAAATTTGCAACAAAATGACAAAAATATTTATAAGAACTTTATAATTACCAAAAATATGGTCAAGCTAAGTGTCCTTCAACAGGGGTATGAATAAACAAACTATAGTGCATCCATATAGCAGGATATAATTCAGCAATTAAAAGGAAATATTAACCTACAAAAAGACATAGAGGACATTTAAATATATATTACTAAGTAAAAGGTGTACTGAAAAGGTATATGCAATATGATCAACTACAGGACATTCTGGAAAATATGAAACTTTAGAAAGACTAGAAGATCAGTTGTTGCCAGGCATGCAGGGAGAGAAAGTATTAATGAGTAGGTGAAATACAGGGCATTTTTAGGTCAGTGAAGGCAGTGAAAATATTCTCTCTGATACTATAATGGTGGATATATGATACACATTTGTCAAGAACCATAGAACTGTACAACACAAAAAAGAAATGAACCTCAATTTAATAATGTGTCAAATTTGGTTTTTCAGTTGCCACAAATGTATCTTCATAATGAAGATACTAATAATATGGGAAATAGTCCCTAAAGGTAGGGTGTTTGGACAAAGTATGTATATGGGATCTCTTTGTACTTTCTGTGCAATTTGTCTACAATCCTAAAGCTGCTCTGAGAAATAGTCTATAATTTTTAAAATCAGTCTCATGACTGTTAGGACAAGTTGAATGGTTTTTCATGATGTAACTTTGAAATTTAAGATACAATGATCAATTAATAGCACTTTGTGAGCTGGATGTCAGTTAGCTGTCATTTTGATGTGGTGATCACTTGAAAGGATTAACAGCAGCTCCAAAAGATGTCTGGCTTACAAGTAAGAGAAAGCTGGGAATAAGAAACTGTCTCCAGTATTATTTCCTGCATCATCCCACCCTTAATGCTGTCTGCCAATATGACTAATCACTTAACTGATTAGATTTTAAAGATTTTTTTTTCATGATTGCATTTAGTGAAACATTTTAGAACTCATCTGTACTTATTATACATTTCATGATCCGGTAGTATCACTGAAAAAAGTGAGAATTAAGAAGAAAATCTATTATTAATCTACAAGGAACTGCTACTGTGCCAATAACAATGTACTGATTTGCCTGTACACCCAAAAAATTCAACCTGTTCCCTTCTCAAAATAGTAAAAATATTCACACACAGCTGTCAGCATAAACAAAACTGTGCCCTCTGCATCACATAAAGAATATTTGTAAAAACTAAAACACGAGCATGGCAGAGTCTATCTCTACACAGGTTAAAAAGCTGTCATTTGTATAGCAGTCAGCAGTATAGAATGTTTGAAAAACTTGAAATAAAAATATATAAAGGATTGCAGTTGAAACTAAAAATCCTGAGATGTTATCTAACTGAAATTAATTTGGTTATAAGATGTATGGTAATAGCACTTCTACTACATATGTCCCTAAATATTGGGTGGGAGGGTGAGGAATATGAGAAATTGTTCTTATCTAAGATTGCTAAAATAGTTTAATATTTATAAGTTCAATCAGAGTGGATTTTAGAGATATAAGTTATTAAATATCTCTGTGCATTATTGAAATCTGTAAATCTCATTATTGAGATCTGCCATCTGATAAACAAGTCATAGAGAGGGACTGAGAGAATCCTTGAAAGTTTAGCAGTCATAAGTCAACATGCTTCTAACAAGCACTTAGTTTCTCTGATAAAGCTCAGGAACAGTTAAGAACTAGGAGAGTGAAGAGGCCATTGGTCGACCATCAGCAAATATGGATATTTTGGCTCCATCAACATCCATCTTCCACCAGCCTAAGAGCCTTGGGCAAATCATTTGGGCTTTCTGAGACTCAATATATTCATCTCTAAAGTAGAGCTAATTATTGTAATAGAATGAAATAATAAATGGAATGTGAATTATTATTAAACGTGTAAGAATGCTCGGCAATGAATAAATCCATTTTTTATTCATGCCACATAGGGCAATATTGGTTTAGGTTGTAGTGTTTTTAAGAAAAGTAGTTTTAGGGGAGAGGGGGAAATGATGAACTGGTGGAGTACAGGAGATTTTTAGGACAGTGCAACTGTGCTGTATGATACTATACTGGTGGGTTCTTGACATATGTCAAAAGTCATAGAACTATATATACCACATAAAGAATGACTCCCTAATGCAAACTATGGACTTGAGTTAATAATGATGTATTAATATTGATATATCATTTGTAACAAATGTAGCATGCTAATGGAAGATATCCATAATCAGAGAAACTGTGTATGTGGCAGGGACAGGGGAAGGTTTATGGGAACTCTGTGCAATCTTGCTGTAAACTTAAAACTGCTCTGAACAGTTGTGCTCTTAAAAACGTCACACATAACTCTTTTAATAGAGCAAGATTGTAAGGGCAAGAGGGAAGGTTGGAAGGAAGGATAAGTCTGGGGTGAAAGGAACAGGCAAGCATGCTGCTGGATGCAGAGACATCCAAACAAAGGGATAAACAAAGGGACAAATAGAGGAGAAAGCCAATGAGGAAAGGGGAGGGTTAAAAAGAAGAAAAATAAATTGTGGGAGACTGGAAGAAACAAAAACAGAAACAGATTGAGTGTGTCAATTGGAAGTCGCACTAAGGTCAAGCATGTGGCTTTGTGACTGTGATTGCCATTTGTCTAAAGCCCCATTCGATCTATTATAAGGTGGAGGGATGCATACTGGAGGATGTCTGCTCAGAAAGCATTCCAGGGGATCCCCTGATTAGGGTAATTTTTAAAGATCTTGATTTTTAGGACTTTAGCTCCACTTATACTCCTTCCGGACAACATATGGGTTCTATTTCCTACATTCCATTTTACCTCTGCCCTTCTCAGAGTTTATAAAACAGGATTTTCCTTCCCACTCTTGAATCTTCCCATGATGTATTTCCTGGGGATGTTAAAAATATTAAGCCAGGGAACCAAATAAAATGCAAATTCAAGATACTCTTTTGGAGAATCCTCTTTTTTTAAATTTTGATATCATTAATGTACAATTACATGAGCAACATTATGGTTACTGAACTCCCCCCATTATCAAGTACCCACCACATACCCCATTACAGTCACTGTCCATCAGCATTTTAAGATGCTATAGAATTACTACTTGTCTTCTCTGTGTTATATGGCTTTTCCTGTGCCCCCCCAAACCCAATACATTATGTATGCTAATTGTAATGCCCCTTTCTCCCCCTTATCCCTCCTTCCCACCCATCCTCCCCAGTCCCTTTCCCTTTGGTAACTCTTAGTCCATTCTTGAGTTCTCTTGAGTCTGCTGCTGTTTTGTTCCTTCAGTTTTTTCTTTGTTCTAATACTCCACATATAAGTGAAATCATTTGATACCTGTCTTTCTCCACCTGGCTTTTTTCACTAAGCATAATGCCTTCTAGCTCCATACATGTTGTTGCAAATGGTAGGATTTGTTTTCTTCTTATGGCTGAATAATATACTACTGTGTATATGTATGACATCTTCTTTATCCATTCATCTACTGATGGATACTTAGGTTGATTCCATTTCTTGGCTATTGTAAATAGTGCTGCAATAAACATAGGGGTGCATCTGTCTTTTTCAAACTGGGCCCCTGCATTGTTAGGGTAAATTCCTAGGAGTGGAATTCCTGGGTCAAATGATATTTGTATTTTTAGTTTTTTGAGGAACCTCCATATTGCTTTCCACAGTGGTTGAACTAATTTACATTCCCACCAGCAGTGTAGGAGGGCTCCCCTTTCTCCACATCCTCACCAACATTTGTTGTTTTCTGTCTTTTGGATGGTGGCCATCCTAACTGGTGTGAGGTGATATCTCATTGTGGTTTTAATTTGCATTTCTCTGATGACTAGTGATGTGGAGCATTTTTTCATATGCCTGTTGGCCATCTAAATTTCTTCTTTGGAGAAGTGTCTGTTCAGATCCTGTGCCCATTTTTAAATTAGATTATTTGCTTTTTGTTTGTTGAGGTATGTGAGCTCTTTATATATTTTGGATGTCAACCCTATATCAGATATGTCATTTATGAATATAATCTCCCATACTGTAGGATGCCTTTTTGTTCTACTGATGGTGTCCTTTGCTGTACAAAAGCTTTTCAGCTTGATATAATCCCACTTGTTCAATTTTGCTTTTGTTTCCCTTGCCTGGGGAGGTATGTTCATGAAGAAGTTGCTCATGTATATCCAAGAGATTTTTGCCTACGTTTTTTTCTAAGAGTTTTATGGTTTCATGACTTACATTCAGGTCTTTGATCCATTTTGAGTTTACTTTTGTGTATGGGGTTAGATAATGATCCAGTTTCATTCTCTTACATGTAGCTCTCCAGTTTTGCCAACACCAGCTATTGAAGAGGCTGTCATTTCCCTATTGTATATCCATGGCTCCTTTATCATATATTAATTGACCATATATGCTTGGGTTAATATCTGTGCTCTCCATTCTGTTCCACTGGTCTGTGGGTCTGTGCTTGTGCCAGTACCAAATTGTCTTGATTACTGTGGCTTTGTAGTAGAACTTAGAGTTGGGATGCGAGATCCTCAGTGCTTTATTCTTCCTTCTCAGGATTGCTTTGGCTATACGAGGTCTTTTGTGGTTCCATATGAATTTTAGAACTATTTGTTCCAGTTCATTGAAGAATGCTGTTGGTGTATTGATAGGGATTACATTGAATCTGTAGACTGCTTTAGGCAGGATGACCATTTTGACAATATTAATTCTTCCCACCCAAGAGCATGGAATGAATTTCCATTTGTTAGAATCCTCTTTGATTTCTCTTAAGAGTGTCTTGAAGTTTTCAGGGTATAGGTCTTTCACTTCCTTGTTTAGGCTCATTCCTAGGTATTTTATTATTTTTGATGCAATTATGAACGGAGTTGTTTTCCTGATTTCTCTTTCTGCTACTTCATCATTAGTGTATAGGAATGCAACAGATTTCTGTGTATTAATTTTGAATCCTGCAACTTTGGTGAATTCTGATATTAGTTATAGTAGTTTTGATTGGAGTCTTTAGGGTTTTTTATGTACAATATCATGTCATCTGCAAATAGTGACAGTTTGACATCTTCCTTACCAATCTGGATGCCTTGTATTTCTTTGTGCTGTCTGATTGCTGTGGCTAGAACCTCCAGGACTATGTTGAATAAAAGTGGGGAGAGTTGGCATCCCTGCCTTGTTCCCGATCTTAGGTGAAAAGCTTTCAGCTTCTTGCTGTTAAGTATGATGTTGACTGTGGGTTTGTCATATATGGCTTTTATTATGTTGAGGCACTTGCCCTCTATACCCATTTTGTTGAGAGTTTTTATCATGAATGGATGTTAAATTTTGTCAATTGCTGTTTCAGCTTCTATGGAGATGATCACATGGTTTTTGTTCTTCTTTCTATTGATGTGGTGGATGATGTTGATGGATTTTTGAATGTTGTGCCTTCCTTGCATCCCTGAGATGAATCCCACATGATCATGCTGTATGATCCTATTGATGTATTTTTGAATTTGGTCTGCTAATATTTTGTTGAGTATTTTTGCATCTATGTTCATCAGGGATATTCTGAAATTTTCTTTTTTGGTAGGGTTTTTGCCTGGTTTTGGTATTAGAGTGATGCTGGCTTCATAGAATGAGTTTGAAAGTATTCCCTCTCCTATTTCTTGGAAAACTTTAAGGGGAATGGGTATTATGTCTTCTCTAAATGTGTGACAAAATTCAGCAGTGAATCCATCTGGGCCAGGAGTTTTGTTCTTGGGTAGTTTTTTGATTACCAATTCAATTTCTTTGCTGGTAATTGGTCTGATCAGATTTTCTGTTTCTTCCTGCCTCAGTCTTGGAAGGTTATATTTTTCTAGGAAGTTGTCCATTTCTTCTAGGTTATCCAGTTTGTTAGCATATAGATTTTTATAGTGTTCTCTAATAATTCTTCATATTTCTGTGGTGTCTGTAGTGATTTTTCCTTTCTCATTTCTTATTCGGTTTATGTGTATAGATTCTCTTTTTCTCTTAGTAAGTGTGGCTAGGAGTTTATCTGTTTTGCTTATTTTCTCAAACAACCAGCTCTTGGATTCATTGATATTTTTTATTGTTTTATTCCTCTAAATTTTTTTTATTTCTTCTCTGATCTTTATTATGTCCCTCCTTCTGCTGACTTTGGGCCTCATTTGTTCTTCTTTTTCCAGTTCCAATAATTGTGACTTCATACTATTCATTTGGAATTGTTCTTCCTTCTTTATATAGGCCTGGGTTGCTATATACTTTCCTCTTATAACTCCCTTCACTGCATCCCACAGAAGTTGGGGCATTGTGCTGTTGTTTTCATTTGTCTCCATAGATTGCTTGATCTCTGAATTTGGTCCTTTATCCATTGATTATGTAGGAGCATGTTGTTAAGCCTCCATGTGTTTGTGAGTCTTTTTGTTTTCTTTGTACAATTTATTTCTAGTTTTATGCCTTTGTGACCTGAGAAGTTGCTTGCTAGAATTTCAATGTTTTGGAATTTACTGAGGCTCTTTTTGTCCCTGGTATGTGGTCTATTCTGGAAAATGTTCCATGTGCACTTGAGAAGAATGTGTGTCCTGCTGCTTTTGGGTGTATATTTCTGTAGATGTCTGTTCTAATGTGTTGTTCAGTGCTTCTGTGTCCTTACTTATTTTCTGTCTGGTTGATCTGTCCTTTGGAGTGAGCAGTGTGTTGAAGTCTCCTAAAATGAATGCATTGCATCTGATTTCCTCCTTTAATTCTGTTTGTGTTTGTTTCACATACGTAGGTGCTCCTTTGTTGTGTTCATATATATTTATTTATTTATATATATATTTATTTATTTTTTTGTAGATAATTATTTTTTATTGAAGGGTAGTTGACACATAGTATTACATTAGTTTCAGGTGTACAACACAGTGATTCAACATTTACATACATGATAATTCTAGCTACCAGCTATCACCATACAAAGTTGTTACAATATTTTGACTATATTCCTTTTGCTATACATTACATCTGGGTTACTTATTTATTTTACAATTGGAAATCTGTACTTTTTTTTTTTTTGAGAGGGCATCTCTCATATTTACTGACCAAATGGTTGTTAACAACAATAAAATTCTGTATAGGGGAGTCAATGCTCAATGCACAATCATTAATCCACCCCAAGCCTAATTTTGTCAGTCTCCAATCTTCTGAAGCATAACGAACAAGTTCTTACATGGAGAACAAATTCTTACATAGTGAATAAGTTACATGATGAACAGTACAAGGGCAGTCATCACAGAAACTTTCGGGTTTGATCATGCATTTGTTCATATATATTTATAGTGGTTATATCCTCTTGTTGCACTGACCCCTTTATCATTATGTAATGTCCTTCTTTATCTCTTGTTACTTTATTTGTTTTGAAGTCTATTTTGTCTGATACAAGTGCTACAAAACCTGCTTTTTTTCTCCCTATTGTTTGCATAAAATATCTTTTTCCATTCCTTCATGTTTAGTCTGTGTATGTCTTCGGGTTTGAGGTGAGTCTCTTGTAAGCAGCATATAGATGGGTCTTGCTTTTTTATTCATTCTATTACTCTGTGTCTTTTGATTGGTGCATTCAGTCCATTTACATTTAGGTCATTATTGATAGATATGTACTTATTGCCATTGCAGGCTTTGCATTCGTGGTTACTGAAGGTTCAAGGGTAGCTTCTTTACTATCTAACCGTCTAACTTTAACTCAGTTATTACACCATTATAAACACTGTCTGATGATTCTGTATTTCTTTCCCTTCTTATTTTTCCTCCTCTCCTCTTTATATGTTAGATGTTTTATTCTATAGTCTTTTGTGTTTCCTTTGACTGCTTTTGTGGAGAGCTGATTTTATTTTTTACCTTTAGTAAGTATTTGGTTGGTCTGCTTTTTGCTGTGATTTTATTTTCTCTGGTGACATCTATTTAGCCTTAGGAGTACTTCCATCTAGTGCAGTCCTTTTAACATACCCTGTAGAGGTAGTTTGTGGGAGGCAAATTCCCTCAACTTTTGCTTATCTGGAAGTTGTTTAATCCCTCCTTCATATTTAAATGATAATCTTGCTGGATATAGTATTCTTGGTTCAAGGCCCTTCTGTTTCATTGCATTAAATATATCATGCCATTCTCTTCTGGCCTGTAAGGTTTCTGTTGAGGAGTCTGATGATAGACTGACGGGTTTTCCTTTATGGGTGATCTTTTTTCTCTCTCTGGTTGCCTTTAATACCATATCCTTGTCTTTGATGTTTGCCATTTTAATTATTATATGTCTTGGTGTTGTCCTCTTTGGGTCCCTTGTATTGGGAGATCTGTGGGCTTCCATTTTCTGACAGACTATTTTCTTCCCCAGCTTGGGGAAGTTTTCAGCAATTATGTCTTCAAAGACACTTTCTATCCCTTTTCTCTCTCTTCCTCTGGTACTTCTATAATGCAAATATTGTTCCATTTGGATTGGTCACACAGTTCTCTTAATATTCTTTTATTCCTAGAGATCCTTATATCTCTCTCTGCCTCAGCTTCTCTGTATTCCTGTTCTCTGATTTCTATTCAGTTAACAGTCTCTTGCACCTCATCAGTCTGCTCTTAAGTCCTTCTATTGATTGTCTCATATCTGTTATCTCCCTCTGGACTTCATCCCTTAGCTCTTGTATGTTTCTCTGCAGCTCCATCAGTATGGTTATGACTTTGATTTTGAGTTCTTTTTCAGGAAGAATGGTTATATCTATCTCGCCAGGCCCTCTCTCTGGCGTTTGAGTGATTTTGAACTGGACTAGGTTCTTGTACCTTTTCGTAGCAATAGAAGTGATGACTGGCAAGTGGTGCATATGTCAGCTGGGAGAACAAAGTCCCTTCCTGCTCGCTAGTCACCATGCCTTTCTCTGCTGCCTCTGCTGGTTACTGACACACAGGGAGCAGTCTCTGGATTAATCTCCTGAGCTGCCATGGATGGGCCATCCCTCGGGATGACCTAGAGCACTTCTGAGGGTCACAGGCATGCTGCGTGTTTTCTCCTGCAAGAACAGCACCCCTTCATGCCTTCCAGACTTTGTGCCAGCTTCCTCTCTGCCAGACAACTGCATGCAGGGAGCAGCCTCTGGGTCTGGCTTCCTGCTGGGAGAAGACTCTGTGTGGTTGCTGTGAGCAGGGCTGCTCCCCAGCTGCTCTGCAGCAATGGTGGGTCAGCCGGTTTGCTTGCAGTGATGGTTGCAGGGAATGAACGGCAGGCTGCATCACTGTGAGGGGCTTTGAAGCTACATTGCCACCCAGGGGGTTAAGGCACCTGAAATTCCTTAAGATTCCCAGCCTTCGGGGCTGAGTGTGCCAGGATGATTTATCTACCTGTTAAACCCTTGTCACTTTAAGACTTTTAAAGTGCCCACTTTTCTCTAGTCCCAGGGGAGCCAGCTCTGGGGACCTGCTTGCAGTCTCCATCCTGGATTTTACTTTTTCATTTCTCTAATATCCAGTATACCATGGAATGTGTGCTTGTCCTCCCGGAGCAGATTACTAGGGCTGGTTGTTTAGCAGTCCTGTGCTTCCACTCCCTCCCCACTCTGATTCTTTTTCTCCCACCAGTGAGCTGGGTTGAGGGGAGTGCTCAGGTCCCACCAGGTCATGGCTTTGTATCTTATCCTTTTCATGAGATGCTGAGTTCTTGCAGATGTAGATGTAGCGTGGCTGTTGTACTGTATCTTCTTTTCTCTCTTTTAGGAATAGTTGTATTTGCTGTATTTTCAAAATATATATGGTTTTGAGAGGAGATTTCTGCCACCCTACTCACACCACCATCTTGTGACCACCCTGAGAATCTTCTTTTAATGGGCACTCAAGTCATCATAAAACTCTCAGCCTTCCAGTCTCCCCTTATCTCATGTATATTTCTGTTAAAACATGCTGGAAGTGGTGTACTCTGCCTTTCTTGGGTTGTTCTGAAGCTAAACATTTTTTTGTATGAGAGTAGTGGGAATAATAATAATTTTTCTTAAATGACCTTCCCTCATTCCTCCCCCAGTAACTGGAAAAGAATGTACTATTTTTTAAATAGGGCCATCCAGTTTTGGGGACTCGAAATTTATAAAATTGGGGTAGTGTTCATAATGGAAAAGAATACAAAATTATCCTTACAAAATTATGTACAAAAGTGACTATTTAGAATGAGAAAAAAATTACTCAACAAATTATATTGTTTCCAATTTGAAAATACTGACAAGTACCACAAATATTACAAAATTAAAAAAATAATCATGTTTTATTAATTATCTGTGTGAAAGAAATTTTAATATTTTTCTTCCATTTTTTTTGCCAGCATTTCTTTTAAGCATTTCTTCATTTAGTAGTTTGGTAACATTTCCTATGGACAGAATAGAAAGATAATCTTTCCTCTGGAATGACTGATGAAAATTTTTTCTTAGTATTGTTAGCAAAGAAAGCTTTCCATCTGCTTTACAACTCAATATTGATAGTATCTGGTACCACTATAGGATTGTTGTCAAATGTGGGACAATTGCTATAAAGTTTCATTCATATACATGTTGTAAGATTTGGAAGAGTTTTCCCAGTGGAGTGTCTTGTTTCTTATATGCTACCCACAAATTTTCAGTAGCAAGCCTTGTTAGACAAGTTCTTATCCTGGTACTGTAAATTCACATCATGTCAGAATGCGGCAGGAATTCCTGAAGGATGTTTCCATATTAGGACAGCTAAAGTAACAAGTAGATGTGGTCATAACTCCCAGAGAGCAAATTATATAAAAATAGCCCATTAAACCCAAAGTAAATGTATCTCAACTCTCTTTGCTTTATCACCTCCTCCAAAAAGCCTGAGGCCGCTTCAGCCCGAAGGGATGAGCGAGGAAGGGAAGTCAAAGTGAAGGAGGCAGCAGGTAGGGCTGCACTGACGGGCTGTAACACATTTTATGAAAGTATAATGACCCTGTGAACATACTGCTTGGGCCCTCCTGGGCTTGAAGTTGAAAAAGCTTTGTGCAAATCCCTGATATTTCTTCTTTACCTTCACAAGATATTTGCCTCTTAAGGGAGAGGCAAATGCCAAGCATGCATGCACAGACACACAACTTGGGAAAAGTACCACCAGTGAGAAATAATGGAACACTAAGAATGACTTGTGTTTCACATATTTAAATATGAGCAATGTTTAAGAGCTGTTTTCAATTACCATTTCCAGGTCTTGCTATTAGCAGGAAACAAATGGACCTTTAAATATTTGAAGCAGCTTACTGAGACTGATTTAAGAGTTACTTGAATATTTTCTGGGACTCTTAAAACTTTGAAGGTACACTGAACAAAACTTACAGATAGACTTTTACATGCTTTCTTTACATTACTTTAGAACCTCTCTGTGTTATTCAAAAAGGAATTTAAAGCTACCTTATCAAGTCAAATAAAGAATTCTACAGTACCAAAAAACTGCAAAAAAATTGTACTGTACAAAGTACTGTACTCCAGTAAAATTATTCTAAGTACATTCTACCATCAATCAACTTCATTTTACAAAATGTTTAATGTTATCCACTTCATTACAAATGCACAATTACATTCTAAGTGCTCAATCCATTATTGTTTTTGGCAATAGTTTTTCTGTTTCAGTAAATATATAGAAAAAGTACAATTATGATGTTATCTCAGGGCTTTAAAATGTGATTTTTATTTAATTATCTTCACATGCTATACATATTTGCTAAGCAAAATTGACTGAAGACACACCATATGTTACTTCATAAATACATCCCCTCTTAACTAGACAATGTATTGGATTATAGCATGCTAAGGAATGAGAAATAAATTTCCTTATTTATGTAAATTAGTATATGTAGGCCATTATATTAGAGAATTTTAATTTTTACTACTTTTTGTTCTTATTCCTTGGGTATTAAGACATTTATCTGAATTGAAAAATGAACTGGCTTTTTCCAGAAGTTGGATTGGACTGATTGTTGGCAAGAAAAAAATGGGTTTTCAGATTGTTTCTAAACTATTTTCCACAAATTAAAGTAGCTCAGTCTGCACCTCCAAGATTTGGATTGAAAAAGTTATTTAAGTAGATGAGAAAATAAAAGCATTTACTAAAAAATATTATTCTAGCAAAGATGTATGAAGTAATCAATGTTTATCTATTTTTCCAACTCTTTCTAAATCTATTGGGTTATGCAAAGTGCTTCAAGCAGGCATAATTAATAGACATTTGATGAATCTTACTAAAGCCTTTCGGTATATATCCCAGTTGAGGAATTGAAAGATTCTATTGACTGAGTAACAAATGCTTTTGCAGAGCAGGTCATTTCCAATTCCTTCTTTTCAAAATATATGAAGGAAGGCCTATTCAAATTGTTGGTTCATACATCATTAAAAATAATTTCGATGATACATCACTATAAGATATTTGGCATATACTTGAAGAAAAATTGAAAAACCAAGTAATATTACTACAAAATTCTCTTCTGATCTGCTTAGATGAGCAAGGTCTCTCAGGCTGTACAGTAATAAAGACAGTGAAGAAAGTAGGCTCCATCTCATTCTAGCAGTAAAAATCTTCTGTGAATCCACAAACTGATGGAAGTAAAACACAGCCTTACTTACCTCGTCATGCTAGTTTTTTCCATTTAAATTTATTATTTATTTAAATGGATTTCCAAGTTTGCAGTTTATTATTTGTATTATATTAACATATAATTAATAATTCCAATAATGTAGAAAAATATTTTTAAACATTTAGAGCCTTATGGTCAGAGAGAATTTAATAACAAACCTAAAATGTTATATATACTTTTTTTTGGCAGATGCATATTTTATAAAATTAATAAAAGATTTAAGAATAACAATATATTACAAGTGGATAAAATGTAGGGAAGGTGAACTAGAGTAGGATGTCAAGGAGAAGGTGGGTTATTATAATGTTTTCCTAAAAATGAGGAGCTATGAATTTTTTAATATTGTGAGTGTTAAATTGTGGCATTTGTAGTTCATTGGATACATGTATTTTTAAAATTTCCTTTTGGTAAGAACACTTAGCGTGACATCTACCCCCTTAACAGATTACTGAGTGTGGAATACTGTACTATTATATACATGGGGGCCTAAGCAGTACGTTCACAGGGTAATTTTATTTTCAGAAAATGTGTTACAGCCCGTCATTGCAGCCCTATCTGCTGCCTTCTCCACTTTGACTTCCCTTCCTCGCTCATCCCTTCGGGCTGGAGTGGCCTTGGGCTTTTCAGAGGAAGTGATGAAGGCAAAGGGAGTTGAGATACATTTACTTTGGGTTTAATGGGCTATTTTTATATGATTTGCTCTCTGGGAGTCATGACTACATCTCCTTGTTACTTTAGCTGTCCTAATACGGAAATATCTTTCAGGAATTCCTGCCGCATCCTGACATGATGTGAACTCCCAGTGCCACGACATGCACTTGTCTGATGAAGCTTGCTCCAGGCCTGTAGGCCCAGTGCTGTAGGGCAGATCTCCACAACTTAACTCATCTTGTGTAACTGAAACTTTGTACTCACTGATTAGCAGCTTCCTGTTTCCTCCTGCTCCCACCCAGCAATCACCATTCTACACTGCTTTTCTGAGAGGAACTTGTTTAGAGTCCATGTACAATGAGGTGGTGCAGTATTTGTCTTTCTTCATCTGGCTTGTTTCACTGAGCATAATGTCCTCCAGGTTCATCCATGTTGTCACAAATGGCAGGGGTTCCTTCTTTATGAGGCTGATAGTATTCCATTGGGTGTGTGTGTGTCAGTCCCTTTTGCTTTATCTAGTCATCCAGCGACAGCCCCTCAGTTTGTTCCCTTACCTTGGCTATGCTATTGCAAATAGTGCTACAGTGAACATGAGAGTACAGGTGTCTCTGAGACCCTGATTTTGGATATATACCTAGATGTGGGATTACTGGATCATATGATAGCTTTATTTTTAATTTTTTAAAGAACCTCCATACTGTTGTTCATAGGAGCTACATCATTTTGCATCTCCACTGACAGTATACAAGGGTTTCAATCTCTGCATATCCTCAGCAACACTTGTTGTATTTGTTTTTTTGATGATAGCCATCCAGTTATCATGTGACACCTCATTGTGGGTTTGATTTGCACTTCCCTGATGGCTAGTGAGATTAAGCACCTTTTCATGTGTCTGTTGCCCATTTGTTTGTCTCCATTTACAGTTAAAAGATAGTTATGCTAGTTTTATTTTTTAAAGATAATGTTTATAATACACCAGAATTACTACCATTTGAAACTTAGATCAAGATATTTAGATCATTAAAATTAATTGAAAATATGCAAAGGGTACATAGGTTTTCAAAAGAAGGTTAAGGTATACAAAAGAAAAATACAAAGACTACTGCTGTAAACACTGTAAAGAACCTGCTCATGATACCATGATTATTTTCTTTGAAATAATCTTATTATTCCCAAGAGAACATATAATTTAAAAAGTAAATAATATTATGAAAATGAAAAGTAGGCATTTTCCCCCAGGGGTCAGAAAAGTATATCCCACTGGCTGTTTCCGTAAAAACAGAAAGGTTTTATTGTTAGGGTCCAGGCTTCCGAGGCTTCCCCAGAGAACAAACTACACAGGCATAGAGATGTAAATTCAAGCAAAGTCTTTATTCAGCCAGCTAGCTGGGGTCCAAGTCAGCCCGTTGCAGCGGGTCTCAACAAGGACCCCGAGCACTCAGAGCCAAGGGTTTATATAGCAATTTCAAAGCACTTAACTCATAGCAATTTTCTATAACTATACATTATTCTTGCAAGACATATATCCTGGGGTTAAGCAAGGGCAGGGTAAGACTACTCCTCAATGGTTAGGGAGGTTCTGCACAATAAGCTTGGTATGTAAGATTAACTGACCAAGGTTAGCTGACCAAGGGTCACAGCTGCCCACCACCCGGTGCTCATGATTAACTTGTTTTTCAAGGCCTTACCCAGGCCCAGGGTTTTTTTTTTTTTTTTCCTCTGAGTCACACTCTCAGAAAATGGTTTCTAGGTTTCTAAGATGGCTATGCTTATGCTAATTTACTAATCTTACTAATGCTTAGATTCTACATTTCCCCACTTTCCTTTGACCATTCCAATCATGGAATGTTTGTTTCTTCCTGCTGTGTGAGTGAATGATACTGCGGTCTCAGCACTAGCACCTGAACAGCACTCACTCTTTCCCTAACAAAGGCTATTAGCCGGTTTAAGATACAGGGACCTAAAGTGAGAAGCAGTATGAAAATAAGCAAGGGCCCTGCCAGGGTGGATATCAGGGTTGTAAACCATGGGGATTTAGTAAACTAGGATTCAAATAGCCCTTGGCTGGCCTCTCGCTCTCTCTTCCTTTGATCTGGTCTCTCTCTAAGTTTAGACATTGAATCTCTTACTATTCCGGAATGGTCTGCTCTTAAGGTTTAGCTAAGTTTTATTAGTTCTTTTTCCTGACTCTTAATGCTCTCTGCACTCCTTTACATTATCAGAAAACAGCATCTATGCCATTGTTTCCATACTGTCTCTGGTGGCTTTCACACTACAAGGACAGTACAGACCAGATGGCCTGCACAGGCCACATATTCAGTATATGGCTTTTTAAAGTAAGTATTTGTCAATCCTTGCTCCATCACATCCTTCTGCACTATCAGTGAAGCAGAAATTAAAACTCTTTTAGCTGTTTTTTCTGGTATTTAACTCTACATTTATAATGTCATCTATATAGCTACATATTATCCCACACTAAGAGACAGACAAATACACACAAAGTACTCTAAGCAGACACCCAAATGCTTCCCTTTTCCTTAAATCAATATTTAGCATTTTTCTTTTTTAAATTCTGATGACTATGTAATTATTATTAATAGCTGACACATTTCATTTATTTCTTGTGCCATGATTTGATTTTCCTAAAGTTGAAATTACTTTGTTGAGTACACATACAAAACAATATTAATATAAACTTCAAATCTGTACAACACTGGGAGATTTTAGAAGGATTTCATCCATGGACCTCTAATAAAAGTGCAGGAAAGTGTAAAATCTTAGGTGTGCAGCTCAAAAAATTTTACAAAAGGTAACTGCTACCTAGATCAAGATACGGAACATTAGCAGCAGTCCCGAGTGCCTCTGTGTTCCCTCCCAGCCAGTACAGCCCCCAAATTTCCATCATTATACATTTGCATTCCAGTTTGAACTTGATGTAAATGGAATGATGCAACAATTACTCTGTTGTTTGATTTCTTTCATTCATGTTTATGAGATATATTCATGTGATTGCATGCAGTTAGTTATCAATCATTATGATTCTCTTTGAGAAACATTACCAAACCATCTTCCAAAGTGACTGTACCATTTAGCTTTCCCACCAGCAATGAATGAGAGTTCCTGTGGGTCCATATCCTCCTAGGCCTTTGGTGTCAATGTCCTGGGTTGTGGCTATTCTAATAGGTGTGTAATAGTGTCTCATTTTAATTTGCCTTTCCTTAATGGCATAGGATGTGGAGCACATTTTCATATGCTTATTTCCCATCTGTGTTTCTTCTTTGGTGAGGTGTCTGTTCAGGTCTTTGGCACTTTTTAATTCAGTTCATTTTCTTATCATTCATAAGATTTCCTATATTTTTTGGATAACAGTCTTCCATCAGTTGTGTCTTTTGCAGATATTTTCTCTCAGATAATGCTTATCTTCTCATTATCTTGACTGTCTTTCACAGAGCACAAGTTAAAAATAAAATTAATTTCTTCCATGGACTGTGTCTTTGGTGTTATATCTAAAAATCCATCTCTTACCATCAAGCTGATTTAGGTTTTCTCCCATGTTATCTTCTAGGAGTTTTGTAGTTTTGCATTTTACATTTAGATCCAAAATCTATTTGAAGTTAGTTTTTGTGGAGAGTGGAAGGTGTGTGTCCAATTTCATTTATGTGTGTGTGTACGAATGTCCAAGTTGTTCATCAACATTTGTTGAAAAGATTGTCTTTCCTCTATTGTATTGCCTTTGACCTTTTGTCAAAGATCTTTGGTTTGCTTTTAAGATTTTCTTTCTTTTATTTATTTCAAGAGGAGGAAGTATAATTTTAATCAGATGTGCCTAGGTGTAGTTTTCTTTTTTTACTTATCTTGTTTTGGGTTGTAGGCCTTCCTGATTATGTAGCACAATCACTTTCATGATTTGGGGGAAAAAATTTTGGCCAGTATCCCTTCCAGTATTTCTTCTATCCCATTCCTTATTCTTTCTAGAACTCTATTTACACTCATATCAAATCATTTTCTTCACTGCATATATGACTTATACTTTTTCTTTTCCTCTGTCTAGACTACAGTTGGATTCTTTTCACTAACCTACCTTCCAGTTCTTCAATCCTTTCTTCTCTGCCTATATGCTGTTAAAATCGATCACTAAATATGGTTCTTGATTTTAATTGTTGGATTTTTCAGTTCTAGGATTTTTGTGTTACTCTTTTTTTATATATTCACTTCTCTTTTGAAAAATCTATCTTTTCTTATATGTTCTTGAATGTATTAATCATAGTTGTCTATTTAAATGTATTTCTTTTCACCTATGGACCTTTTCCACTGTCTGTTTTTTTTTCTTATTTTTTTTAGTATTGCTTTTGTCTCCTAGCATAACTAGCAGTTTATTAAACACGTAGCATTTGTTTTAATGATTCTTTCCCAATTGGCCACCTTGTAGTGGACATTTAACATAATTATAGTCAACTGATCATGCATGGATAGTTGACTTTAATTACTTAGAAGCACCCAGTTTTTGGCCAGCAGATGGTGCTGTAAGGAAAGATTAGCCCTATCTTACTCCTGATCCAGTGTCATAATCTTGTTCCCTGTGGTGACATATAGACTACGTAACTCAATACATAAAGCTCCCTCCCCACAACCTAGAAGAATTCTCTGTACAGGTCAACAGCATACCCACTGTGTCTCTTCCTCTCCATCTCTTTATTATGTGTGTGCATGTACAGGTTGTATCACTCAGCAGGAGACAAAACCACATAAATTACTTTAACAGATAATTTAATGTAAATTAGTGTTAACTAAGTACTGGAAAATGTAAGACAAATGTTGAACAATAGCTATCACCAAGTAGTCGCTGTATGATCAGCTGTCACCCCTAGAGCTGGGGGAGAAAAAGGTATTAGGATTGCTATAAATAGGTAGCTTGGAATGGCACACCTTGGAGCTGACACTAAGACCTCTGAGAAAGGACTGTCACCTGGCTGGGACTGATCCCTGAGAGAAGACAATGATGCTAGTTATGTGAACACTGTAAAACTGCATACAGTAAACAGCTGTTCCTACAGAAACAAAATGTCAATCTAGGATACAGAGCTAGTATTGCTGAAGTGGTGATGAATAAAAGTGGGGAACAAAGCAAGAAATACATATTAAAACAAGAAGGGGAAATTTCCTTTCACTCCTATATCCTTCTGTCAGCCCCCAAAAAGGAGTCACCTAGAAAAGAAATAGTAATGTTATATTTCTCCCACTTTGGAATGCATATTTATTTCACATTTAAACATATTTGAAATCGGCATGAATCTTAGAATAGACTCTTTATGTCATATGAAACCATGATGCTTCTCATATTCAAAGGTTTCTCCTATTTTATGGAATATGGTATTTTTAAAAGCATAGAATGATTTCTATCTTCTGAAACTTTCTGACCCTAGAAGATTGTTTTCTCTTTTAAGTTCTCACATACCATCTGTTAAATTGTTACAGTTTTGTAGGAGTCCAGTGTTAATCTTTCTGATTTATAGTTTATTATTTCCCCATTTTAAAACACATTCTCCCACCTCCAGGATTATGGTAACCTTGTTTTCTGTTGAACCCTCTCTCAAAAAACATCGATACATTCTGCATTTTAGGCACTGAGCAGTGATTCTGTGATCACATTTATAAGCCCCTTTGGTGTCTTGGGATTCAAATCATATATCCATGGAAACTCCCTTAAGAGAACTACTGCTCTTTCTCCTACTTCAGTTTCAAATTCCCTGTTAAGAGTATTTGTTATTCTTCCCACTTGGAATGTTTTGCTTCAAACGCTATGGCAACTTCTCATTATCCCTCTTGAGTATCTACTCTGACACCACGATAAATAAATCCTTGGTTTTCTGATCTTTCCAGGGAAAGTTAAGCTGACTCCAGAACCTTATTTCTACCAGTAAGAGTATACAAAAATATTTTGTGTAAATCTTGTTGCATATTTATATACTTAAGATGTGTTGGTTGGGGAGATACACCTCTTCACCTTATTTTGAATTTGGTTTGATAAAGTTTCATATTTAAATGTAGCTTATTGGAGTAGAGGTTATACTTTCCCTTTCTCTTTGTGTTTGATATGGTATATCAATATACAGAAGAGATGAAATATCACCTTGTATTGGAGAAAAATGATTTTGCCAACCAAAATGAAGAGCTGTCTGTTACTTGAGATAATAATATAGTTATGTATAGTTGCCTATTTCTGTTGACAAACTGCCCCAAAACTTGAGATGTTTCTCTGAAAATCTCTTCACTTAGTGAGAAAAGTCCATTCTGTATACTTTCTATTTTCTAGGTTTTTGCAGATGACAATAATCATAACTATGCTATTCTAGAATATAGATCATCATTTTCTCAGATTCCTTTAGGTTTTCTCACAGTTTATTTAGTGTTTTATAATAGTTTTTTTCATCCCCCACAGCCTACATCCTAAGGCCATCCTACACATTTTAGGTTTAATTTTACAGAAGGACCCCACTTGAGGATACTGATTCCTTTATTAGTTAATCACCACTGTCTGAAAAAAAAAGCCTGCCCAAAAACTCAGTGGCACAAAATTGCCATTTACTTAATTCTTATGGATCGTTTGGGGTTTGATTGATCAAGGCTAGGCCTGGCCAGCCTTGGGCCCACGGTGCAGGTGGAGTCCAGGTCTGTCCTACATGCCTTTCATCTCCTTTGGACCTACTTGTTCCCCTCATGGTAACAGCTGCCGAGAACAAAAGCCTCTCTGCATGAACACATTTCACACCTTTACTTCCACCTTGTGTGGTGATACTTCAGTGCCACAGCAAACCCTGTGAATGGGCAAGCATATTCTTCCCACAGGACAGGAATGTCGTTAGGGGTGGGCTGTATATTAGCTCAATAAAAATTCAAACTATCCTATAAGTTAGCATAGTGTAAACATAAATCTCAGATGAAATGTCCGTGTTAACTGATCTTTTAGTATTTGTGTCATTAAGCAAATGCTGCTTACCTCTCCATCCAGTTTAAGGACTGTTTTTAGTCATGATCATCAAAGTAAGAGTCTTTATTTGTGGCATTTCCATCCATGACCTAAATAGCAGAATGAAGAATATAGTCTTTAAGTTACACAGAGAGGGTTATAGACTGAATTTGTTGTGGGAGTGTTGTGTATTTTCCTTGGTTCTTGTCCCCGCCACAACAAAGAATTGAAGGGCAGACACATAGTAGTGAAGCAGAGTAAAAGTTTTATTTAAAGTAATTTAAAGAGAGAAAACGTGAAGCAGGCAACCTCAGCAAGGAGAAGCACCCTGAAAGGCTGGAGAGAGAAAGTTTAAAGTTAAAAGTTTACACACTTAGAAAGTGTCGGTGACCTCAGAGAGAGGAGTGCCCTGAAAGGTTGGGGGTTCCCCCTTTTAAGAATTCTTTAGGAATGTGACTAAGGGCTGGGGGTGCAGACCTGTTAAGTGGTCTTTGAATACTTGGAATTAACTTAACACAAGGAATGTCCTGCTCTGATTTCTTCCTGGGATACCAGGCATTCTTGGTCTGTGAGCATATCAAGCAAGACTGCCTGCCCAGCCCCCAAGGTGGGCTGAGTTATTGTCTGTTTGCTAAAGAGTAAGTTAAGAATCTTACCTCTCAACTTCCTGGGTATTAAAATGTAATCTTTAACATGGAATCCTTCCTGCCTTTTACCATGGTGTTCACAGCTGGGCCTGCATGCTAAATCAGTTGTCTAGGTTGCAAACTACTTGATTAAGGCCAAAGGAGAAAAAAAAAAGCATATAGGTAAAGTTAAAAAATAAGCTGGGCCTGCATGATTAACACAATTAAGACATGGGCTATGCTGAGATACCCTCCTTTCTCTGGGGAATATTCAAACCTTCCAAGCCAA
The DNA here is from genome assembly GCF_040802235.1 of Manis javanica. Lineage (NCBI taxonomy): Eukaryota > Metazoa > Chordata > Mammalia > Pholidota > Manidae > Manis > Manis javanica. The sequence continues at coordinate 119,514,896 of NC_133157.1, forward strand.
GTTGCTCCTGGCTTATTGAACTTTAACTGATTGACTCTGGGTCTTATTTAGTGGGCTTTTTCCTGGCCTTATTCTCTTTCCACCCCACTCATATCTATTTTCCTGCCTAACAAATTTTGTCCACTTCAAAGTTTGTATGTTGAAACCCTAACCCCTAATGTGACTGTATTGGAGATAAGGCCTTGAGGGAGGTAATTAAATGAGATCATAGAGGGGTCCTCACCTGATGGAATTGCTGTCTTTACAGGAAGAGAATGAGAGACTTGAGGGCTCTTTCTCTGCATAAGCCTGAGGAAAGGCCTTGAGGATATAGTGAAAAAGTGGCCATCCACAAGCCAGGAAGAGAGCTCTTACCAGAAACCAAAATTGCCAGCTTCTTGGACATGGACTTTTAAGCTCCTTAACTGTGAGAATATAAACATCTGTTGTTAGATCACCGAGTCTAGCCTTTTATTAGGGCAGCCAGGCAGACAAATCCAGAGAGAAAGAGTGTTCAAGGAGAATAATGACTGGCTAGCATGTATGACTTCAGAAAAAAACATTTCATGGAGGAGCACACATTGAGCATGGGTCAATACTGTAGCAATATTGGTAAGATATCAAACTCAGATGCTGGGAATAGGCAATTAACAGAAGTCTATGAATTAGATGAAATATAAGAAACCAGGAAGTGTGAGCCAAATGCTGATTAGGACAATGCACACTCTCCTGAAATGCATTAAAAAATTCAACTTTCATATAAAAAAGGAATTTAAAAAATCACTTTGGATTCAGATTGCAATCTGTCAGTGTACACCAAGATCTCTAGACAAGTCTCTATATAAGAATTCTTTGTATAATAAAAAATGAATCCTTAAGGTCACTGTAGGGATGATCCTTTTTTAATATTTATTTCCATTCTGACCCTTTTTAATGCAGAGATTTTTATTCTGTTTCCTGACGAAATGAGGAGGTAGAGAATTTAAACAATAATTAGAAAGATGGTGGGAAATCAGTCTCATAACGCAAATGAAAATTATTTAGTAGATTAAAGAGGAGGTGGTATAATTATGGACTTTAAAATTATTTAGAATTATGACTTATAACTAGTCCCCATCCCTGTGGAGATTAGAACTGCAAGAAGACCTCCTATGGGTCAACATGAGTGATATTAATTTGAAAAGAATAACTAGAAAAAAAATAGCTCAAATGAGCTATGGAGGCCCCTTCTAGCTTCATGTCAGCAAATGATAGAAAATAAAGGAGTGTTTGTAGTCAACTGTGACCCTAATAAAAGACACACAGTGAGGATTCAACAAGTAAAAGATACTAAAATGGGAAGTACTAAGTGGAAAGTAATCATTTTCTTCCCATGAAATATATTTATAGTATTTACATGTTTATAGACACACACGAATACATGCAACATAAATATGCATCTCCTTTTTGACCATTGGAAACCAAGAATTTTCTTGGTGCAGAATGCGTGCTCAGAAGATACCCGGGAGATCTTCCCCAAATCTGAGCTATGGCTATCACTTGCTTAGATCAGGTGCCTTTATTTTGATGGCCTTAGAAAGAACAGACTCAAAAATATAAAGCAGTTTAAAAAAAATGTAGTCAGTGAGAACACAGCAAAATGCACAGCCAGAAGCAACAGTTAACAGACCAGTTAGTAAAACCTTCTGTCAGACAGGCTAACATCTTTGTATCAATAATCATTTATTTGTTGATTTTTTTGTAATGTTTAAGGCCTCTGTGCTCCCAATTAATTCTGTGAGTTGTGACTATCTCTGTGCTATGCTCTTTCCAGATGATCCCTCTTTGCTATCACTATCCATCAGTTATCCAAGAGACATTTATTTTGAGATTAAAGGGGGGAAAAAAACAGTTTTACTTGGTAAACAGTGGGAAAGTAAACACTTCCCATGTTCAAGTTCTCTATGCACCAAAATATTTCACCACCTTCACTTCCCACAGGATGTCTGGACTGTCTTTACATAAGAGGTGGTGACTTTGAACTGTTCTTTTAGGCCCCTAAAGAGAAGAGATCATTCTGATTCTCCTGAGTGTCATTTGGAAATGCTCCCAAACTGATTTCCACATTGTGATAAATAATGTCAACCAATTCCCCAATCCAAATAAAGTATAACACTAAGACTTATTGGTGTGCTAGGGTATTTAGAAACATACCCTAAGAAGACAAATGATGTGGTAGGGTATTTAGAAACACCTGCAGAGGCTATTTATTGCCCAACCATGATTTGTTGATTTTTGAGGAATCATGCAAGTTTGATAGTAGCTGCAAGTCTGGAAACAGGCAGATGTTACTCATATTTTCAAGGCCTTGAAGAGAACGAGTTCTGTCTAAGCCATTGTTATGTCACAGAGTTGTCCAATAATTGAAACAACCAGGAGGTCATTCTTCCCCCACTATCTGATCTACAAATAAATCTTTGGGGATGATTTTCTTGGGAGCAGAGAACAATCCATACAACCCAGGACAGACATGGTAAAATCTGGCAAGTGTAGGAGACTTTCCTAGGACCACAGGTGAACCACTTTGTGCTCTCCGAGGTTGGAGAAGACGGGAGGCAAGGGTGGTAGGGATGAAGAGGAAAAGCAGAAAGGGGTCCAGTCTACATGAAAGCACAGGAACAATCTTTCTCTTTCCATATGTACATGAATTAGAAACTAACTGAGCAGTACTTCATCACCTGAGATCTGTTCTCTGAAGCATGTGTTTCCCTCCCATTAGTGTTAACTGAATGAGCCTTTTGTAATAATAATGAAGCTCAACGAGGGAGACCTTTGCTACCTAATCCACAGGGGATATATATTCTAATGTTGATGGACCTATAATTCCTATCATAGCTAATGGGTGTTCTAAACTGATATCAAAAAAACTGGCTGTCCCTTTGTGTGAAAAAGGTAAAGGTCTCTCTTTGCAAGGCTCATTATCATTCAAACTGATCTTTTTTATTCTGCTTCTCTCTCAGAGGATGTGCCTCTCCCTTGAAGTATTTGTAAGGAGGGAGAGACTTGGAAATTACACATCTGGTAAATATAGCAGATTCAATGCAGTTAGTTTACTCCATGTTTTTCAGTCTGTTTCTCTTGGATACCAGTGAAAAGGTTTTGAACTTAGTAAAGACATTATTCTCTCTACAAAATGGGTTCACATATACTCAAAGAGAGTATGTTCTACAAATGTGATATAGTGAAGGGTGTTCTGAAACCATAAAAATGTATGAATCCGTTAGTTCTAATGAATGAGATCTATTCGGCAAGCTATTCAGATCTCTCCATACGTATTGTAGCCATTCTCTTTTTTTCTTACATAGAATTTCTTAAAGCACTTAAGAGAATGAAACCAGGGACTAGGAAACAAAACCAATATGAAAAAAACATTCTCTTTAAGGCAGTTTTCTGCAGCATTTCCAGCTTTTGGCTGTAGTATTTATTCTGATGCTATAAAGTGGCACCTTGTACCATTGAATGGGCCATTTTGTCTCATAAATATGGGCTGTGAGTGCTATGTATTTTGCATCCCCTATAATGGCTTACCAAAATGTTCAGTAAACTAAACGGAATTATATTTGTCTGTGGTAGTTTGTATTTTGTCAACAGGGCTAAGCTGAACTACATTTCCCAGAATCCTCTTTGCTGTGTGTTTCTGAGTCAGTGGTATAAAAGAGAAATTCACGGGAATTAGGAAGGGGGAAAGAGCCACAGTCACTTCGCTCTGTGGATTGCCTTGCTGGAAGGCAGCCTGAGGGCCTGACACAGAGCTGCTGGTGGATTCCAGCTCGTGCTCACTCTCCTGCTGCACGTCTAGTGACCCCATGTCCTCTACAAGATGCAGAGGCAATAGTCTCCCTCCATATGTGGAAGTGTGTGTACCTCTCCACAAGTCTCCCTCTCAAACCCGCCCCAGAATTTGGACTTGCCTGGTTTCTCAAAATCCTTGCCAAACTCCTATTTGACTGCTTGCACCAGTACTTGAGAGGAGCTCAGATTAATCCTTCTCCTTCTCCACACTTGTGCCTTCACTTGTCCGATACAGGTTCCCATTAAACTGCAGTTCACTCAGTAGGCCCAAATGGAAATTATAATAACAAAGATGCTCTATGGGAAAAATCTTCTTCCTCCTGTGCAGAAAGACATGCTAATATAACAGTTTACAACAGCTTAATCTTGTACTTAATGTCTTAGTAATATGTTTACATATTCGAAAAGACAAAAATCTTAATATTGAAAGAGTTAAGTTTTGCTAAGTATGTGACCCTCTGTATCTGCCTTTAAAATTCTTTATCGTCACTTTGGTTAAATGAATAATTAAATACTGTTTCTTTAACAACTTATAATCTTATTTAAGCAAGTGCCTTAAAAACTTTCTTTTGACAACTTCCCAACACCAAATTCAAAAAGGTGCTTTTACCTCTACTTAACTCTGATATGTTCCAGAGGGCCCCTGGAACATATCAGAGGAATTTTTTCTCATCATTGGGGAAAAATATTTGGCCAATTCGGTTTATACATTTAATATGTAATTACTTGGGAACCACTGCCAAATGAATGGTGCTAAACTTTAGATTATTTTAATTTTTTAATTTTCTTTTATTTTGGTATTATTAATGTACAATTACATGAGCAACATTATGGTTACTAGACTCCCCCTATTATTAAGTCCCCACCATATACCCCATTACAGTCACTGTCCATCAGCGTAGTAAGATGCTATAGAATCACTACTTGTCTTCTCTGTGTAATACTGCCTTCCCCATGACCCCCCTGCCACATTATGTGTGCCAATCGTAATGCCCGTTTTCCCCCCTTATCTCTCCCTTCCCACTCATCTTCCCCAGTCCCTTTTCCTTTTGATAACTCTTAGTCCATTCTTGGGTTCTGTGATTCTGCTGCTGTTTTGTTCCTTCAGTTTTTTCTTTGCTCTTATACTCCACAGATGAGTGAAATCATTTGATACTTGTCTTTCTCTGCCTGGCTTATTTCACTGAGCATAATACCCTCTAGCTCCATCCATGTTGTTGCAAATGGTAGAATTTGTTTTCTTCTTATGGCTGAATAATATTCCATTGTGTATATGTACCACATATTTATCCATTCATCTACTGAGGGACACTTAGGTTGCTTCCATTTCTTGGCTATTGTAAATAATGCTACAATAAACATAGGGGTGCATATGTCTTTTTCAAACTGGGCTCCTGCATTCTTAGGGTAAATTCCTAGAAGTGGAATTCCTGGGTCAAATAGCATTTCTATTTTGAGTTTTTTGAGGAACCTCCACACTGCTTTCCACAATGGTTGAACTAATTTACATTCCTGCCAGCAGTACAGGAGGGTTCCCCTTTCTCCACATCCTCGCCAACATTTGTTGTTGTTTGTCTTTTGGATGTTGGCATCCTAACTGGTGTGAGTGAGGTGATACCTCATTGTGGTTTTAATTTGCATTTCTCTGATGATTAACGATGTGGAGCATCTTTTCATGTGTCTATTGGCCATCTGAATTTCTTCTCTGGAGAAGTGTCTGTTCAGCTCCTCTGCCATTTTTTAATTGACTTATTTGTTTTTTGTTTGTTGAGGTACATGAGCTCTTTATATAATTTCGATGTCAACCCCTTATCAGATGTACCATTTATGAATATATTCTCCCATACTGTAAGATGTCTTTTTGTTCTACTGATGGTGTCCTTTGCTGTACAGAAGCTTTTTTAAACTTTAGATTATTAAACTGTTACATGTTACAGAAATAACCAAGTTTTCTTGTCAATTGTGTTAAGCATAGCCATTTATAGTTGCTGTTTTATTCCAGAACTAGCAAAAAACCTAGATTCAATCAAAACAAAAATTAATTACTTTAAAGGGAGTAAACTGAAGAGGATCATTTTAATTTTCATATCATTTTGTTTAAATGTTGCTAATCTCTTAGACAAAAATCTGTCTGTTTTAAACTGTTTCTCTTAAGCTGGCTTACAACAGTTCAGCAAACTATACCTTTAAGCAAAATTAAAACATTTATCTCTCCCTCTCTACTGGATCCCTCCAGAATTTAGAAATTCTCATTGGCTATTTTCATATTTTATAGCAATATCTGTATTTGCATAAGTCCAATAAGGAAAGCAGCCTTACCAGGTGAGTAAGGAAAGTCACTTCCTGGCAGGTGCAGGAACCTCAAAATATCTTGGGAACCTCCAGAAAAGAGGAATTCATCCAAATCTACAGGTACTGCAGGCAAAACCTGACAGCAAGTCTGGCTTTGCTTTCCTGGCCTCAAGAGGCCCTTATAAGCTCAATCTGAAATTCCTTATAAAAAGTTCCAGCAAAGCACATTTTAAAGATCCTTTGTAACCGATTGGTCTTCTTGCTGCACTTATTCAAATAATCCAGCAAAGTGTTCTAAAGCTGAACTTATTTTCTTAATACAGCTACCTCTAATAAAAATGAGGGTGACTTTAGAGAGAAAATTATTATTTCAATAGTGCAGCCTTATCTATACTAGATTCTACTACTAGTCATTATGAAATAAAGTAAACCCTAAATTCTAGTTTCCTCAAATACCTGCCTGTGACTCTCCAAATGTTTTCAATTTTCTCCCATCTCAATTAAAAATCTTACTATTTTTAATCTGCAAATTTAGCTATGCATTCTTAATCTCCTTGTCAAGTTTGTTCTTCCAGAAAGGAAAATCCAACTACAGATGTTGCTCAGACAAGGATTTCAACCTCTGTCTCTAAAAGCAGTGAAGAAACCAGCTGGTCAAGTCTCTCAGATTCATCAGAGGCTCTCAGAATCATAAGGAGTTTAGTTCTAGTTTTAGAACCACATCCTGGCTATTACCCTTTGCTAAACTCCACTAATGCTTTTACTAGCCCCACTGTGTGAACCATGCTTACTAAACTAAATTTATTTCTTCCAGACTAAGTCCCTCAAGGTTAAAGTCCTGTTGTCCTGAAAATCAAAGCCCTTACCAACTGAGAAATCAGCCAACTTCCTGAAGCCAGTGCCTTATCAGAATATGCCACATCTATACATCAGTCCCAACAGGCTTTAAGAGAATTTGGGTTCACCCAGGTTACAGTCTCTGACCCGTCAGAGAACCAACCTCTCTAAAGCCCAGGGACCCAAGTCCTCATCAAAGTCTGGAAAGACGGGTCACCCCAATATCAATTGCAGCCTATTTGGAAAGGACCTACCCTGTCCTTATGTCTACCCCCTCAGTTGTCCAGGTCCCTGAAGTTGCCAGCTATGGAAAGATCCAGCAGTGCAGAATCATAAGACCCAAGAACCTAGCTACACCTGTGAGCCTGCAGAAGATCTAAGATACCTCTTTACATTGACAACCACCTAAAATAAGTGCCCTGCAACTCCAATTCCCTAACTCTTTCTGGGCATCCTTGTGAGAGTGGGACTTATTATAATACATTTCCTGTGCTATTGTAAAACCCCTTTCCTTTAGCCAGCAATATTTCTGCCCCTATTAAGTTTAAATCTTAAAAACAGGGTCTTAAACATGCCATCGTTACTATTAACCCTCACTTTACTAGTTCCTCTCCTGGCAGGCATACAACCCACTATTTTTAACGCTGGGAGACCACGGGATTCCTCTACTTTAGCCAAACAGAACAGCCTCCTAATGTCACGTGAAAATGCTAGGCTACAAGAATGGTCCACTAGAGCCACACTGGCAGGAACAGATTCCTCCTCTGTGGAACAAATGTGTACTTAACCCTGCCTGTGGGATGGAGAGGAAGGTGCACAATAACTGCAGCCATCCCTAATGTATTAATTCTTAACAGCACCCTCTTCCCAATTGCCGGGAAGCCGCCTAACCTAGGCGCCTTCCTGGATGAGTCAGTGCAGCATCGCCCCACAAGAAGCCTAGTACCCCATCCTTCTACTTTGTTTTAATTTTTATTTTTTATTAAGGTACGATTGATATACACTCTTTGAAGGTTTCACATGAAAAAACAATGTGGTTACTACATTTACCCATATTATCAAGTCTCCACCCATACCACAATGCAATCATTGTCCATCAGTGCAGCAAGATGCCAGAGATCCACTATGTGCCTTCTCTGTGCTACACTGTTCTCCCTGTGATCCCCACACCATGTGTACTAAACATAATACCCCTCAATCCCCTTCTCCTTCCCTCCCCACCCACCCTCCTACACCCCTCCCCTTTGGTAAAGACTAGTTCATTCTTGGAGTCTCTGAGTCTGCTGCCATTTTGTTCCTTCAGTTTTGCTTCACTGTTATAATCCACAAATGAGGGAAATCATTTGTCATTTGTCTTTCTCAGCCTGGCTTATTTCACTGAGCATAATGTCCTCCAGCTCCATCCATGTTGTTGCAAATGGTAGGCTTTGTTTCTTTCTTATGGCTGAATAGTATTCCATTGTGTACCTGTACCACATCTTCTTTATCTATTCATCTGCAGATGGACTCTTAGGTTACTTCCATATCTTGACTATTGTAAGAAGTGCTGCAATAAACATAAGGGTGCATATGTCTTTTTGAATCTGAGAACTTGTATTCTTTGGGTAAATTCCAAGGAGTGGGATTCGGGGGTCAAATGGTCTTTCTATTTTAAGTCTTTTGAGGAACCTCCATATTGCTTTCCACAATGATTGAACTAGCTTACATTCCTACCAGCACTGTAGGAGGGTTCCCCTTTCTCCACATCCTCGCCAGCATTTGTTGTTCTTAGTCTTTTCAATGTTGGCCATCCTTATTGGCATGAGGTGATATCTCATTGTGGTTTTAATTTGCATTTCGCTGATGATTCGTGATGTGGAGCAACTTTTCATGTGTCTGTTGGCCATCTGAATTTCTTCTTTGGAGAACTGTCTCTTCATATCCTCTGCCCATTTGTTAATCGGGTTATTTGCTTTTTGGGTGTTGAGGTGTGTAAGTTCTTTATATATTGTGGATGTTAACCCCTTGTCAGATATGTCATTTAAAAATATATTCTCCCAGGCGGAGCCAAGATGGCGGCGTGAGTAGAGCAGTGGAAATCTCCTCCCAAAAACACATAGAGCTATGAAAATATAACAAAGAAAAATCTTCCTAAAATAGAGACCACAGGACACAGGACAACATCCAGACCACATCCACACCTGCAAGAACCCAGCGCCTTGTGAAGGGGGTAAGATACAAGCCCCAGCCTGGCGGGACCCGAGTGCCCCTCCCCCCGGCTCCCGGCGGGTGGAGAGAAACCAGAGCGGTTTTTTTTTTTTTTTTTTTTGGCGAGCGCTTTTTGGAAGCCTTAGAGGGACGGGCCCCCGTTGCTGGGGAGGCAGGGTGGCGGGACCGGTGAGGAGGTGCCTGGGAACGGCGCCGGAGGACAAAGAATATCCCGCGTTTCTCCCTGCGAGACCTGGGGGCGGGTGCCTGAGACCGGTGCCTGAGGACGGAGGAGGTCGCGCGTTTTTCCCCTTTTTTTTTTTTTTCTCTTTTTGGCGAGCGCTTTTTGGAAGCCTTGAAGGGACGGGGACCCCAGTGCTAGGGAGGCACGGTGGCGGGACTGGTGAGCGGGTGGCTGGGACCGGCGCCTGAGGACAAAGAATATCCTCCGTTTTTCCCTGCGGGACCGGTGGGCGGGTGCCTGAGACTGGCACTTGAGGACAGAGGAAATCGCGCGTTTTTCCCCTTTTTTTTTTCTCTTTTCTGCGAGTGCTTTTTGGAAGCCTAAAAGGGACAGGGACCCCGGTGCTAGGGAGGCAGGGCGGTGGGACTGGTGAGCGGGTGCCTGGGACCGGCACCTGAGGACAAAGAATATCCCGCATTTTTCCCTGTGGGACCAGTGGGTGGGTGCCTGAGACCAGCACCTCAGGACGGAAGAAATCGCGCGTTTTTCCCCTTTTTTTTCTCTCTTTTTGGCGAGTGCTTTTTGGAAGCCTTGAAGGGACAGGGACCCCGGTGCTAGGGAGGCAGGGCAGCGGGACTGGTGAGCGGGTGAGTGGGACCAGTGCCTGAGGACAAAGAATATTGAGCGTTCCTTCCCTGCGGGACCGGTGGGTGGGTGCTTTTTGGAAGCCTTGAAAGGACAGGGACCCTGGTGCTAGGGAGACAGGGCAGCAGGACCAGAGAGCGGGTGCCTGGGACCGGCACCTGAGGACAAAAAAAAAAAAAAAAAAAATCGCTTGTTTTTTCCTTTTTTTTCCTTTTTTTTTTCTCTTTGTTTCTGTTCCCTCTCTCATTGTTGCTGCTGTTGTTTTGGTTTGGAGAGTGCTTTTTGGAAATCTTAAAGGGGCAGGACAGGTCACTTAGACCAGAAGCAGGGAATCTGGGGATCTCTGGGCACTCTAACCCCCTGGGCAGCAGGGAGCACAGAGGCCCCTTACAGAGATAAATAGTCTCCTGGCTGCTCCCCCTCCAACGGGGCTCCACCATTTTGGAGGAACAGCCCCAGCCAGGCCAAGCCCACAGCAACAGCGGAGATAAACCCCAAAGCAACTGGGCAGGAAGCAGAAGCCCTGTCTGCGCACAGCTGCCCAGCACAAGCCACTAGAGGTCGCTATTCTCCCAGGAAAAGGCTACAAACCAACAAGAAGGGAAGCTCTTCCAGCGGTCACTTGTACCAGCTCTGCAAACTATCTCTATCACCATGAAAAGGCAAAACTACAGGCAGACAAAGATCACAGAGACAACACCTGAGAAGGAGACAGACCTAACTAGTCTTCCTGAAAAAGAATTCAAAATAAAAATCATGAACATGCTGACAGAGATGCAGAAAAAAATGCAAGAGCAATGGGATGAGATGCAGAGAAAAATGCAAGAGCAGTGGGATGAAGTCCGGAAGGAGATCACAGATGTCAGGAAAGAGATCACAGAAGTGAAACAATCCCTGGAAGGATTTATAAGCAGAATGGATAAGATGCAAGAGGCCATTGAAGGAATAGAAGCCAGAGAACAGGAACGTATAGAAGCTGACATAGAGAGAGATAAAAGGATCTCCAGGAATGAAACAACACTAAGAGAAATATGTGACCAATACAAAAGGAAAAACATTCGTATTATAGGGATACCAGAAGAGGAAGAAAGAGGAAAAGGGATAGAAAGTGTCTTTGAAGAAATAATTGCTGAAAACTTCCCCAAACTGGGGGAGGAAATAATCGAACAGACCATGGAATTATACAGAACCCCCAACAGAAAGGATCCAAGGAGGACAACACCAAGACACATAATAATTAAAATGGCAAGGATCAAGGACAAGGAAAGAGTTTTAAAGGCAGCTAGAGAGAAAAAGGTCACCTATAAAGGAAAACCAATCAGGCTAACATCAGACTTCTCAACAGAAACCCTACAGGCCAGAAGAGAATGGCATGATATACTTAATGCAATGAAACAGAAGGGCCTTGAACCAAGGATACTGTATCCAGCACGACTATCATTTAAATATGATGGTGGGATCAAACAATTCCCAGACAAGCAAAAGCTGAGGGAATTTGCTTCCCACAAACCACATCTACAGGGCATCCTACAGGGACTGCTCTAGATGGGAGCACCCCTAAAAAGAGCACAGAACAAAACACACAACATATGAAGAATGGAGGAGGAGGAATAAGAAGGGAGAGAAGAAAAGACTCTCCAGACAGTGTATACAACAGCTCAATAAGCGAGCTAAGTTAGGCAGTAAGATACTAAAGAAGCTAACCTTGAACCTTTGGTAACCACGAATCTAAAGCCTGCAATGGCAATAAGTACATATCTTTCAATAGTCACCCTAAATGTAAATGGACTTAATGCACCAATCAAAAGACATAGAGTAATAGAATGGATAAAAAAGCAAGACCCATCTATATGCTGCTTACAAGAAACTCACCTTAAACCCAAAGATAAGCATAGACTAAAAGTCAAGGGATGGAAAAACATATTTCAGGCAAACAACAGTGAGAAGAAAGCAGGGGTTGCAGTACTAATATCAGACAAAATAGACTTCAAAACAAAGAAAGTAACAAGAGATAAAGAAGGCCACTACATAATGATAAAGGGCTCAGTCCAACAAGAGGATATAACCATTCTAAATATATATGCACCCAATACAGGAGCACCAGCATATGTGAAGCAAATACTAACAGAACTAAAGAGGGAAATAGACTGCAATGCATTCATTTTAGGAGACTTCAACACACCACTCACCCCAAAGGATAGATCCACCGGGCAGAAAATAAGTAAGGACACAGAGGCACTGAACAACACGCTAGAACAGATGGACCTAATAGACATCTATAGAACTCTACATCCAAAAGCAACAGGATATACATTCTTCTCAAGTGCACATGGAACATTCTCCAGAATAGACCACATACTAGCCCACAAAAAGAGCCTCAGTAAACGCCAAAATATTGAAATTCTACCAACCAATTTTTCAGACCACAAAGGTATAAAAGTAGAAATAAATTCTACAAAGAAAACAAAAAGGCTCACAAACACATGGAGGCTTAACAACATGCTACTAAATAATCAAAGGATCAATGAACAAATCAAAATAGAGATCAAGGAATATATAGAAACAAATGACAACAACAACACTAAGCCCCAACTTCTGTGGGATGCAGCGAAAGCAGTCTTAAGAGGAAAGTATATAGCAATCCAGGCACACTTGAAGAAGGAAGAACAATCCCAAATGAATAGTCTAACATCACAATTATAAAAACTGGAAAAAGAAGAACAAATGAGGCCTAAAGTCAGCAGAAGGACGGACATAATAAAGATCAGAGAAGAAATAAACAAAATTGAGAAGAATAAAACAATAGCAAAAATCAACGAAACCAAGAGCTGGTTCTTTGAAAAAATAAACAAAATAGATAAGCCTCTAGCCAAACTTATTAAGAGAAAAAGAGAATCAACACAAATCAACATAATCACAAATGAGAACGGAAAAATCACGACAGACTCCACAGAAATACAAAGAATTATTAAAGACTACTATGAAAACCTATATGCCAAGAAGCTGGAAAACCTAGAAAAAATGGACAACTTCCTAGAAAAATACAACCCCCCAAGACTGACCAAGGAAGAAACACAAAAGTTAAACAAACCAATTACGAGCAAAGAAATTGAAATGGTAATCAAAAAACTACCCAAGAACAAAACCCCGGGGCCGGACGGATTTACCTTGGAATTTTATCAGACACACAGAGAAGACATAATACCCATTGTCCTTAAAGTGTTCCAAAAAATAGAAGAAGAGGGAATACTCCCAAACTCATTCTATGAAGCCAACATCACCCTAACACCAAAACCAGGCAAAGACCCCACCAAAAAAGAAAATTGCAGACCAATATCCCTGATGAATGTAGATGCAAAAATACTCAATAAAATATTAGCAAACAGAATTCAACAGTATATCAAAAGGATCATACACCATGACCAACTGGGATTCATCCCAGGGATGCAAGGATGGTACAACATTCGAAAATCCATCAACATCATCCACCACATCAACAAAAAGAAAGACAAAAACCACATGATCATCTCCATAGATGCTGAAAAAGCGTTCAACAAAATTCAACATCCATTCATGATAAAAACTCTCAGCAAAATGGGAATAGAGGGCAAGTACCTCAACATAATAAAGGCCATATATGATAAACCCACAGCCAGCATTATACTGAACAGCGAGAAGCTGAAAGCATTTCCTCTGAGATCGGGAACCAGACAGGGATGCCCACTCTCCCCACTGTTATTTAACATAGTACTGGAGGTCCTAGCCACAGCAATCAGGCAAAACAAAGAAATACAAGGAATACAGATTGGTAAAGAAGAAGTTAAACTGTCACTATTTGCAGATGACATGATACTGTACATAAAAAACCCTAAAGACTCCACTCCAAAACTACTAGAACTGATATTGGAATACGGCAAAGTTGCAGGATACAAAATTAACACACAGAAATCTGTAGCTTTCCTATACACTAACAATGAGCCAACAGAAAGAGAAATCAGGAAAACAATTCCATTCACCATTGCATCAAAAAGAATAAAATACCTAGGAATAAACCTAACCAAAGAAGTGAAAGACTTATACTCTGAAAACTACAAGTCACTCTTAAGAGAAATTAAAGGGGACACTAATAAAAGGAAACTCATCTCATGCTCATGGCTAGGAAGAATTAATATCGTCAAAATGGCCATCCTGCCCAAAGCAATATACAGATTTGATGCAATCCCTCTCAAATTACCAGCAACATTCTTCAATGAATTGGAACCAATAATTCAAAAATTCATATGGAAACACCAAAGACCCCAAATAGCCAAAGCAATCCTGAAAAAGAAGAATAAAGTAGGGGGGATCTCACTCCCCAACTTCAAGCTCTACTACAAAGCCATAGTAATCAAGACAATTTGGTACTGGCACAAGAACAGAGCCACAGACCAGTGGAACAGATTAGAGACCCCAGAAATTAACCCAAACATATATGGTCAATTAATATTTGATAAAGGAGCCATGGACATACAATGGCAAAATGACAGTCTCTTCAACAGATGGTGCTGGCAAAACTGGACAGCTACATGTAGGAGAATGAAACTGGACCATTGTCTAACCCCATATACAAAGGTAAACTCAAAATGGATCAAAGACCTGAATGTAAGTCACGAAACCATTAAACTCTTGGAAAAAAACATAGGCAAAAACCTCTTAGACATAAACATGAGTGATCTCTTCTTGAACATATCTCCCCGGGCAAGGAAAACAACAGCAAAAATGAGCAAGTGGGACTACATTAAGCTGAAAAGCTTCTGTACAGCGAAAGACACCATCAATAGAACAAAAAGGAACCCTACAGTATGGGAGAATATATTTGAAAATGACAGATCTGATAAAGGCTTGACGTCCAGAATATATAAAGAGCTCACACGCCTCAACAAACAAAAAACAAATAACCCAATTAAAAAATGGGCAGAGGAACTGAACAGACAGTTCTCCAAAAAAGAAATACAGATGGCCAAGAGACACATGAAAAGATGCTCCACATCGCTAATTATCAGAGAAATGCAAATTAAAACTACAATGAGGTATCACCTCACACCAGTAAGGATAGCTGCCATCCAAAAGACAAACAACAACAAATGTTGGCGAGGCTGTGGAGAAAGGGGAACCCTCCTACACTGCTGGTGGGAATGTAAATTAGTTCAACCATTGTGGAAAGCAGTATGGAGGTGCATCAAAATGCTCAAAACAGACCTACCATTTGACCCAGGAATTCCACTCCTAGGAATTTACCCTAAGAACGCAGCAATCAAGTTTGAGAAAGACAGATGCACTCCTATGTTTATCGCAGCACTATTTACAATAGCCAAGAATTGGAAGCAACCTAAATGTCCATCTGTAGATGAATGGATAAAGAAGATGTGGTACATATACACAATGGAATACTACTCAGCCATAAGAAGTGGAAAAATCCAACCATTTGCAGCAACATGGATGGAGCTGGAGAGTATTATGCTCAGTGAAATAAGCCAAGCGGAGAAAGAGAAATACCAAATGATTTCACTCATCTGAGGAGTATAGGAACAAAGGAAAAACTGAAGGAACAAAACAGCAGCAGAATTACAGAACCCAAAAATGGACTAACAGGTACCAAAGGGAAAGGAACTGGGGAGGATGGGTGGGCAGGGAGGGATAAGGGGGGGGAAGAAGAAGGGGGGTATTAAGATTAGCATGCATGGGGGGGAGGGAGAAAGGGGAGGGTGGGCTGCACAACACAGAGAGGACAAGTAGTGACTCTACCACTTTTTGCTAAGCTGATGGACAGTAACCGTAATGTGGTTGTTAGGGGGGACCTGATATAGGGGAGAGCATAGTAAACATAGTATTCTTCAGGTAAGTGTAGATTAAAAATTTAAAAAAAAAAAGAAAGAAAGAAAGAAAAGAGGGATTACTCCTTAACAGGATAAAACTATTGATAAATCAACGATCAACGCATGCTTTAAATATCCTTAATGTTGATCACTTAAAGGGTGTCAGATGATCAGCTATGGAGGTACTCTTTTCTGATAATATTCCTTTCTCTTAATTAAAAAAAAAAAAAAAAAAGCAGTTACTGTGTGCTGACCTCCAATGAGTTCTGCACAGTGGTATAGAGGGCATGTCAAAGTGTGGGCAAAGGGTCTGTTTGTTTCTACGCAGAAGATCAAGGCCTAGCTTGGATACCCAGAAAATGAACTAAGATACAATATGAGGAGGAGCTTCCGGCATCAGCACTCTCTGGAGGACTCGTGCCGTGGGATGATCATCAAAAAGCCTCCACAGGGATCCGGACGATGCTGCGGTTGTGGCTGCATCCAGCCCACTGTCTCCTGGACTTGCCATAAGAAGGAGGAGGGAGATGTCTAGGCTGGCATGTGCATACAGTGAGACAACGAATTTGACTGGATCTGTACTGTTGGAACTCAACCAGGAGTTGGGAGGGGTGCAAGTTGTAGCACCCCAAAATCTCATGACTATAGACTATCTATGGTTAAAAGAACATATGGGATGTGAACAGATCCCAGAAATGGGCTGCTTTAATTTGTCTGATGGTTCAAGTACAGTTGGAAAATATCCATCATATCATAGATAAATTTTCACAAATGCCTAGGGTGCCTAAATGGTTTTCTTGGCTTCACTGGAGATGGCTGGTAATTATAGATTTGCTTTGTTTATGTCACCGTATTCCTATTATGTTAATATGTGTGTGCAAATTAGTTAGTAGTTTAAAACCTATACATACTTAAGGTACTATACAAGAAGATATGTCAAAGAAATAATCAATCCTCCCAAGTTTCCTTCATATGCTACATCTATAGCTTTTCTTCTTCCTTCCTAATTACAAACCTTAAATAGAATTCGTGCCTCATATCGAATTTACCGAGTATCATAATTCCTCCAGGTGGTAAAGATACCTCGAGACAAGTGCTGGGCATAGAAGCCACAGGGCATAAATCTGCAAAGAAGTAAAAAGCTAACCTTTGCAAACAATATGGCTTCTCTCTCACTTACCAACTTTACATTTCCCTGTATGGCCCCGGAAGATGACTGGTTAGCCAGAGACGGGTAAGATTCCTCAAGGGAGGAACAACCTAAGACAGGCACAGTCGCAGGGGGGCCATCAGGTGAGAATTTGGGGATCAACAGAGGTGAGGCTCAGAACCTCACCCCCCCTGCTTTGAGAGAAATCTTCTGCATCCGTGGATGTCTTGCTGCCCTTGTCTAGCCTGGATTAATACTTAGTCCATAGGCACACACCTGATCATCTGATCATCTACATTTGCCCTCTTACAGCACTAAACTATGTTTTCTACCTTTATCTTGCATCTACCTACCACTTCAGCATTTTATTAAAAATAAAAATAATAATAATAATAGGAGAAATGTGGGATCAACATATAAATCAAGTACAAAAATCAAATGAATATTCATATTTGACCTGATGGTTTATAGGTCATATTGCATGATCAAAACCGAAAGTTTCTGTGATGAATGCCCTTGTACTGTTCACCATGTAAGAATTTATTCACTCTGTAAGAATTCGTTCACCATGTAAGAACTTGTTCGTTATGCTTCAGAAGATTGGAGACTGACGAGAATTAGGCTTGAGATGGATTAATGATTGTACATTGAGCATTGACCCCCCTATACTGAATTTTATTGTTGTTAACAACCATTTGATCAATAAATACGAGAGATGCCCTCTCAAAAAAAAAAAAATATATATATTCTCCCATACTGTAGGATGCCTTTTTGTTTGGTTGATGATGTCCTTTTCCATACAAAAATTTTTTAGTTTAATGTAGTCCCATAAGTTCATTTTTGCTTTTGTTTCCCTCTCTTGAGGAGATGTGTTCAGGAAGAAGTTGCTCATGCTTATATTCAGGAGATGTTTGCCTATGTTGTTTTCTAAGAGTTTTATGGTTTCATGACTTACATTCAAGTCTTTAATCTGTTTCTAGTTTACTTTTGTGTATGGGGTTAAACAATAATCCAGTGTCAATTCTCTTTCATGTAGCTGTCCAGTTTTGCCAACACCAGCTGTTGAAGATGCTGTCATTTCCCCATTGTATGTCCATGGCTCCTTTATCATATATTAATTGACCATATATGGTTGGGTTTATATCAGGGCTCTCTAGTCTGTTCCATTGGTCTTGGGTCTGTTCTTGTGCCAGTACCAAATTGTGTTGATTACTGTGGCTTTGTAGTAGAGCTTGAAGTTGGGGAGCATAATTCCCCTAGCTTTATTCTTCCTTCTCAGGATTGCTTTGGCTATTCGAGGTCTTCTGTGGTTCCATATGAATTTTTGGATGATTTTCTCTAGTTCATTGAAGAATGCTGTTGGTATTTTGATAGGGATTGCATTGAATCTGTAGATTCCTTTAGGCAGGATGGCCATTTTGACAATATTAATTCTTCCTAGCCAAGAGCATGAGATGAGTTTCCATTTGTTAGTGTCCTCTTTAATTTTTCTTAAGAGTGTCTTGTAGTTTTCAGGGTATAGGTCTTTCACTTACTTGGTTAGGTTTATTCATAGGTATTTTATTCTTTTTGATGCAAGTGTGAATGTAATTGTTTTCCTGATTTCTCTCTCTGCTAGTTCATGGTTAGTGTATAGGAATGGCACAGATTTCTGTGTATTAATTTTGTATCCCTGCAACTTTGCTGAATTCAGATATTAGATCTAGTAGTTTTTGAGTGGATTCTTTAGCCCAGCCTTCTACTTTTAATGAAAATAAAACAAAGAAACACAAAACTCCTGGCTAAGCCAAATCTTTAAGTCCCTCATGGGGATGGGTGTGGCTCTGGCTGGGCCCCTTCATCTGCCTCCTTGGAGTATTAATATTAGCTCTCAGATTTGGACTGTGCTTACTTAACCCTCTAATCCAATTTTTGTCTTCTTGCCTAAAAGCAATCAAACTGCAGATGGTTGTAACACAGGATTCCAACTGGTATCCTCCAGTGACCACACCTCTATCTTCATGAGACCACTTAACAGGTCTGTACCCCCCATCCCTTAGTCACATTCTTAAAGAATCCTTAAAAGGGGAAACCCCAACCTTTCGGGGTGCTCCTCTCACAGAGATTGCCTGCACTTTCTAAGTGTGTAACCTTTTAACTTTAAACTTTCTCCAACCTTTCAGGGTGCCTTGCCTCGCTGAGGTGGTCTGTACTTTTTCTCTCTTTAAGTAACTTTACATAAAACTTTTACTCTGCTTCACTTTACATGTTTAAGTAGTGTTTTTCTGATTCTCAGGTGATTATTTGGCTCCAGTCATAATAAATCCATGTGGTTCTAAAGTCATATATTTGGTTCTGAATTCTTTGGTCTCAAATTTCTTAGCTTGAATTTGACAAATTTTATAGGCTTAACTTGTACATCATTCCATTTTTATATCATATAAGATTCTGTGTTTCTATTTTGATTTTAGTAGCCTTTCATTTATGCCAATTTATCTGTAGCAAAATAGAATGACCCAGTGTTTCTATGTCACCTCTGATAATAAGGAAGACCTTCTAGGATGCATTGGTGTCTCACTCTGGGTCCCAAGCCATCTGCAAGTTGTATAAAAGCCTCATGTTCTAGAAAACATAGTTCTTTTATTCTTAAAGATCTAAATACTTTAAGCCTGAAATTATAGCAGATATATAGTGAGTGGTATTGGTTCTGCTACCTGCTAGAGTAGGTATAAATGTTTGCAAGCTTCATTCAGTAACAGACACATTGCTTACCCTCAGCTGTTTGTTTTTACAGTGCTAGAAGAAAATAATAAAATATTGGCTAAGAGGTAGTATTGGGGGCTCAGGCCAGAGAAAGGTATCCAAATGGATTGTCATGACAAAGAGAACTGGAGAAAGAAGACAGAAGCTGGAAAATAGAGTAAAAGCTAAGAGAAAGGAGAGCCTAGAAGGTCTGAAATTGGTATTTTCTGGTGGTGATGGAAAAACAGGGTAGAAAAGCCCGGAAGGATCCTAGAGATGATCTGCGCCTGATGCTGACCTTTTATACCCTCCCATTGACAGTATTTGTCTGAGAGGGATGGATCTATTTAAAAGGGTCTGGAGTGAGCTGGGTCTAGAGTGAGCTAGGACGGCATAACCAGGACATAGATAAGCGTTACTTTTGATTATTCCCTGGAGTCCACTCTGCCATTGATTTAGGGTACCTGGTTGAGATAGAGCTTTCTCCAACAGCTTCCTTTTTTCATTTTTTCTTATCTCCAATCTATAGAAAGAAGAATTGCACACTACCATTCCAATCTTGGTGCCACGTATACATGACCTTGACCCAGCCATAATGGTTCTTGACTTTGCCTTATAAGTTTTCTGTCCCCTAAGTCAGACTGTGAGATTGAGAATTCTCTTCCCTTGCTTGGGAATCATGCTTCATTGTGCCCACAGCAGATAAGGACTTCCAGGCCTCACGGTGGCCTTGAATCTGTTTCCAATTCCTCAGCTTAGTTGTCTTGATATGTAAAGCCCTGACAGGGGATTTTGGAAGGCTAGCTAAAGTGCTCATTAACCTAAATAAAGTTGACTCTAATATTCTGCCTAATAATGTAATTTAACTGTATTTTGGAACATAGAAATTACTTCTCCAAACAAACAGTAATAAACACTCACCAGAGACTAACTAAAAGGCTTATCATACAATAAGAAAGTATGTTCCCCAGAAGCCTCCTGAGTCTACTGTTTAGAGCACAGTGTTACAAAGGTGTCACACAACTGGCATAAACAATACAAAGATAGGGGAAAAAATGGAGAAAATGTGTCAGAGAGTATAATAAGAAAGAAATTAAATGGAGACCGCACACTGCGAAGAGAATGAGGAAATACATTCTCTCTGTTCAAAAAGGCAATGTTTATCCTTAAGATCTGATCTTGGCTCAGTAATTTTTCAGCCTTGACAACCAAACTGGGTAATTGAGGCTTTAAGCAGAAAAACACACCCCTGATTGTCATTAGCCAGTTTTTGCCTGCATTATCTAGACCTTTACCCTACCTCTCCACCTAGTCTTGTGGGGTATGTCCTGAGAGAGAAAGAGCACAAAAGACGAATTAACTATTTCCCAGAAACTTCTTGGCTAGCTAGTAGAAGAACAATGGCAAAATGAAAGCACGAATGGGAAGGAAATAGTGCAGCAAATTTGTGCAATGAAAACACACACATATCCATGAATCACTTCATACTTTGAGTAGGGAAAACCTTGAGAATTTACTTGTAGGTGCTTTATTTTAATGAGATTCCAGTCAGGAAGAAAGATGATATTCAACTTCCCTAAAAGGTGCATGCATAACTAAACTAACAGTGAACAAAGACTGCAAACATAGGAAAAGTAAATTTCCTCAATGAGATCTAGGAGCAAGTTCTTGGACTAACTGTGGCTGCACATCAACCCTGCAACCAGGGACACCCAGAACTTCCCTGAGCTCCACGTGCAGTAAAGGTGAGAAAAAAGATCCAGCACCCAGTCTATTAAGGACAGAACTGTGTGCAAGACAGTTTTTGTAAAAATTTTACCAGCAAAAGGCAAATGCTTGGAAACATCAAAGAACAAGGAAATAGCATCATCTATGATCTAACTATCAAAGTCTGTCCATTTTCAATTTTGGCAAAGCAGATGGTCCCCTCACCCCTATAAGGACTCTACAAAGCTGCAAACTTCACCTGAGAGTTAATAGAAGGGAAGAATCATGCACAGTAGGTCCATGGAGTTGGAAGGCTTATAATTATTTGCAACTTCTGTTGATACACAACAGCTGTATTTGATATACACAGGCACACTTAACATAATAAAACAATAATCATGGTACATACATATAAAATTGTTTATTCTTTGTTGAGACTTTCTTTGTGCATAACATTTTCACTGACATTTTTTGAGCCTGTGAGAAGAATTAAATTATGCTTATTAAAAATAAGAATTTCTGGAGGGATATGCGTTCCTATAACCTTCATTATGATGCTCTTAATTAACCAATATGCCTCATAATAAAGTATCTAGCTGTCACTGAAATCAACACTTTTCAGTTATTAATAGATTAAGGAAAGAATGTTAATTTCTTCAAGCTCCGTTTCATTTGGTCTCATTACTTCAGGAGCCAGATGGTTACAGGGCTGGACCTGTCAACAGTTACTGTGAGGAAGAATACATTCAGAGACACCAAACTGAAGTATGAATAACAGCTGAAAAATGAATTCTGAGGTAGCAGTGCACCATGCATAAAGCAGGGCAGAAAGTTATTCTGCAGAGAAATAGGAAGAATTATGAATCAGGCACGTTTTAATTGATTTTTTTTCCTAAACACCCTCTCATTTCCTCCCCCAACTTTGTTGCCCACCCCACCCCCACCTCCACCCCCTAGATAACAGCCAGACAGCCCCAGCTGTGCTGTGGAGACTCTCCATTTTTCAGGTGTCTGACTATTTCTCTTGTCCCTCATGCTGCTGGAATTTGACAGTTCTCCTACACTGTGGGTTGATTGATGATGTCAACTTGGAAGAGACAGTACCACCAGCAGCCAATTTTTTCAAGATGTTTTCTTCTTTGATTTAAAAATCTCTTTCCGACTGCTTCACAAGGAAGTCCCCCTGAAGGTCACCTCCAGCTTGGTTACACAGTCTGCTCTGTGGCTGTGTCAGGGATGAATTAGTTGCTCTTTTTATCTTACCTCTTGGGGGAAACAATCTCTAGGTTTCCTGAAAACTTTGGGGTTTAATCCTGGAATTCAATCGAGCGATGGTCAATGTTCAAAGCTAACAGACAGGATATTGGAATCTTAGACCATATTTTCGGTGAAATTACTGAGCTTTCAAGCAAATTATTTGCTTAGAGTACACCACTGTCTCTGCTGTCAGATAGGGTCAATATTTTCTCCTTGTAAAATAGTTTTGTGCTGTTCAAGTGTGGAATGTTACACAACTTGCACTTCTGTGCCACAGTAACTCACGTGGTACTGATGTATATGTCTAAGCATTCTAACCACAGATGTGTCTCAATACCTGCCCCCAAGTGGACATGAAGCGGTTTGCAACCTGCTTTTTTTTTTTTTAAAGGGGAGATTTAAGTAGCACAGATTTGCTCTTTTTGGTCATTAGTACCAATAACCCCTGCAGTTTTACCCATAAAAATTTTAGCCTTACAGAGCTTCAAGGAGTCTTAGAATTTTCTTGCCCAAACCTTGCACTTTACATGAGAAACAGAAACCACAACAATTTGGAAGACCTCTCTGAGGTCCTGGATGTTATTTAACTAGCTTCTGATTAGAAAATCAGAGAAACAAAACAGAATCCTGAACTAACCCCAGAATATGAATTTTACCAAATTAAAACAGCTACATCTCTAAATCCTGAAATTTATTCACTTGTCCAAGCATTTATTGTTTTTTGAGAACCTACTATGTTCTGGGCACATTCTAGGCATTAGGGATACCTGGTAAACAAGCATATCATCCAGTGATTATTTTCAACCATCTTTTCAACTTCCATAGAAAATTAACTTTAGAAATTGAACTTGCCCTCAAGCATTTGTTTTGTTCTTAGCAAGTTAAAAAAAATGGGCTTAATTAAAAGTATATTACTTTTAGGATACATTTTCCTCCATAGAGGGAGAAAAATCCACGTCTGTGACTCTTACCCAGGCTGGTGATCTATACTTTAAAAAAGGTAAGAATCTAGTGCAACTGTCTAAAGAAAGGAAATGCTGGTGTATTTCAAGAGGAACATTTGCTATCCATTAGCTTCTTAGCACTTCTCTCTACAAGGCACAAGGCTCTTCAATCAGTTCTGCCTTTAACATTTCTCTTTGTCCCCAAGTTGCTTAGAACAAATTTTCTAAGAAAATATAAGGGTGTGGGCAAAGCGTGATTGGTTGTAAATAAATAGTAGGCAAACTTGTTGTACAAGGACAACTTTCAAAAAAATGAAACTGTTAATGGAACATATTTTTTTCTCCCCAGATTAAAAAAATGATAAGAGATGTATTGAACACCATGGCAAAGCAAGGTATATTCCTCCAGGTAAAATTATCTACTCAAATGAATAGCACAATGCCAAAATGAAACTTGACACTGAATTCTAGGCCTTAAAATTACCCAAATAGTCAATATTTGTAGCAAAAGAGTCTCCCCTTTCTGTTCTTCCATCTGGGCTAGCAATACTGGTCCTGGGCTTGTAGTGGCTCATCACTGATAGAGACTGAGAACACCACTTACAATTCAACTTGTCTGGAGAAACAGGGAAGACATGCAGTTCAGGCCCTGGAAATGTTCATGTGAATGAAGAACCGAGGAGCCTCCTGGGAAAGATTCCCACCTTAAGAGGGAGTGAGACTTGCATTTTAAGTTTGGCTACTCAGTCTCAGGCATTGGAGAGCAGGCCGACCTTAACATAGTATGATTTGTGGCTCCTATTTTCCCCAAGCCAGTGGACCCACCTACATGTCTGGGAGGTAAGGGGGGAAACTATTAGAATTAACTGCATAAACCATTTTCTCATAGGCTCACTAGAGTCATTGGAAATCTAGCTTTTCTTGGATTACAATGAAAACCATTCTGCCCCCCGGGCGTGGGTATTTGGCATGCTTGGTACTGCAATTCATAATTTCCATGGTGATTCCGTTTGCAGTGAAAGGTGAGGTCTGCTTTTTTTGACTCTGTCACCTGTAGCTTCAGCAGCAGCAGAGACAGTGCCAGCAGAACCTGACAGTACTGGGTACTGGGTCACAGGGTGACACTGGCTCAGACTTTCCCTGACAGGAACCCCCAGCAAGGGCAGGGACACTGGCTCAGCTGCAAAATCGCCCAAGAGGGTCAGCATTAGGGAAGGAGAGTGCCAGTTGCCTCTTGCTAGCTCAAAGAATTGTTTTGTGAGTGCACAATAACACATCCCCAGGGCTCCTAGAAACAGCTGGTGAAAGGAGGTGGAGACTCTGAGGGAATAAAAGGATTTCCAGAAGTTTCACAGAGCAAGGAATTAAAGCCCAGGAAATACTGTTAAGTGGCCCCATTTTATGCTTAGGATGATGTGACTTGGGAATTAAAAAAAAAAACAACAACCTTGTAAAGGCAGTAGGGCACTCCCTTGCAGAAGACAAAAGGGAGTCATGATTTCTGTATTTAGTCTTTGTGCCAATAACTACCAGACACTGGAAAGGCCATTCTGTTTTTCAATCCACCATCTTAGACTGTTAGAATTGGGCTTTCTTAAGGTCTTTTGAAGACCATATTTAAAAGTCTTAAAGCTGTAGTTATTTATTCTCTACTGACTAAAAGGACCCTAATATTCCCCTTGACCTGACTAAACTTTGGACCAGTTTTCTTCCTGTCTATAATACCCTGACCTCCCTTTTCTTAGAGCACTTATAAATTCTTTATCTGCCCCTTTAGGATAATAACTCTCCCAGCCTCTTAACAGTTTTATAATCTAGGGATATCTTTCTCCAGGACCTGGGAGTTGTCCCTTTGAAATGTAATCATCAAGAAAGATAGCAGCCCTATCTTCCAGTATCTGTGGACACAAAAATTCGACAAAACACTGATTTCCATAAGCATCAGTTAGCAAACATGGAGGCCCAATCATGTTGATCACCCTCTCTCCCGCTCTCTTCTTTGCACTTTCCCCCTAACCCATCCCAGTGCTTAAAACTTACCCACCATTTGTTTCAGTGGAGCTGAGTTCAGTCTCTCTCCCCTATTGCAATAGTCTTGAATAAACTTTTCCTTGCTTGTTTAATTCTGTCCAGTGGAATTTTTCTTTAATATCACCCATAGACTGGGTCTTTTTGCCCTGTTGTTCAGACGAATCCTGGCTAGAAGCAGGACGGTTTTTATCACATTTCAGATCCCCTTGATGCTCTTCTGAGCCTGATACAAACCACCATCTATGCAGTTCCTGAGCTCTGACATGACTCTCATTCGCCTTGAGATGTCCCTGTTTTATAAGTAAGACTTAGCCTTGCTCTGTGTTTCTTAATTTTCTCTCTGGGAAGCTACATGGCTCTTGCCTTGTGTCCTGACTGGTCCCTGTCCTGATGGTAGCAATTTTCTATTGGTTTCTTCCTACCCTTGGACACATCCAAATTCATTGTATCCGCTTGGAGTCCATGTCCTCTGTTGACTGGACTGACATTGGATAGGATCATGTGACCCCCTTGAGAACGAGGCCTGGCCCCTCGGATGACACAGCCGTTCAGCATTTGCAGGTGGGTCACTTCTTCCTGGTGTCCTTTTATCTTGCCTCAGTGAATAAATCTAACTTCAGATCCTTGATCCTTACCATGTGGCAATTTTATTGTGGTCTAGTGAAATTCTCCCTAAGGACTTCTGAAGATTTTTGAAAAAGAAAATTAAGTGGCCTGTGGTAAAGACTTTAAAAGACTTTAAAAGGCATTATTTATTTTAATCCTCTTAACATCTTATGAAGGAGATCTATTGCTACCCTCATTTTTACAGATGAGAAAACTGAGATTCAGAGAATTTATAGCTTGTCCAAAGACATAGAGACAGGGCTCAAAAATATTGTTGAATTTTTTTAATTGATGCTTTTAACTAGAATCTGCCTGCTTCTAAATCTTGTGCTCTTTCTTCTCTTTCTTCTGTACCATACTGAATTCGTTATGGTCATAATTATTTATTCATGAAATGCCTTCGCAAAGGTTTTCAGAGGACAAATGTAAAATTTAATTCACCAATTTGGGATATTATTTTCAGCAGAAATTTGATATAATTATGAGGTGTTACTGTAAGCTGCACCTAAGTACTTTAGGAATAAATAAAAAACTGGTTTTGGTGAATCTTTTAGTAAATATTTTAGAAATCTGGACTTGTGCTTTTTCACATGTATACTTCTTATTTTCATTAGAGGTATCTTTCCTCAGCATCTGCTTCTCTCACCCATGACACATATTCTCCCACACAGTTTACTCATACTGCATTATGCGTTTCTATTAAATATCCGTGTTTCCTAATGGACTCTTTTCTAGGATGCTACTGTCATATCAATTATATTTAAAATCTAAAAATGAGACCTGACAAAGAAGTACCATGTTCTTTGCCTTATGTAACTCTGAGGAGTTGGGGGAAGTTAGAAGGTGGGTGTAGGGCCTTTTAGTTTCTGAACATGAGGGGCAAGCTGGCTAACTTTTGAGAATCTCAGTCCTTGGGTAGTATGTTCTGGGGCCGAACACCCTGCTTCCCTCCACAGTATGAGGGTCAAAGTAGGGATCACTCCCTGTTCACACTTCACTTGGAACATTGCCCACTCACTCACTCTGGGGCAGGAATGGCACTGCCTAGATCCCTTTATAATGATGTGTTAGTTTCCTATGGCGGCAGTAACAGATTGTCACAAGCTTAGCAGTTTAAAACAACACTTTATTATTTTACAGTTCAGGAGGTAAAAAGTCCAAAATCATTTTCACTGAGCTAAAATCAAGATGTCAGTAGACCTGTGCTGCATTTGAAAATTCTAAGGGAGAATCTGTTTCCTTGTCTTTTCCAGCTTCTAGAGACCACCCAAATTTCTTGGCTTATGACCCCTTCCTCATCTTCAAAACCAATAATGTAACATAGTCTCTCTTTTCTGATCCCTATTTCTTTCCTTAAATCTCTCTCTCTCTCTCACTCAATGTTGCCTTCTCATAACAACCATGTGGTTACATTGGGCCCATCAGGATAATCTCTGCATCTCAAAATCCATAATTTAATCACATCTAACAAGTCCCTTTTACCATATAAGGCAATATGTTCCTAGGTCTGGAGGTTAATGTTGGACATCACTGAGGAACTATTTTTCGCCTACAACAAATTGTTTCTTTATCATAATGTCAATAGCAAAATTGGTAGAATCAAATAGCTGGATCTATCTTTCCTTTTTTCTCTTCCTCATTTCTTTTCCTTCCCCCTTTCCTCCTTCCCTTTCTCCATCTCTTTTGTTCTCTATCGATATAAGAAGACCCGATTCTAGTGGAAAGGATGGGTTTAGAGGATGTTGGAAAGGTAAAATCGAGTGATATCAGCTATAAGCTCTGGGTCCTAGTTGTAACCCTCCCATTGTTACCAAAGGATCAGAAAGGTCACTCGATTTTTCTGTCACAGATCCGAAATACAAGTGTTATTAATAAATTTTTATTGTCACTGAAATGTAAATCAACCCCATTCTTGCTCCTTGAGGGAAAAACTGTGCTCTAAAGTAGAGGTGATACAAAGGTCATGCCTCATATTTTTTAATTTTTAAGAATAAAAATTTTGCTTATTTGCAAGTGTATTGCTCTACACTATATCATTTAGGGAACCCCCAAAACAAACCTCCTATAGTAAAAACAAAAGACACACAACTATGTTAATTAAAAACAGAATAATTTATTACATGGGATTATTTTCTAGATCTGTTTTTATCAAATTCTGGCTGGTTTCCTCTAAGCTCAGAAATTTTTTTGACAGCTGAACATATTTCCTAAATTTTAACATGTTTTAGGGGACAATCAGTAGTTTTCAAAAGCTAATACAGTAACTCTGGTTGCATGTATTTAGCAGATTAGTTGTTCCAGTTCTTTTCTAGAGACAAATACACCGTGAGGTCAATGCATTTATAACTGTGGTTCATCTGAAACTTTAAAATCTGATAAAAGAGCTATTTGCATCGGTCCTAATAAGCAGATGAAAAATAGGATTCTCTAAAGGACTTTACCTACATACATTTTAAAATCCCTCATGTCAAAAGAAACCTCTTCTGCCTTTAATATAAACAAGGGACAAAATTAAATGCAAAAGAGTCTGCTAATGTAAGATTGAGATTCTCAGAGGAACATCAATTTTCCCACATTCCACTCATTCTGAATATTAAGGTATCATATTCAAGAGACTAGCTAGTTCGGAAAACAGAGTATTTGAACTATAATGGTTACAAATGAAAGGAATGGCAGCCAGCCTCACTTCTTTAGTATGTATGACCACAGCAGAATCAACTCTTGATTATCCAAGGTCTAATTAGTGAGTTAGTATGATTCTTGTCTTCTGTTTTCCCTTTCCTTTCTTGTTGCCCCTTGCACTAAAGGACCTTCAAGCTCAGGGACAAGAAATAAAACGAAAGCAGGCAATTTGGTTTCCAATTCATTGCTGGATTACTGGCTTGGGAGATGTGGCTGCAGGGCCAGATTGAAACTGTCATTAATCAGGAAGCATTACCCACATCTTGCCTCCTAAGTAATTTACCATGAAAATCAGGATCTTATGCTTTCACTTTTAAATGATCCCATAAATGGTCCACATATAACCTAAAGATGATTTCTTCTAAAATCATGAGAATTTTCAAAAATTGTGTACATTTATTTTAAAAAATTATAGGATGGGGCAAACTCAGTGGACATTTTACCAGAGGTGGAAACAGGTGCCTGTCATTTGACAAGGCCCATACAGTCTGGCTTTCCCATCCTTTCTAGGTTTTGAGAAATGTATAGTGAATTTGCAGTAAAGGTGCTGTTGAATAACAATACAGTGACTTTCTTTCAAATAGTTCAGAGTGCTTTATTTTTATAAAACAGTGTCTCATTAATCTTCCCAACTTCCTTATATGGAAGGCAGTTTCAGCTATCATTACTCACATCTTTATCAGCAAAGAAACAATTGCCTGCAGAGTGGCTAAGCAACTTGTCCAAGGTCACAGAGGAAGTAAGTGGCAAAGTCAAGAATAAAACTCAGGACTTTGACCTTCCAGTTTAGTATTCTGTCCAGGAGGCCACACTGAAGGAAGAACAGCTTCTCAAATGCATATTCATGTCTCCCATGGAAAAATCTACCATTTCTCATTATTTTCATCAGTCACACTTTGATACTAATTAGTGGCCATTTGATATAAAAATCCAATGGTTCATAGTGATGAGGAAATACTGAAACTGTATTGAGAAAATACATAGACCTTAGTGTCTCCACCTCATTTATCACCTAGATATCAGCAGTTGACAGCATGCAACTCATTAGCTCAACCAGGTAAAAGAACGCTGAGGAGCAGGCAGTGGCCACATAGGATGTGAAGACCCTGGTTGAAATGACCAAACTCTCAGTTGTCCTTTCCAAAAGTAGACACTTGTTTTGAATTGCCACTAATTGGTTCAAAAAAATTTCGTTATTCTTTATCAAATTAGTGTATGGGAGGTATATGCTAAGGACTGTACATGTGTCTTCAGGTAGCTCATGGTCTAGTGGAAAAATACAGAAATGGGCACATAGTATGGGAGAAGAAGGCCCATGGCTGACCCTGCCTCCGGTCATTAGAGATAGCTGGAACCTAGCTCGAGCTCCCAAAGCTCATATCCAATCACGGCATTGATTAGAGCACGGCATCTGCTTTTCCTGGACCTCTCTTCCCCTTCTCTTTGCATGGCAGACATGTCCCATTCTTCAGCTACCAGCTTAATGGTATCTTCTCAGTGAGATCCTCCTGACTTTTCCAGGGGGGTTCTCCTTGTTGTCATCATGGAACTCTGTTTCCTTTACCGCTTTTATCCCAGTTGGTATAGTAGTCTTTGGTTAACCAGTATATGATCTCCTTCTCCAAACTGTAAGCTCCCTGGAAAGCAGGAACAGTGGTTATTGATGACTGAATGGGTGACACTCTTTAGCTTCTCCATCTTCCTCTCTAAAAGAATAACAACACCTTCTCTTAGCATTGTTGAGAAAATAAATGCACAAATATACACAAAACTGCATCACACCATGCTAGGCATAAACTCACTAAATGGCAGTTTGAAAGTGGCATTAAATGTCTGTGGATTTAACAATTTGGATGTTATTGATTATTTTTGTTAAACATCACTTTTTGTAAAGCAGTAGTGGGGGAGTTGAAGATGGGAAATTAACAAGTATTAGCTATTTTTATAAAAGCATAACTGAAAAAAGAGAAGGTCAGAGTTAGAATTGCATAGGATTATATAGTCGGACTACAGGGAGAATGTGTGTGTGTGTGTGTGTGTGTGTGTGTGAATTTGTGCTAAGACTGAAAACTGCAGACTAAGATAGAATTAGTGGATTGAGGTATCAGTGAAGCATGAGAAGATGTAGATATTAGTCTTGGCTAGATTCAGGAACATTTCCCTGAGACAGAGAGAAGAACGTGGAGATGGATGTAGATGTAACAAAAAATTATTTTCACAGTGACTTTACTGAGTACTCACTGGGAAGTTTATATATATATGCTAAGTTTATATATATAATTTTCAAAAATTCTTACTCGAAAGTAGTTACCTTTATTTACATCAGTTTATGTTTGAAGAAACCAAAGACTAGAGAGGTTATGTAAGTGCTGAAGGTCACACATATAACCAATGGTATAAACAGGCTTGGCTGCCACCATGACCTGGTTTAAATTACACCAGAGTTGTCAGGGAACATAGGTTCTAAATTGAAAGCATTGAATACAATAATCTTTGATTTCTTTGGAAGGAAAGGGATCATTTTTTGAGAGTATATTTATGTGTGGAACCGTATACAGGCAATACGGTTAGGAAGAATTTGAAAAAAATGGTGAAGGTTTGGAATAGTGAGTTTGGGATTTGGAACAGGTTTTAGACATCAGAAGATGTGCCTTTCTGGTATCAGCAATTATGTCAATTGCATGAATAGCCTCACTATTGGAAAGAGTAGGTGAATGGTTATCTTGACTCAAGATTGGAGAGTTGTTGCTGAAAATGAGTGGAGAAAAAAGATTGATGGTGCTAAGGCAAATAAATGGGGTAACCATGAGATTCAAACTGGATAGTTAAATATGTGAAGGCAGGAGAACACTTACATTGCTTGGGGGCAAAAAAGGCAAGTCAGAGAACTGGAAAACAGGGAGACCACAATGGGAATAAGGTAGCTGGAAAATAAAAGATCTGAGTTAGTAATTTCAGGGATAGACAAAAGGTAAATGATGACAAGTCCCAGTTGAGGCTCTTGAAATTAAATGAGGATGGCAGTCTCAAAACAATACAATGTCAAGTTACCCAGGGAGTTTGGATTAAAAGACGAGGCTGTCATGGTGTATGTGCATAAGTCGTGTGCATGTAAACTGTGGATTTCTAATGGAGAGGACATCCTTTGTCTCTGATGTGCCTGAATGTATGCTGGAATCCCATAAAGTTGGCTACCTGCTTTTCTTGGTTGGTAGTTTGATAGTATTAAATAACTATAAAGAAGCCCTTTGTCTTTGTCTCTCATACTAGTTGGCATTCTCTTACAACAATCCACAATTTCTGCCAAAATATGTCCAGGAAATATGAGCTCCTGCATCTTGTGACCCTTTTAGATAGCCACAAACTGAATCATGGAATACAGTTCAGCTGAGTAATAAAATATAATCAGATTGGCAGGCAGCATCTGACTCGGCCAGGCCCTTACAGATCTTCTTTTAACCCAGTTTAACAAGTTGCTCTCCAGATGTTATTTATTCCCCCTGTCAATATTCCTGTTGTGGAAATGACAGCCATCAAATCTCTTTTGGATCCTAATGCTATTGTTTTCTCTTCTGCCTCAGGTAGTGCAAAGCCTTATAGAAGCAATATCCTTCCAGTCAGCTAAGTGGTTTGTTTGACACTGATCATTTGTTTGAAGGGACAGCTATCAGCTTAAAAAAATAAATGCAATATCGCCATCATTAACCATGTAGTAAATTCAAAATAAATACCTGCAACTGAAATTATTTTGAAATCATCTGAGGCTTGGATTAGTGTAGGTAGCTGTCCCACCAACAGTAATCTGCCATCCACTCCTAACTGTATAATAAAATGCCATTCTTAGTGCAGTTTCCCTACAAGGTACCATCAGACTGAACTGCACATTTCACTCTCAACCTTGTTCTTAAAAGAGATTTGGTGCTAAGAGAGCCAAATGAGGTCAGTGGTTGCAGATGATCTTCCAACTGAATCCCATTTATTTAATAGTAACTGAAAGAATAAGGAATCATTAAATGGATTCACAAATAAGAAAGATAATAAATCATAGGAAACCATTAGTTAATCAGTGCTGGCCCCCCTGCAGATCCAGTCTTAGGTCTAATCAAATGTCTTCCATAATTTGATTTGCCTTTTTATAAAAAGAGCTAGTATTTATTTATTGACTGTGTTCTCTGTGCCATGTTTTGTTCTTAGTCTTTTAGTGTGTTTTTTTAACTGTATGCAATATATATTTTTCCTATGTTTATTCTACAGACTAGAGTAATGAATCTTGAGGATTTAAGTATCCTGTCCAGGATTTAGTAAGTGGTCAGTCCACAATTTGGACTTCGGTAGTTACACTCTGGAAAGTGTAAACACTGTGAACTTATAAGCACTGTGCTAGTCTACCTATATATGTGTCTCTCTTTACAATGGGATCTAGAAAAACAAGAAAGTATGCTGCTTAGTAGTTCTTAAATTCTGAAAAAGAAGATTTGGGGCAATTGAGTTATTGAAGTTAAAAAGATTAAATAGAGAATTGTGCTTCTGAAAATATTCTATATGACCACAAAAAGCCATCATTCCTGCTGCAACTAAAGGAAAACAATGGATAAACTTATAAAAATTACATTTTTTTGTCCAGAGGCATCAAAACTTGTGGAGCACAAAAGTCTTAAGTTAACAAAATTCTGAAGTGAGACAAGTCTTTCCTTGGTAAAGATGGACCATTGACTGCTTCCATTACTGAGACATTTGCAAAATCTCAGGGTATACACACAGGGAAAAGTATACCTGCCATAGGCAAAAGAACTTTGTTGAGCCAGCTAGATATTTAACAGTTACCCATAGCTTGGTATGGCATTTTGGAATGTAAAGAATGACTTCATTGACACATTTTGTCAAACATTTAAGAAATTATATCCATCTTATACAGACGCTTTCAAAGAGACAAGGAGAATACTTCCCACGTACTTTTATGAGATCATCATAATCCTCATACCAAAAACTGACAATGGTGTCACAAGAACAGAAAGTTATAGGCCAATATATATCATCATAATAACAAATGTCCTTTAAAATCAACAAGTTGACTTCAGCAATTGAAAGGATAACACCTTGAACAATGAGCATTTACGCGGGAAATCAAGATTGAATTGATACTTAAGAATCAATCAATGGAATTTACCATATTTGCAAAAGAAAGAGAAAAAAATATGGTACTATTCAACAGATATAAAAAACATAAAGGCATCTGATAAAATTCAACATCCATTGGTGACAAAACTCTTGTAATAGAAGAGAATTACTCAATCTAATGATGAACTATCTAAAAAAAACCTATAGCTAACATCCTGCTCAATGAAATAGTATCATTTTCTTCTTAAGATTCTGAGTATGACAGCAGTTTCCACTCTCCTCACTTCTAGATAAAATTTTACTGAAGACCTAGTTAGTGCAATAGGGGAATGAAAATATTAAAAATCTAGATTCTTGTAAAACTCTTCTAGAATAGTCAAAACAATTTTTAAAATGAATAAAGTTTGAGGACTCATTTAATTTCCAGACTTTTTATGCAGCTACAACAATCAGTACAGTGTGGTGTTAACCTAAAGATAGATATAAACTAATAAAATATAAGAAATACAGATTATTTTTCTATAACTTTAATTTAGTTGAGATTTCTATAACTTTAGTTTAGTTGAGATTTCCTATTATAGCTCAAACAAATCACAAGTACAGAATCATTACAGCATTGAGTTTCCCTTTTCATGTACATGGTGTATCTCTCTATTGGGGATTTTTATTTTGTTGTTGTTGCTGTAATGATTCTATAGTAGGCAGAAATCCAAGATGTCCCCAATGGCTCTAATCCCATGATTATGTTTCATTACATGCTAAATACATTTTATAGTTGTAATAAGGTCAATTACTAATCAATTGACCTTAGTATAGGGAAATGAGGTTGTACCTAACCTAATCATATGAACCCTTTAAGAACACAGAGTTTTCATTGGTTGGTAACAGAAAAGTAATGCAGAGAGATTCAAAGCATTAGGAGTCAGTGTGAGGGAGTTTCCTTGCTGAGATAGAGGGAGCTGCAGGGCAAGGACCTGAGAGCAGCCCTTAGTTGCTAGAGCATTTCCAACAGACAACAGCTGGTAAGAAAATGGCCAGCTCAATCCTGCAGATCAAAGGAACTTAATTCTCCCATAAGCCACACATTTAGGAAACTAAGAGTGTTGATTTCTCTTGTCCATTTTTGCTTTTATAAGAGTCAAGAGTAAAGGTCTGATTTCCTCTATGTGGGACTTTGCAAGACCCGAGCAATCAGGTATTATTACAATTGTTACTGTTATATACATGGTAGAGGTTTTCCATGAGACTTTTCCTTTTACATTTAAACATTCCTTCTCAGAGGTTTCTCTTGTATAAAGAGATGAGGATCACACACTGTATTTTCCCACTTGTTTGTTTGAAGGTGTGAACGGCTTTCAGTGAGAGGAAGTAGGAAATTTGAGCCAAGGTGGTGGTTTTTATCTGCCCTCTCATCTGAAGTTAGTATTTCAACTGTGCAGAGTCCAGATCATGGGGGGAAATGTGCCTGGTGACTACTGCTTTTGGAAAGTACTCACTTATTTGTGCCTGCTTTTGCAAATAAGTAGACAAAAAAAGAATACCTTGAATCAGTGTTAATGTACATGGGTATCTTATTTGGTTTTCTGGTTTGTTTCTTTTGGAAAATAAGGAAAAATGTTTCTAAATTTGACCCATTTTTCCTGTGACAACAACACTCTATGGATGACAACTGAACTCTTTCCTTGTGAATATGCCTACTATCAGAAACCTCCATAATTACTTGAATTGGCAGCTGCAATGTTCTTGATACACAATCTGTGGTTTTCATAAATTTATATTATTTTCTACTTTATTTGTTGACCAAATATTTACCAAATGCATCCTATGGTAAAACCCAGTCCCAGACATCAAAGGGGCTTGCTGTTCTGTGTGTTACTGTAATTGCTAATAACTTGTATGATTTTTTATTCTTGATATCAAGGGGATAAGAAGATTCTGAGTTTGGTTAGGTATTAAAGAAACAAAGCTTTAAGCTCTAAACTGGAAAGGGTAAAACTCAGAGTTTTAAATTGGGAAGAACATTGTTTTTCTCAACTCCAGGAATCAGAAGAAAAGGTTAAACCAATGATTCTTTTAAAGATCCCACTAATATAAATAAATAAATCTAGAGAATACGTCTGACTTGGAGGTTAACAGTGTTCCGAAACCAGACACGGTTCTTCTCTCTTCGTGATCTAATTAATAAAACATTTTAATTGTTGCATGTCCAGGTTTATTTTTCATGTATTTTCCTAGCAATGGCTTTTAGTAATGAGTATCACACTTCCTGAGGTTGTCCCCTTCTTTAGTCAGCTTTGGCTTTTTGGCAGCTGAGCTGCTACCCTGGCTACACATGGAAAAATGAAGGAAGCTGAAATACGGGGCCACCCGATATGACAGTAGTACCTTTTCCAAGGGCAACAAGCAGGCTTTACTTAGCATTCAGAATTTGGAAGCTCACTCATTATTTCAGCTAGATTAAAAATATACCAAAACCCAAAGATATAATTAGGCAAACCTAGAGCAAAGTATTTATAAATATGAAAACAATGAAGATGATTTCTAGACACCTGATCTACTTGATCTTTTCTCTACAAAGTATTTATTTAAAAAAATACATATGGGCTTCGTATAGTGAACTTTTTAGCTTTTTACAGCATACCTGTGGCTCCAATAACATTAAGCACTTGGGATACTCAGCATCTTAATAATGCAGCCTTTTGTTTCACAATTTTTCCTTCATAAGGGGAAGAAATTACATTTCAGATTCAGATTCTGCTCTATCTCTTGCATCTTTGCTGTAAATTGTTCCCAGATTAGTGTCATTAATCATATTTTGTAGACAAAGAAAAATGAGATATGCAGTAAGAAGTGATTTTTTAGGACCTTAAAAGATTGAGAGATAAAAAATTTTACTTTACCAGCTCCTAGTTCTAATCCTAAAAAATAAAATCCATTCTGTAATTTACAATTTGTGTAAAGACAACAGTAAACATTCAAAAATGATGTCATTCTGTTAGCTTTTCTTTATTAACAATAACATTGCTGAAAAGAGAAACTTATTGATAATCATGTATTGCTATTGAAGCTAACACTTTTTTTAGAAAGTTATTTTCATTTTAATGCACAAGTTATCTGAAGCTTACTTGAAGACAAGAGTCAAATAATTTAGTTGCAGAAAAATAATAGTTTCGTACTGATGTCTCATATTCATTTCTGCAACACGAACATCCTCCACTATGGAGACGTCACTTAGAGTCTTCTCTTCAAATGCTGAAGGCATAAGCAAAATGCTTTCTTGCCCACAAGCCATCAACTTCTCCTTAATCCTTAAGGATTGATTATTGGGGAGAATAAGTTTTGCTTCCTAACTTTTCACTCTCCAGTATTACAAGTGATGTAAAGGGATTATTGGTTAGCAAGGGACATTCTGTCACACTACTTAGAAATGTCAGCTAAAAAAGTACATAAGTAGGTTTTCAAGAAAAAATAAATTTCTTTAAGTCAAATAAATGAACAGGAAGAAATAAAGCAGAGGAGTAAGCCTGTGAATTGATGCTGGGTAATGTGATCCTTGTTTATTTGGAGACTGAGATTTCAAAGATTGAAAATAAAATATTACAAATTGATCCAAACTGGAAAAGGAAGAGCACACTAAACCTAAAGCCAGCATCAGGAAGGAAATTATAAATATTAGAACAAATATTAATTAAGTAGAGAATAGAAAAACAATGGAGAAAAATCAATGAAACAAAAGTTATTTGAAAGAGCAACAAAACTGACAAACCTTTAGCTAGAAGGACCAAGAAAAAAAGAAGACTAAAATACCTACGTGAGGACTGAAAATCAGGACATTACTGACCTTACAGAAATAAAAAGAATTACAAGAGAATAATATGAATAACTGTATGTCAACAATTTAGTAACTTAGATGAAATGAATAAATTCTCAGTAAAAAAAAAGCCACTGAAATGGACTCAAGAAGAAATAGAAAATGAATAGCTGTATAATTGGTAAAGAGGTGAATTAGCAATGTAAAAACTGCCCACAAAGAAAAGTTCAGGCTCAAATGGCTTTCCTGGGCAAACACTTAAAGAAGAGTTAATACCAATTATGCACAAACTCCTCCAAAAGTAGAAAAGTAGGAAATACTTACAAACTCATTGTATAAAGCCAGTATTACCTAATACCAAAACCTAAGACATCATAACAAAAGAAAACTACAGATCAGTATCTCTTACGAATATAGATGCAAAAACCCTCAACCAAATACTGCCAAACAGAACCCAACAACATATACATCATTACAAATTAGCAGTTCTTTCAAGAGTTAAACATGCAGTAAACATATCATCCAGCAATTTCCCTCCTAGCTACACATCCTAGAGAAATATAAACATACATCCCCACAAAAATTTATATGTGGATGTTCACAGTAGCATTATTTCTTAGTTGCACAGTAGAACAACCCAAATGTCTATTAACCACTAAATGGATAAACACAAGGTGGTATATCTCTATAATGGAATATTACTCAACCACAAAAAGGAATTAACTACTGATACATAATCTTTAACATGGATAAAACTTATAAATGTTATGCTGATTAAAATAAGTCAATCACAACGGGCTATATATTGCATAATTCCATTTATATGAAATGTCAGAATAGGCGTAACTAGAGAGACCAAGAGTGGACTGACGTTGGCTACAACAGAGTGATGGGGTGTTTAAAAGAAATGAGAAGTGACACCAACTGGTACAGGATTTCTTTTTAGGATATGAAATGGTGTAAAATTGTTTTGTGCTAAAAGTCAAGCAACTCTGTGAATATGCTAAGAAACACCGAACTGTACACTAGATGGGTTGTTTCATATGTGAATTATATCTCAGTAAAACTGTTCTACATGCACATGGACACACACACACACTAAAAAGGGCCCCGTTCAGGAATTCTATAGTGAGATTTAGAATAAAGAAATGCTAAAACACCTTGAAAAACCACTTCCACAGCCTAGTGCTTCCAGAATTTTCAGAGATAAAACTCCAGTGAGGACGAGCTCACAATCTAGAATTACAAAACTCTTGAAGAAAGAGTGCACCAAAGAAAAGTCAACTGCAGACCCCACCTACAGGCTGTAACCAGTAGAGCCTCATATATCTGAATAAAGTTTACTTCGGAAATGAAAAATAGTCATTTAAATATAACAGTGAATTTACTGTTTACAGATCATAGTTGAACCCATCTTTGATGAACAAAAATTAGTAAGCATATAGATAATTTGACTGACTTGGCTAATGTGTGCTTACAAAGCCTTACACACAAACTTCATATAACAGATTCTTTTCCAGTATACATGAACCATTTATTCATTTTGCACATATACTCTGCCAAAAGCAAGTGTCAATTAAGCTGTGTCAGCCGCAGAGTAGTTACATAACTTTCTAGGTTCTGTGACTAGTAAACAAAGCATCATGTTTGAATCCAGATAATCTAGCTTGAGAAACTCTACTTTCATTTAATTACCAGGTCATACTGAATATAAGAAACTGCCGTAATTTGACAAAAAGTGTCTATCAACAACCTTTATAAATATCATAATTAATGGTTCATTATTAGACATAATTGCCTTTAAGTCATGTATACAACAAGACAAATTCTTTCACACTTTCTATTCAAATGATAGCCAGCAAAATTAGATTAAGAGAATTGGAGGGAATATTCAGATTAGAGGGTAAATTACAAAACTGACACCAAAGTTAAATTATACAATGGGCTGTCTATACATAACATTTACAGAGAACTTCAGAAAAAAATATTAAATTGAAGCAAGACATTGGTGAGGTCCTATATGTTAAGCAGAAAAAAATAGCATTCCTATGCTGCGAAAGTTTAAAAATATAAAAATGCTATATACAATAGATACAAGAACACAAATATAAGTAACAAACCTACTATAAGATAGATTAGACCTTAATACAGAAAAATTATAACTTTTAAATTAAGGAATTAAAAGAATATCAAGGTAAATTTAGATACTTACCATATTTGTGAGTGTGGGCATTACAGAACTGATATTTTATTTCTCAAATTTAAGGAGGGGGGCAAGAATGGTTTAATAGAGAGAATCATTTGGACATTATTCCAATTTTAACCAATTTATAAATTACAAACACATGAATTCATATTCCTATACAAGATTAACATTAATATAGATGTATTATGTTAGTATACACTTTGTGATTCCTCATGGAATCCCAGGGAGCAGAGTACTACACTAGCCCACTTGAAAGCATTTTATGAGTTTCTGTCCACCTGCTCCAGGAAGAAACTAAAGTTTTCATTATTAGTCTTACAATATTTGCTTCTAAAACCAGAAGTATACTATTTTGCTGAGCTGGGTCATCAGTGGAAGGTATATAACATCCATCTTGTAACCAATTTTAGTCAGACCCTTTAATTAATGGCTGGGGAATCTGCTTTATCTTTTAAAAGGATAAGATCTAATTGTGGTTCAAATTAAACAGTCTAATGAAAGGGACCACAAAGCAATTGATCAAAACTAACAGGTGAGTAGGTTTGCTTTCATTAAATAAACCTCTTGTTTGTTTAGCATAAGTACCTTAAAGTACCTTAACTCAGGTTATTGATGTATTAGAAACTCTAGAGGAGGAATAGCCAATTATCATGGGGGATATTTTTAAAAAGGAGAATTGAGATTAAAAAATTGAAAGTATGTCTTCTCACTTTCCTATTCAACAAACATTAATAACATTTCTAATATATGCTATATCTTAAGGATTAAAATGAATAATACAGCTCATAACAATAGAAGGCAGAACAATGAACTTGAAAGTAGTGAATTTTGCCATCTTGAAATGATCATTCTCAATAAATTCTATTTTTCATGACTTTTTCAAAATTTCCTTTCTAAGCTTTAACTTATTAAACTTTTAAATTTTATAAAATGGATAGTATTGATTGTTAAAATTACAACCATAGAGTATAATAAGCACTATTATTAAGGTTACCCTAATATTTGCAGCAAGGAATCATTTGAGCATTTAGGGGGTTCACAACACTGGAATTTTAATTGGTAGGATAATTTTCTGTAGTTTTTTTCTCACATATAAGTCCCTATTCTTGATCTCTTATTGTCCTAAAAGTACACAGTACTAATAAATAGTTGTAAGTTATACATAGTTATAAGCAAAGCTATTCAAAATTCATTCAAGTTCAAGTTCACAATTTGGGGGACTATATGACAGACTAAGTAATAGAAAACTAACAACTTGATCTTATAATGTGCTTTCTTCAAAACATAAAGTTCTAGGAAGCACTAGTTCTTTGAAAAAGTTCTATGGAAATGTGGGTGACTATTCAGATTTTTTTAATGATAATGTATTTCTCTTACTATTTTGCTCATCTAATCTTTCAAACTAAAACACCTATGCTGACTTATGGTAGAACAGGAAATTACCATATAAAAAAGATGTACTTTATTTTTAGATAAATTTGCTATCTCCATACCTTTTAATGATAAGAAGTAAAAGATTATAGATTTAATTTGTGAGAAAAATAGTAACCAAAAATGAGAAAGAAAATACAAAATTTTAAATGACAGATTGTTTACAGATTTGCAAAACAAATCTTTAGAGAAAGAATTTATACTGATTCTGGGTATTTCTTAATGAAGGAGATTGTTGGTCTTTTTAAACATTATTCTACCAAAGCTTTGTTTCAAAGTGTTTGCTCTTATGAAAATTCTCCTGAAAAACTTGGAGTATACTTTGTAGTAGAAACAGAAATCCACTGAAGATATGGTCATTTCAAATAAGACTCGGTATTTGCTTTCTATATTCATGTTAATTTTTATTATGAGGACTTCTCTTAATCCTTTCTTTAATATGTTTTCCTATGTCAAGCGCACAAAATAAAAATTCACCATATGCCTCTACAAATAAAAATTCCTACAGCAAATTGTTCTCTACAAATATTCATTAAGCCGTCTTATGTACCTGGCATTGTAGGCTTTGGGATTTATGTGAACAAAACAAGGCCCCTGCCTTGTGGAGTTTATATTCTAGAAGAAACAAACAGATCCTAATTTACAGAACATCAGGAGTTTTATAAAGCATGGAAACAAAAGTCTGAAGAGGTTTAGAGGAAGTCAAGAGTATGGAGGCAGGACAAGAAGTGAGTATAAATAGGGGAGTCCGAGTAAGCCTTATTGAGGGGATAGTATTTGGGCAGAGATGTGAGGGAGGGGGTGAACCACACAATAATCTGAAGAAGAGCTTTCTAGGCAGAAGGAGCAGTCATTGCAAAGGCTCTTACTAAAAGGTGAGGTTTTCAAGGAACATGAAGGACACCAGTGTTCTGAGGGTAGACTGAACCAGAAGAATCACAGAGCTGAGTTCAGAGAGGCAAGGAAGGAAAGGTCAGCCGATACAGAGCATGTACCAGCAGTGCTCAAAATTCAGGGCACACAACCAGGAAGCCTGTTCAAGATACAAATCCCTAAACCCACTCACAGAGGTTCCCATCTAGAGGATCCAGAACAAAGTCTAGGAATATGAACTGTAACCATCACAGCCCACTCATAACCAGCACAATCCTGTACAGAGAATTCTGATGTAGCTGATATTCCATAAATACTTTGAGACACATGTTCAGGCCACTGTAAACATATTGGCCTTTATGAGGAATAACGAGATGAGATTAATTTTAGAATTTTGAGCAGGCAAATGTCATGGCCTGGCTTATATTTTAAACCAGTGACTGGCTATGGTGTTGAGATTAAAAAATAGAGGGACAATGACAATGCCTAATAACAGATAACCCCTTTAAGAGCAATCCAGGTGAGAGAGTGATGGCTTGGATGAGAGTGACAGCAGAGTTGCTGGCAAAAGTAGATTCTGGGTAATTTAAAGGCAGAGCCAAAAACAACTGGTAACAATTTTTAGGTGGAGAGTGAGGGTAGAACAAGAGTCAGTAATGACCCCAGGCCTTTTGCTCTGAATTAAGTAGAAGTTTGTAACCAACAGAAATGTGAAAGGCCGCAGCAGAGTCTGTCTGAAAGGAAAGATCAGGAGTTCCATTTTGGAAATAGAGAGCTTGAGATGTGTATAAAACATATAAGTGGGGAGTCAACTTGGCAGCTGAATATGCTTTTGGAGTTTGAGAGAGAGAGGCCTGAACCTGAAATACACATTTGGGAGTCATTACCATATAGATGATTGAAATAAAATAAATAATGGGGAAGAGTACTCCAAAGACCGGGGGGCCCCAAGTCAGTCAAACAGGGAGGACTAGGAGATGAGAAAGGAGGAAAACCACAAATGCTGTAGAAGTCAGGCAGAAAGTTCCCTAAAGAAAGGGGAGTTCTCCCCAACAGGGTGGCAGTCTTGCTCTTGAACCAGCAGCAGCCCAATTT
Source organism: Manis javanica (assembly GCF_040802235.1). Classification (NCBI taxonomy): domain Eukaryota; kingdom Metazoa; phylum Chordata; class Mammalia; order Pholidota; family Manidae; genus Manis; species Manis javanica. The sequence continues at coordinate 119,558,338 of NC_133157.1, forward strand.
CCAGTTTCCTCCTTTGAACCAGAGAGAAGAGAGCAGACCTTATTATTGTGTATGTCTGTTCTAACTTGTCTGGGGCATAGCTGAAGGACTGACACAAGACTTTCTTCTAAGTCATAACAAAGACAGGAAAGTGGTGGGCACTGGTCGTCACAGCTAAAAGATGACTGCAAACCCAAAGACACATGTGGTAAGAGAGGAGGAGTACAGACATACAACAGAACATCTGAGGCCCAGAAGACGTCAGAGTGAGACTCTGGGAAATTAGGACATTTGAAAGCAGCCAGGTACATGGGGGAATTTAGAAAGCTATGTAGAACTCAGGCAAGACCCACATGAAGACACATGATGATCAAACTTTCAAAAGCCAATGACAAACAGAACAATGGAATATTGCTCAGCCATAAAAAAGATTGTAATCTTGCCGTTTGTCCGCATGAATGCACCCAGACAGTACTATACTAAGTGAAATGAGAAAGACTAAATACTGTATGATTTCACCAACATGTGGAATCTAAAAAACAAAAGTAATGAACAAACAGAAATGGATTCATAGATACAGGAAACAAACTGTTGGTTAGCAAAGTAGGGAGGAGTTGGGAGAGTGAAATAGGTGAAGGGGATTCAGAGGTACAAACTTCCCATTATAAAAGAAAATCATGGGGATGTAATGTGCAGCACAGGGAATACAGTCAATTATACTGATTTGTATGTATTCCAGTTAATATAGGTGAAACCAGAAGACTTTCTGTTCTCATCGAAGTCTGAATTGTTATGATTTCAATTTTTCATGATTTTACTAAATCAAGGCCATCAGGCAAGCACCACATAGGACACAAGCCAGACAGGCTCACCCAAGGCAGCTTGTCCTTTGATGAAATGTTATTTTTGGGTTTTTGTGTAGGGTATTGAGTATAGCTTACATTTCTTTCCAGTACTACAGAGTAAATTATTTTAAAAATTATAGTCAAGGAAATAACAAAATATCTTGGAAAACAGTAGTGGCAATGTATTTTTGATTTTCATAAATACCATCTTTCCTTATATTACTGACCACTAGGTTTACCTGTTTTTTATATTAAATGCATTTGGGGCATTTCTACTCTCTCCTTTAAAGATGATTATAATTTCAGTGAGTTCTTGTTTTGAAAATGATACACACACACACAATATATATATACACACATGTGTGTTTGATATCCAGTCTAGATTTTCTCCTTAATTCATTCTATTTAAAAGGTATCATATAAAATATAGTCAGTTCTTTAATTTAGCTATACCTATCAGATTCATTAGATCCTATATGCTATTCAGCTTTCACCTTATTAAAGAGTTTATATAGAAGCCTAAATTGTTTCACAAACTGAGTTTGAAAAACTAATTGCATGATCCAAAAGGTATTAGTGAATTTGTCAAAGATTGAGATATTTTGCTTATATTTCTCTCTTTCACACAAACCTTAGCAAAAAGCAAGGATTTAATGCACATAAACCACTGCTAAGTGATATTTGGGATTTGCTTCCAATTTACCATATGCCATAGATATTTCTATGTATTAATCCCAATTATGTGGTAATATCTATCCATATTGTTCAACAAGCAGTTCTGTGGGATGATTAGCCACATTTTGTAACCAAAATGGCTGTAGAAACAAATAATCATGTGAAAATACTAACAATTAAAAATTAAAAATTTTTGTTTTCCAGAAAATCATGTTTCTGCAGTTTTAATTTTCAGGAGTCTATGCTTTGGAAGACCATAAATAGTAGTAACAAGAAGTAGAACAGTATTGATTTGCTCTGAGAAAGAAGAAAATTAATATCCAAACTATAGGCCTGTCTTCACTAATGAGCAACTGTTAGGAGGGATGGAATATATATTTTTTTTAAGTGTATGTGCAGTAACTGCCTTATTTATGTATTATTGCAAAAAGCTAAGAAAGGCAATGGAAATCAGAAGGGAATGAATTTTCTTTTCTGCACACAAATTCAGTCTTTAAATTTTGATACCCAGAAATAAGACTAATAATCGGCATCACAAGAAATGAAGTGGAAGTAGGAGACAATCTTTTCCTTAGTAAAAGTGGCAAAATTTTGCAGAAGCACTAAATTGGCAAATTGAGTTTTGGAAATATACCTGTCACATTGATTTTAAATCTAAGAAATTCCTGGAAGTGATTCTCATTTGTCTGTCTTATTGGTTACGTGCTCTTGAAGTGAACATAGTGATTAAGATGCATACTCTTTCAGCAATTTATTTGTAAACTGATTATTTCCAACCTAGCATTATTGTCTTTATGGACATCAAGGACACTTTGGTTAATCTACTGTCTCTGGCTCAATATTCTCACTTTCCTCTACCAAATTTCTTTCTATATTTTTTCTTCACTTTAATCTAATGTACTTCTAGCTCTGGTCTTTGAAATCAAATAATTCTCTTTTCCCATCCAATTCAATATTTTTCTTCCTTTCCCATAATTTATTTCCTTTTATGATACTTGACTGTCCCATTATTACAAGTCATTTCATTTTAATGTTTTCATTCTATTCTTGTGTATTTTTCATGATTGTACCAGTAATAGATGTTATACTTTTAACTTTCCAGAAAGCACTTTGCCTAATTAATGTAACAGGGGTTCTTTAAATGGCCAGATTCTAAATTCATATTGGTTTGGTGATCTTGATGCAAAAAATACTGTGAAGTTTGGGTGGCATGAATTTTAGAGCGACTTTTGATATAAAAGCAGGGAAGGACAGTTAAAGAATTTACTAAAAAAAACTTACTTGAAGAATAGTTGTTCTTTTGTCCCAAGGAAAAATTAATTCCATGGATAAGACAATCACTCTAATTTGATATTAGTTAGGATTATGGCTGCAACTAACTAAAAACCTAATAAATAGTCACTTAAAGAAAGAGGGATAGAGTTTATTTCCTCACATAAGAAAACAGTCCAGAGTTAAGACAATCATTCAACAATGTCATTAATCCAATGTCCTTCCATCTTTATATTCCTTTATATGAGAATATTCATACTCATGACCATAATCATTAACTACAGGTCTGTCATATTCTAGAAAAAAAGAAAAAGGTGTAAGACCAAATGGACAAAAGAACTTTCTCCTTGAGGAACAGGGACTTTGGGCTATAATAATTATCTGGAAATGTCAACTGGAAACAGCCTAAAAGTCCCTCAGCAGAAAAACTAATAAAATTCCATCTTTACAATGGAATACTATTCAACAATGAAAATGAATCGGTAATTAATGTTTGCCACCATACTGATGCATCTTAAAGACACTGTATAGAATGAAAGAAGCAAAGAAATTCATACTGTATTATCTTACTTATAGGAAGTTCTAGAATAGGCAAACCTAATCTGTGGTGGTCAAAATAAGAAAGGTGGTTGGTTAAGGTGGGGAATTGAGGAAAGGGACATAAGAGAACTTTCCAAGATGATGGAAATATTTCTTTCTCTTTAAAGTAGGATGGGTTACACAAGTTCACATATTTGTATACTTCAGTTCATTTGATGATACACAATTAAACCATAGCATCCTCATATGGATGGAAAAATATAATGAGAAATATCTTTACTTAGAATGGCAACATCTGAAAGCTTGACAAGATACTCTCCAGTCTAGGCTATAGGGAACAGATACTCTCATATATTCATGCTGTGATTATAAATGCAAATTGATATAATTCCTTATGGTGCGGGAATTTGGAAACATCTGGAAAGCATTCACATGTATTTACCTTTGACGCAGTATCCCTACATCTTGGAGTCTATTCTAAAGATATATTTACCAAAATACAAATGACTTATGAATAAATTATTCATTGTGTGTTATTTTTAATAGTAAAAACTAGAAATAGCTTAAAGTTCCACTAATAAACTAATAAAAAGGAAGGGAGCAGACATTATCCTGAATAATACAAAGGGAAGGGAAACAACCTAACTTTGGGGGTGGGCAGGAAAAAGTTAATGGATACTTACACTAAGCACTGTATGTTCATGCACAATAAAAATTTATTTTAAAAAATTATAGAAATTTGCAAACCATATTTGAGAAAATCTATAAATTTAGTTTTCATTATTAAACATGAATGAACTAAAGGGACAATTCAAAATCTGTGGAAGAAGACAACAGCCACCATTAAACAGTGAGAAAATAAATAATGTAACAATACAACTAGAGAAAACAGCCAATTTTGATAAATAAATGAAGAGTTACAATAAAAAAAATTAGAGATACATCTATTGCAAATCTAAAAGAGAGCAAATGCAAACAGACTGAGAGAACAAATACAGATGGGATTAAAATCATAAGACAAAAATATCTGTGAGAATGGTTGATATACTTGGAAATCTTTGTAAATTACATAGTTTGAAGAAAAAAATAAGATGGCCAAAATTTTATTCAAGAAATTGAATATGAATTTTAAAATTTGTCAAAGAATGTCCTCTAAAGCATGGTCTTCTCAGTGAGTATAATGAATGACTTACTTCAAATTAAACTTGTACTTCTAAGGAACAGAAGGCAAAGAATAAGATGGAGCTATTCATAACCCAACCTAGAACAAAAAAGGAGCTCTACTAATCTCATTTATGAATGTGGCAGTTAAAATCCTAAATAACACAAGAAGCTGAAATCCAACAATGGTGTATATTAAAGAATAATGCAACATGATCAAATAGGGTTTATCCTAGAATTGCAAGTGTAACTTCTTCTTCATTCTCTTTTTTCTCCTATGTTTCTCAAAATATCCCTGTGGAATATATTGGTGAGAGAAGCACTAGAATTTTAAACAGTCACTCTATAGGCAGATCTCTCTGGGTAAGGAATTTCAGTAGAAAGAATTGCAATTGTAATGGATTTAAAGCAGCTTGGCCTAGAGGCACACCCTAAACAAAGAAGCAAAGTGGGTATGCACAGATCAACAGGCAACAGAACAGAAACAGCCAGTAATTCCTTAAGAATTGTTCAAATTGCTGATATCTCTAATTCTAGGTAAATAACCACAGGGTCCATAGAAATAAAATTAATAAGGATCTCACTAGGGAGTTACTTGCTATGTAACACAAAATTTCTTTAAAATATTTGACCAAAGGCCCGACAATTTGTTATAGTTATGATCCTTTAGCCTATGTTGTTCAGTTCACAAATACAGAGCCCCTAGAAAAGCAGGAAGCTCACTATACCTCATGAGAGATTCTGTTAAATAGTGCAAAAGTATACTAAGAAAATTCCCCCTAGACTTTCTTAAGGGGATGTGGAACAATTAACCTTTTTTATTACTACCTCGAAAAGGAAATAACCAAACATTGGTAATGACTATGGGGTGATTGGTGGATGCTTACATTAATTTAACAAACACTATTTTGTTTGTATTTATAAATGCATGACAGCCAAACCCATAACTGATAACTATCAGAATACAAATAGAGTTTCTGGTGATAAATGGAGTTTTGACTAAGACTATTTTTAGAAGCCCTAATGTACCAAGAGTTATATAATGAGTATTATCAACGTTCTTACATAAACAGATGGAACAGATGCTCTGAACAACTGAAAGAATCCCCACATTGACTGACTCATGGAATAAGGGATATTGTGGTACAAAGGACTGTAGACCTATCCTTACAAGCCCATAATTCTACTTCTAAATAGAGTTCCGTATATTTCAGCAGGTCAACACTAAGTAATAACCTAGAAAAATTGATATATTTTAAAATAATATTTGTAAAGATGCCACAGAAGTCATAAGAATTTAGTTAACTAAAATTCTACAAATAGCCCTTCTTGTCTGGGCTGATAATTGCTAACCATTTACTGTTGTGGAGGCATTTACTGAGTCTAAGGGCAAGTGAGAGAACTCACTTGACTTAGGTAAAATCACCCTAATGGGGAAAAGAGAAACGAGTAGAGTTTTGACAGATGTAATAGGTTTGAAACTGGATAAGTTCTGAGGTTTGCAAGACATTGAGGAACAGCTATGAAATTATAGAAGGCAGAATAAAATCTCCTACAGTTTCCAAGAAGTAAGTCTTGCTAGAAGTAGGAAGCCTGACATAAGTACATGGTGTTTCTCAAGACATTTACCAGATTTTGAAGCTGTGTATGGTAGAAGTTGAAGTACTAGAACTCAGAAAAACACAAATAGGCAAATGAGATGAAAATTGACATAGGCAGAAAAAAGTAACAGTGAATTGAAATAGATTAAGAGGAAATCTAAAGAATCCAAAGAACAGAACTGATTCTTGTGTAAATTTTAGGGCTAAAGAGAGGAGACTAATCACAATCAACCAAAAGTCAAGGAAGACTCAACCTGAGTAATGGAGATGAACCACAGTAGATGTGGTTCTAAACACAGCAGATGACAGGATGAGTGAACCCGGAGATAAGGTCACTGAGAAGATCCAAAACACAAAAAGAAGTAAAATGTAGGTTAATAGAAAATATCCAAAACACAAAGAGAAAAAAAAGAACAGAGATTAACAAACATGTGTCTGGAGTATCAGAAGAAGAGTAGATAAAAAATAAGACAGAATCATATTAGAAGAGATAATTGTTTTCTTTTTAAATTCAAAACTGATGAAAAGTATCAACTTGCAAAATCAGAAAGCTCAGGAAATTGTGAGGGTGAATAATAGTGAAGTCAAACTAGTCAAACTACTGAAAACTGAAACCAAACACAAAGTCTGAAAGAGCCTGAGGAAAAAGACATCTTCAGAGAAGTAGTAGTACGATATATCTGCTTTCACAGCAGAAACTATGGAAACCAGAAGACAATAGAATAGTATCTTTCTATTAGTAGGAAAGTGAGGAAAAATGCCAGTCTTGAATTCCATACTCACTCGCTTCCAAAAAAAAAAAATGAAACAAAGATGTTCCAAGATAAATGAGAGCAGAGAGACTTTGTTTCTAGTAGGTCCTCACTATAAGAAATACTTGAGGAAATACTTGAAGTTAAAGGAAAATAGTTGGTAGCATATACTGCAGAATTCAGTGAGGTAAGGAGAACACTTGGTGCTCCCATTCCATGTAAAATGCTTGCTGTCAAAAGCAACCAGCAGGGCTGAAAAACTTGGAAGAAAGGTGTCCTTGGATTGGATATAAATGCTCAGCTTTCAGCTGGGTCCTGAAAAGGCAATACCTATGTACAAAATGCCTGCTGGGAACAAAATTAAGTCTTCTCTGAAAAAAGACATCATTATCCACAGTCTCAAAATATCTTTTAAAAGTTTACTTAATAATTCCCAGAACTCAGAAAAACACAAATAGGCAAATGAGATGAAAATTGACATAGGCAGAAAAAAGTAACAGTGAATTGAAATAGATTAAGAGGAAATCTAAATGTTGTAATAATCAAGTATAGTTTTTAAAATAGCTATAAATTTAGTCAAGACTGAAAACTATAAAAAAGAATCAGATGAAATGCTGAAACAGAACATAACAAATTATGAACTAAGTAGTAGATTTAGCAGCAGATTAGATTTAGTCAACACAAATTTGGTAAATTGTATTATAGATAAGAAAAATATACAAACTGAAATTGAGAAACAAAGGGTAAAAATACAGAAAAGAACATAGGAGATATATGGTATATGTTTTAATTTTTTTTAACATACATGGAATTGAAGTCCTAGGAAGGAAGAGAGAAGGAAAGGGGAAAGGAAAGAATCAATATTTGAAGAGATAATGGCCTAGAATATTATAAAACTGACAAGATATTCACAAGTTCAAGGATCACTACAAACCACAAGACAAATCATACCTATGCTTAAGACATGAAATGTTGAAAACAAAAGACATCAAGAGAAACTTAAAAATTGCTAGGAGAAAAATTCATACTACTTTCAAAGGATAAATTATGAAACAGCTGACTTCACAATAGAAGCAGTAGAAAATGTATTAATTTGCAGCTCAATGAATTGTGAAACTACCAACTTGGATAGAAAAACTAGGCAAGAGTCATTATGAAAACACTATATTGCTGAACTCTATCCAATAATATTTTTAAAAATAAAATACATGAACAAGGTATTTCTCAGGAATTCAACAGCACATCAATAGGTTCAAAGAGAAAAATTTTATAATCATTGAATTCAAAGAAGAAAAAGCATGTGGTAAAACTTAATATCTATTCATTATTTTTTAAGAGGAGAAAAATTAATAACAGACAAAAGGACTGGAAAGGAGGGAAAGAAAGCTCTCTTTACTCTGAGATAATATGATCATCTCAAAGATAATCTTCACATAAATTATTAGAACTTGTAAGAAGATGAAAAAACAGTTCAGATGATTCAGCAGCTGAATATTAAGATCAGTATTCAGAAACAAGTTCTATAAAAAAAGCAACACATAGAAAATGCAAATTTTAAAAACTATGACACTTTCAATTGCAATAAAAAATAAATTGGAAATACACCTAACAGCAGAAATTCAGTACCTTTTTGAAGAAACTATAAAACTTATTAACGATTTATAATTCTTTTTTACTGCATAACAAATTTTACCACAGATATAGAAGCTTATAACATCACTCATTTATTATCTCACAGTTCTGCAGATTAAAAAAAACACAGGTGTGCTCAGCTAATTTTCAGGTTAAGGGACTCACAAGGCCAAAGTTAAGTCGCTAGTTAAGCTTGGCTTTTATCTGAAGCTTCTAGGAGAGAATCACTATCATTTCCAAGTTCATTTGGTCTTCCAAATCAGTAGTCTTCAAAGCTGATATTCAGTAGAGATCTCCCGTCTTGATACTATAGTGTGACTACAGTTTCAACACAATTCCTTCCATTTCAATTAGTCATAGCATTAGCATGTAAGCACTTTATAGCAAACACAGCCAATTCCTTGGGGATACAGAAGTGAACATAATTCTGTCCTTGCCTTCAAGGTGATTGCCTTAGTTAATTCAGGCTGCTATAAGAAAATACCATAGAGTGGGGGTCCTATAAACAACATTAATTTATTTCTCACAGCTGTGCAGGATGGGAAGTACAAGATCATGGTTCCAGCAGATCTGGTGTGGTGGCAGGTAAGGGCCTGCATCCTGGTTCACAGATGGCACCTCTTTGCTCTTTCCTCACATGGTGGAATGGACAAGAAAGTTCTGTGGGCCTCTTTTATAAGGGCATTAATCTCATTCATTTGGTATCCACGCTTAGGACCTTATCACCTCTCAAAGGCCAGCACCTTGAGGGCTAGAATTCCAACACAAACATTTTAGGAGAACACATTCAGACCATTGTAGTGATATTCTGCCAAGAAACTAGATAGGAAAATAGGCCATTTCAGGAATTGTTATCAAGTGCTACAACAAGGACTTTGACAAGGTACTATTGGGGTAAACTGGTAGGGTATTAATCCTTCTTTTTTTGTGTGTGGTATATTCTATTTTTTTACTAAGGTATTATTGATATACACTCTTATGAAGGTTTCACATGAAAAAACAATGTGGTTACTACATTTAGCCATATTATCAAGTCTCCACCCATACCCCAAAGCAGTCACTGTCCATCAGTGTAGTAAGATGCCACAGGTTCACTATTTGCCTTCTCTGTATTACACTGTTTTCTCCATGACCCCCCACATCATGTGTACTGAACATAATACCCCTCAATCCCCATCTCCCTCCCTCCCCACCCGCACTCCCACACCCCTCCCCTTTGGTAACTGCTAGTCCCTTCTTGGAGTCTGTGAGTCTGCTGCTGTTTTGTTCCTTCAGTTTTGCTTCATTGTTATACTCCACAAATGAGGGAAATCATTTGGCACTTGTCTTTCTCCACCTAGCTTATTTCACTGAGCATAATATCCTCCAGCTCCATCCATGTTGTTGCAAATGGTAGGCCTTGTTTCTTTCTTATGGCTGAATAGTATTCCATTGTGTGTATGTACCACCTCTTCTTTATCCATTCATCTACTGATGGACACTTGGGTTGCTTCCCTATCTTAGCTATTGTAAAAAGTGGTGCAATAAATATAGGAATGCATATGTCTTTTTGAATCTGAGAAGTTGTATTCTTTGGTAAATTCCAAGGAGTGCGATTCCTGGGTCAAATGGTATTTCTATTTTGAGTTTTTTGAGGAACCTCCATATTGCTTTCCACAATGGTTGAACTAGCTTACATTTCCACCAGCAATGTAGGAGGGTACCCCTTTCTCTGCATCCTTGCCAGCATTTATTGTTCTTAGTCTTTTCGATGCTGGCCATTCTTACTGGTGTGAAGTGATATCTCATTGTGGTTTTAATTTGCATTTCCCTGATGATTAGTGATGTGGAACATCTTTTCATGTGCCTGTTGGCCATCTGAATTTCTTCATTGGAAGAGTGTCTGTTCAGATCCTCTGCCCACTTTTTAATTGGGTTATTTGCTTTTTGGGTGTTGAGGTATGTGAGTTCTTTATATATTTTGGATGTTAACCCCTTGTCAGATATGTCAATTTAAAATATATTCTCCCATACTGTAGGATGCCTTTTTGTTCTGTTGATGGTGTCCTTTGCCATACAGAAACTTTTTAGTTTGATGTAGTCCCACCTGTTCATTTTTGCTTTTGTTTCCCTTGCTTGAGGAGATGCATTCAGGAAGAAGTTTCTCATGTTTATATTCAGGCGGTTTTTGCCTATGTTGTCAAGATTCTAAGAGCTTTATGGTTTCATTACTTACATTCAGTTCTTTGATCCATTTCGAGTTTACTTTTATGTATGGGATTAAACAGTAATCCAATTTCATTCTTTTGCATGTAGCTGTCCAGTTTTACCAACACCAGTTGGTGAAGAGGCTGTCATTTCCCCAGTGTATGTCCATAGCTCCTTTATTGTATATTAATTGACCATATATGGTTGGGTTTATATCTGGGCTCTTTAGTCTGTTCCATTGGTCTATTGGTCTGTTCTTAGGCCAGTATGAAATTTTCTTGATTACTGTGGCTTTGTAGTAGAGCTTGAAGTTGGGGAGCGTAATTCCCCCAGCTTTATTCTTCCTTCTCAAGATTGCTTTGACTATTCGGGATCTCTTGTGGTTCCATGTGAATTTTAGAACAATTTGCTCTAGGTCACTGAAGAATGCTCTTATATTATGATAGGAATTGCATTGAATCTGTAGAATGCTTTAGGCAGCCTGGCCATTTTAACAATATTAATTCTTCCTATCCATGAGCATGGAATGTGTGTCCATTTATTTGTATCTTCCTTAATTTCTCTCAAGAGTGCCTTGTAGTTTTCAAAGTATAGTTCTTTCACTTGGTTAGGTTTATTCCTAGGTGTTTTGTTTTTTTTATGCCATTATGGATAGAATTGTTTTCCTGATTTCTCTTTCTGCTAGAACATCATTAGTGTATAGAATTCAGATATTAGATCTGGTAGTTTTAGAGTGGATTCTTTGGAGTTTTTTATGTTCAATATCATGTCATCTGCAAACAGTGACAGTTTTACTTTTTCCTTACCAATCTGGATGCCCTTTAATTCTTTGTGTCTTCTAATTGCTGTGACAAGGACCTCCAGGTCTATGTTACATAAAAGGGGAGAGAGTGAGCATCCTTGTCTTGTTCCCGATCTTAAAGGAAAGGCTTTCAGTTTCTCACTGTTAAGTATAATATTGGCTGTGGATTTGTCGTATATGGCCTTTATTATGTAGCGGAACTTGCCCTCTATACCCATTTTGTTGAGAGTTTTTATCATGAATGGATGTTGAATTTTGTCAAATGCTTTTTCAGCATCTGTGGAGATGATGATGTGGCTGTTGTCCTCCTTTTTGTTGCTGTGGTGAATGGTGTTGATGGCTTTTCTTATATTGTACAATCCTTGCATCCCTGGAATAAATCCTAGTTGATCATGTTGGATGATCTATTTGATATATTTTTGAATTTGGTTGCTAATATTTTGTTGAGTATTTTTGCATCTATGTTTATCAGGGATATTGGTCTGTAATTTTCTTGTTTTGTAGTGTCTTTGCCTGGGTTTCGTGATGTGCCCTCATAGAATGAGTTTGGAAGTGTTCCCTCTTCCTCTACTTTTTGGAAAACTTTAAGGAGGATGGGTGGGTATCAGGTCTTCACTAAATGTTTGACAAAATTCAGCAGTTAAGCCATCTGGTCCAGGAGTTTCGTCCTTAGGTAGTTTTTTGATTACCAGTTCAATTTCATTGCTGGTTAATTGGTCTGTTCAGATTTTCTGTTTCTTTCTGGGTCAGCCTAAGAAGGTTGTATTTTTCTAGAAAGCTGTCATTTCTTCTAGGTTATCCAATTTGTTAGCATATAGTTTTTCATAATATTCTCTAAGAATTTTTGGTATTTCTGTGGTGCCATAGTGATTTTTTCTTTCTCACTTCTGATTCTGTTTATGTGTGTAGACTCTTTTTTTCTTGATAGTCTGGCTCAGAGATTATCTATTTTGTTTATTTTCTCAAAGAACCAGCTCTTGCTTTCATTGATTCTTTTTATTGTTTTATTTCTCTTGATTTTATTTATTTATTCTCTAATCTTTATCATGACCCTCCTCCTACTGACTTTGGGGCTCATTTGTTCTTCCTTTTCTAGTTTCGTTAATTGTGAGTTTAGACTGTTCATATGGGATTGTTCTTCTTTCCTGAGGTAGGCCTATATTGCAATATACTTCCCTCTTAGCACAGCCTTTGCTGCATCCCACAGATTTTGCAGTGTTGAATTATTGTTGTCATTTGTCTCCATGTATTGTTTGATCTCTATTTTTATTGGAACATTGATTCATTGGTTATTTAGGAGCATGTTGTGAAGCCTCCATGTGTTTGTGAGATTTTTCATTTTCTTTGCGTAATTTATTTCTAGTTTCATAGCCTTGTGGTCTGAGAAACTGGTTGGTACAATTTCAATCTTTTTAAATTTACCAAGGCTCTTTTTGTGTCCTTGTGTGTGATCTATTCTTGAAAATGTTCCATGTACACTTGAGAAGAAGGTGTATTCTGCTGCTTTTGGGTGTAGAGTTCTGTAGATGTCTATTAGGTCCATCTGTTCTATTGTGTTGTTCAGTGCCTTTGTCTCCTTACTTATTTTCTGTCTGGTTGATCTGTCCTTTGGAGTGAGTGGAGTGTTGAAATATCTTAAAATGAATGCATTGCATTCTATTTCCCCTTTTAATTCTGTTAGTATTTGTTTCACATATATAGGTGATCCTGTGTTGGGTGCATAGATATTTATAATGGTTATATCTTCTTGTTGGTTTGACCCCTTTTTCAATATGTAATGTCCTTCTTTGTCTCTTGTAAGTTTCTTTGTTTTGAAGTCTATTTTGTCTAATACAAGTACTGCAACTCTTGCTTTTTTCTTCCTATTAGTTGCATGAAATACCTTTTTCTATCCCTTCACTTTTAGTCTGTGTATTTCTTGGGTTTAAAGTGAGTCTCTTATAGGCATTATATAGATGGGTCTTGTTTTTCTATGTTTTTCTATCCATTCAGTGACTCTGTGTCTTTTGATTGGTGCATTCAGACCATTTATATTTAGGTTTGTTCTCAGTAGGTATGTACTTATTGCCATTGCAGACTTTAGATATGTGGTTACCAAAGGTTCAAGGTTAATTTCCTTACTATCTAAGAGTCTAACTTAACTCACTTAGCATGCTGTTACAAACACAATCTAAAGGTTCTTTTTATTCTCCTCCTTGTTCTTCCTCCTCCATTCTTTATATATTAGGTATCATATTCTGTACTCTTTGTCTATCCCTTGATTGACTTTGAGGGTAGTTGATTTAATCTTGCATTTGCTTAGTAATTAGCTGTTCTACTTTCTTTACTGTAGTTTTATTACCTCTGGTGGCAGCTATTAAACCTCAGGAACACTTTCATCTATAGCAGTCCCTCCAAAATACACTGTAGAGGTGGTTTGTGGGAGATAAATTCTCTCAGCTTTTGCTTATCTGGAAATTGTTTAATCCCTCCTTCAAATTTAAATGATAATCTTTCCGGGTGGAGTATTCTTGGTTCAAGGCCCTTCTTTTCCATTGCATGTCACTCCCTTTTGGCCTGTAAGGTTTCTGGTGAGAAGTCTGATGATAGCCTTATGGGCTTTCTTTTGAATGTTATCTCATTTCTCTGTGTGACTGCTTTTAATAGTCTGTCCTTATACTTGATCTTTGTGATTTTAATTATTATATGTCTTGGTATTATCTTCCTTTGGTCCCCTGTGTTGGGAGATCTGTGTGTCTCCATGGCCTGAGAGACTATCTCCTCCCCCAAATTGGGGAAGTTTTCAGCAACTACCTCCTCAAAGGCACTTTCTATCCCTTTTTCTCTCTCTTCTTTTTCTGGTACCTCTGTAATACAAATATTGTTCAGTTTGGATTGGTCACACAGTTCTCTCAATATTCTTTCATTCTCAGAGATATTTGTTTCTCTCTGTGCCTCAACTTGTTTTTATTCCTCTTCTATAATTTCTACTGTATTTATCCTCTCCTCCACCATATCTAATCTGCTTTTTAAACCTTCCATTGTATGTTCCATTTCTGATACTGTGTTCCATAATGATTGGATCTGTGACAGGAATTCATTTCTGAGTTCTCGAATATTTTTCTTTACCTCCATGAGCATGTTTATGATTTTTTATTTTGAAATCTCCTTCAGGAAGATTCATGAGGTAGATTTCATTTGAGTCTTTCTCTGGTGTATTTATGATTCTGCTTTGAACTAGGTTCCTTTGACATTTCATATTTGTATATGGAGCCCTCTAGTGCCCAGAAGTTTTACCCTCTGGAGCTGCTCAGCCCCTGGAGCAATGTTAGGGGTTTCAGGGGGGCAGTGTTTGTGCCTGGGGTGAGGAAAAAGCTGTATCCTGCTTCCCGGCTGCTATGCCTGTCTCCACTGCCCAAACCAGTGGGTCAAGCACACAGGTATAAGCCTCTTTGCTTTGTGTTTGTAGCTGCTGTAGGCAGGGCTTCCCTCTGGCTGGCCTAATGCCAGGATAGGGCTTGCCAGTTTGTGAGCCAGGTGCAGGCTGGGCTGGAGGAAGGCACAAGAGGCTGCAAGAGGCTGCATATCATGGAGGGGGGGCCTTGAAGCTTTGTAACCAGCTAGGGGGATGGAGTACCTGAAGATCATGAAAGTTCCCCATATTCTGGGCAGAGTGTACCTGGACAATTTTGTATGTCCTTTCTCCTGAGCAGTAAGCACTATGCAATCCTTGCCCCTTTAGCAGCCCTCTTACTGTTAGGAAGTCTCTCAGACTTTCCACCTTTCTTTAGTCCCAAAGCAGCTGGATATGGATCCCTGTTTTCTGCAAGTGGCTGGAATCTGTCTCTCCAGGTATTTTGCCTGTCTTAGCTTTCCTGTATCCCTAATCACTGGAGCACCATATAATGTAGGTTTGTGCTCCCAGAGCAGATCTCCAGAGCTAGGTGTTCAGCAGTTCCAGGCCTCCACTCCCTCCCTGCTCCATTTCTCTTCCTCCCACAAGGCCACAGCTCTGATACATTACCCTGTTCTGTGAGGTCTATCCTTTTCTCCAGGTGTATGTAGTCTGATGCCGCCCTCTTTCCTGTTGCTCTTTCAGAATTAGTTGTATTAATTATATTTCCATATTATATGTGGTTTTAGGAGGAGGCCTCTGTCTCACCTCTCACACCACCATCTTTAATCCTATCGGGTATCAACCATTCTTGAATAGTTGGGGAACATATGTGGGAAAAGTGTCTTCTGAGCTGCAAAGTGGAAGATGAATAGCAATTAATGAACTACATAAGAAAAAAAACAGATAAAACTAAGGTATTCAAAGCCATAATTATATTATAAATCTTTTGTTTCTTTTTTCATCTTTTCTAAATTTTTCATGTCCTATTTATATGTCCATAACTAGACTTAAAATTCTAGCATTTAACTTACAGAAACCAAAGTAAACAGAAGAACTCTCTTTTCTCCATTAGCACCCCTGATAATGCATACAGGTTCTGAGCTCCTGGTGCATGTGGAAGTTTTCATTATTCTTTTGAAATCTATGATAAAGTAACAGAGTTTTATATAAATGTCATAGCTTGCAGTATAGTTCTAAAGAAACTCTGCCCAAATCTTTTGACATGGAGAGGCAGGTAGGTCAAAAGTAAAATGTAATTTTTGCTGTTGAGTTGTAGGATTACCTTATATATTTTGGATTTTAACCTCCTATCAGATGTATGGTTTGAAAATATTTTTTCTCATTTTTACTCTATTGATTGTTCCCTTTAGTGTATGGAAGTGTTTGAGTTTAATGTAGACCCAGTTATGTATTTTTTCTTTTGTTTTTGTGCTTTTGCTGTCATATCCAAGAAATCTTTGCCAAGACCAATGTCATGAAGCTTTTCCTCATTTTCTTCTAGGATTTTTATAGTTTCAGGTCTTCTGTTTGAGCCTTTATTCTGTTGTTAACTGATTTTCATGTAGGGTTTAACATAATGGTCCAATTTTGTTTAGCATGTGAATATCCACTTCTCCCATCATCATTTCTTAAAAGAGACTATCCTTTCTCCATGTGTACTCTTGGTCTCTTTTCTGAAGATCAGTTGACTGTACATGCATGGGTTTGTTTCTGGGCTCTCTGTTATGTTCCATTGGTCTATTTGTCTTTTTTATGCCAGTCTATACCATTCTAATTCCTATAACTTTGTAATATTTTTGGAAACAGGAAATGTGATAGTCCAACTTTCTTATTCTTTCTTAAGATTGTTTTGGTTGTTTGGAGTCTTTTGTGATTCCATACAAATTTTAAGAAAAAATTTTTCCTGTTTTTGTGAAAAATATCTTTGGAATTTTGATGGGGATTGTGTTGAATATGTATATCATTTTGGGTTGTTTGAACATTTTAACAAGATTAATTCTCCCAACAATGAACATGGGGTATTTTTCCATTTATTTGACTTCTTTGATTGTTCAATCAGTGTTTTACCATTTTAATTGTACAAGTTTTCACACCATTGGTTAATTCTTAAGTATGTTATTTTTTTGATACCATTGTAAATGAGGTTTTTTCTTCATTTTTTAATTTAGTTCCTTCTTAGTATATGGAAAAAAAATAAGTTTTTGTATGTTGAATTAATATCCTGCAACTTTACTGAATTCATTTATTTGTCCTAATAGTTTTTGTGAAATCTTTAGTTTTCTATGTATAATATTATTCTTCTGCAAACAGAGATAATTTTACTTTTGCTTTTCTGATTGGATGCCTTGATGTATGTTGTTTTTTTTTCTTGCCTAATTGCTCTGGCTAGAACTTCTAGTACTGTATTGAATATAAATGGCAAGAGTGAGAAGATTTGTTTTATTCCTGCTCTTAAAGGACTCTGTTTTTCACAGTTGAGTATAATGTTAACTCTGGTCTTTCCATGTATGACCTTTATTATGCTGAGCTATGTTCCTCCGACACCTAGTTTATTGAGAGTTTTAATCATGAAAATGTTTAATTTTGTCAAATGCTTTTTCTGCAACTATTGAGATGATAATGTGAATTTTATCCTTCATTCATGTGATGTATTGCAGTAATTGATTTTTGTATATTGAAATATCCTTGTGTCTCTAGGAATAAATCCCACTTGGTCATGATGTATGATCCTTTTAATGTGCTGTTGAATCCAGTTTGCTAGTATTTTGTTCAGAATTTTTGTATCTATGTTTATGAGGAATGTTAGGCTATAGTTTTTTTTTTAGTAGTGTTCTTATCTAGCTTTGGTGTTAGGATAATGCCAGTCTGATAAAATGAGTTTGGAAGTATCTACTCCTCTTCTATTTTTTGGAAGAGTTTTAGAAAAATTGATATTAATCTTTAAATGTTTGATAGAATTCACCAATGAAGCCATCTAGTAATGGACTTTTGTTTGTTGGGGGGTGGTTGATTACTGACTTAATCTCCTTATTAATAATTGATCTGGTCATATTTTCTATTACTTCATGGTTCAGTCTTGGTAGGTTTGGAATCACTTGGTATCATGCTATGTTTCTAGGAATTTAACTATTTTTTTCTTGGTTATTCAATTTTTTAATGTATAGCTTCTCATAGTAGTCTCTTGGATAGACATTTCTCCAAAGACATAAAAATGGCCAACAGGTGTATTAAAAGGTGCTCAAATCACTAATAATCAAAGACATGCAAATCAAAACCATGAGATACCACTTTACACCTGTTAGAATGGATGCTATTTAAAGAAAGATAACAAGTATTGGCAAGGCTATAGAAAAACAGGAACCCTTGCACAATTGTTGAGAATGCCAATGGTGTAGTTGCTATAGAAAACATTATGGAGGGTCCTTAAAAGACTAAAAATAGAATGACCATATGTTTCAGCAAGCCCATTTCTGGGTATATACCTAAATGAAGAGAAACCAGGATCTTGAAGAAGTATCTGCACTCTCATGTTCATTACAGCAATATTCACAATAGCCAAGATATGGAAACTCCCTAAATGTCCATCAGTTGATGAATGGATAAAGAAAATGTGGTATATACATACAGTGGAATACAATTCAGCTTTAGAAGGAATGAAATCCTGCCATATGTGATAATATGGATAAACTTGTAGTACATTATGCTACACAGAATAAGCTAGTCACAGAAGACAGGTACTCCATGATTCCATTCTATGAGGTTTGTAAGAATATTTAAGATAAGATCTATGAGGTATTAAAATAAACTCCTAGAAACAGAGAGTAGAATGATGGTTGTCAGGCATTGGGGGAGGGGAAAATGCAGAGATGTTGCTTAAAGGATATAAAGTTTTCGTTATATAAGATGAGTAAGTTTTAGAAATCTGCTGTACAACACTGTGTCTATTGTTAACAAAACTGTATTGTGCACTTAAAATTTTTTTGAGCCTAGTTCTTATGTTAAATGTTCTTATGAACAAAAAAAAAAAGTAGGCTGGATTAAGCCCATGGGTTTTGTTTGCTCACTTTTACAGCATGTTTTATAACATCTCAGTCATGGTCATGTTTAACTTTTTAACTTTTCTTACTTTTCTCTGCTTTTCTTATTTCACTTTTCTTTTTTCTTTGTTCTTTGTTTCTCTCTTGTCCTTATGTTATTTGGTTGTTTTATGTAATCATGCTGCCTTTTCATGCATTTTCAAAACCCAAATCAGTTAGAAATACAAAATTGAGGATAAAGGTATAAAACATTGTAAAACACATTTGAAAGATAAAAACATGTGCACAGTGGAATCAGTGGTTGTTAGAATTACTTAGTATCCTGCTTCCAGAAAATAGACATCAAAGGGAAGAAAAAAAACCCAAAAAAATGAAAAATTTTACAGTACATATTACTGAAACCTGGCTGGAAATAAAAGCACAAGAGGGTTCCCAAAGTAGAAAGTAAGCTTGCTAACCTGCAGGGAAAGGAAATTTACTTTCTGAACCAGAAAGAAATTACTTCAGAATACCAAAGAGTTAACAAAACACAATTTTCCTGCCTGAATAAACTTTAATATTTAATCATTAGTAAAGTTATTTTGTAAAAATACATAAAATGGAATCTGTATCAACAGTGGGTGGTTTTATTAGTGAATATTCATTTTTTATTAGTAAGTGTACATTAAAATACATATATATTTCCTTAAATATCTTTTTCATTAATAATAAAATGTATATAACCATAATTAAGAATATTCTTAACAGCAGGTATATCAAAATCCAACGGATAGTATAGAATTGTTGACTGTGATTTCTTTGCAGAATCACAAGTTACAGCATAATTTAGTCTGTAATTAACATTAAATTTTTGAAACAGCTAATAGCTAAGGTACAAGAAATGAACTTTGTTATAGCACTGACATTCTGCAATTCTTTCATTAAGATGTCTAAAATAAAAGCTAGATCATTTGAAGGAGGGCTAAAATAAAAAGGAAACTTACTTTATAAATAAATGAAAGGGAATACAAAAATAATTTTTTTGTATGAGTGGTTGCATATTTGGGAAATTTCTCTTCAAACCAAATGATCTTTCCATGTCTCAATTATTAACATGATTTGATGGAAAATAAACAGAATGACTCTCCCTTTGACGTGAACTGCATCACTACTTATCTGCTGATTAGACAACCCGCTTCTCCCTAATTTATCACTTTAAAGTTACTGTTAGTATAAATGACTGGTCTGCAAAACACTAAAACACAATTATAAATTGTCTGACCAGCTTATACAAGTGCCAGTGTAAGCAACAGCACAAGTCTTCCATTTATCACCATTTGCTTTGATAGAGCAACATACATTTCATTTATCACTTGACCCCTTTCTATTATTTCTTTCATGGGAGGACATCTAATCAGCATTATTTATCTCAAATTGTATTTTCTTGAAAGCTTCTAAGAAGCTCCTAACAAGGGAACAATTATTGTGCTCATTTAAGGAAACAACCAGCCCTACAAGACAGAGGTTTGTATTCTCACATTGCCCCTTTGAAAAGTGAATTATTAGAGATTCTATAAAAGATGAATTTTCACTCCTGATGTGGCTTCCTACTATGTGTGTGTTTGTGCGTGTGTGTGTGTGTTAACCGAAATAGCACTCATTAAAATGAGTGAACTAACTGAATACAACTTAGTAATTGATCCAATCAGTAAAATTGAATGGCTAAAGGAAGATTCTGTGTTCCAATGAAGAGTTTAAAATTGTGGGATATTTTCACTCAATACGTGAGGTTGCCTAGGACTGTAGATTGTCCCCATTGCAAAGATTCCAGAGTTGGGAAAAGAGACACTGATATTGCTGTGTGAATCTCTCACTGGCCAGCCACTCGTTTGCTTTTTCATTTCCTTTGAAAATGGAGAAGTAACAAAACACCAGATTTTACAGGATAGAAAAGGTCTGAGATTCTTAGATAAAAAGGCAACTTTTGCAACTTCTTCTGTGATGATGGTTTTCTGCTAACGGGCATGCTCTTCCTTTAACACTGAAGTTCATATTGTGCTTTATTCTGCCTGCTCAAAGGGCAGTGGCAATGTAAAAACACTGATAAAAACAAAGAGGTGAAATTAGAAGACCAGTCCAGGACTCAAGAAAGTCAGTGTCTAATCCAAGTTCTAGCTCCAAGATGTTTGGCAACTTGTGTAACTTCTAAATCTCTGTAAGATGGGGATATTGGAGTACATAGGTTTTCCATTCTAGTAACTTGTAAATCATTTTTGTCATATTTTTGTTCACATGTAAAAACAATACACACAAATATGCCAGCCAATTTTATAAGAACTTTAGATATATAAGCTCATTTAATGCCCACATCAGCACTGCAGTTGTGGGGAGCATCATGGTCTCCATTACCTCAGATGCAGAATGAAGATTGCACAGCCAGTAAGTGGCAGAGCCTGAAATCTCATCCAGACAGGCTGGTTCCAGGAATCATATGGTTATTAACATGTTGTGATGTAATTTTTTAAACCTTTTTCTTGATATCAGTTCTCATGCATATTTTTTTCCTGTTTTATTTTAATAATTTTATTTAGAAGGAAATCAGGTCCCAATCATAAATGGAAAACCCATATCATCAACATAAAGAGGTTACTGGAAACATTAAAAAGATACCAGTAAGGTTGTTAATTTTAAAATAATCACACAGAAGTAGTAATAAGTTGTCTGAATGAAATATTTTAAATTAGAAGAAATGGAGGCATTTAATTGATAAGTTTAATGTCCTTCTCCCCTCTTTCAAGGCCCGGTAGCATGAGGCTTATGAGAAAGATTAATAGATCAATACTAAAAAAAATAAAAGCTATATATTCTTTGCATATCTGATTAATAGTCTGTAAATTTATGGCCTTATTTGGTTTTTCCCTCTTTCCTTTCTTCCTTTGTTCACTTACTTTCTCCATCCTTTATTAAGTAAACACTTAAAGCATTCCTCGTAATTCTCAAATACTTCAAAATGTTCTTGAAATGAAAAGGCAGCAACTATAAGTCCTGCCTCCAGAGATGTGACATTCTAGTCCAGGAGGAGAGTAAGTGAATAAATAATTACAGTGCACTGTGGTAAGTGCAGAATAGAGATGTGAGCAGGGTGCTGTAGATGAAGTCATTCAGGGACTGGTTTTCTCTCCTTGAGGCTGACCATGGTTTTGTGAGGTAAACAACAGGATTTTTAGACAATATTATAGTCTAGGTAGAAAATCCTAAAGAAGTGACTTTAGATAGGTCACAGAATACAAAGGTAATTTGCACATGTCAAACTAGCATACCTATATTCCAGACATGAGTATTTGGAATTTGGTATTTGAAAAACAAACCCATTTACAATAAAACCCCAAACAGTGAAGTATCCAACCAAACAAGTACAGGATCTATATGCTGAAAACTACAGAACACCAATGAAGGAAATCAAAGATGTATACAAATGGAGAGATATATCATGTTCACGAACTGAGTCAATATTGATAAGATGGCAGCTCTCCCTGATTTAATCTATAAATTCAATCAATTGAAATAAAAATACCAGCAAGCTTCCTTGAAGATAATAACAAGTCGATTCTAAAGCATATATGGCAACGCAATAGAACTGAAATTGTCAAAATTATTTTTAAAAGAAGAACGAAGTCAGAGGACTCAACACTGCCTGGAGACAGGTCCTGCAGTTGCCTGATTTTAAGACTTACTATAAAGTATAGTGATCACAACAGTGTAGTTTGGCAAAAGGATAAGCATGTCAGTCTGTGAAGCAGCCCAGAAATTATCCAAATAATTATAGTCAACTGATTTTTGACAAAAGTGCAATGGCAATTCAATGGAGAAAGGGTCATCCTTTTAACAAATGATGCTGGAACAATTAGACATTCATATGCATAAAAAAACCTTGACACAAATCGCACATAATATGAAGTTAACTCAAAATTGATCATAGATCTAAATATACAGCCTAAAACTATAAAACTTCTAGAAGAAAGCCTAAGGTAAAAGTCTATGTGGACTTGGATTTGATGAATTTTTAGATACTACTCCAAAACCACAAGCCATGGGGGAAAAAATGATAAATTGGACTGTTGAAATTAAAACTATTACTCTGTGAAAGACACTGATAAGAGAATGAAAAGAAAAGTGACAACAGGGAGAAAATATTTGCGAATTATTTAACCTTTAGTGCACTTGAATCCAGAATAGATAGAATGGCTAAAAAGTTGACCATATGCAATGTGTGTGAGAATATAGAGCAACAACAATGTTTCTTCCTTGCTGTTAGAGTGTAAAACAGTATGGCTCCTTTTGAAAACGTTTGACAGTTTCTGTAAGGTTAAACAATACTTATCCTATGACCCACCCATCCTACTTCTAGGGATTTACCTAAGTGAAATGAAACTATGTTCACATAAAACCCTATATATAAATTTTCCTAACAACATGATTAATAATTGCAAAAAACTGGAAGCAGACAAGATGTACTTCAACAAGTCAATGGATAAGCAAACTGGTGCTTTCATAGAATGGAACAGGACTTAACAATATAAAGGAAAAAACTTCCTGATTCCTGTAACATGGAAGACTCTTAAGTACATTTTTCTGAGTAGAGCAAGCCAGACTCCAAAGACAATGTATTGTACGATTCCATTTATATGACATTCTAGAAATGGAAAAACTACAGGGGCAGAAAACAGAGTTATAACAGATGCATCTTATAGTGATGTGCTGGCAGTTCTAACTAGTCCCTCAACCTAGAGAATTTGGGTCTTGCATAGAAGCAGAAATCAAAGCTTAGTGCTGAGGGGACTTGACCTACTCTGACCTAGTCTCTTTAAGATACCCTAGCCTACTGCAGTCATCTTGGTTTGTATATGCCCTCATTTTACTTATTATTTAACCTATTCTAGGAAAGGCACACAACCAAGTTTTATAATTCATTTTTTTAATAAAGACCAGCACCTACCTGGCCTTTTTGGTGTTACCATAATTATTTTACTTCTTTTGGAGTAGAATACATTCTTTATAGGAACAGTACAAGCAGTACAGCCGTAAAATCTCAAACAGGAGGAAAAATATCAAAGAAAATACCGAGTGCAAACTAATAAAGGGTAAAACATTTACACCATAAAAAATCTGGAAAGGTATCATTAGTGTTGCAAATTATTGGTGGAGTAATTCTCCCCAGGATGTTCAGGTACTTGCTCTGTCTTGCTTGCAAATGACTGACATAATGTGATAAGGAGATAAAACTGCCAGCCCTCAAATGTTTGGGGGGATAAAGATTTGAACATAAGATTAAAGCAGCTGTACAAACAAGTTCAATGACAGTGCAGTGAAAACTGGACATTGTGGGTGTTTTGTGTATGTATGTGGTGGGAGCATTTGAATGCTTAGCACAAGCGACCTTGGACTGTTTTATAGGAAGATAAGAAGATTAAAATTTTCCTCTCAGATACTACCATTAGTTACCTTTTCAAAGTGGAGAAGACCCAACAACTGTGTATTTGGCTGTGATTGGACTAATGTCATGTGAATGTAAAGGTTTCTCAGTAGTTACAGCAGAATGTTGAAACGTTGAGACTAGGTCACCAGAGAACTCATCAGATCTTATAGTTTGAAGACAGTCATGATACAAAATCATACTCAGTGACCCAGTGCCATCAAAACAACTCACACACCAGCTTAGGTGTTGGGCCTCCTGAGCGGATTTGCTAGTATATGTACAATGGAGCTAATAACCTACTCTTTTTTAAATTTAAATGTCTTGGAAGATCCTTTGGCTGGGGGTGGGGGAGGAGCTAAAGTTGAGGACAGACACATCTTTGTGCTGGTTTTTCCCAATTCCTAAGCCACTTCCTAATTTTTTTTTTTTTTGAGAGGGCATCTCTCATATTTATTGATCAAATGGTTGTTAACAACAATAAAATTCAGTACAGGGGGGTCAATGCTCAATGTACAATCATTAATCCATCTCAGGTCTAATTCTCATCAGTCTCCAATCTTCTGAAGCATAACAAACAAGTTCTTACATGGTGAACGAATTCTTACATAGTGAATAAATTCTTACATGGTGAACAGTACAAGGACATTCATCACAGAAACTTTCGGTTTTGATCACGCATTATGACCTATAAACAATCAGGTCAAATATGAATATTCGTTTGATTTTTGTACTTGATTTATATGTTGATCCCACATTTCTCCCTTTATTATTATTATTATTTTTATTTTTAATAAAATGCTGAAGTGGTAGGTAGATGCAAGATAAAGGTAGAAAACATAGTTTAGTGCTGTAAGAGTGCAAATGTAGATGATCAGATGATCAGGTGTGTGCCTATGGACTAAGTATTAATCCAGGCTAGACAAGGGCAGCAAAACATCCACGGATGCAGAAGATTTCTATCAAAGCAGAGGGGGTGAGGTTCTGAGCCTCACCTCTGTTGATCCCCAAATTCTCACCTGATGGCCCCCCTGCAACTGTGCCTGTCTTAGGTTGTTTCTCCCTTGAGGAATCTTACCTGTCTCTGGCTAACCAGTCATCTTCCGGGGCCATACAGGGAAATGTAAAGTTGGTAAGTGAGAGAGAAGCCATATTGTTTGAAAAGGTTAGCTTTTTACTTCTTTGCAGATTTATGCCCTGTGGCTTCTATGCCCAGCACTTGTCTCGAAGTATCTTTACAACCTGGAGGAATTATGATACTCGGTAAATTCGATATGAGGCACGAATTCTATTTAAGGGTTGTAATTAGGAAGAAAGAAGAAAAGCTACAGATGTAGCATATGGAAGGAAACATGGGAGGATTGATTATTTCTTTGACATATCTTCTTGTAGAGTACCTTAAGTATGTATAGGTTTTAAACTACTAACTAATTTGCACACACATATTAACATAATAGGAATACGGTGACATAAACAAAGCAAATCTTTAATTACCATTCCATCTCCAGTGAAGCCAAGAAAACCATTTAGGCACCCTAGGCATTTGTGAAAATTTGTCTATGATATGATGGATATTGTCCAACTGTACTTGAACAGTCTGAGAGAAATCAGACAAATTAAAGCAGCCCATTTCTGGGATCTGTTCACATCCCATATGTTCTTTTAACCGTAGATAGTCTATAGTCATAAGAATTTGGAGCGTTACAACTTGCACCCCTCCCAACTCCTGATTGAGTTCCAACAGTACAGATCCGGTCAAATTCGTTGTCTCACTGTATGCACATGCTAGCCTACACATCTCCCTCCTCATTCCTATGGCAAGTCCAGGAGATGGTGGGCTGGATGCAGCCACAACCGCAGCATCATCCGGATCCCGATGGAGGCTTTTTGATGATCATCCCCCGGCACAAGTCCTCCAGAGAGTCCTGATGCCGGAAGCTCCTCCTCATATCATATCTTAGTTCATTTTCTGGGTATCCAAGCTAGGCCTTGATCTTCTGCATAGAAACAAACAGACCCTTTGCCCACACCTTGACATGCCCTCTATACCATTGTGCAGAACTCTTTGGAGGTCAGCACACAGTAACTGCTTTTTTTTTTTTTTTTATTAAGAGAAAGGAATATTATCAGAAAAGAGTACCTCCATAGCTGATCATCTGACACCCTTTAAGTGATCAACATTAAGGATATTTAAAGCATGCATTGATCTTTGATTTACCAATAGTTTTATCCTATCAAGGAGTAATCGCCCTTTTCTTTCTTTCTTTCTTTCTTTTTTTTTTTTTTAATTTTTAATCTATACTTACATGAAGAATACTATGTTTACTATGCTCTCCCCTATATCAGGTCCCCCCTAACAACCACATTACGGTTACTGTCCATCAGCTTAGCAAAATGTTGTAGAGTCACTACTTGTCCTCTCTGTGTTGTGCAGCCCACCCTCCCCTTTCTCCCTCCCCCCCATGCATGCTAATCTTAATACCCCCCTGCTTCTTCCCCCCCTTATCCCTCCCTGCCCACCCTTCCTCCCCAGTTCCTTTCCCTTTGGTACCTGTTAGTCCATTTTTGGGTTCTGTAATTCCGCTGCTGTTTTGTTCCTTCAGTTTTTCCTTTGTTCCTATACTCCTCAGATGAGTGAAATCATTTGGTATTTCTCTTTCTCCGCTTGGCTTATTTCACTGAGCATAATACTCTCCAGCTCCATCCATGTTGCTGCAAACGGTTGGATTTTTCCACTTCTTATGGCTGAGTAGTATTCCATTGTGTATATGTACCACATCTTCTTTATCCATTCATCTACCGATGGACATTTAGGTTGCTTCCAATTCTTGGCTATTGTAAATAGTGCTGCGATAAACATAGGGGTGCATCTGTCTTTCTCAAACTTGATTGCTGCGTTCTTAGGGTAAATTCCTAGGAGTGGAATTCCTGGGTCAAATGGTAGGTCTGTTTTGAGCATTTTGATGAACCTCCACACTGCTTTCCACAATGGTTGAACTAATTTACATTCCCACCAGCAGTGTCGGAGGGTTCCCCTTTCTCCACAGCCTCGCCAATATTTGTTGTTTGTCTTTTGGATGGCAGCTATCCTTACTGGTGTGAGGTGATACCTCATTGTAGTTTTAATTTGCATTTCTCTGATAATTAGTGATGTGGAGCATCTTTTCATGTGTCTGTTGGCCATCTGTATTTCTTTTTTAGAGAACTGTCTGTTCAGTTCCTCTGCCCATTTTTTAATTGGGTTATTTGTTTTTTGTTTGTTGAGGCGTGTGAGCTCTTTATATATTCTGGACGTCAAGCCTTTATCGGATGTGTCATTTTCAAATATATTCTCCCATACTGTAGGGTTCCTTTTTGTTCTATTGATGGTGTCCATCGCTGTACAGAAGCTTTTCAGCTTAATGCAGTCCCACTTGCTCATTTTTGCTGTTGTTTTCCTTGCCTGGGGAGATATGTTCAAGAAGAGGTCACTCATGTTTATGTCTAAGAGGTTTTTGCCTATGTTTTTTTCCAAGAGTTTAATGGTTTCATGACTTACATTCAGGTCTTTGATCCATTTTGAGTTTACTTTTGTATATGGGGTTAGACAATGGTCCAGTTTCATTCTCCTACATGTAGCTGTCCAGTTTTGCCAGCACAATCTGTTCAAGAGACTGTCATTTTGCCATTGTATGTCCATGGCTCCTTTATCAAATATTAATTGACCATATATATTTGGGTTAATGTCTGGCGTCTCTAATCTGTTCCACTGGTCTGTGGCTCTGTTCTTGTGCCAGTACCAAATTGTCTTGATTACTATGGCTTTGTAGTAGAGCTTGAAGTTGGGGAGTGAGTCCCCCCTACTTTATTCTTCTTTTTCAGGATTGCTTTGGCTCTTCGGGGTCTTTGGTGTTTCCATATGAATTTTTGAATTATTGGTTCCAATTCATTGAAGAATATTGCTGGTAATTTGAGAGGGATTGCATCAAATCTGTATATTGCTTTGGGCAGGATGGCCATTTTGACGATATTAATTCTTCCTAGCCATGAGCATGGGATGAGTTTCCATTTATTAGTGTCCCCTTTAATTTCTCTTAAGAGTGACTTGTAGTTTTCACAATATAAGTCTTTCACTTCTTTGGTTAGGTTTATTCCTAGGTATTTTATTCTTTTTGATGCAATGGTGAATGGAATTGTTTTCCTGATTTCTCTTTCTATTGGTTCATTGTTAGTGTATAGGAAAGCTACAGATTTCTGTGTGTTAATTTTGTATCCTGCAACTTTGCTGTATTCCGATATCAGTTCTAGTAGTTTTGGAGTGGAGTCTTTAGGGTTTTTTATGTACAGTATCATGTCATCTGCAAATAGTGACAGTTTCACTTCTTCTTTACCAATCTGGATTCCTTGTATTTCTTTGTTTTGTCTGATTGCCGTGGCTAGGACCTCCAGTACTATGTTAAATAACAGTGGGGAGAGTGGGCATCCCTGTCTGGTTCCCGATTTCAGAGGAAATGCTTTCAGCTTCTCGCTGTTCAGTATAATGCTGGCTGTGGGTTTATCATATATGGCCTTTATTATGTTGAGGTACGTGCCCTCTATTCCCATTTTCCTGAGAGTTTTTATCATGAATGGATGTTGAATTTTGTCAAATGCTTTTTCAGCATCTATGGAGATGATTATGTGGTGTTTGTCTTTCTTTTTGTTGATGTGGTGGATGATGTTGATGAATTTTCGAATGTTGTACCATCCTTGCATCTCTGGGATGAATCCCAGTTGGTCATGGTGTATGATCCTTTTGATATACTGTTGAATTCTGTTTGC
This sequence comes from Manis javanica, assembly GCF_040802235.1. Taxonomy (NCBI): domain Eukaryota; kingdom Metazoa; phylum Chordata; class Mammalia; order Pholidota; family Manidae; genus Manis; species Manis javanica. The sequence goes on from NC_133157.1 coordinate 119,587,449, forward strand.
TAATATTTTATTGAGTATTTTTGCATCTACATTCATCAGGGATATTGGCCTGTAATTTTCTTTTTTGGTGGGGTCTTTGCCTGGTTTTGGTGTTAGGGTGATGTTGGCTTCATAGAATGAGTTTGGGAGTATTCCCTCTTCTTCTATTTTTTGGAACACTTTAAGGAGAATGGGTATTATGTCTTCTCTGTGTGTCTGATAAAATTCCGAGGTAAATCTGTCTGGCCCCGGGGTTTTGTTCTTGGGTAGTTTTTTGATTACCATTTCAATTTCTTTGCTCGTAATTGGTTTGTTTAACTTTTGTGTTTCTTCCTTGGTCAGTCTTGGGGGGTTGTATTTTTCTAGGAAGTTGTCCATTTTTTCTAGGTTTTCCAGCTTCTTGGCATATAGGTTTTCATAGTAGTCTTTAATAATTCTTTGTATTTCTGTGGAGTCTGTCGTGATTTTTCCGTTCTCATTTGTGATTATGTTGATTTGTGTTGATTCTCTTTTTCTCTTAATAAGTTTGGCTAGAGGCTTATCTATTTTGTTTATTTTTTCAAAGAACCAGCTCTTGGTTTCATTGATTTTTGCTATTGTTTTATTCTTCTCAATTTTGTTTATTTCTTCTCTGATCTTTATTATGTCCGTCCTTCTGCTGACTTTAGGCCTCATTTGTTCTTCTTTTTCCAGTTTTGATAATTGTGATGTTAGACTATTCATTTGGGATTGTTCTTCCTTCTTCAAGTGTGCCTGGATTGCTATATACTTTCCTCTTAAGACTGCTTTCACTGCATCCCACAGAAGTTGGGGCTTAGTGTTGTTTTTGTCATTTGTTTCTATATATTCCTTGATCTCTATTTTGATTTGTTCATTGATCCATTGATTATTTAGTAGCATGTTGTTAAGCCTCCATGTGTTTGTGAGCCTTTTTGTTTTCTTTGTAGAATTTATGTCTACTTTCATACCTTTGTGGTCTGAAAAATTGGTTGGTAGAATTTCAATATTTTGGCATTTACTGAGGCTCTTTTTGTGAGCTAGTATGTGGTCTATTCTGGAGAATGTTCCATGTGCACTTGAGAAGAATGTATATCCTGTTGCTTTTGGATGTAGAGTTCTATAGATGTCTATTAGGTCCATCTGTTCTAGCGTGTTGTTCAGTGCCTCTGTGTCCTTACTTATTTTCTGCCCGGTGGATCTATCCTTTGGGGTGAGTGGTGTGTTGAAGTCTCCTAAAATGAATGCATTGCAGTCTATTTCCCTCTTTAGTTCTGTTAGTATTTGCTTCACATATGCTGGTGCTCCTGTATTGGGTGCATATATACTTAGAATGGTTATATCCTCTTGTTGGACTGAGCCCTTTATCATTATGTAGTGTCCTTCTTTCTCTCTTGTTACTTTCTTTGTTTTGAAGTCTATTTAGTCTGATATTAGTACTGCAACCCCTGCTTTCTTCTCACTGTTGTTTGCCTGAAGTATGTTTTTCCATCCCTTGACTTTTAGTCTATGCTTATCTTTGGGTTTAAGGTGAGTTTCTTGTAAGCAGCATATAGATGGGTCTTGCTTTTTTATCCATTCTATTACTCTATGTCTTTTGATTGGTGCATTAAGTCCATTTACATTTAGGGTGACTATTGAGAGATATGTACTTATTGCCATTGCAGGCTTTAGATTCGTGGTTACCAAAGGTTCAAGGTTAGCTTCTTTAGTATCTTACTGCCTAAGTTAGCTTGCTAATTGATCTTATGTACACTGTCTGGAGATTCTTTTCTTCTCTCCCTTCTTATTCCTCCTCCTCCATTCTTCATATGTTGTGTGTTTTGTTCTGTGCTCTTTTTAGGAGTGCTCCCATCTAGAGCAGACCCTGTAGGATGCCCTGTAGAGGTGGTTTGTGGGAAGCAAATTCCCTCAGCTTTTGCTTGTCTGGGAATTGTTTAATCCCGCCATCATATTTAAATGATAGTCGTGCTGGATACAGTATCCTTGGTTCAAGGCCCTTCTGTTTCATTGCACTAAGTATATCATGCCATTCTCTTCTGGCCTGTAGGGTTTCTGTTGAGAAGTCTGATGTTAGCCTGATGGGTTTTCCTTTATAGGTGACCTTTTTCTCTCTAGCTGCCTTTAAAACTCTTTCCTTGTCCTTGATCCTTGCCATTTTAATTACTGTGTGTCTTGGTGTTGTTCTCCTTGGATCCTTTCTGTTGGGGGTTCTGTGTAATTCCATAGTCTGTTCGATTATTTCCTCCCCATGTTTGGGGAATTTTTCAGCAATTATTTCTTCAAAGAGACTTTCTATCCCTTTTCCTCTTTCTTCTTCTTCTGGTATCCCTATAATACGAATATTATTCCTTTTGGCTTGGTCACATAGTTCTCTTAGTGTTGTTTCATTCCTGGAGATCCTTTTATCTCTCTCTATGTAAGCTTCTATACGTTCCTGTTCTCTGGCTTCTATTCCTTCAATGGCCTCTTGCATCTTATCCATTCTGCTTTTAAATCCTTCCAGGGATTGTTTCACTTCTGTGATCTCCTTCCTGACATCTGTGATCTCCCTCCGGACTTCATCCCAGTGCTCTTGCATTTTTCTCTGCATGTCATCCCATTGCTCTTGCATTTTTCTCTGCATCTCTGTCAACATGTTCATGATTTTTATTTTGAATTCTTTTTCAGGAGGACTGGTTAGGTCTGTCTCCTTCTCAGGTGTTGTCTCTGTGATCTTTGTCTGCCTGTAGTTTTGTCTTTTCATGGTGATAGAGATAGTGTGCAGAGCTGGTACAAGTGACCACTGGAAGAGCTTCCCTTCTTGTTGGTTTGTGACCTTCCTCACCTGGGAGAATAGCGACCTCTAGTGGCTTCTGCTGGGCAGCTGTGTGCAGACAGGGCTTCTGCTTCCTGCCCAGTTGCTATGGGGTTTATCTCCGTTGTTGCTGTGGGCGTGGCCTGGCTGGGGCTGCTCCTCCAAAATGGTGGAGCCCCATTGGAGGGGGAGCGGCTGGGAGGCTATTTATCTCCGTAAAGGGCCTCTGTTCTCCCTGCTGCCCAGGGGGTTAGAGTGCCCAGAGATCCCCAGATTCCCTGCCTCTGGTCTAAGTGACCTGTCCTGCCCCTTTAAGACTTCCAAAAAGCACTCTCCAAACCAAAACAACAACAGCAACAATGAGAGAGGGAACAGAAAAAAAAAAAAAAAGAAAGAAAAGGAAAAAGCACGTGATTTTTTTTTTGTCCTCAGGCACCGGTCCCAGGCACCCGCTCACTGGTCCTGCTGCCCTGCCTCCCAGCACCAGGGTCCCTGTCCCTTCAAGGCTTCCAAAAATCACCCGCCCACTGGTCCCACAGGGAAAAACGCGTGATATTCTTTGTCCTCAGGCGCCAGTCCCAGGCACCCTCTCACCAGTCCCACCGCCATGCCTCCCTAGCACCGGGGTCTCTGTCCCTTTAAGGCTTCCAAAAAGCACTCACCAAAAAGAGGGAAAAAAAGGGGAAATACGCGCGATTTCCTCCGTCCTCAAGTGCCGGTCTCAGGCACCCGCCCACCGGTCCCGCAGGGAAAAATGCGGGATATTCTTTGTCCTCAGGCGCTGGTCCCAGGCACCCGCTCACCGGTCCTGCCACCCTGCCTCCCTAACTACGGGGTCCCTGTCCCTTTAAGACTTCCAAAAAGCACTTGCCAAAAAAAAAAAAAGAAAAAAAACCGCTCCGGTTTCTTTCCACCCGCCGGGAGCTGGGGGGAGGGGCGCTCGAGTCCCGCCGGGCCGGGGCTTGTATCTTACCCCCTTCGCAAGGCGCTGGGTTCTTGCAGGTGTTGATGTGGTCTGGATGTTGTCCTGTGTCCTGTGATCTCTATTTTAGGAAGATTTTTCTTTGTTATATTTTCATAGCTCTATGTGTTTTTGGGAGGAGATTTCCACTGCTCTACTCACGCTGCCATTTTGGCTCCACTCCCTGCCACTTCCTAATTTAAAATTATGGAAGCAATTCTTCTGACTTCTGCTTTAATGCAAGGTAATTGTTCATTAATTTTTATTTTATCAAGGGATCCATATATTACCCTTGGTTCTAGAAAAAGGGAAAACAACCACCTTTTTCTAGAGATTGATGACCATGGACTAGGTGTTCCTTAAATATCTGTCTTCACTTGACTCCTGAGTACTTTTGCCCCACACATTGTCTGTTGGCACTAAAATTGGGTAAGTACCAAAGAAATGTCAGAGAACTGGATATGATTATGTGGCTGTTAGGTTGTGGCAGCTTGTATATTGCTTTTTTATAAACTAAAATACTTTGTTTTGTCCTTAGACCTGTCTTCCTCATTGGATTATATTAGCATTATGCTAAATAGAAACTCTTAATAATTACCTAAGGCTTTATGTCTTATATAATACTTTCACATATCTTCTCTTTAGATTTTCTTGTTATCATTAGGAAGCTTGGTAGCATTTTTATGTAGATAAGAAAACTGAGGCTTCCAAAAATTATTTGCCCAAGATTAATTAGTCACCTACAGTAGGACTGGTATTCAAGCCCAGATCAACTGATTTCCAGAACTCTTTCCAGTATGCCAAATTGTAATACTAGCTGGAGTTTGTTCTGTGTAAGGACAGAGGTGACATCAGGTCTAAATTTTCTTGGCCCCCAAATAATTTGATAACTAGTAGGCCAAGTAGTAAGTCAAACCTCATTTGGTGATGTTACAATACAAGATGAGCTGGCTGAAGGAAAGATTATAAATTCCAATTCAGGCATGTTAGCTATTTAAGCAGTGTTCACTTGACTTGAAAGTAGGTGTCTAGAGCACAAGAGGAAATCTGGTCTGGTGACCGGGATTTGGGAAACTCTAGTTACAAACAGTAATTAAAGTCCTTGGAATTTAAGAGCCCTCTCTGAGCAACAATACTGTTGCCACTTGAATTACAACATGAATGATATTTGGATGGAAGGAAAGCCGGTTCTACTTACATTTAGCTTGTAGCTTTATAGCTATTATCATATCAGAGGAAAAGCAAGGAAAAGAATGCTGTGTACTTGAAGTACTACCCAATGAACAACAACAGAAAAATTTTGTGGTTTGCTACATATTACATAGTGATAAAACATGACATTTAGACTTAAGCAGTTTAAATAGTCCCTTGGGCTATGTTCAGGGCACAGAACAGCTGTATGTGTAATTAAATAAAGCTAATTTAAATAAATTAGATTAACCAGAAAAATCACTCAAAGTTAGCATTCATAAAAGTTTTTATGTGAGAAGTTCTCGGTGCTTTTTCTTCAAACCACGTATTTTGCAAAGTGGTGGGATCTGGGAAAAGGAATATATTTTAGTATCATAAAAGTGCAACACTTTTTCCTTCAGATTTCATATTGAAAGTATACTTTTCCTGATACATTACAGAGATGAATCGAAAAGGAATCTTTGCAAGCTAATTGTCATTGAAGGCACCAAGAAAGACAGTGAAATAGAATAAAAATAGGCTTCTTGTAATTTCTTTTACGGCATACATTTTCAGGACAACACATGCATCTGGAAAATGGTATTACCTCCTTTTTGGTAGAAGCTACCTTCCAAACACACTTTCATGGGAATCTATATTCAAGAAATCTGTCAGTTGTTACATTTGTTCCTGGGTGTGAAAAGGGGGATGTTGCTGTAATAAAGCTAAGAATTTTTAGGATAAAAATGAGCATATAGCTAGCTTTAATGCTCCTCACTACATAGCCATTATAAGGTAATCATCAAAGGCTATGAAATTGTTTTCATCAAAAAGCTATAAGGACTGTTTTGGGGAACCAAGGTGAATTAAGGTTTGACCTTCTTTAATATTGTCTTTCTTGACACTCTCTTTCATAGATACTTGTTTTCAGGTTTTAGGAATGAAGTACATTGATCCTGTTTCTAGAAATCGGTCTTAGAGGTAAATAGAAGGCTCTGTGATTTACGACCAAAGCTGCTGATAGTTCCTCAGAGAGGAACAACATTCACAGATCGAGATCTGCTTGAGAAACTGGGGATTCAAACATTACAGGGAAACTGCTCCACTCAGTCCCCATTTCCGAAATGAAAGAAGCTGCAAGTTGAAATTTATTAAAACCTAATATAAAGACATCTAATACCTAGCCGATCCACAATAAACAGATTTTTTTTCTGGTATGTATGATTAATCACCTCGTTTTGTCTCATTTCTTTTTAAAATAGGCTTAGTGCAAGTGTTTTAAAAATGCACTTGCATGTGAAGATGGAGAGGTGCTTTGAGGCTATTTAATTTAATCCTGTTCTAGAACCAATTTGGTCAGGGGAAAACTTAAGCAACAGAAGAGTTTTAGGGGAAAATTTTCAAAACAGAAGTATGGTCTGTGATCAGCTTCCGATGTGATTTCACAGCAACCCTACAGAAGCAATATTACGTGCGACATCTTTGTTAGTCATGTTAAGTATCATGGGTATAAAGCAAATGCAGTAATTACCCAAAATACATTAATCAAAGCCTCTTTCTTCTCAATATGTGTCATCCAAATTGAGCTTTATAAAAAGTTATTTCAGGAAAGATAAAACATTTATTGAATTATGTGCTGGTATGTCAGCAAACTAGATGTTTCATTTAATTTGAATGAAAAGAAAGTGTGTGTATGTTATACATTATATACATAGGACTTTGACCCTGAGCGCTTAATTTGTATTGAAGATGTGTTGCAAAGTGCAGAATTACTTGGTTACTTTTTGCTGTATTTTTAAATCAGAACATAAAACAGTAGTTACTTCGCTACTTTATTCAAATTTTTCTCAATATGAATGGACATCTTATATCCTTTTTCCCTTAAAATAATCCCAACATTTTTCTAATTCTCTCCTGAGTTGTAATTTCCCCACAAAACCAGAAAGCAAGGAAAATCTTTTCTCCACAATCTTTGGTGTTCAGAGCTTATTCTGTTTTCCCATTGTTTAGGGCAAGTACCTTCGGTAAAATGTACTTATAGAATCAAACTATTTATTATTGAGTATGAGAAATAAAGCAATGATTGCATATTCCCAGTTGCAAGATCTCTGAGCCCACACTTCACTGGGTACTTTCAGCGTGGCATTCATTCCTTAGTTTGCATGTAATAAAGTCTTGTGCCTGTGACAGAGCTCCCTGGGAATTGCTTCTATACCTCTTATAGATAAACTACTACATATTTTGAGAGATTTAATGATGGTTTTATTGATTATGTACAAATTACCCATATGTCATGGTGATGAGACCAATAAGCTCCAAAGTCAGATGTTTCTTAAATGGTGTAACTATTGCACCAACTCCAACTGTCATCATTTACCTCTAAGATGTTTGTTTTTTCCTTTCTACAAATGCCAAACTTTCACAGCCATGTATTTACACTGGTCAACATTTAAAAATTACATATAATTTAGAAGTAAATGATGTCTTTTCCTTCCTGGGAAACAAAGCATTTTAGGGTAATTTTTTTCCTGTTATTTTTGTCAAACTTGCACTGAACACCAAACTATGCCAGCGTGCTGCATCTAGTTAACTTAGATGATCAAGTCCTGTCAAAACAATGTTATGGTCTTGAGTTCAATCAATATATAGTTCATATAGCTTTGCATTAAGAAAAATATTATTATAGGAATTTTATTTCCAAGAATAGAAAGAAGAAAACCTTGCTCAATCTTCCATAGGTCAAAAACGATAATCAATTATGGATAAAGTGTTTCTTTTTTATTTTTTTATTGGGATAAAGTTGATATACAATATTATATTGTTTCAGTTGTACAAGTGATTTGATAATTATATACATTACTAGATGCTTGCCACATTAAGAGTAGTCACCCTATTGCCATACCAAGATATTACAATATTATTGGTTATATTCTCTATATTGTACTTCCATTCCTATGACTTATTTTACAGTTTGCAGTTTGTATCTCTTTTACATAAAGTTTTTAAAAATTCTGAAATTCACTGATGAGTTGACAAGAAAGTAAGAAATCCTTAGCCAAAAGATCTATAGAGTGGCTGAAGCCTTCTCTGTAGCCTCACTTTTGCTTTATGGTCCTCTGCCTAAAATAAATTGGCATTTAATTTTTCAGGACTTCAGTGGTACAAAGAATTAGAAAATAAAACCTATAAGAAAGCCAAGAGCACCAAATCTACTAGATCTTCCTCATTGAAAACTGGGACCCACCCCCCATCCCATGCAAAGGGACTAACTATAAGAGCTAACAAGAAATAAATCCATCCCCTGCAAGAATTCTCAGAGACTAAATTTAGCCCAAACGTTGTTCCAAGCAGAATGTGCAAAGAGTAGCCATGGATTGATTAGAACCAAAAGGGGCCATGCAGAAAGTTTATGGCTAAAATTCACATGACTTTAGATCCCCCAAATCCCAAGGCAAGATGTAATTTTAAGTGACCTAGGACATAGTATCCCCTACCACCTAGAAAAACCAAATACGAATTCTCTCCAGATGAATTTAACTTCATTTCAGGAAATGCGATTGCTTAATGAATGCACTAGTACATTCATATGGGGTTTTTACAGTTAATATTGATTCTGACTGAGCCAGCATCTTTTTAGATTGCTTGATATCTGTGACACACCAGTTGTTAAACAATTTTTCATGTGAACCCTATTGGAACTAGCATCTGTTTTTATTTCCTAGTGCCCATATGATAGAAATCACCAAATATTTTTAATTATAATTCTGGTCTCAGGGTGAAAGAATTCTCAAAGACAAAATTTCAGGGAAATTAAGCAGACCACAGTAAAAAGATAACCAAACACAAATGAAGACAATACCCTCATACAAGAGAAATGACAGGAATGAGAGCAAGATTAATTCTGCAAATAGTTAGATACTGTAATATCAAACCCAGATCACTGAAAAGCAAGTTGAATATGGGTTCAAAATAAAAGCTTGAAAATACAGTCAGAAAAAGGAACTATAAGGAATGCTCAAGTAGAATTTGAGAAAGAGAAATTTAAAAAGTAACTACAGAAATTAAAAATCATAGGAGTGAATTAGCAACAGATTAAATACAGCAAAAGAGAAAGATGGACGTTAGACTGGAAGAAATTACCCAAAATCTAGATGAGATAATCCAGACAGAAACACAAATACTGTATGTATCACTTACATGTGGAATCTAAAAAAGAAAGGTAGAAACAGAAAGTAGAATGGTCATTACCAGGGGCTGAGTGGTGGATGAATTGGGGAGATTTGGTCAAAGGGTATAAAATTGCAGTCAGAAGATGAATAAGTTCTGGAAATCTAATGCACACTGTAGTGATTATGGTCAACAATACTGTATTTTATACTTAAAAACTGCTGAAAGACTAGATTTTAAGTGTTCTAACTACAAAAATGAAATAACTATGTGCTATAATAGAGGTGTTAGTTAAAGCTGTGGTGGTAAGCATATTGCAATACATGAATATATCAAAATCAACATACTGTACACCTTAAACATATTCAATGTCACATGTCAATTATATCTGAAGAACAGTTGGGCAGATTTGGAGGGGCCAATTTCTGGGTTCTCTACTTCATTGATCTTTAGGTCTATCCTCCACTAGTTTTATAGTGTGAGTTGCAGTAGTTGGTGTCTGAGGAATTAATTTCACCTGAATGAGTGTAGCAGTCCCACATTATCCTTTTGATGACTGTAGAGTCTAGTGATACTTTCCATTTCGTTCCTGATATTGGTAATTTGTGTCCTCTCTTTTTATCTTGCTCAGTCTTTCTAGAGTTCACCAGTTTTATTGCTCTTTTGTTCTTACTTTCTGATGTTCTGTGGTCCTTGTTTTATCATTTTCTTTTTGTCTATAGAACTTGACTCATCTATTACTTTAAGGTAGTTCTGGCTACAAAATCTCTTAATTTACCTTAGTGTAAGAATGTTTCAAAATCCCCTTCCATCCTGGTGGTGTTTTTATTGGATATGTGATTTTAGATTGGCAGTTCTTTTCATTTGGCGCTTAAAATATGTGTGCCACTTCCTTCTGGCATTCATGATTTGTAATGAGAAATTTGTTGTCTTTTAAACGGTTTTCCCCTGTAGGTAAGGTGTCATTTCTCTCTTGCTTTCAAGATTTTCATTTTTCTTTAATTTATAAAAGTTTTTCTATGATAGATCTTGATAGATTCCTTGGGGTTTATACTCTTTGGGATCATTTGCCAAATTTGGAAAGTTAAGCATTTAGCCGTGCTTTCTTTGTTTTACTTTCCAAGGCTCTGATTACGTGAATGTTAGATCTTTTTTTATAGTGTCACAGATCTCTGAGGCTCTGTTAATACATTTTAGTCTCTTTTCTCTATGTTGTTTAGATTTGTGGGTAGTTTTTATTTTCCTATCTTCAAGTCCACTGATTTCTCTTCCTCCTTCATGCTATTCTTGACTTATCCATTAAGGTTTTTTTTTCAGTTATTATATTTTTCAATTCTGAAATGTTCATTTTGTTGTTATTTATATCTTCTGTTTCTTTGCTGATACTTTATACTTTTCATTTTTATTCAATCATGTTGATAATTGCTTATTGAAGAATTTTTTTATGATGGCTGATTTAAAATCTTTTTCAGATAATTCTAACATCTCTATCTTCTTCATTTTAGTATCTGTTGTTTTCTCATTTTAGTTGAGCTTTATCTGGCTTTTGGTATGATGAGTAGTTTCTGTTGAAACCTACACATTCTAGTTATTACATGACAGTACTCTACATCTTATTTAAACCTTTCATGTTAGCTGTCATCTTCTGGCATTGCTCCAGGAGGTAAAGCACGGCAGTCTGATTACTGCCAAATGGGATTAGGTCCAGGTTTCTTTTTCAGTTTCTGCTGCTAACATCTATGAGAAGAGCCTTTGGTGTTATTGGTGGACCCCCCAGTAGTCATCCTATGATAGCATCCTGGCTGGGAAAAAATAAGAATGCCTTGTTACTACTCTTCATATGGCTTTCTCTATTGTCATGGGAAGAGAGAAGCCTTACTACTCCTGGGTCATTGTACAGGTCCTAACTCTCTACGAGGCCTCCTCTGATATCACCCCAGCAGGGATATGGGGTACATTGTTATGCAGGACAGGGATAGAAGACCAGGCCTTGACATGGTCTCCACTGATACCACAGTAGCAGAATGGGGGTGAGTGGATCATTACCACCCAGTAAGAATGGAATTGTCAAATCTGTACTTGGCGTAGCAAGGAGTTTTGGCTGCCCCATTGCAATCTGGTGAGGGTGGAGGTCTAAGCTCCCCACTTAGCCTTTGTTAGCAAGGGTGTGGTCACAGATTTTTCTATAATGATTGGCTAGAGCACAACAGCTACTGTCTAAACTTTTTCTCTAGACTGTCCTTTTCCTGGCCCTTTGGCTAGAGATAACAGGATTTTGTTGGATTTTTTTGCCCTCTTCTGCTGGCATTTCTAGATGCTCAGGTTCTTAAGCTCCAACTGTGGGATATATGAGTCAAAAAGAAAACCTAGGGAATTGCTGCCTCACTATTTTGGGATTCAAAATCCCTAACCATTCTTCCTGCTTCTCTCTACTTTTCAGAATCTTTTTATATTTGTTACACATAAATTTCCAGATTTCTTTAGTTGTACTTAATAAAATAAGTAGAGAAAAGTATAATCTAATACATCTTCCTTGAGTCAGAAGTCTACTGAGCCTTTTTATATATTTCCTTTTTGTCTTCTTCTAGGAATGGTTTTCTGTGTTGGTTTGTAGCTATATTTACCACACTTAGGCATAAATTTGTTTATCTGACTTCACTGCCTACAGATATGATCCCACATGGTCCTCTTCTTTAAAGATTTCACTTTGACTCAGTATTTGATGGACTAGAGAGTAAACTTTTGAGTGAGGATTTTTGGAAAGATAAAAGAATTGTTTACTTCCTTAGCCCTTAAATATCTAAGAATGTCTTTGTTTCCTTCATATACGTACCACAAGTTTACCTAGGTTTCTTGGGCTTCCAGTTTCCCCTTCAATTCTCTGACCAAATTTTTCATAATCATCTGATGCCAGCCTGATTATCATCTTTGGGTTACTTGTTTGTTATACTTAGATGCTTATAGAATTTTTCTTTATTTTGAGTATAATTTTCACATAATTTACATAATGGGCTTTTTCTTTCTTTTTTTTTTTTTTTTTTGCTACTTAGTTAATATTTTGACCCTTTTCCCTGGTCTGGAAAATTTGTTTCTAAGCAATTAAGCAGTTATCTCATCTGGTCTTCCTGCACTGATCTTCATGTCTATAAATTTCAGTGGTTGCTCAAGTTTATAAGTTGCAACCCAGTCCCTCTGGGCTGAGGAAACCTGGTCTTTGACAATATAGATTGTTCAGCTTCCCTCTCTCTGGCTATGAGGGTAGTGTGTTTTGCAAAGATTTTTCTGGATTACATTTGTTTCAGTTTCCTATCATTCTGGAGATAAACAGGGTCTTGTATGGCTATGGTACAAAATATGTGAGTTATATCAAAGTCCACCACAGAGAGATGAGACATGTTCTAATTCTCTGCCAAGAATAAATATAAATTCTTCCTACTCTCACCCTCTTCAATGTGGTGAAAACAGTTGAGACAATTTATATGTGCAGGTCAATTCTCTAATTTTTGGCAAGTCTGAAATCTACTTTAGGAGGTCTGTTGTCACTTCCTTGGTGGCCTTTTACAGCACACATGACACAATTTCAGTACAATAGACAGCTGCCAGGAAATAAGAGGTTAATCAAGATGCTGTGTAGTATGAAAAGTTGCTGCCTTTACTTGTCATTTATGGTGGGATAAAGAGGTACCCCAATGAGTTGGGGTCACAAACCTAAATAATAGGAAAACACAGGGAGACTAAATCCTGGTTCTTTATTGTTTTCCTTGATACCTCCACATTATTTCTGTGGGCTGAGGACAGAGACTGGGCAAAGAACAAAGGGAATGTGTCACGTTGGTCATGGAAATTGGGAGTTGCTGTTCAAGAGGCATCAAGCTTCAGTCAGCAAGATGAATAAGCTGTAGAGATCTGCTGTACACCATAGGGCCTACATTTAAAAAAATAAGAACTGTGTATAGGTCAGTTCTCTAATTTAAATTTGTGTATTTAAATTTTGTTAACAAGGTTGATCTCATGTTATGTGTTCTTACCATAATAAAAAAAAATTATGTGTGTGTGCATGTGTGTGTGTATGGTGGGGGGTTGTCAGTGGCTCTGTGGATACATTTGTAGCATGGCTCACATACTATTAAAATCTTCAAGATATATATCCCTTGCCTTTCATTATTCATTTCCCCTGAATTCTGGAAGAATTTTTTTTATTTTGTCTTCTGCTTTACAATTTGATTTTCTGCAGTATCCAAGTTGATGTACACTGCCATAGTCTGATTTTTATTCTGTAATCATTTTTAACCCCATGCAGTCTCTCTTGATCTAAGTTTTTTTCTCTTCTGTTTTGGATACTGTATTCCCTTGAATCACATAAATAACACAGATCAGGAATTTTCCCCTTTTTCAGTAAGTCTATGTCCAGAGAGGGTATCTGTTTTGATCTTTGTAGTATCTCTCTTATTTGGGGCAGGAATATTTTCGCCCAGGTCTGGTGTATCACATTTCTGCTTGTTTATGCTTACAGCAACAGACACTGGCTTTTGGCTGAATTCAGCATTGAAATAGGGTCTGTCAGAGACCGATGTGGAATTCTGCCCACTTCTTTCATATTTAGACAATAGAGAAAGGGAAAGTATAAATCTACTGTAAATTATCATTACCAACTCACAATAGAGCCGCCTGGAGGAAGTGGAGCAGAAGCTGACACCCTGGGCGGTCCCCACGGAGATATCAGCCGCAGGGCTGTTTGTTCTCTGCTGAGTGAACTGCCATGCTGGGCTCCAGCTCTCATTCCATTTCTGTCTGGTCAGCCCAGCGCCTGGCAGGAGCTGCGGCAGTGCCTGGCGAAGACAGCGCCCCCTTCCTAACAGTGCCGTCACACCGTTTATTACAGCTCATCCCTACAAGTGCAAATCCAAGAATGGAGGTGGCTTCTCCCGGCGCTAACTTATGTGGTGTTTGCAGTGAGTCCCTGACCGGCCCCCGTGCCCACTTTTGCCTTTCCCCCCAACCCCCATTGTCCCTCCAGCATGTGTCAGTTGGGTTTGCCATTGCCTTCTCACTGACTTTCTTGGGATACCTTCTGAGAAGCAGGATTTCTCTTTCTCTTAAGAAGGATTTTCCAGTTTGCCTTCCATATGCCGTCTGCTATATTGAGTTAGTAGTTTCATGGAAATCTAAGAGGAGACCATTAAAATCACTATTTTCTGCTCAGGATCTTACCCCCAAATTCCTCCTATTAAATTCACCACTAGTGTTGAAAATGCCCTTCAGACCCTAATGCTGATGTCTTTTCTCTTCTTTTCTTTTTTTTTCTAATGTTCCAAGAAGACTAAAATTCTTTCACACTGAAGTTCCTTAAGTCTGAGCAGACTTAAAAGCTAAGTATGGCACTCTCAGAAACTAAGAAGTTTGTGCCATTAAATTAATTACCACAGTAATTATGGAAGACCCAGTGATTATATTCCTTCATTTTATTCATGCAGCAAATATTTATTCATCACCAACTATTCAAGTTCTATGCTAGGCACTGAGAAAAACATATTTGAATATATATGTAGCCCCTTCCCTCAAAACATCTTGTGGGGTAAACAGTAATTCAGCACATGGTTATAATTTTCTGTATCTTGAACAATAAAAGATGCAGGGGAGCACCTCAACAACATCAGTATAATGCAGATCAGAAAAGATTTTTCAGAGGACTTGATAATTAAACTTACAAAGAAAAAGAAAAAGCAAAGATACTTCTAAAAGGGATGCTGAGTGGGGGTGGGAAAATTTCAACTGCAGCCAAATCAGCTTCTGCCGCATTACTGCTCAGCACCAAGAGCCATGCTGAACCAGGAACACCACCATGAGACTCCTTTGTCCACATTCTCCCGGGAGCATACCCACACCGCCTCCAATTTACACCCAGGGTGAACATCACCCGCCAGTCACCTTTATCTACATTCATCCATCCTTCAGCAGAACTGGCTCTACACCATCCAGTCAATAGACAGATTTAAAAAAATAGATGGCAAGTTTTCTTAGCCCCCAGAGTGACAAATAGAAACATATCAAGATTTGAAGAAAATGTTCCTCATGCTGTTATCTTCATTTTGTTTGTTTTGGTTTTGTTTATAGTGTCACGATGGCTTTGAGCATGGCAGTGGTGGGAGCCAGGGAGGGTGTCAAAATCAGATGAGCAGCTCGCACTTGACACATCCCTACAGAAGCTGCTTCCATCCAGGGAAGGAAGCTCTGGCTGTGACTTAACAGCAAGATAAACTTATAGTTGTTCCTGGCTTTTATAAATCCTCAAAACCCTGATCAAGGGGCCATGGCCTGGACCAGAATGAATTCGGCGAAGGGTACATAAGCCTGTGCTGAAACAATCAAGGGGCTCTTGTGAATGAAATGTAACTTTAGTTGAGCCATGGAAGGTAAATTATAAAAGGCAAAGGCAAGGAGAATCGACAAGATCTGAGAATCACATAATACCTGGACTTGCTCAGGAAAGAGTGAAGAAAGGAACATGAGCAGAAGGAAGGATCCAAACTGATGACTACTACCAGAAACATGAGTCAGTGACAAATGGTCGAGGATCTTAATTGTCCCATGGAGAAGTTTGAATTTTATCTTTTAAAAATATATTTGAGATTTTTGAGAAGGGTACTGATGTAATTTAAATAATGTTTAGGAAGATTAGTTTGACATGTGTGCATAGAAGAGGTAGTTTAATACAAATTAAGTTAAACAAGCATTACTATCTTGACCACCACCACCACCACCCCGCCCCGTTCTAGTCCGTCTCCTTCCTTGTCCAGCAACATCGTACTCTTCATCTTCAATCCCAACTACTTTCGTCCTCCTTTTGTAACTCAGACTTCTTACTGACTTCTCTTCCTTTCATTCATTCATTCTTCATCGTCAATTCACTTACGATCAACATTGTCTACTGTGAGGCAAACACTACACTCGGTGTGTGAGGGAGTAGAGCCAGAATAGTCATGGTTTCCTGGCTGTTTGGAGTTAAATATAGAGGCACCTTGGTTCAATCTTTGGTCCTCTTCTTGTCTAATTCCACTCTCTTACCTACAATACAATACAATCCCATGATTTTAATGACCCCTGTATGGTCTTTTTTCCTAAGCCTCATATTAAATTTCTGCTTGTTAACTATGTTTCTCCTCCTGGATACATTGTAGTTGCTGCAAACCGAACATGTCCCAAACTAAACTCTACAAGCCAAACCCTTCTCCTCCAAAGATCTCTATTTGGTTCAAAAGACCACAACCTGTCCAAGTAATACAAGGTATACAACTTTAAATTATTTCCCCTTTATTCCTCATATGTGAGTGACCTTCAGGCCTGTAGATGGCAGATTCAGAATGGCTCTAGAATTAGCCCTGTCTTCTTCACTGTCCTTGATGCTACTTTTCCCTTTGCTTATTTGGAGATAATCTTTCTAGTATCCTTACCTCTGATCTCTCACTAGCTCCAACTCATACCCATATTCCTTACAAAATACATACATAAACACAATTCGGTTTACCCCCCACCCCCACCCCGTGTAAACCCTTGCTATGCCATCCCATTGGTAATATTCAAACTCTCTCGCATTGCATTCGAGAGCATTCACAATCTGTAGACAACTGACTTCCCTTACCTCACTGCCTGCTCCTCTCCATGGGACAGCATGCCTCGGACTCCATAAAATACTCATGCTGATGTTGGAGATGGATGGCTTTAAAAGCTGTCACACAGAGTTGTGATTTATATCAACTCTTACTGAAGGTAATTAATGGCATTCAAAAAACATTGATCTGACACAGGCTGGGTCTATTCAGTAAAAGAATAATCCTTGATGGAAAGGGACCATATGCGATTTATATTTTAAAGGAGACAGAAGCAAATAGTGGAAGAAACATAGGCTTTGATATCAAACAGATGTGAATTTGAATTTTGACTTAGATACTTACCAGCTGAATGACCTTGAGGAGGTTGTTGACCTGTCTGCATTTACTCCACAGGCTTATCTGGGACCCTGAATGAATGAGATAGCATATACACAGTATCAGGCACTCAGTAAATGTAACTTTCCTTAAAGAATCATGTATTTAAATTATCCTAGTGTCCTAAGGGATGGTTCTCCTCTGTGTTTTGTTGCTTGCATATTGTTAATGATCTTGAATTAATTGGTTTGGCATATAATTGTGTGATAATTATTTAGTAGTGTGAATAGATTAATTTATTCATGCTGTCCACTTCCACATGTTTAAGTGGTTCCATTCCACATTTACCTCCTTCAGGGGATTTTATGTATATACCTTCTATCAATTAATAAATAATATCTGATCCTTTTGATGTCATCTTTTTCAGATAAAGTTCTCTTTCTTCCCCTGTACTAAAAATACTGGAGACCAAGAAGTCCATCCTACAACTTTTCTTACCTCATCTTTTAGCCTAGCTGCCCAGTAGGATGTCCCCCTCAATAAATATTGGCTTATGATCATGATATATTAGATTAAGTCAAAAGTTTTCTTACATAGGACTACTATACCTGGCCTCAAAAGTTTTAATAGGGTATCTTTAAAACTAGATGAGAAAGAGTGATACGTCATAACTATTTATATCAGCAGAGAAATAGATTATTTTTATTGAAAAACAGAAGGAATATAAATATACAAAACTAGAACCTAGCGGGAAGTTTGTATAAGTGTATAAGCTTGAGATAAACCTGGAGGAATAATAATGAAGTAAAATTATGTGTTAACTCAACCTTCATTAAGATAATTTATAATGATACCCAATTTTATTTTTACTTTAGATATGAAGGCTGTCATTCCCAGTATAAATAATGACATACTTAGAGTAAAATTGAGACTTTAAGCTTATTAAAGTTATTTATTAGGGATAAAAAAAGACATACTTTATAAATATAATGCCCAAAACTCTAACCTTATAACTATAGGTAAACCAGAACCCTGCAAAATAAGTTGATCTGAGGCCTTTGAAATTAATTAGAAGATCTTCAATTAATGAAGCACTAGAACACATGGGATCTAAGACTCAGTGGCTAAAAAACTGGCATCCACTTGTAAAATTAGCAATTTGCATTTGGGACTGCTGAAAAAGAAAATAATGGAATATGACGTTATGTGGGTTTTTAGACAAATGTGGTGAATTTATGTAGGTGTCCACCCACTACCACCTACCAAAAACGCCTCTGTTCACATGAATTCTGGATTGGCCAAGTTAACCCCTTCTTTATGACAGTGATTTAAAGCTTAGTATCATTTTTCCCAATACAAAAGTGGAAGAAATGAGAGATGGAGATTAAGTTTTCAATTACTTTATTGACTTTGCACAGAATACAATCATCACATTGTGTGATTGTACAGCCGTGTTCTTATCAATAATAAAATGGTGGCACTTAGTGAATAATTATTAATCAGAATCATGATCAGTGAGTTTACTCTTGCTATGAATATAAAAAGTTGTGGTACTTCAAATAGACATATGTGAAATCCACCTACCAAATCAATGGATGCTCCTTAGTGTGACTTGATCTTCAGTGTGCATGGAAAGAGAAACAGAAAATGCTGATTTTTTTTTTCAACCAAGGCAATTAGATAGAACAGCATTTATGCTTCACTGGGTAATGGAATTGTGCTGTCATTCTGTCTGTGTAGGACTATCTTTTAATATAGTTTACCTAATGAATAGAGCATATTGATAATACTTCTCATATTCACATAGCTGAAAAGCACAGTATTGCCTGACTCAACTCTGGCTCCATTAAAGAAGATATTGGTTTGATGGGATGCTTCTCCATGATTTCAAGTAGAGCTGTATGAATGTAGTCCCTTCCAGTTCAAGTTGCTTGATATTCCAGAGCCTTGGGAAACAAGGAAATTACACCTATAGTAGCAGATTTCTGTTTTATGACTTTGTTTCTCATTTCATCTAAATCCCTTAGTAATTGATCCCTAAACCACTATGTATTTAAAATCAGATTTTGCCTTCTGTTGTTTCCGAGGCCAGTTCCATCCCTAAAAAAGTACTTGACTTCTCACCTATTTATGGATCAAAACACACTTGATCTCCTACAGATCTTAGTTTCATGATTATACCCTGCCCCCTCTCTTGAATCCTGAATTGCTCCCTCTTCCATGACACCTTCCACAGTGTCTTCATACATGCACAAATTTCCACTTAAGTTAAAAATATTTTGAAGTTTCTTCTTCTTTTATTAACCTTC
Organism: Manis javanica; assembly: GCF_040802235.1. Taxonomy (NCBI): domain Eukaryota; kingdom Metazoa; phylum Chordata; class Mammalia; order Pholidota; family Manidae; genus Manis; species Manis javanica. Next base: position 119,606,754 of record NC_133157.1, read on the forward strand.
TTGTAATTCTTCTTCCTTTTAGTTCTGAAATTCATAATTTCTGTCCACTACTTACTTTTTCTCAACATCTACTACTTACCATGTCTTGTAAATCTGCTTCTAGACTCCATAAAATTGCCAATGACACATTTCACATCAAATTAAGTGACTTCTTCTTAGCAACTTCTCTGCTGATTTTGATATTTTTGATCATCTCATTCATTAATATTCTCCACGTTTTGTTTCTACGGCTGTGCACATTACTGAGTCTCTTCCTAATTGTATCTGTTTTGTTGAATTCCCTTTTTTCTACTCTATAATTATAAAAAATCATAGTTTAGTTTTTGAATATCCTCTGCCTCTGATACTGTCCATAGATACACAAAATAATGAAATATTCCAGCCTCACTGCTCTAACCATTATTTCCTTGAGGATGACTCTAAAAAAATTAATTTCTCTTTAGTATAACCTCTCACCCCAGCTTTAGACCTTATGCTCCAACATGTTACAACATACTGACACTTTTTTTTTTGCTTAATTCTAAGACCGGTGTGCAAATTCTAATTTTATAGGTTGGCACATAATAGATATTTAATGAATTTTCTTTAAGTGAATAAGTCTTCCAGAGATGTCCAAATGTTTCCAGATTCCATTGTTTATTACTTTGGAATACTTATTATGATGAACATTTTTTTTAGTTCCTATAATCACCCTTTTAGTTGTTGCTTTCATTATTTTATGCCTAAAATAGTCTCCTATAAAGTTACTCTGACTCTGTTTCTCTTTTCTCCAAAGCAGCCTACATATAGTTACCACTTGACTCTTCCAAAATGCAAATTTAATTATATCACTTCCATGTTGATAAATCCCCATGTCTTCTGCCACTTAAGGACTTAACTTGGCACACACAGCCCTCCCAAATATGAAGTCACCCTTAAAGCTGGACTAGATGGCTTATGCATCTGGTAGGTGTACTAAATTGTCTTCTGTAATTGTTATAACAACACACCTGTGAAAAAATGTTTCCCCAAAAGAAGTGAACTATCAAGCCATGAAAAAGACATGGAAGAATTTTCAATACCTATAACTAAGTGAAAGAAGCCAATCTGAAGAGGCTGCATTTTATATTATTCCAATTATATGACATTCTAGAAAAGGCAAAACTCTTGGAGACAGGGAACAGGTCAGTAGTTGCCAGGGATTTGGAGATGTGTGCAATAAATTGGCAGAGCACAGAGGCTTTTTAGGTCAATGAAACTATAATAATAAGTCTGATAATGATGGATACATATCATTATTCATTTGTCAAAATCCATAGAAAGTACACCCCTGAGAATGAAGACTACTGTAAACAATGGGGTTGGGGTACATATATCAATGTAGGTTTATGTAACAAATGTACTACCCACTTCCCCGCCTCCTGAGATAGCATGTTGATAGTGGTAGAGGCTATGGAATGTTGGAACAGGAAGTGTATGGGAACCCTGTGCTATCTGCTCACTTTTGCTATGAACCCGGAACTGCTCTAAAAAATAAAATCTGTTATGAAGTGTCTCCCCAAGTATTACCATAGAATATATGATGAAACTTAAAATTTTTTCCCCATAGGTTAGGTGAAAATGGTAACTCAGAGTAGTTGTAATTTTCACTCTCTTATGAATGAAATAATTAATTTTCCTGTGAATTCCATTCATGTCCTTTGGTCATTTTTCTGTAGGGTTGTTGGTTGGTTCTCATTCATTTTGAAGTTTTCTTTTAATGGTTTTTTTAAGGAGTTTCACTATATTTGCTTTACTTTGTTGAAGTTTAGTTTCTCTTCTATATAAGGTTTTTACTTTGTTCTAAAGGTTTTTATTTAATTACACTTTCATACACTATTTTTAGTCTCCTGCCATAAACACTGATCAGATCACTGGATTTCATCTTCCCCTTCCCTTCTCTCTCTGTCACTGTCAAGTGTCAGTCAGTAGTAGTCAATAATTTTTAGTTTTGTACCTTTAAATACGTTTATTTAAATAAAGCTGATTACCTGATTTGTTGTCTTTAAATGATATCCTTTGGCTCCCAGCTATCATAGGAAATGGAATCTGTAAACTGACTCAGTCTCCCACTTTATTCTCTTCCCCTTCCAATTTTTCACATTTGTGGTATTTGTGCATTATCAGGATATGCAGTTAATGAAATTATACCTTTAAATTTTTTCTTTAGTTATTGTGGATTAGTGATCATTTTGATCTTGCTCAGGGATGCAGTTATGCTTCTGTTGAGTGTCCTTTGCCTGTATCCTTTCTGCATCATTATTTTTGAATCCTTTTTTATACTTGTTTAGTTTCCATTTTGTTTTAATGAGTTGTTTCCTTATTGTGTTTCTTTATGTCTCTGTGTTCCTTCCAGTTTTGTCTTCCTTTCCCACTGATTTTCTTTTTTTCTCTTTCCTGTGCACTGCTAAGTCATATTGCCTTTTCCATCATTTCCCCATCTCTTTTCAGAGTTGTTGTATTTCTCTTTTGGTGTTCCTTTATAGAAGCAGTTGGTTATAAGCTTTTTTTTAAGTTCATGGCAAACCATTTTGTCACAGTTTTCTTCTGCACCATGGTTACATTTGTATGCATTTTCTTTGTATAATGAATACTGCTTCTCCCTCCCTTGATTTTCTTATGCCCTCTTTGCATTGATACTAAGCGAGTTCTGCTAGTTTTTCTTTTTTCTCATCATTGCATAAAATGAATTTTTCTGGATTAGATATTTGCACAAATTTTGGAATGGGCATAGAAGGGCAGGCAAGGAAAGGGCTCAGCATAGTCTTCCCAGACTAGACAGTCTCTCTTTCCAAAGACTCTTCACCTCTGTAGCTACCTACTCTTAAACTGATTGCTCTGTGTGATTCTTTCTGCAGCTCTGCCTTTGCTTTTCTGAGTCCGGTCACCTTCCAGATGGTTTCTGTCACCAACTCTTCTCATTCAAATTCTCACACCCATTTTTGCAAGCAAGGAATATAGTTTGTGTATATTAGGGTAACCCTTTCATTTCAAGAAGTATATTTTGCTAGTGCTTTCTTTTGCCTTTTGCTGAGCTCTCTGCCTAATCTCCATGTTTTTAGCACTTTGTCCTGAACAGCTGCTGCCTGGTCTCAGCATTTTAGCAGCTCTCACACATATTTGGCAACTGTTGATTAGATTTGTCTCCTACGATTATTGAAGATGAATTTTACCTTTTTGTTTTTCATCCTCCATTAGATTTTTGATAACTTTTAGGAGAAGAGAAAAAAGAAACACTGAACTGACTTCTGCAGAAATTTTGTGCTTTTTTTACTCCAATTTTCTGAAAAGAAGAAAAAAATGTGTCTGTGGTTACATTTTGCTAATTCTAATAAAGTCACATTTTACCTAAATCTAGAGGCCAACTTTTTGGCTTCTACTGTTAAAAATAGAACAAAAATTATTTAATACACAGTTGTTTGCAATGTATTTTTATATTCCCTTTCTTGAATGATCTCCAATTATCTCTGTGAAGTCAGCAAGATATGCATTATTACACCTATTTTACAGATGAGAAAAATGTAACACTAACTCTTCTATGCAATGGTGACAATATTATATACATCTTTCATAGGCTGGATGAGGATAATCACACCTTCATAAGACCACTTTTCTCACAAATTAAAACAAAATAGTAAAAAATGAACAGCTGAGGATTTCTCCTCCTAATGTTTTTGGAGGGTCTGATTTCAAATGTCCTCAGTAGGACATGAAAGTTTCCAAGGAAGTCGCCCTGGCATTCTGAGGGGGGAAAAAGGGGGCCTACTCCTCACTGAACTGTGATATATCAGGTTTCCATGTGAGATTTAATCTGCCAATGTGATTTAATCTTTCCATGTGAGTTCATCAGCTCAAATAATGATGCCAGAAAACTACATACCTACAGAGTAAGAGAAAAATTGCTCCATGGCATCTTTGTGATAATTCTAGGCAAGTCACATTTCCTCATGAGTCATCTCAGCCTTTTACTTCTTCAATAGCTAGAAAAAGACGAGGACTATTTTGGCCTATAATGTATATATCAGTGCCTTGGGTTTCACAATGCTGAGTGTTAAAGCTCGAGGAAGAGTTACTTGAGGAGAACATGGGGATGGGTGTTAGGCATTGGGCTGGCAGGAGCATAGATGGTACATGTAGGGAACAGGTCAGAGGTGCTGGGGTATAATGTGAAAAGGGATACACTTTATTGCCTTTCTCCATGTTTAGAAGCTGGAGTTCTTTTTATTGTTATTACTTAACTGGGATCTATATATAAATGCCTTCCTGAATGTATGTTATTTATACATATTTGCCTTATGATGACTTCTTGATGGTACTTTCTAATTTTCCCAATTCCTGCATCTTTCTTCCTTCGTAACCTCTTGCAGCTCCCTTCAAAGTATTACTGAAGACAATGTCATTTTGAGTCTGGAGCATGGGAACAAAAAAGCAAGAGACTTTTTGCAGGTTCTGAGATGAATTTGCTCTGCAAGCTAAAGGAGCCAGGGGCTGGCACCTTGCCAGAAGAGGAAGGGCTTGCTCTGCTGTATTTTCCCATCATCATCTGACATCTAAGTTTATATCTGCATTCTTGATGGAAGATCTTCCCTATGGCACTTCCATATGCTTCTTCTCTTCCCAGCTCTATCAAGGTTTACGTAGAACTCTGAATTTTAAAACACAAAATAATGTATGTGGAATGAAATCAAAGACAAAACACTTAGCTTTAGAACAACCATATAAGGACAACCTTGTGAGAGCTAGTTGGGAGGTTTCTTCAGCTGAGGTCTAGAATGAGAGCCACCCTGGTTAATATCTCCTCAATTTGTGTCTTTCATTGTGTAATTATAATTCTTCATCTTCTTGCCTACAGATAATAACTGACACAGCTCAGAGGGGCTCACTTTCATTTGGCCCCAGTGCCACAGACCCTGACTTATTAAAAAAGTATTCTGGCAGCGTTGAGGGCAGGTGTGATGTAGAATTGTATGTACTGAGGTCAAGGAAGTTGGAAATTTGAGAAGTCACATTTTTCTGATGCAACTCTGAAGGGGACAGGCTCTTCCCTCTCCCACATCTTCCTCTGACTGTGTGGTTAACCCAGTCTGTGCTGTTTTCTTACTCTATTAATGTTTTAATAAATAACATGCCAAATCAACAAATTGATTTGCACAAGGTACTTAAAAATCCTGAGAAGAAGAAAGGAAGTGGCTTCTCAGGATAAATATCTCCAAAGTAGGTGGAAAGATTACAGTGTAAGCCATTTAGTCCCCGACAAAGCAGCCGGCTGCTGTAATTAGAGTGAAATGCTGAAACCAAGAAAATGTTAATTATGAAAAAATATAATGAGATAAGCAATGGATGTGGGCTTTTCTTGTACATTTATATTCAAAATGCATCCCTTTTAGTTGGGGTTGGGGGATGTCATTTACATCCTAGCTATTGATGTACTGGGACTCTGGTAAACCAATAAAATCTGAGAACTTCAAGTCAAACAAATTCCATTTGTAAAATGATTCACTAATGTTTATATAACCTGAACAGGCTGCTCATAAAGACACCAATCCCTCATTCAACCTCAACTGAATAAATCCATGGGCCAGTCTCTTCCTCTCCGCTACCCTTTCCTCTTTCTTTACTTCTCAAATTTGAAGTAAAAAATACAGAGGCAGAGCCCAATGTTGGCTGGGTTTCATTACTGGTGAAGCATATTAGTTTGAAGTTTGGTGAACCTGTACTCCCAGTTGCTAAGTACCCAGAAATGCATTGCTCATGAGGCTTGCTTTTTCATTTCTGCCTTAATTTCAGTGAAGTCGCTATGCTTAAAATAAATGCATTCTTCATGAAGTACTTGGAGCCAGTTTAAGTCCCTTGCAATTAAATATTCCCTATGGTGCAGTCATCCCTGCCCTCATGGAGCTTAGTGTGAAAGTAAATTATTAACTATAATCCTGTCATAACCTAAATGCTTATGTAACCAGTTTGTGAACTAGACCCAAGGTCTTGGAGCATAAAAATGAAATGGTATATTCCAATAGCCTTCCTTAATAATATGTTGTCCAGACTCTATACTTTTACAGATACATGCAGTTATTTGAATATTCTCATTCTAGTATTTAAGACTCGGTCCTATTTATTTTAAAATTTTCAGTTTCAGATCTGACTCGAAGTTCTCCTTAGAAGAGAGGAAGGATGTGGTCTGGCTCTCAGACACCTTTCCCCTGTCTCTTTAGGTACTTGTACCTTCTCTGTTGGGGATTTGTGAGAGGGAGGATATAAAAAAGGTGTATTAAGCTTTTACTTAATAGAGCTTATTACTGTTGCTTCTCCACCTAAGATAGATGAGTTGTGGTTTTTCTCTGCATTTGGCACGTTGTTGCTATGCACTCTGTGGTGGATGTGGTTGTGGGTAGAGTATTCAGGTTGTAAGAGTACTTAGAAAGGACCTACAGAGGTTCCCCACTGCTTACGTTCATCTTTTGGGAGATCTAGTTCCAGTCTGACCACCCTCCTCACTCCACTGCGTGGCTGCCAGCACAGATGGATTGCCCTGCAGCTTCTAACTGCTGGGATCTTCTGCTCTGCCATAGAGAACCAGCATGTTAATCAAGTCACATTCCTCGGTGTCCACTTGACCCATGGAAGACCAGTTTACTGTGCTATGTAGTGGGAGAGAAGGATGCTTCAAACTGTTCCTGTAACCACCTTTAGCCCCTCTTTCCCCTCTCTCCCTAACACCTCAACAGAATTAGTTTTTAGATAGTTAGAATGAGACACAACCAAGCAGAATAGGGGACAGTTCAGAAACTCACCAACTTTGTAATTGATTCTTACACTGACTCTTAGAATCAGCCTCCCCTGGTTTCAGGGAAGGGAATATCTGCCTTCCCTCCCCCTGAAAGAAGTGAGGTCAGGAAATGGCCTGTCTCATAGGAGAATGTAGTGGCTCATATAAAGCTTCCTGAAGGGAGTGGATGTGTAAGTAGAGAACTGGAAGCTAAATCAATTTTCAGTAGACAAACAAGCATGTCAAAGTGGAAAGGAGGTGAGAGAAAGCACAAGTATTTACTCCATAGCTAGGATCAAAAGTCTGTCTCCCTCTATATGCCTAATACCACCCCTGACACAAAACAGGCATCCCACCAATGTATGCGGACATGAACCCTTTACCCTACAAGAAGGTTTCCAGGATAATTGGGCTTAGTTGTTCCTTGTGTATTAAGATGTTCATTCAACACTTAATTATGATCAGAAACAAACCTGATGATATTTTTACCAACACCTTCTGTAGCTGGGATCATACCCCACACACATACTAGTGATGTTCACTTTCTACTCCCAGAAACTTGTTAGTATGTACATTATGTGGTAAAAAATAAAAAGGACTTTGGGGATATGATTTCATTAAAGACCTTGAGATGGGGAGAATGTCCTGGATTATTCAGATGGGTCCTTTTAGAGGGATGCAAAAAGGTTAGAATCAGAGAAGGCAATGTGACCGTGGAAGCAGAGGTTGTGATGCACTCGTGAGCCAAGGAATAACAGCAGCCAGCAGAAGCAAGAAAAAACACATGTATGCTCCCCTAACGCTTTCAGGAGGAGCACAGTCCTGCCAATGCCTTAACTCTGTCTGACTGAGGCTGACTTTGGACTTCTGACCTGCTGAACTTTAAGAAACCTCATGTTAAGTCAGTAAGTTTGCAGTAAGTTCCACAGCCAGAAGGAAACCAATGAAAAAGAAACTTCCCATCTCGCTCCCTGCACCCCTCCCACCCCGTGATACCCACTTAATGTTCCAAGAGTTTCCCTTTCCTTCTTCCTGCACTTCCTTTATTGCTGGGGTCAGTTCTAGCTGCAGCTTGCCTCCTTCCAGTCTCAATTGGTTTAAGCGGATGATCTTATCAATGTGATATGTAAATCCTACAGCTCTTCCCCATACTCCACCACGTTCACAGGCTGCATGGTGCCAATTCTCCCAGCCTGACTTCTTCACCAGGAACAGTCTTTGGCTGGGCTCAATTTCACTGAAAGAGGGCTTTGAAAGCTTGTTGGTTTTGTGTTGTTAGGGTTTCTTGTTTGCTTTCATCCTAGAGTTTTCAAGAAACTGTAACACCTTTGTACAGTATTTCCCTTGCAATGAAAACTGGACACATGTGTCTTTGCTCAGCAATAATGAGATGAGGAAAAGGCTGCCTTTAATGTGAAATAAAAGCTCTGCACTAGGCCCTATGAGTGTATTGAACCTTCTCTAGCTCTTCTCTTTCAGAATCCAAATGATCTGAGTCAAAGAATAAATAGCTTTAGGATCAAGCTGATTATAGACAACTCAGTGGAGAAAATAACTAAGCTTCAGAAATGGAAGGTTAAGACAAAATTGTATTTTAATTCTGTCTATGCTTGTCTTTTGTTACTAAGATTGGGAAACTATTGTAGTATTTCTGGTGTCTCCATAGCCCTTGTTTTTTCTCTAACTAAAATAATAATGATAAAAGGCAAATATTAAAGTTTATGGGAATCAGTGTTCTAGTAGTGAAAATTGTGTAACATATTATCAACATCTTAACTGTCTCTAATGAGCAGCCAGTCATTGTTAACCGAAGTTGTGTTTGTGTAAAAGCACAATGAGAAGTATAATGTTCTTCCTCACATAAACTGAAATTCTGTATCACTATGACATAATTTTATTGAATAAATCAATAATTAATGTAAATATATATGTATATATGTTTATACACTTATATGCAAACATATAGTTTTATTTTTTCTTTTGTGTATTGAATTAGACACAGCATCAAAGATATGGAAATAAATACTTAGAAAATGTCTCTGATTTCTAAAGTAACCCAGATGTCTCGGGAGGCATCCTGCCCTTCACAAATGCTGTTGAACTTGGCCTAAATCCCAAATTCTTAGCCTGTGACATGCCAGAGCCCTCCCCACAATTTTTCTGGCATCCTAATTGAAATCTCATTCTTCTCTCTGCCCCCAAGTGGTTTTATCCCCCCAAATCTGGGCACGGGGTGTCCATCCACTGTCCACAAATCATGCACTCACCCCAGCTATCCCATGTGCGTCATAATTTAATTGCAGATTTGAGGAATTAGGGAGAGATCATAATGAAAAACATGAAGCCCCTGTCGTTCCCTGGCCCTCCCCTCTTCTTGTTATTCTCTTCTTTCCTCTTCTTCCTTCCTGCCTCTCAGCTGTGATCCAGGCTTCCAGGACGACTGGCTTGTTCATTTCCTTCAAACAAACACAATGTTGTCCTTGAAAGACACTGGGGCAGATGTACTGGTTTCCACATTTTATATAAAGAAAAGGTGATCAATCATCTGTCTGTAATGTGGGATGGACATTTACCTTTTTGTTTCCTCCTGCCTTATTGTTGTTGTAAGCAGACAGGTATCTTACACCCCAGCTGTGGGTCTCCTAAAGATGAACTGCAGTGGTGCCCAGGGCTGATGGTAAGAATCAGAAGACCTGGCCCCACTGCAGGCTTGCCTTGCTTTTCACCCCGATCACATAGCTTCTCAGGGACTGAGAACTTCATAAATTTTTTGAGAGAATGAAATTATCTCTCATATGTGGAAATGATTTGAAAGGCTCATAGGACTGTACAGGTGTCTGTTGTGATTACTCCTATGATGTTCATTTAAAGCAACAAACAGACCGTGTGTGGTTGAACACAGTTATGAAGAGAAGACTCACAGTTTGCGCTTGATAAGCTTCCCAGATTTAGCAACATCTTGGCTGCATGTTCAGCCAGGAAACTCTGTAAAGATCTGTTTCTGGGGAGAGACTAAGGACTTCCTTCTTTCTCTCTAAGGCTCAAATTCGTGAGACTGTCCTTTCTGGGTGTTTTTTTAACAAGTCCACCTCCAGACCAGATGGTATAAGGAAGCACAACGGCAGGACAAAATAACAAACAACAGCAACTACACTTTTTCAAATATTCATCCATTTGTATGCAATTCAGGACACTAGGAAATGTTTGAGGACAGTCTGAAGGATAAACAAGATCAGTGAAATATAGGAAACAGTGATTCTGGTTCAGGGAATAGTGAAGTGACATTGATTTATGCAGGGTTGGGATAAACAGTTTTATTTCTGAGTCAGTTCCTCAGTGGTCTTCAGGTAAGAACTGCAGGAGGAAGGCGAGAAAATAGCTACAGCTGGGGGGAGCCTCACCGAGCCTGGAGAAGGCCCAGTCTCAGGAGGAGCAACCAGAATGGGCAGCAGGATGGTGGCAGTTGCTGAGAATCCAGGAAGCAGAGGCTTATTTCTGCCCCTAGTCCTTCCTGCATACGTCCAGTAGCCAATCACCCTGGTGGCCACCACCATCACCCTCCTTTTCCTTAACCTTCAGAAATGGAAGGTCGTCAGTGACCTCCTAGGGGCTAAAGCAGTATTCTTGCCCTCTCCTATTTCTCCATCATGTTTAACACTGATGACCACCCCTTCTAGGTGAAGTTCTCATGACTCCCCCTCTGTGTGTCTTACCCCTTCTGCCCAACACCTCTTTACAGGCCCATGCTACAATGTAGAGGTTGTGCCAAGGATTTTGCTGTGATTCTTTTTCTTCCTCTCATCAAACATCCTCGGAAACTTAGCTAACTCCCAATTTCCATTATCAGGTCTATTGCTCTCAAACACTATAGCTGCATCCTTAATTTCTCTTCCCATTTGGACCAGTTTCAACATCTTATCAGTATTAGGATGTCAAATTAGTTCTTCAAAAATTTAACTCATCCTCTCCTTCCTGAGCCGCCTCCCCATGCTCTCTGGTTCTATTAATAACGCCATGGTCCCAATCCAGCCCCCTCTGCACACATCTTCACCCACTCCCACATCCCACCTCCCCTGACATTTATACTTTGGCTTCCTCTTTGATCTCTCTTGCTCCCTTCTCTCTCTCTATTTCCATTTTCTATCATTAGCTAAGCTGAAGTTAAGACTTGTCCATTTTACCAGCTCATTTTCTCAAGCTTTGGTCCATCTCTCCATTTGCACTGCTATTATCCAAGATCAGGTTCACCATGTCTCTAATATATTTCTTTTTGTTAAGAAATATTTCAAACTTAAAAAGGTAAAGATAAATGTAAAAAATATCTGTGAAAAACACTCAGATGTTGCAAATATTTGCATTTCATGTGTTAATATATAAAACATTAAAAAATGATCCCTCATCTTCATTATCATTGTTATTAATACAGCCCCCTTTCTCCCTTTCTGAAGTTTTACCTATTCTGAAATTGGAAAATAGTCTTTCTAACCATTTTTGTACTATTCATAAATATGGATACATTAATGTGTAGTATGGTTGTGTGGATTCTTTTTAATTTCATAAGTGGTATTCTATGCATATCCTTTTGTGATTTGTTTGTTATCAAATAACATGATGCTTTTGAGACATCCATGATAATACATTCACTTTAATTAATTTTTCAATTTCATTGAATGATTGTATAATATATCCATTCCTCTATTGGTTTATAACACTCCCAGATTTTCATTACTATAGTATGTGTGAATAACACAATTCTTTGTATACCTATTAAAATTTCTTCAGGTTATATACCTGTAATTAGCATTACTGGTCATTTGCATCCTCATCTTCACTGGAAATCATTGCCAAATTGCTCTCTAACGCTATATATCAAATACATTTCCACCAGCAACACATGGAAGTCCTACTCCTACATACTCTTGGCAACACCTGATGTTATTAGGATTTTTAATTTTTGCCAGTTTGATGAATGCAAATTGTTGCTTCAAATTATATTTGCATGGATCATGGTGAGATTAATCATCTTCATTTATTAATTGGCTATTTAGGTTTTCTTTTCTATATATTTCCTATACTTATCATTTGGTTATTTTCCTATTGCATTAGTTTGTTATTCCTACAGATGTGCAGTTTTTTAAACATTCTGTATATCCATCTTCTTCTAGTTACATGCAATACATTCTTACAACTTACCTCATTTTTTAAAAGGCATGTGATGTGCTTTGTTGCATGGAAAATATTAACATTAATAAGGTCAGATTCCAAGATGTTTCTGTATATTTAGACCTCTTTGAGTCTTGTTTAAGAAATAGTTCTCTATATAAACATACCTTTCTCTGTTTTTAAACAACTTTTAATTTTTGCTTTCCACACTGCTTTGTAACAGCACCTTTGTGGTATAATACATGTATGGGTAAGATAGATCGACATATAGTAATACGCATCTTTCAGTTGTATTTTCTTCTTTGAGATTTCTCTGCCTGTTCTTAGACCTCAGATGGAACCAATTCTCTGGCTATAAAATGTAAATACTCTATTTATTTTTTCTGTAAGTTTTATAATTTCACATTTTACATTTAGGTTTATGATCTATATTTTGCTTCTGGAGCAGGATATGAATCAAAGTTTTTCCACATGCATATTCAGTTATTTCAGCACCATTTATTGCATTAAATATCCTTTTTCCATTGAATTGCCATTTTCCCTTTGTTGAAAATCAATTGAATATATATGTATGTATACACACACACACACACATATACATGCAATTCTGTTCTATTCTACTGATCTGTTTGTCTAGTCTTTCATCAATACCATACTGTCTTGATTCCTGTATATTTATAGTAAGTCTTGGGATCAGATACTTGAAGATTTTCTGATATCATTCTGTCACTAATTTCTAACTGAATGTTTTATGCTTAAAGAAAATACTTGGCACAGTTTCTGTTCTTTTAAATGTTCTGTTTTCTTTCATAATCCAGAATATCTTGATTGAAGTTCCATGTGCACTTAAGAAGAATATTGCTTCTGTTGTTATTAAGTGGAGTGTTCCTAAACGTCAATTAGATCAAATTGGTTTATAGTGTTGTTTACATTCTTTATATCTTTGCTGATTTCTTAACTACTTGTTTTATTTGTTACTGAGAGAGGAGTGCAGTGTTTCCCACTGTGACTGTGGCCTTGTCTGCTGCTCCCGTCAGTGTTGTATGTGCCCCGTCTATTTTTAAGAACTCTTTTAAATGCATGCACATTTTGACTTATGATATCTTCTTGGTACATTGTTCCTTTATCGATAATAATACCTTCTTTATCCCTCACAATATTCCTTGTTATGAAGTCAGCGCTTCTTGATATCAATATGGTTAGTTTAGTTTTATGGTTATTGTTTGAATGGTTCTTTTTATACCATTCTTTCTTTTTTTACTTCTCTATATCTTTATATTTCTAATGTGGGTTTCTTGTAGAGAGTAAAGATTTGGGTCCTTTCATTTTTACTCCAGTCAGTCTCTTTTAATAAATGTGCTTATACTATTTATATTTAATATAATTATTTTTATTGTTAATAAAACAACCATATTTCTAGCGATTTTCATTTGTTTCCTCTGTTCTTTTGTTCTTTCTACCTTTTTCTGCCTCCTTTTGGATTGAGTACTTTGATTTCACTTTTATCTTCACTGTTAGTATATCATCTATAGCACCCTAAAACATTTGTCATTTCTCTAGTTTATTTGTACATCTTTAATCACAGCCTCCATTCAAATGATATCACACAATCTCAGACATTACAAACTTATAATGGTATATTCCCAATCACTCATATCCACCTTTTATGCAATAGCTACCACATAGTTCTTAAAGTTTTCTGTACACAATATACACAATGCTAACACACAGCACATTACTACTATTTTTCCTTTAAAGAGACAATTTTCTATTAGAATTTAAATAAGAAAATAAATTTTATATATACTTAATTCATGACATTTTCAGAACTCATTTCTTTGTATAGATCCTAGTTTCTGTTTTACATCATATTCCTTCTGCCTGATATTTTCTGAAGATTTATTTCCCTTCCATTATTGAAAAATATTTTCATTGGATGTAGAAATTGAGGTTGACTGTATTTTAAAAATTTCAGCACTTTAGCAATCTCAATAAAATGTCTTACTTTCATCGTTTCTAGTGATAAGGTTGGTGTAATTCTTAACTTTGTTTCTCTGAATGTGGGATGTCTTTACCAGTTGCTTTCAAGACTTTGTCTTTCATTTTCAGCAGTTGAATGATTGCCTTGGTGTGTTCTTTGATACTTATCTTCCTTGGTGTCCTCTGAGCTTCTTGGAACTGTATTTTGGTATCTTTTATTAATTCTGGAAAATGTTCAACTGTTATTTCTTTAAATATTTTTTTTCTGCCTCATTCTCTTTCCTTTCTGTTATTCTAATTACACATATGTTAGACTGATATTGTCTTACAGCTATTAGATGTTGTTAGTCTTTTATTCTTTTTTGCTCTTTGTTTCTTTGGGGTAATTTCTGTTGACCTGTCTTCAATTCACAAATTCTTCCCTCACCTATATCAAACCTCCCATCTATTTATATATGTGCCTACCTTTTCCACTACCATTCATAATAATACATTAATCATAGTTATCTTAAATTCCCTGTGTGACAACACCAACATCTAGACCAAATCAGAGCCTGGTTCTATTTATTTTCTTAACAGTATGTTGTTTTTTCTTGCCTCTTTATGTATCTCACAATTCTTCTTTAAATGCTAGACATTTTATATTGCACAATAGTGTCTAAGATAAATAATATTCATGCCTGGATATGGCACACATATTCATATGGTAGGTTATAAGTATGAGGGTTGAGTCAAGGTAACCATGACTTGACCTGGGCTTGAGTTTTGTTTTTGCAACTAATCCTGAAGGCACCCCAAAATTCAAATTCTTCTCATGGCACTTGGTGCTTAGGGTATTCACTGCATTTCTGGAATATTCTTATTAATGTTTTTGTTCTACTATCAGGCTTAGGTGGTGTGATCTTAGCTTTCTACTGCATTCACGAAAGGTTAAGATTTCATAGACAAGTCATCTTTTTCTTAGTGGAATGGTGGAAACAATATTCTTTCCAGCTTTTTCCATCATAAGCAAACTCCCTGAAAACTTGAATTTTAAGTTTCTCTCAGACAACTACATTCTGATACAATGTCAAGACCAAAAATCTCAGAAAGAGATTGTCCAGAACACTTCAAGAGAGATTGGACAATGGATTGATGTGTTCTGCAAATTGTTGCTGTGTGGCCACAATTTTAACATACATGACCATGATTTATAGGGATCTGATAAGAAAACCCAGCTGTTAACTAAAATTAATAATAATGACTAACCTTATAAAGTGCTTTAAAATGTGCTAGGCACAGAAAAAAATGTTTTACATTTCTTATTTAATTTATCTTATAGCAGTATAATATAAGAACTGATACGATCGCTAACTTATACAAGAGAAAACAGGTTCAGAAAGTAGGCAATCTGCCCAATATCGCACCACTATAAAGTATTCTCTGACATTTCAGAAGTCCCAATCTTGACCACTATGTTCTACCGTTCCATTTAGATATTAACAGGTTGTTGTTTTTTTCTCTTGTAAAAGCTACTCTTTTTATCTGTTTTTCTATAGTCCTTTTTTGATAAATTTTTAAAGGAGCAAATGTTTAAGAGCTTGGCCAAATATTATATCTATCACTGGTTTTGAATTTATTTTTCTCTTATAAAAGATTGATGAGTCATCTACTTTGTAAATCTTATGTATTACTTACTGTGTGATATAAAGTTGGTAAAGGTTTCAAAAATGGGGTGCAGAAAAATTCTCTATTTTTATTCTGAAGCTATCATGTTTATCTCTCAGTTTTAGGAGAGTTAGTCTGCTCATAAATTCCATCACTCTCCTGATGCTATTTCTGTCTAGCAAATTATTCTTTTATTCACGAGGCAATAAAAGGTCACTGGAAAGAAGAATATAATATTCACTCTCATAAAATAAAGTTAAACAGTATTTAGCATTTATATCTTTCCAATGTAGTAAACAAAATATGGTTTATTTGTCTCAATGAAGACCTATGACACCCAAAAAGATAAATCTAATGATTTGTTTGAACACAGGAAGATAAATCTTGCCCAGCCTGCTTTCAGTGATGACATGTTACCATTGTCCTAGTTCTCTGTAAAATTAGAGAGAAAGGCCAAGCCGACCTTGCTTTCTTGTTCCACAATATCCAGATCCCGGCCCAGGGCTACAGTCTAAGAAAACCAACTGAATAAGTACAATGCATTCTTTTGTTTATTTGCTTTACTTTTTATGCTACTTATTGAAATAAGATTGGCATGGTGTACTGTATTTTCAGGAGAGGATAGAAAGAGAAAAGGTCAATTGTTCTTTTTAATTTGCTTTAATTTCAGCGGGTATCTGAGAAAATGTAAAATTTTCTGACCTTTTATCATGAATATCATGAGATAATTATTTCCTTTTTAATTTTTTTAGACATATCTGTGGTTAAAAATTTCAGCAAGTGCATTATTAGAATGGAGTTGGGGATTTAATATAAATGCAAATTTCTTATTTTTATGAATTTTTTACAAATTTTATCTATAAAAATATTTTGTACAAAATTGGTTTAAGAGAATGTTTTTTCTGTAGTGCAAATCTGTTTTCTTGCCATAATTAAAAGAATACAATTAAACTAAAATTAGTGTCTTTGAATGATCCAGATACTAAAATAATGCCTTGCTCCTTATAAATTACATGGCTTTAAATATTTTTATGCAGAGTTGTTTTCAGTAAGAATACAGCAATAAAAAAGCTGGAAAAGAAAAGCAATAGAAGCAAATGATTAAAACTATAGAAAAGCCAGTTTCTGTACCCTATTTGCCAATCTGGGCATTTCCAAAAATTTTGATACTTTTTCTTATAGTAACAAATCAACTTTCAAAATGTGCTATTTCCTCTTAAGTTATTTACAAAAAAAAGAAAATCCATGTAGTACGATTCCACTGCTTAAACTCTTTTCTTCAATTTCTTTTTCACACATTTTGCTTCTCATTATCAAATAAAAATCTGTCTCATGCTCTTTTATAAGGCTTTTATAAAGGACTCCCTTCATTGAATGGCAAAATGTGGCCTTTTCTTTTTATTCCTCTAATTAAAACATTGCAACCTCGGGAAGCTATCAGTTAGTTTTCAGTACATGGCACTTATTTTGATCTCCTTTAGTATATAGCATGAAAAATGGTGAAGTGAGCAGAAATGTCCTGGTCCCTAAAATTAGATATAAACCCATTAATATGCAACCCACAGAATCTTCTCTGTCTTCAGAAATGGCACCCAGTAATTGATTTCAATATAAACCAACTTACTTTCACTCTGCAGCTCAGCTGCACTAAGATCAATCTCCAAAGGAACTTAATGGTTCAAGATCATTCATGCCTTCTGGAATCCTATATCTATTTTCTTTCTTAACTGATTCTCTGAAGTTTAAGTCAAAGACCACACATCATAGTATAACTCCAATACTTAGAATATTCATTCTGGCTGCCATTTTCTGTTCTTTTTTTGCCCTCAGCTGAGCCTTATTGTATTTGATCAACATGATAGTCTGGAATTAGGAGGATCTTTTCTTTTCTTTCTTTCAATAGAAAATTCTTGTGCTGTATTAGCAAAGGCACAAGCAAGATCTTAATAATTGTACCAGTCAATGCTTCTATGTCTTTTCCTGTGTCTCACAGGCATCAGTAAGGTCATGCATAATGAACAGATTGCCTTAATAATGGTTTGCTTTTTAAAAGATTTATTTTGAGATGCATTAGCCCTAATAAAGAATGTCAAACAAATAGTATAATCAACTCATGTTCAATGAGCATTTACAGATATTATGACTATTTGAGTGTTAAATAAGAAGCAATTTCTCAAGAAATATTGTTTCTAGCATAAAGGGGCCAGGCAGATGTTCAGAGAGGCAATACGTGTTTGGATGGAACATGCATACAATTCATGTTAGAATTTTGACAACAATATGCACAAAAGGATATCTACTGTATGTGTGAGAAAAACAGTGTAACTGGTAGCTGTGTAGGAAATATTCAATCCATAGCAGCAGTTGTTGCTTACTACCACCTATTTTTGCTTTTGTTTCCCTTGTTTGGGAAGACATATACAGAAAACAATTGCTAATGCTGATGTTCAAGAGTATATTGTCTATGTTGTCTTCTAGGAGTTTTATGGTTTCAGGTCTTATATTTATGTCTTTAATACATTTTGAGTCTATTTTAGTATATGGTGTAAGATAGAGACCCAGTTTCATTCCCTTGCATATAGCTGTCCAGTTAACATCCATCAGTAGATAAATGGGTAAGAAAAGATGTAATACATATACACGATGGATTATCACTCGGCCATAATAAAGAATGAAATCTTGCTATTTGTGACAACATGGATGGGTATCCCGTGAAGTGAAAAAGAGAAAGAGTATTACACTAAGTGAAAATACAAAGTATTACGCTAAGTGAAAAAGACAGAAAGACAAATACTGTATGATTTCACTTAAAACAAGTGAAAAGGGGGGCGGAGCCAAGATGCCGGCATGAGTAGAGCAGTGGAAATCTCCTCCCAAAAACACATAGAGCTATGAAAATATAACAAAGAAAAATCTTCCTAAAATAGAGACCACAGGACACAGGACAACATCCAGACCACATCCACACCTGCAAGAACCCAGCGCCTTGCGAAGGGGGTAAGATACAAGCCCCGGCCCGTTGGGACCTGAGCGTCCCTCCCCCCGGCTCCCGGCAGGTGGAAAGAAACGGGAGCGGTTTTTTTTTTTTTTTTTGGCGACTGCTTTTTGGAAGCCTTAGAGGGACAGGGACCCCGGTGCTAGGGAGGCAGGGCAGTGTGACTGGTGAGCGGGTGCCTGGGACCGGTGCCTGAGGACAAAGAATATCCCGCGTTCTTCCCTGTGGGACCGGTGGGTGGGTGCCTGAGACTGGCACCTGAGGACGGAGGAAATCGCGCGTTTTTCCCCTTTTTTTCCCACTTTTTGGCGAGTGCTTTTTGCAAGCCTTAAAGGGACAGGGACCCTGGTGCTAGGGAGGCAGGATGGCGGGACTGGTGAGCAGGTGCCTGGGACCGGCGCCTGAGGACAAAGAATATCACGCATTTTTCCCTGCGGGAACAGTGGGTGGGTGCTTTTTGGAAGCCTTGAAGGGACAGGGACCCTGGTGCTAGGGAGGCAGAGCAGTAGGACCAATGAGCGGGTGCCTGGGACCGGCACCTGAGGACAAAAGAAAAATCAAGTGTTTTTTCCTTTTTTTTTTTTTTTTCTGTTCCCTCTCTCATTGTTGCTGTTGTTGTTTTGATTTGGAGAGTGCTTTTTGGAAGTCTTAAAGAGGCAAGACAGGTCACTTAGCCCAGAGGCAGGGAATCTGGGGATCTCTGGGCACTCTAACCCCCTGGGCAGAAGGGAGCACAGAGGCCCCTTACGGAGATAAATAGCCTCCCGGCCGCTCCCCCTCCAACGGGGCTCCACCATTTTGGAGGAACAGTCCCAGCCAGGCCAAGCCCACAGCAACAACGGAGATAAACCCCATAGCAACGGGGCAGGAAGCAAAAGCCCTGTCTGCACTCAGCTGCCCAGCACAAGCCACTAGAGATCGCTATTCTCCCAGGTGAGGAAGGCCACAAACCAACAAGAAGGGAAGCTCTTCCAGCGGTCACTTGTACCAGCTCGGCACACTATCTCTATCACCATGAAAAGACAAAACTACAGGCAGACAAAGATCACAGAGACAACACCTGAGAAGGAGACAGACCTAACCAGTCCTCCTGAGAAAGAATTCAAAATAAAAATCATGAACATGCTGACAGAGATGCAGAGAAAAATGCAAGAGCAATGGGATGAGATGCAGAGAAAAATGCAAGAGCAGTGGGATGAAGTCCAGAGGGAGATCACAGATGTCAGGAAGGAGATCACAGAAGTGAAACAATCCCTGTAAGGATTTATAAGCAGAATGGATAAGATGCAAGAGGCCATTGAAGGAATAGAAGCCAGAGAACAGGAACGTATAGTAGCTGACATAGAGAGAGATAAAAGGATCTCCAGGAATGAAACAACACTAAGAGAACTATGTGACCAATCCAAAAGGAATAATATTCGTATTATAGGGATACCAGAAGAAGAAGAAAGAGGAAAAGGGATAGAAAGTCTCTTTGAAGAAATAATTGCTGAAAACTTCCCCAAACTTGGGGAGGAAATAATCGAACACACCATGGAATTACACAGAACCCCCAACAGAAAGGATCCAAGGAGAACAACACCAAGACACATAGTAATTAAAATTGCAAGGATCAAGGACAAGGAAAGAGTTTTAAAGGCAGCTAGAGAGAAAAAGATCACCTATAAAGGAAAACCCATCAGGCTAACATCAGACTTCTCAACAGAAACCCTACAGGCCAGAGAATGGCATGATATACTTAATTCAATGAAACAGAAGGGCCTTGAAACAAGGATACTGTATCCAGCACGACTATCATTTAAATATGATGGCGGGATTAAACAATTCCCAGACAAGCAAAAGCTGAGGGAATTTGCTCCCCACAAAACACCTCTACAGGGCATCCTACAGGGACTGCTCTAGATGGGAGCACTCCTAAAAAGAGCACAGAACAAAACACACAACATATGAAGAATGGAGGAGGAGGAATGAGAAGGGAGAGAAGAAAAGAATCTCCAGACAGTGTACATAAGATCAATTAGCGAGCTAACTTAGGCAGTAAGATACTAAAGAAGCTAACCTTGAACCTTTGGTAACCATGAATCTAAAGCCTGCAATGGCAATAAGTACATATCTCTCAATAGTCACCCTAAATGTAAATGGACTTAATGCTCCAATCAAAAGACACAGAGTAATAGAATGGATAAAAAAGCAAGACCCATCTATATGCTGCTTACAAGAAACTCACCTTAAACCCAAAGATAAGCATAAACTAAAAGTCAAGGGATGGAAAAACATACTTCAGGCAAACAACAGTGAGAAGAAAGCAGGGATTGCAGTACTAATCTCAGACAAAATAGACTTCAAAACAAAGAAAGTAACAAGAGATAAAGAAGGCCACTACATAATGATAAAGGGCTCAGTCCAACAAGAGGATATAACCATTCTAAATATATATGCACCCAATACAGGAGCACCAGCATATGTGAAGCAAATACTAACAGAACTAAAGAGGGAAATAGACTGCAATGCATTCATTTTAGGAGACTTCAGCACACCACTCACCCCAAAGGATAGATCCACCGGGCAGAAAATAAGTAAGGACACAGAGGCACTGAACAACACGCTAGAACAGATGGACCTAATAGACATCTATAGAACTCTACATCCAAAAGCAACAGGATATACATTCTTCTCAAGTGCACATGGAACATTCTCCAGAATAGACCACATACTAGCCCACAAAAAGAGCCTCAGTAAACGCCAAAACATTGAAATTCTACCAACCAATTTTTCAGACCACAAAGGTATAAAAGCAGAAGTAAATTCTACAAACAAAACAAAAAGGCTCACAAACACATGGAGGCTTAACAACATGCTACTAAATAATCAAAGGATCAATGAACAAATCAAAATAGAGATCAAGGAATATATAGAAACAAATGACAACAACAACACTAAGCCCCAACTTCTGTGGGATGCAGCGAAAGCAGTCTTAAGAGGAAAGTATATAGCAATCCAGGCACACTTGAAGAAGGAAGAACAATCCCAAATGAATAGTCTAACATCACAATTATAAAAACTGGAAAAAGAAGAACAAATGAGGCCTAAAGTCAGCAGAAGGAGGGACATAATAAAGATCAGAGAAGAAATAAACAAAATTGAGAAGAATAAAACAATAGCAAAAATCAACGAAACCAAGAGCTGGTTCTTTGAGAAAATAAACAAAATAGATAAGCCTCTAGCCCAACTTATTAAGAGAAAAAGAGAATCAACACAAATCAACATAATCAGAAATGAGAATGGAAAAATCACGACAGACTCCACGGAAATACAAAGAATTATTAAAGACTACTATGAAAACCTATATGCCAACAAGCTGGAAAACCTAGAAGAAATGGACAACTTCCTAGAAAAATACAACCTCCCAAGACTGACCAAGGAAGAAACACAAAAGTTAAACAAACCAATTAAGAGCAAAGAAATTGAAATGGTAATCAAAAAACTACCCAAGAACAAAACCCCGGGGCCGGACGGATTTACCTTGGAATTTTATCAGACACACAGAGAAGACATAATACCCATTCTCCTTAAAGTGTTCCAAAAAATAGAAGAAGAGGGAATACTCCCAAACTCATTCTATGAAGCCAACATCACCCTAACACCAAAACCAGGCAAAGACCCCACCAAAAAAGAAAATTGCAGACCAATATCCCTGATGAATGTAGATGCAAAAATACTCAATAAAATATTAGCAAACAGAATTCAACAGTATATCAAAAGGATCATACACCATGACCAACTGGGATTCATCCCAGGGATGCAAGGATGGTACAACATTCGAAAATCCATCAACATCATCCACCACATCAACAAAAAGAAAGACAAAAACCACATGATCATCTCCATAGATGCTGAAAAAGCATTCAACAAAATTCAACATCCATTCATGATAAAAACCTCTCAGCAAAATGGGAATAGAGGGCAAGTACCTCAACATAATAAAGGCCATATATGATAAACCCACAGCCAGCATTATACTGAACAGCGAGAAGCTGAAAGCATTTCCTCTGAGATCGGGAACCAGACAGGGATGCTCACTCTCCCCACTGTTATTTAACATAGTACTGGAGGTCCTAGCCACAGCAATCAGGCAAAACAAAGAAATACAAGGTATACAGATTGGTAAAGAAGAAGTTAAACTGTCACTATTTGCAGATGACATGATACTATACATAAAAAACCCTAAAGACTCCACTCCAAAACTACTAGAACTGATATCGGAATACAGCAAAGTTGCAGGATACAAAATTAACACACAGAAATCTGTAGCTTTCCTATACACTAACAATGAACCAATAGAAAGAGAAATCAGGAAAACAATTCCATTCACCATTGCATCAAAAAGAATAAAATACCTAGGAATAAACCTAACCAAAGAAGTGAAAGATTTATACTCTGAAAACTACAAGTCACTCTTAAGAGAAATTAAAGGGGACACTAATAAAAGGAAACTCATCTCATGCTCATGGCTAGGAAGAATTAATATTGTCAAAATGGCCATCCTGCCCAAAGCAATATACAGATTTGATGCAATCCCTCTCAAATTACCAGCAACATTCTTCAATGAATTGGAACAAATAATTCAAAAATTCATATGGAAACACCAAAGACCCCAAATAGCCAAAGCAATCCTGAAAAAGAAGAATAAAGTAGGGGGGATCTCACTCCCCAACTTCAAGCTCTACTACAAAGCCATAGTAATCAAGACAATTTGGTACTGGCACAAGAACAGAGCCACAGACCAGTGGAACAGATTAGAGACTCCAGACATTAACCCAAACATATATGGTCAATTAATATTTGATAAAGGAGCCATGGACATACAATGGCAAAATGACAGTCTCTTCAACAGATTGTGCTGGCAAAACTGGACAGCTACATGTAGAAGAATGAAACTGGACCATTGTCTAACCCCATATACAAAAGTAAACTCAAAATGGATCAAAGACCTGAATGTAAGTCATGAAACCATTAAACTCTTGGAAAAAAACATAGGCAAA
Source organism: Manis javanica (assembly GCF_040802235.1). Taxonomy (NCBI): domain Eukaryota; kingdom Metazoa; phylum Chordata; class Mammalia; order Pholidota; family Manidae; genus Manis; species Manis javanica. The sequence continues at coordinate 119,630,365 of NC_133157.1, forward strand.
AACCTCTTAGACATAAACATGAGTGACCTCCTCTTGAACATATCTCCCCAGGCAAGGAAAACAACAGCAAAAATGAGCAAGTGGGACTACATTAAGCTGAAAATCTTCTGTACAGCTAAAGACACCATCAATAGAATAAAAAGGAACCCTACAGTATGGGAGAATATATTTGAAAATGACAGATCCGATAAAGACTTGACGTCCAGAATATATAAAGAGCTCACATGCCTCAACAAACAAAAAACAAATAACCCAATTAAAAAATGGGCAGAGGAACTGAACAGACAGTTCTCTAAAAAAGAAATACAGATGGCCAACAGACACATGAAAAGATGCTCCACATCGCTAATTATCAGAGAAATACAAATTAAAACTACAATGAGGTATCACCTCACACCAGTAAGGATAGCTGCCATCCAAAAGACAAACAACAACAAATGTAGGCGAGACTGTGGAGAAAAGGGAACCCTCCTACACTTCTGGTGGGAATGTAAATTAGTTCAACCATTGTGGAAAGCAGTATGGAGGTTCATCAAAATGCTCAAAACAGACCTACCATTTGACCCAGGAATTCCACTCCTAGGAATTTACCCTAAGAACGCAGCAATCAAGTTTGGGAAAGACAGATGCACCCCTATGTTTATCGCAGCACTATTTACAATAGCCAAGAATTGGAAGCAACCTAAATGTCCATCGGTAGATGAATGGATAAAGAAGATGTGGTACATATACACAATGGAATACTACTCAGCCATAAGAAGTGGAAAAATCCAAAAAATCCAACCATTTGCAGCAACATGGATGGAGCTGGAGAGTATTATGCTCAGTGAAATAAGCCAAGCAGAGAAAGAGAAATACCAAATGATTTCACTCATCTGAGGAGTATAGGAACAAAGGAAAAACTGAAGGAACAAAACAGCAGCGGAATTACAGAACCCAAAAATGGACTAACAGGTACCAAAGGGAAAGGAACTGGGGAGGATGGGTGGGCAGGGAGGGATAAGGGGGGGGAAGAAGAAGAGGGGTATTAAGATTAGCATGCATGGGGGGAGGGAGAAAGGGGAGGGTGGGCTGCACAACACAGAGAGGACAAGTAGTGACTCTACAACATTTTGCTAAGCTGATGGACAGTAACCGTAATGTGGTTGTTAGAGGGGACCTGATATAGGGGAGAGCATAGTAAACATAGTATTCTTCATGTAAGTATAGATTAAAAATTTAAAAAAAAGAAAGAAAGAAAGAAAGAAGAAAGAAAGAAAGAAAGAAAGAAAGAAAGAAAGAAAGAAAGAAAGAAAGAAAGAAAGAAAGAAAGAAAGAAAAAAAGAAAGAAAGAAAGAAAGAAAGAAAGAAAGAAAGAAAGAAAGAAAGAAAGAAAGAAAGAAAGAAAGAAAGAAAGAAAGAAAGAGAGGGGCGATTACTCCTTGATAGGATAAAACTATTGGTAAATCAAAGATCAACGCATGCTTTAAATATCCTTAATGTTGATCACTTAAAGGGTGTCAGATGATCAGCTATGGAGGTACTCTTTTCTGATAATATTCCTTTCTCTTAATTAAAAAAAAAAAAAGCAGTTCTGTGTGCTGACCTCCAATGAGTTCTGCACAGTGGTATAGAGGGCATGTCAAAGTGTGGGCAAAGGGTCTGTTTGTTTCTATGCAGAAGATCAAGGCCTAGCTTGGATACCCAGAAAATAAACTAAGATACGATATGAGGAGGAGCTTCCGGCATCAGCACTCTCTGGAGGACTTGTGCCGGGGGATGATCATCAAAAAGCCTCCACGGGGATCCGGACAATGCTGCGGTTGTGGCTGCATCCAGCCCAGCATCTCCTGAACTTGCCATAGGAATGAGGAGTGAGGTGTCTAGGCTGGCATGTGCATACAGTGAGACAACGAATTTGACCGGATCTGTAATGTTGGAACTCAACCAGGAGTTGGGAGGGGTGCAAGGTGTAGCACTCCAAAATCTTATGACTATAGACTATCTACGGTTAAAAGAACATATGGGATGTGAAGAGAACCCAGAAATGGGCTGCTTTAATTTGTCTGATTTCTCTCAGACTGTTCAAGTACAGTTGGACAATATCCATCATATCATAGACAAATTTTCACAAATGCCTAGGGTTCCTAAATGGTTTTCTTGGCTTCACTGGAGATGGATGGTAATTATAGATTTGCTTTGTTTATGTCACCGTATTCCTATTATGTTAATATGTGTGTGCAAATTAGTTAGTAGTTTAAAACCTATACATACTTAAGGTACTCTACAAGAAGATATGTCAAAGAAATAATCAATCCTCCCATGTTTCCTTCCATATGCTACATCTGTAGCTTTTCTTCTTTCTTCCTAATTACAACCCTTAAATAGAATTCGTGCCTCATATAGAATTTACCGAGTATCATAATTCCTCCAGGTGGTAAAGATACCTCGAGACAAGTGCTGGGCATAGAAGCCAAGGGCATAAATCTGCAAAGAAGTAAAAAGCTAACCTTTTCAAACAATATGGCTTCTCTCTCACTTACCAACTTTACATTTCCCTGTATGGCCCCAGAAGATGACTGGTTAGCCAGAGACGGGTAAGATTCCTCAAGGGAGGAACAACCTAAGACAGGCACAGTCGCAGGGGGGCCATCAGGTGAGAATTTGGGGATCAACAGAGGTGAGGCTCAGAACCTCAACCCCCTGCTTTGAGAGAAATCTTCTGCATCCGTGGATGTCTTGCTGCCCTTGTCTAGCCTGGATTAATACTTAGTCCATAGGCACACACCTGATCATCTGATCATCTACATTTGCCCTCTTACAGCACTAAACTATGTTTTCTACCTTTATCTTGCATCTACCTACCATTTCAGCATTTTATTAAAAATAAAAATAATAACAATAATAAAGGGAGAAATGTGGGATCAACATATAAATCAAGTACAAAAATCAAACGAATATTCATATTTGACCTGATTGTTTATAAGTCATAATGCGTGATCAAAACCGAAAGTTTCTGTGATGAATGCCCTTGTACTGTTCACCATGTAAGAATTTATTCACTATGTAAGAATTCGTTCACCATGTAAGAACTTGTTTGTTATGCTTCAGAAGATTGGAGACTGACGAGAATTAGACTTGAGATGGATTAATGATTGTACATTGAGCATTGACCCCCCCATACTGAATTTTATTGTTGTTAACAACCATTTGATCAATAAATATGAGAGATGCCCTCTCAAAAAAAAAAAAACAAGTGAAAAAACAAAATTGCTATAGACTCATGAACACAGAACAGACTGGTGGTTACCATGGGTGTGGTGGTGCAGGGTGGTGGGTGAAATAGGTAGAAGGGAAAAAATTAGTGGGAATGTCTGATTTTTTGATCTGGGTGATAGTTGCATGAGTATATACACATGTCAAAATTCATCAAGTTGTACACTAAGATTTTACTTGTTTATACCTCAATAAAAATAAAAAACAAACAAGTTGATAAAGAAAGAGGTTTAAAAAGAAAATAGTTGTTTACCTCTAGGAAAAGTGGTCAAATTCACTGTATACAACAAGAATAGTATACAGTTCAGAAAGTAACAATTTCACTAAAAAGAAGACATTGGATTCAGTCTGGAAAGTTAAATGTTGTTCCTGGCTCTGCCAGCAACTGCCATGTGATCTTAACTAAGTCATTTGACATTTCTAGAGCTTTCTCTGGATTGCTGATACATAAAATGAACAGAAGACTTTTTAAGCTCCAAGGCTATGTCCAACTCCACAATGTAAAGAAAATGGACCAATAGAAAAGAATGAGAGAATCCTTGGATATGGACTGACTAGACAGCTCCTAACCTATGGAAAAAGAATGCTTTTTCCAGCATCTTTCCAATACTGCCAAAATACAGAACTGCATTCTAGACAACCTTAATTCTACAGATGTCTGTGAAAAAAACACTAGAAATAATTTCAATCAACCCTTAAATAATTAATTTTGGCATATATTAGAAGCCAGTTTTGGTGCACAACATACTAGAATTAACTAAGCAAGGCTTATACTTTAATTTTAGAACAGTGTAGGTTTCTGTAAAGTGCTTTGACTTTGAAATAAAATGCACTTAGGTTTAAACCTGGCTTCACCACTTTCTAACTCTGTAAATTTGAGCAGCTACCTAACCTCTCTAAATATGCTTTGCTTATCTGTAAAGTAGGCTTAATACTATCTCAGACATAACCTAGTATCAAATGGAATAACATATGTAAGAGCCTAATTCTGTACATAATATTAACTAGATACTCAATAAATACTAACTCCCTTGAAGAAACTTACGTTTGAAATAAATGTTGAAAATAAACATTTTGATTTAGCCAGTTACTACATGTCATGTATATTTATTGGTCAGGATGAGTTCTGTTAACAAATTGCCCACAGAAAGAAATCAAACACAGTTGTAGAGGTAAAGAAAACAATCCCTTTTAGAATAGCATCAGAAATAATAAAATATTTAGAAATAAACTTAACCAAAGAGATGAAAGGCTTTTAAACTGAAAACTATAAAATATTGATAAAAGAAATTAAAGAAAACACAGATAAATAGAAAGGCATCCCATGTTCATGAATAGGAAGATTTAATATTCTTAAAATCTCCATACTTTTCGATCTACAAATTCAATGCAATCCCAATGGCACTTTTAATAGACATAGAAAAAACAATCTTAAAATTCACATGGAACTACAAAATACTCCAAACAGCTAAAGCAATCTTGAGAAAGAACACAGATGGAGGCATCACACTTTCTGGTTTCAAAATATGTTACAAAGCTACAGAAACTAAAACAGGATGGTACTGGCATAAAAGCAGACATAAGATCAATGGAATAGAATAGATAGCCTGGCAACATACCCACACATATATAACCACTTTGATCTTTGAATATACAATGGAGATAGAATAGCCTTTTCAGCAGATCATGTTGGGAAAACTGATTAACCACATATGAAAGAATGATTATGGACCCTTATCTTACACCTTGTGCATACATCAACTCAAAATGTCTTAAAGACTTAAGTTTGATGCATGAAGCTATAAAACTCCTAGAAGAAAACAGGGAGAAATCTTCATGACATTGCACTTGGCAATGATTTCCTGGCTATGACTCCAAAAGTACAACCATCAAAAGCAAAAAAGACAGTGGGACTCCATCAAACTAAAAAATTCTGTACAGCAAAGGAAACAATAAACAAAAATAAATAGACAACCTATAGGACAAAGTATTTGCAAACCATGGATCTGATAAGGGATTAATACATAAGGAACTCCTACAGCTCAATAGCAAAACAAAAAATAACAATAATAAAGCATAAAAACATGATTAAAAATAGGCAAAGACTTTGAAAAGATATTTCTCCAAAGAAGACATACAAATGACCAACATGTATATGGAAAGATGTACAATATCACTAATTACCAGAGAAATGCAAATCAAAACCATAATGATATATCACCTCTTACTTGTTAGGATGGCTACTATAAAAATATAATAAATTTTGTTTATTTGTATGTGTAGAGAATTTGGAACCCTTATACACCATTGGTGGGAATGTAAAATGATGTAGCTGTGATGGAAAATAGTATGGAGGCTCTTCAAAATAATTTAAAATAGAACTATCATATAGATTCAGCAAGCCCACTCCTGGGTATATATCCAAAAGAATTTAAATCAGAATCTCAAAGAAATATCTGCACTCCCACATTCACAATATCCAAGAAATGGAAACAACCTAAAAATCCATTTGTGGATGAATGGATAAAGAAAATGTAATATACACATACAATGGAATATTATTCAGTCTTAAAAAGGAAGGAAACCTAGCTTTATGTGACAACATAGAACCTGGAGGACATTCTGCTTAAGTGAAATAAGTCAGTAACAGGACAGCTGTTGCACAATTCTACCTCTTTGAGTCAAAATAGTCAAACTCATAGAACCAGAATAGAATAGTGGTTGCCAGGACTCTGGAGAGGAGACAGTGGGGAGTTATATCAATAGACATAAAGTTTAAAGGTTTAGTTATGCAAAATGATTCAGTTCTAGAGATCTGCTGTACAACATTGTACCTATAGCTAAGAATGCTATACTGTGCACTTAAAAATGTGTTAAGAGCATAAGTCTCATGCTAAGTGTTTTACCAAAATACAAGAAGTGGGGGGAAGGAAAAAGAAGAAACTTGTCAGTCCTGCCCTACAGTACCTGCCCAGGAATAAAAAGAAAAAATACTCTTTTAAACTGTAATTTATTGTAAATACACATCTACCCAAGCATCAGCCAGAAAACCCCACTTGGATATCCAGACAGATTGTGTTTCATCTATATGCTTGTCAAAGTCTCGCGTCCACTAAGGAGACAGTGGCTCTCAGCATCACTGGACAGCAGAGTGTTACAGTGTCTGGATGCCATCTCATCAAACAATCTAGTGCTTCCTGAGAGAAAGTGAATCAGAACAAGTGGCTGTCTATGAACTGTTTGGTGTTAGCAAGGAAGGCCACCTATGAAGCATTAATTTGATTGCTCAAGTACATTTATGGCATCCTAGAGACCTCTGTACAGAATGTTGAGGTCACTAAAATATAGTTTACTGATAATGTTTCCATTAGGTCAACACAGTTATCACAGGAACAGTGTGTGCCACATTTTTGTGCTGATTAAATTTCAAAAGCCCCTTGACTTGCACCTGAGAAAACACAATTTGAAGTAGGACCTGTTGAAAGGTGCCTGTTAACCCTGCTAATGAGCAAGTAAAAAATTTGTCACTGGTAGACAACACTCATTGTGTCTTTGGGCTTGTATTTCAGAGAGGACTTCCAGATGAGGTTCATTCTAGCAGAATAAATACTGTCTTACTTCTGCCCTGAAGCCACTCTCCAGCATGTGCAACCTCTGTGGCAGTTGCCAGATTGGCCTGAGTATATCTTTAAGGGTTATTCATGAAAGCAAATTCCTTTGGGAGACTGATCTCCTGTGATGTTTGACCACCCCTCAACATGGCAAGGGCATAGATACCTCTGAAATATCTTCAACCTCTCCCACACAGTCTGGAGGATGCTTCTAGTAGGCAGAGAATGAGGTCTACCAACATGCTCCATGGAATACTGAGCACACCATCAACCTTCATTAAAGCATTTGTGATTATGATGACAGTGAAATGTTGAAGGAATTCATTAAGAGAGATGAGGATACCCATGACTATATCATAGCTTCAGAGGAAGTGACAAAATAGAATAAGAGAGTATCTTAGGTCATCTAAACAAGTGCTCTGCTGTCATTCAGGTAAGATACTTGTATCTCCCTATTACCAAAGAGACAACTCCCTTCTAAAGAGGTGCCATGGCTTTTCCAAGGTCACACACAAAATGAAGAAATGGAAAGAAAATATGAACCCCTGGTTACACTGTACCACAAGTTTTTGTTTGTTTATGTAGCAAATATTTTATTGAGTGCTGCATCCAAAAGAAATGGTTACTATCACAGAATGCATCAGAAAGAACAGCTAAAATTTCCTTTGACAACCTTACAGCATATGAAGATTGTGAAGACCTGAGGACAGTGTCTGAAATACTAAATGAACCTCATTTCTTTTCTAAACACTTAAGCCACTGTATTTTTTAAATCAATTTTTAAATATGGAAAGTATGTTTAATGTTCATGTTACTTATTATATTTTAAAGGGTGAGCAAATTTCATGCCTGATCAATTAACTCATTTTCCTTTCAAGTAAATTAGGGAAGGTTCTATGCCTAAAAAAGAAAAGTATTAATGAAACACAATTACCTCTAGGGTTTTGGGTGTAGTCACCATCCATGGTTCTTTAGAAAAAAGTAAAATATGTAACTTACTATGATTTAAAGCTTTATATTTTATCTTAATATCTTTAACATACGAGATTCAACAAACATTGAGTGAGTTTACATGGGTGAGGCACCTGGAATAAGTTTCTTTCTCATCTTATCACTGAATAGCAAATACAAATGTATCCTTAGCAGTGAATAGGATGTAACTGTGCCTATAGGAGGTCAAAACAAGTACTTTGGGAACACGGGAAAGAAACTGCATTGTCCCCCAGGGGAGTCAGGGACGTACTTGTGGAGGAGGGCACTTGAGCTGAGAGGAAGTCCCTCTAATGACTATGGGAGAACAACCTGTGCAGAAAACCATGGGGCAAGTAGTATGCTTACTGGCTTGGAGGTCAGTAGAACAAGGTCAGTGAGAGAGAGAACCAGGAAAGTATATTATCACTGCCTGTAGAAATTCCTTAGGCATGACCTTTAAAATACAAGCAGTGAGGACTTACTGACAATTACTTAGCAAAGAAGTGACATGGTCAGACTTGTACCTTATGAACAGCATTCTGCAGCTGTGTGCCAAACAATGGAAGGGAAAGACACTGAAACGAGGTAAGACAAGAGGCTACTATGATGGTCATTTTTAAGATATATATAAGCCGATTAAACAAGACTAAGACCAATAGGAAAAGAAGGAAAAAATAAGCATTGAGAGTCCTGGTGTTAGGATCAAATGTTGCATTGATTTTTGCATGATGCATGTCATCAGTCAACAAATACTCATTGACAAGCTACTAGAGAGGCACTGCATTGATTGATGAAAATACAACACTGAAAAGATATATAGTCTTTGATTCTAGGAACATAAAATCTAGATGGGACAGAAATAAATAAATATGTAACAATGATACAATACAAATAACAATAATAAGTATGAAGGAATGTTCTAGAAAGGGGAACAGCATACAGAAAATTCACAGATGGAACAGAGTAAGCCTGGTTTATTCAAGGAACTACAAGTAATTCAGCCTGGCTGAAGTATGAAGAATAAACCAGCAAGAGGAAAATGATAAGATTGCAGGTACAGTGACCAGAGATCAGATTAATGGCAGAGCCTGTAAACCACATTGAGAATCTATGCAAGACCAATGGGGAAAACAAGGAAATGGCACAACTAAGTTTCACTTCAGGAAGTGAAGGAATTGGGAAAAAGATATGAGTTCGTAGAATTTTTAAAAAAAGAAAAGGAGTAGAATGTCAAAGATGTTCAGAAAATTATAAAGATGCAAAGGGTTTAACAGGAACTCAGGATTTTGAGAGAGCAGTTTCAATGAACCACTAGGGCAGAAGCCAGATTACACAGGGTTTGAGAAGAGAAAGGAAGATAGTCAGTGTCACAATTTTTAAGTTAAGAAACCAGAGGAAAAGATGGATTAGATAGATGTAAAAGAAGTCACAAGATCTAAGAAAGGCTTTTCTCTTGTCAAAGAGAGTAGAGATGTGAAGATTTCATCACAAGAATAGAAAATTCTAATCAAAGAAGAGATTGGATGTAGGGGTGTAAGAAACACTAGATGGAGCAAGGAAGGAACACTATCAAGACGCAACAAGGGCATGCGGAAAGTTTTCGCAAAAAGCCTAGGTCCTAAGCTAGAAAAGCCCTATGATGATTACTCATACTTATTTAGGATAAATTTAATAAATATAACATAATATTTAAATATATAAGAAATATATAAATATAATAAATATTTTTCAGAAAGTTGTGTTGCAAAAAAAATCCAATAGAGAAGTGCATTACATACAAGATTTGTTTAACAAGCCTTGGTGTTATTTAGAAGCCTACAGAACCTACAGAACCCTGCAGAGCCCACCACCCAATATTAAAAGAAGTTTATTTAATGTTCTGGCCAAACAAACAAACCTGCAGAAGAGACAATGCCCTATTTTCTCTTAAACTGATAAGAATTCATTAATGTTTCCTTCCATCAAAAAACGGTTCATAAGGTTTGGACCATCGTTCCCCCTCTATTAGGTTTAATTGGACAATGAGGTGTCCTTGCTGGGTCTCTCCTTTCTTACTGGATACAAGATGCCTCAGGCCAAGAAGAGTAAGACAGCCAGCTGAGAGCACAGCTGGAGGTCTGGACTGTCTCGCCGGGCTGTCAAGGATCAAATGTCCTTCCTTTGTACTGTGTTCTTCTACCAAGCAAACAATCAACACTTGAAAAATGTTTTGATGGGAACGCACCCATCACTGCCTTGAGGAGAAGCCTTCCAACAGCCCTATACTAGCTTAAGCATGGAGTGTAAACCTCACAGGTATTGCAGACTTAAAAGTAGGTTAGAAGGATATAAATAAAACACCCCAAGTTGACTTCATTCATATTTGCCTCTCTTTTAAGTGCATTTCTTGATGCATGGGTCTTAATGGTGAACCTAAGGATACACAAAGCCTGGATGTTCAGAAGGCAGACTGAAATGAAGGAGGTAGAAATTGATTCTACCAACACACAAGGGTTCCACTAGACTATCCCGCATTTCTTTGTTTTTTTTAAAGAAGGCTCTGTATTCCTCTGAGGAAAAAAAATAAAAACATGAAAAAAATGAATGAAGTCACTAAAGGTCCTTATTGCATTGAATCCAAAGCATAACTGATTAGCACACATACCCCAATTTCAGATAAGCTGAACATGAAAAAAAAAAAAGTGCCCTGGAACCAAAAAAAGAGTTTTCTTGAGATGGTGAGCTAGAGTTGAAATTCAACATCAGACTGTCTTAATGTTCTCTGTAAGAAAGGAGACTGTTGGCAGCTGAGATCAAGATCACCTCAGGATGCAAAAGGGGGTGAAGAGAGTAGGAGTGTTCAGAAGAGCCACTGATAGAGATGACAAGGAATAAGAGGAAAAATTTTCCCAAACCACTCTTTCTCCTGATTGTAAAGTACTAACTTCTACTCAGACATGCAGCTAAATCTGGAGTTATCTCTTAATTCTCCCTTTTCCTCTCCCATACCGTGTTAGTCACCAAATTCCATTAATTCTATGTCCTGAATATTTACCAGTCCATCATCTTTCTTCCTCTGCTGCCGGTCCTGTCAGTAAGGCTTTCATCATTCCTGGCTGAAAGTATTGGTGTGACCTGTTGTGCTACCCGGCCTCCAAGATGGCCTGCAGACGTCCTGGCTCTTCGTGTCCACCCTCTCACGCCCACATCATGATCAGGATTGGTTCACATGACCACTAGAACATGGCAGTAGTGAGGGTCACTCATTAGCCTTGGTCATAAAAGACATTGTAATTTCCGCCTTGTTCTCTCTCTAGGATCACTCATTTGAGAGGAAGTCAATTGTCCTGTCATAAGGACACTCTGACAGCCCTGTGGAGAGATTCATGTGGCAAAGAACTGAGGGTCTGTGAAGAGCCAGTGAGAAACTAAGGCCTCCTGCCAACAGGCATGCACACGAAATTGAAAGTTAAGCCTTTAGATTACGAGAGCCCCAACCTCATCTATTTATTTTAAAAAACTCTATTGAGGTATGATTGACATGTAATTTATACATTTAATGTCCTTACTTAATGTATAAAACATGATGAGTCCAGAGATAAAAATGTACCGGTGAAAACCATTAGCACCATAAAGGCCATAAACATATCCATCAGTCCATCACTTCCCAAAGTTTCTTCCTCTCCCCTTTATTTATTTTTGTGTATGTGTGGAAAGAACACTTAACATAAGAAGTGTCCTCTTAGCAAATTTGAGGTATATGACAGAATATTATTAGCTTTAGGCAGTATGCTGTACAGATCTCCAGAATGTATCTTGTATAACTGAAATGTTGTGTCTTTAATTATCACCTGCCCTTTTACCATTGATCCCAGCCACTGGTAACCACCAGTCTAATCACTGTGCCTATGAGTTTGGGTTTTTAGAGTCCACATACAAGTGAGATCATGAAGTATTTGTATTTTTGTGTTTGGTTTATTTCACTTAGCAAAAAGTCCTCCAGGGCTATTAATATTCTCAAAAATAGCGGAATTTTCTTCTTTTTAAAGGCTGGATAATATTCCATTGTATGTATGTGACATGGTTTGTTTTTTTAATTATTTTTCAGTTTTATTGAGATATAATTGATATATAGCTCTGTATAAGTTTAAGGGGTATGGAATAGTGACTTACATATATTATGAAATGATTATCACAATAAGCTTAATAAATTTAGTTAACATCCATCATCTCCTAAAAAAAAAAAAAAAAAAGAAAGAAAATGTTTTCTTCCCTGTGATGAGAACTTCTGAAATTTACTCTCTTAGCAACTTGGAAATATGTCACGTGGCAGTGTTAACTCTACTCATCATGTTATACATTACATTCCAGTACTTACTTACCTTATAACTGAAAGTTTGTTCCTTTTTACCACCTTCATCCACTTCTCCCTCCCTCCACTTCTGCCTGTGATAACCACAACTCTTTTTCTATGAGTTTAGTGTTTCTTTTGTTTTGATTTTAGATTCCATGTATAAGTGAGATCATACAATACATGTCTTTCTCTGCCTGACTTATTTTGTTTAGCATAGTGCCCTCAAGGTCTACCCGTGTTGTTACAAATGGCAATATGCCCTTTTTGTGGCTGAATAATATTCCAATGTGTAGTGTGTTTGTGTGTGTGTGTGTGTGTGTGTGTGTGTGTGTAGAAATAAATTTTTTTCCCATTCATCAATTGATGAATACTTAGGTTGTTTCCATGTCTTTCCTGTTGTTAATAATGGCATAATGAACAAGGGGGTACAAATATCTCCATGGATATATTTTCATTTCCTTTGGATATATACCCAGAAGCAGAATTGCTGGATCATATCATCTTTCCATTTTTAATTTTTTGAGGAAACTCCATATTGCTGTTCATAGTAGCTGAATCAATTTATAATCCCACCAACAGTGCACAAGGGTTCCCTTTTCTCCACATCCTTGCTAGCATTTGTTATCTCTTGTGTCTTTGATGATAGCCTTTCTAGTATGCATGAAATAAAATCTCATTGTGACTCTGAGTTGCATTTCCCTAATGATTAGTGATTGTGAGCACCTTTTCATGTCTTTGCTGGTCATTTGTATTTCTTCTTTAGAAAAATGTCAAGTTTTTTGCCCAGTTTTAAATTTGAGCATTTTTTTTGTTATTGAGTTATATGAATTCTCCATATATTTTGTATACTAACCCCTTATCAGATCTATGATCTGGAAATACATTTTCTATTCCATAGGTTTATCTTTTTACTATTTTCACTTTGCTGTCAGTTTGTTTTGCTGTGCAGAAGTGTTTTAGTTTGATGTGCTCCCTCTTGTTAATTTTTTATATTGTTGCCTACACTTTAGGTTTCATATCTAAAATCATTGCCAAGACCCACATCAAGGAATTTTTTTCTTAAGTTTTCTTCTAGGAGTTTATAGGTTTCTGGTCTTACATTTCAGTCATTCATCCCTTTAATTAATTTTTCTGAGGGATATAAGAGGTCTAATTTCATGCTCTTACATGTGAATATTGATTTTCCTTATTATAAATGCATCACATGTCTTACTTCTTATTCAATGACCATTTTCCCTTCTAAGCCATTACCTCTAGGAGGTCAGAGAATATGTGATCTTAGAAAAGCTACTTCATGCTTCAGTTTCTCATGTGTGAATAAAGATTTCCGTGAGTTTAGATGCATGTAAAGTACATGGACTGGTGCTAAACACTAAATAAATAATATTAGAAGGTATTATTGCCATATCATCATTATCTTCAGAGGTGCTCAATAAGTATTTATCGAATGATTTAGATGAATATCTCTGCCTAGTGTTGTCTCTCTCAAGTACCTTTTTGTACCAGTAGAATAGTTACTTACCAAAGTGCAAATATCACCATTCAATCTTGTTTAAAATTGAATACTTAATAATTCAAAACCATACCCATGTTATTTCTCACCACCCTATTATTATTACAAATGTATTCTTGTTTTTCTTATCTCCATCTTAGCACCATTTAAGAGAAAAACAGACAGTAAAATGATTGCTACCAGAAAAAGAGAAAGAGAAAGAGAATTAGTTTTTGATAATTCAAAGAAAAAGAAAATATTACTTGAATTGGGCTAATGTGGATTATTTTAATCCAATGGTCTACATTTGCTCGGCTCAAAATGGCAGCCACTAGCCAGGTGTGGCATTTTAATTTAAATTAATAAAATTTGAAAGTAAAAATTAATTTCCCCAGTCGCACTAGCCACATATTAAGTACACAATACCTTAGTGGCTACCATGCACAATTATAGAACATTGCAGAATTACAGAATATTTTAATCATTGCACAAAGTTCAATTTGGACAGTGCTGGTATTTAGTAAATATTAATCTGAGATTCCTCCTTGATTTTTTCACTTTTTCCCTCTACCTAATTGGTAATTTAGTCTTTGAACTCCTTTTTAGTTTTTTTTAATGTGAAATACATCACATATGCAAAAACTATGTAAGTTTCATGTACACTTCAGAGTATTAATAAAAATGAATATCCATTACTGACTCAAGAAATAGTGTTGCCAATACCTAGGAAAAATCCTGGTTGCCCATCCTTTTCTTTCCCCTCAGAGTTAAACACTATCTTATGCTAACCATTCTTGTTTCCCTTATAATTTTATTTCCTATGTGTACAGTTCTCATCAAACAATTTTACTACTTTTACCTGTTTCTGAAGTCAGATAAATGCATATAAAAATTATGTATCTCTCTGCTTCTTAATATAGGATTCATGCATGTTTGTAAAAGGTGTAGTTCATTCCATTTTTTATTCATGCATAGTATTTCTTTGAATATTCACAATATATTTGCCCAGGCTTCTGGCATTAAGCATTCTGATTTGTTTGGTTTGTTTTACCATTACAAAGCATGCTGTTATGAATTGTGGGGCTACAAGTCTCCATTAATCTCGTTTGTTGCAAAACGTCTAGACACTAAGAGCCAATTTGCTCCAGTATTAACATCTTAGGAGTATTTGTATAAGCAAAAGGCCTTGGAAAGATGAGGAGACTGACTTACCCTGGAACTAATTTATTTATGTTTCCAGATCATAAAGATAGAGACATCCCCTCCCTCAAAACTTTCCAGAGTAATAAGATAGGGGTGCCTCCCTCCTTTCCCCAGAGTGAATTGTTTACATTTCAAGCTAAAAAGATAATGTAACTTTCCAGAAAGAAGGATAGGCAGATTTTCAGCAGTCCTTGTATAAGTCTAAATCTCAGGTTTCTCTTTATGATGCATTTTCACTGTATGTATGAGTAACACTTGGCCCTTACCATACCATCCTGGGAATTGGGTGCTACAGTGTTACTCTGACTGTTGCTTTTGCTGTGAATAATAAACTATCTTTTGTCTCTAACCCTGACATCTCTTGTCTTTCTACCAGTGTCTATGCAGTTCTGACTGGCTAACTTGTTAGCCTGTAGGCAGGATGATATTCCCAATATTTTCACAGTTCCTGCCTTGATGGTTTAACATGAAAAATCTTGTACATGTCTCTTGGAGCACTTACTTATTCAGAAATTTCTTAGGGGATATTCCTAGAAGTAGAACTGGCCAAATTATAATTTCACTAGATAATGCCAATTTTTTTTAAGTGGTTAAACCAATTTATACTCCACTCAACAATGCTATAGAGCTTTCCTTCTGTTATCTTCACCAATGCTCGGTATTCTTAGTTTATTAAATTATTCTCAATCTATTTGATATAAAAAGGCATCTTACTGTGGTTTTAATGTACAGTTTACTGATCTAATGAAACTAAGCGATTTTTAAAATAAAGGTATTTTTCTTTTCTAAGGAAGGCCAGTTCATGGTTTTATTCTGTGTGTCTACTAGGTTGATTGTTGTCTAGTTAATTCCTGTGAGTTATTTATACTTCTTGGAGTCCAATCATTTAGCAGTTATATGGAATGCAAGTATCTTACCTCAGTTTCTTGCTTTTATTTTCTTTATCATGTCTTTTGATAATTAGAAAATTCTCTCTTTAACATAGTAAAACTTAACAGTGTTTTTCTTTATTATTTTTGCTTTGGGGTCTTAGTAAAGAAGCATTTCCCACTCTTGAAATTATAAAAACATATATTGTCCTTTGAAATTTGACATTTCATGTTTAATACTTAAAACTTTCAATATCTGGAATTGATTTCTGAATATGTTATGGGGAAGAGTCCATTTTAACTTTTCCCCATGTGAATAACAAATGGTCAGAGTACAGTTTATTGAATCATCCATCCTTTCCAAACTTAGTTACAAAGCCAGGTCTGTCATACACCAGATTCTGACATGTATGTGGGCCTATTTCTATGTTGTTGTGTTCTATTAGTATATTTCTCACTCCCTGTCTCACTAAGTACTGTACATTACTATAGTTAGATAATTACTGTAGCATTCTAATAAGTTTTGTTTGCTGGTATGGAAAGTTTGTCCCTATTTCTTCTTTAAATAAATATTTTTCTAAGTACATTTGAGAGTCAGCTTGTCAAGGTCCACAATAAAAGGGAACTATTTAATTGAATTTAATTAGAAACTTACTTGATCACATACTAATTTGGAGAGAATTGCTGTATTTACCATACTGCCTTATTCTAGCCACAGACATGTTATCTCTCTCCCTTTTAGATTTCACCAAAAACATCTTGCACATCTTTTGTTAGAGTTGTACCAACATTTTATTTCTGATGGTCTTTATGTTAAAAATGCATCTTCTTTTAAAATTGCATTTCCTAATGTTTTGTTGCTGGGGACAGGACCAGAAAGCTGTATTTTTTCACAAGCTCTTCCCTTGTGAAAGTTTAAGAAACATTGTTCCCCAGCTTCACTGAGATATAACTGACAAATAAAAACTGTATATATTTTTTAAAAAAAGAAAGAAAATTGAACTTTGATATTTTGATATTGCTAAACTCTCATTAATTCTAATAATTTGTCAGTTATTATGTATTTGGTATTAAAAAAATCATGCCATCTGCTAATGATAACTTTCCCCTTTCCTTTCCAATCCTTATTATTTTAATTTATTCTTGTCTTATATTACTAATTAATACCATCTAGAAAACATTGTATGTAAGTAATGAGAGTTGACTTCCTTGGTTTTATTTCTGTTTTAAGGAAAATGCTTTAACATTATCCATTAGTGTGTGTTACATAGTCTCTTTAAAAGCTTGGGAACATTTTCTTCTATTCCTAGTATGCTAAGAGACATAAATTTTGACTTTTATAAAGTGCTTTATCCTTGTCTAGTGAAATAATCATGTAGTAAATTACATTAGTTAATGAGCTCTTTAGTGTTGATACACTTTTGCATCTTTGCACTAAATTCAACTTTTATATGTAGAGATTTTGGCTAGTAATGTTTTTTAGAGTTTTTACATCTATTTTTATGAATCAGAATTTTAGTGTATATTTTTATGAATGAGAACGCCTGTGATTTTTTATTTCCTTCTGTTGTTCATTTCTTATTTGGGAATTATAATTATTCTAGTTCATTTAATTCCTTCATCAGATCTTTTTGAGTGCTTTTTTGTGTTAAACACTGTTAGTATATTTTGGAGAAATCACCAAACAAAACAGTCAAGATTCCCTGCCCTTGTTGTACTTGACCATTTTTTTTCTTTTTTTTAAGGTATCATTGATATACGACCTTATAAAGGTTTTACATAGCAACATTGTGGTTACTACATTCACCCATATTATCAAATACACCACAAACCCGCCCCATTACAGTCACTGTCCATCAGCATATTAAGATGAAATAGTCACTTCTCGTCTTCTCTGTGCTATACTGCCTTCCCTGTGACCCCCCCCCTATATTATATGTGCTAATCATAATGCCCCTTAATCCCCTTCTCCCTCCCTCCCCACCTTTTCTCCCCACCCCCTTTCCCTTTGGTAACCGCTAGTCCCTTCTTGGGTTCTGGAAGTCTGCTGCTGCTTTGTTCCTTCAGTTTTGCTTTGTTCTTAAACTCCACAAATGAGGGAAATCATTTGGTACTTGTCTTTCTTCACCTAGCTTATTTCACTGAGCAAAACACTCCTCAGCTCCATCCATGTTGTTGCAAGTGGTAGGATTTTTTTTCCTCTTATGGCTGAATAATATTCCATTGTGTATATGTACCACCTCTTCTTTATCCATTCATCTACTAATGGACACTTAGGTTGCTTCCATATCTTGGCTATTGTAAATAGTGCTGCAATAAACATAGGGGTGCATATGTGTTTTTGAATCTGGGATCCTGTATTCTTAGGGTAAATTCCTAAGAGTGGAATTCCTGGATCAAATGGTATTTCTATTTTTAGGTTTTTGAGGGACCTCCATAATCTTTACCACAATGGTTGAACTAATTTACATTCCTACCAACAGTGTAGGAAGGTTCCCTCTTTTCCCCTCATCCTTGCCAGCATTTGTTGTTCCTTGTCTTTTGGATGTTGGCCATTCCAATTGGTGTGAGGTGATATCTCATTGTGGTTTTAATATGCATTTCCCTGGTGATTAGCAATGTGGAACATCTTTTCATGTGCCTGTTGACCATCTGAATTTCTTCTTTGGAGAAGTGTCTGTTCAGATCCTCTGCCCATTTTATAATTGGGTTATTTGCTTTTTGTTTGTTGAGGCATGTGAGTTCTTTATATATTTTGTATCTTAACCCCTTATAAGATCTGTCAGTTATGAATATATTCTCCTATTCTGCAGGGTGTCTTTTGTTCTACTGATGGTGTCCTTAGCTGCACAGAAACTTTTCAGTTTGATGTAGTCCCATTTGCCCATTTTTGCTTTTGTTTCCCTTGCCTGAGATGTGTTCAGGAAAAAGTTGCTCGTGTTTATATTCAAGAGATTTCTGCTTATGTTTTCTTCTAAGGGTTTTATGGTTTCATGACTTATATTCAGATCTTTGATCCATTTTGAGTTTACTTTTGTGTATGGAGTTAGACAGTAATCCAGTTTCATTCTCTTACATGTAGCTGTCCAGTTTTGTCAACACCAGTTGTCGAAGAGGCTGTCATTTCCCATTGTAGATCCATGGCTTCTTCATCATATATTCATTGGCCACATATGTGTGGTTTTATATCTGGGCTCTCTGTTCCATTCCATTGATCTATGGATCTGTCCTTATGCCAGTACCAAATTATCTTGATTACTGTGGCTTTGTAGTAGAGCTTGAAATTGAGGAGTGTAATCCCCCCAGCTTTATTCTTCCTTCTCAAGATTGCTTTGGCTATTCAGGGTCTTTTGTGGTTCCATATGAATTTTAGAACTATTTGTTCTACTTCATTGAAGAATTCTGATGGTATTTTGATTATGATTGCATTGAATCTGTATATTGCTTTAGAAATGATGGTCATTTTGACAATATTAATTCTTCCTATCCATGAGCATGGGATGTCTTGGAAGGTTGTGTTTCTCTAGGAAGTTTTCCATTTCTTCTAGGTTATCCAATAAGGTAGCATATAATTTTTCATAGTGTTCTCTAATAATTCTTTATATTTCTGTGGTGTCCATAGTGATTTTTCCTTTCTCATTTCTGATTCTGTTTATGTGTATAGACTCTCTTTTTTTCTTGATAAGTCTGGCTAGGGGGTTATCTATTTTGTTTATTTTCTCAAAGAACCAGCTCCTGCTTTCATTGATTCTTTCTATTGTTTTATTCATCTCGATTTTATTTATTTCTGCTCTGATCTTTATTATGTCCCTTCTTATACTTTCTTTGAGCCTCATTTGTTCTTCTTTTTCTAGTTTCATTAATTGTGAGTTTAGACTGTTCATTTGGGATTATTCCTCTTTCTTGAGATAAGCTTGTATGTTATATACTTTCCTCTTAACTTCCTTCACAGTGTTTTACAGAGGTTGAAGTGTTGTTCTGTTGTTTTCATTTGTCTCCAGATATTACTTGATTTCTGTCTTTATTTGGTCATTGCTCCATTGATTATTTAGGAGCATATTGTTAAGCCTCCATGTGTTTGTGGGCTTTTTCATTTTCTTTGCACAATTTATTTCTGGTTTCATTCCTTTCTGGTCTAAGAAGTTGGGTGGTACAATGACAGTCCTTTGAATTTGCTAAGGCTCTTTTTGTGGCCTAGTATGTGGGCTATTCCTGAAAATGTTTAATGTGCACTTGAGAAGAATGTGTATCCTGTTGCTTTTGGGTGTAGAGTTCTGTAGATATCTGTTAGGTCCATCTATTCTAATGTGTTGTTCAATGCCTTTGCATCCTTTCCTATTTTCTGTCTGATTTATCTGTCCTTTGGAGTGAGTGGTGTGTTGAAGTCTCCTAAAAGGAATGTATTGAATTCTCTTTCCCCCTTTAATTATGTTAGTATTTGTTTTACATATCTGGGTGCTTCTATGTTGGGTGCATAGATATTTTTCCATTTATATTTAGGGTGATTATCAGTAGACATGTATTTATTGCCATTGCTGGCTTTAGATTCGTGTTTACCAAAGGTTAAATGGCTGCTTCTTTACTAACATTCTAACTTAACTCGCTTACTACATACACTATTACAAACCAATCTAAAGGTGCTGGTTTTTTATTTTTCTCCCTTCTTTTTCCTCCTCCTTCACTCTTTATATGTTAGGTATCATATTCTGTACTCTTTGTGTATCCCTTTACTGACTTTGTGGGTAGTTGATTTAATTTTGCATTTGCTTAGTAATTAATTGGTCTGCTTCCTTTAGTGTGGTTTTATTTTCTGTGGTGACAGCTATTTATCCTTAGGAGCACTTCCATCTGTAGCAGTCCCTCCAAAATACACTGTAAAGATGGTTTGTGGGATGTAATTCCCTCAAATTTTGCTTATCTGGAAATTGTTTAATCCCTCCTTCAAATTTAAATGATATTCTCACTGGGTAGAGTATTCTTGGTTGGGGGCCCTTCTGTTTCATTGCATTAAATTTATAATGCCACTCCCTTGTGGCCTGTAAGGTTTCTGCTGAGAAGTCTGATGATAGCCTCATAGGTTTTCCTTTGTAAGTGACCTTTTTTCTCTCTCTGGCTGCTTTTAATACTCTCTCCTAGTCCTTCATCTTTGCCATTTTAATTATTATATGTCTTGGTGTTGTCTTCCTTGGGTCCCTGGTCTTGGGAGATCTGTGCCCTTCCATGGCCTGAGAGACTATTTTCTTCCCCAGAATGGGGAAGTTTTCAGCCATTATTTTCTCAAAGACACTTTCTATCCCTTTTTCTCTCTTTTTCTTCTTGAACCCCTATAATGCAGATATTGTTCTGTTTGGATTTTGTTTTATAATTATTTCATTCCTAGAGATTCTTTTTTCTCACTGTGCCCCAGCTTCTTGGTATTCCTGTTCTCTAATTTCTATATCATTTACCATCTCCTCTATTTCATTTAATCTGCTTTTAAATCTCTCCATTGTATGTTCATTTCAGATACTGTATTTTTCACAATTTCTATCTCTTTCTTGAAGTTGTTCCTGAGATCTTGAATATTTTTCTGTAGCTCTGTGAGCATGTTTATGATTTTTATTTTGAAATCTTTATCAAGAAGATTGGTGATTTCAGTTTCACTGAACCCTCTTTCTAGTGTTTGTGGGATTTTCATGTGAACAAGGTTCTATTAGTACTTACCTTTTAACATAGCAAAAAAGACAATAAATATCATAAATAATAAAACTCTAATATATTCAGTGAGGATATATGATATGGAAAGAATAGCACAGTGGCAGAAAATGTCAGGGAAGCAGGGTAAAGGATGAGTTGCAATTTCAAATAGAGTCATTAGGGGAGCAGCCACTGAGGTGACATATAAGGGAAGCCCTGAAGAGGGTGAGGAAGTGAGACATATAGGGATCTGGGACAAGAGCATTCCAGACAGAAGGAAAGTTACTGCCAAGATCCTAGGGTGGATCCATAATGTCTGTACTGTGTCCCAGAAATACCAAGATGACAGCATGGCTGAAGGGGTGAATAAATGAGAGAAGGAGTCATGAGCTACAGGTCAGAAAGACAGGATAGTTATGTCCTATGGTAGCTTTGGGTCTCTAAGAACTTGGCTTTACTCTGTGGGAAACCAGAAGCAATTGTACAGGGTAAGCAGGAAAATGCAGACTGTCATATATTTTAGGATCACTGTAGCTGCTGGGTTGCAAATAGACTACAGAGAGGCAAAGAAAGAAGCAGGCACCTATTAGGAGACTATTTCAGTAATCCAAGCTGGAGACCAGGGGAGCTAGAGGTGGTGGTAGTGAGAATTGCCCAGATGACACATATTTATTGAATGTAGATCCAATGGAATTTCCTAACAGATTATAAGTTGGATGTGAGAGGAAGAAATGAGTGAAGGATGGTTCCCAGTTTTAGGTCTGAGCAACTGAGATGGGGAAGAAGGAAACAACAGTGACAGAAAATATTGTTTGTTTTTTGGGACCATACATACAGGATGAGTTCAGGCCCTAACCCCCTCCAAATGTGAGCTTCTGGTAATAAATTATTAAGAAACTCTTCATGTTCTCCTCCTTCAGCCAAATCCTGCCATGACAGGAGAAGGGGACTTCATGCATCCAGGCTCCAGTCGAACTTCCCCACATTCATTTGGCTCCTGTCCACACTCTTGTGGCCACTCAAAATGCAGGCTCTTGGCCAATGGGCAAACTCATTACTCAGGACCCATGTAATTTCATTATTAGTCTACAATGAATTGCTTTACTTCACATTACCTCAGTTGCACCTTCAAAAAATATGTTTTAGCTAGAAGTTAGATATAATGTACCTGGAGAGATTTGTCTCAATATCTAAACTCCTACATTGCCCTGGTCAGATTTATTGTTAGATTAATTGTACAGTAAATACAATTAAAAAGAGTCAGGAATGCCCATAAAGTTTTTGGATTAACAAATTAATAGAGGAGCCATTTACTGAAATGGCAAAGATTAATGGACAAATAATTTTTTATAGAGTAAGCACAGAATCAACAGTGAGGCAGTTTAAGATGAAACCTATTTTGATGAAGATTTCAGAACTTATGAATACATACATATAAATCCCAAATTAGAGTTGTCTGTTTTGAAGTAATCACCTTGGAAAATCTGTCATTTATTCTAGTGATGCTGGCATTTCAAAATCTTTTGGGGGCTCCTTTTTAAAGGCTGTCATCAAAACCTGTAAAATATTTTTTTGTTAATATCCTCTGGAGCAGTAAATCTCTGGTCTGTGAAAGTGACTTTGCTTTTTAGCAACAGCCAAAATATTATTTAGTAATAGGCATGTTAAAAATGATGGTTGATCAAAGTAGGAAATGATTTTTCAGGATCAAAGATGAGTATGACCACAATTGAAGACTGGTTTTCTCTTGTGAAAGCTATGCTGGCTTGTACACATTTCAACATATATGAGCAGGGTGTATTTATTAATTGATGACAAGACCCTTTACTGCACAATCAGTGACCCTGGCCAGAGTGAGTCAAAATCATACACTATAAATCTGAGTGAGTTATCATGAGCAGGCAGAAGGATTCCACACACTTTCTAATATATCTTGCCCCTTTGTTTATCCACTGGAGCTCAGGCTAGCCCTACTGAGGATAGTGCTTGTCTGCAGTGCCGACTTTGAATGACAAAGTCGTCACATAACCTTCAAGCAAAGCCTCAGTCCAAACCTATCACTGGGACCCAGGGAATCTCTCAGCAGCAATAAATGTCTCATATTCATTTTTCACCAGATAAGCAAACACTGTGGCTCTCAGTCCTGGAAGAAAATGGCACATGGCTCTATTACATTTTAAATGCTCCTGATTCCTTCCATACTGGACTCTCTTTATAGAAAATAAAAAGACTTCTTTTTTGTCATTTATTTTTTCCTCTGCTTATGTCCTTTTTGTTTCCATTTTGGTTCAAATGTCTTAGGTAATTGTATCGTAAATAATTTAAGTGATTTTCACACCCACTTTAATGTGATTTTATGGATTTCTTCATCTATAGCAAATATATCTGTCTTAGCTTGTGTGACAAATGTTTATAATTTTGAATCATTTTACTATTAAAGTGTGATGCTGGCAATTTTAATAAAATATTTCTACTTCTCTATTTGTATGATATGTATTTTAAGGGAGACATTATGGATTTTTGCATGACAATAAGTTTCTAATACAAAAACAGCTATGGACTCTGATGTCTGACTTTCTGCACCAGATAGATCATGTGTTTATAGATAGCTGAGTGATTTGTTTTAGCCTTCCAAGTGGTGTTTCCATTTTTTCCATGAAAATCCATGGTGGTCCAGAACAGGATTGAGAAATGTAAAATTGAATTTCCCAATCTGACTATAATTACATTTAAAAAATAATTTTAAAAGATGTTATAATTTAATAGCTAAGAAATTCTTTATATTTATAGTTAATTTTCATATTTTTTTAAATTTTGAGATCTTGTTATATGAAGTAGGAAATGTTAAATGAAGTAGGAAACTGAGACCCAGAGTGTATGTAGTAAAATTCAACTCCTAAATTGCAAAAAGATTCTGATGCCAAATCAGCTCAACTTGATTTTTAATTTTAAGCACAATTTCTGTGATAAATTGGGAGGACAGAAGATAGAATCCAGGCACAAAAGTGGTTATAATGGGCTCACATGCACATGAAGGGGTACTGGACTTCTGAGTGGTAAGGAGTCAAATTCTATCAGGTTCAAGGAAGCAAATCTTCCTCCTGACCCTCAGCATTTTCACTCCACAAGGTGAGAAGGAAAGAGTGGAAAGTAAGTGAAGAAAGGTGATATGAGGTGATTTCTGATTTCATAAGTGACTTCTTGGTCATGATCAGTCTATATACTCCAGATGTACAGAAGTATATGACATGGAGCAAGTATGACCATTCATCAGCCAGAGGATATAACACAAGATGAGCAGCTCTAATTTGAAATCCAGTTGTTTTCAGAACTTTGCATGAGGAAATTCAAGAAATAGAAATTTGTAGACAAGTACATGTTCTGAGAGATACACAGAAATTTTTATGAATGTGTATACATATGCACACATTTCCTCCCGTGCTTTACACCAAATATAAAGTACTATTGATTCCCTTCAATTTAACAAATATCCACTAAGTAGTTAAGAAAGAGAAAAATAGAAAACGATTCTTGATACATTCTTCAACATTCTTCAATGACAAACTGTTGTAGAATGTTGAAAATTAGAAGAGGCACAGACACATAAACATATATTAAATATAAATACAAAATTAAAAAATGCTCAAATTTGAGTTAAATTATGTAAAATATATATTGGACAAGGAGTAGAAGGTCATATTAAAAAATAAAGTTATAGCACAATTACTTAGGCATTTATTCTTTGATCTAGCAATGCTACTTTAAGAAATCTATCCCAGAGGTACATAGGCAAAAATATGAAATGACATAAAGGTGGATATTCATTGTGATCTTATTTAAAATAACGAAGACTAGAAACAATGCAAATGTTTGAGAGGAGAGCACTTATTGAATAAACTAAGAGATATTCACAAGTAAAATATGCAGCTGTAAAAAAGCCATGTGATTCTCAATAGTGATGTGGTGATTTCTAAAATGCATTAAGTGAAAGAGTAAGGCGTAAAATAGTGTTCATACTTTAGAAGTTAGAAAAACATCAATATATTTATGCATGTTTATATTTCATTTAAAAAATATCCCTGGAAAAACAGAGCAGAAGAAGATAATTAAAATAGGTAACCTACACTGGAGAAACAATAGGGTGGATGGGACAGAGATAGGATTAACACTTCTGTGAAAATACTTCCCTTTGTTATTTCATCTTTGAAATCACATAAATGCTTTATGCAATTAAAAAACAACCTAAAATCAAAAAGCAAGAAAAACAGTCCCTAAATATTAAAGACAAACAAATAATTATTCTGTCATAAAAATAACATGTAAAGTTAATGGGCTAACCATACTGACAACTGAATTTCTTCAGCTGACTTTGTAAAATCTTTTATTTATATTTTTATTATTTTTTAATTGAAACATGGTTTATATACAATATTGGTTTCATATTAACAACTAATAACTCATAAATTATATATATTTTTTAAATCTCATGTGCTGTCACCATCTGTTGCCATACAAAGATACTACAGTATTATGAGCTATATCACCTATACTATACATCCATCACTGTGGCTAAATTATTTTTTAAGTTGAAGTTTATACCTCTTCATCCCTTTCACCTATTTCACCCACCCCTGTCCCCCACAGTAACTAACCATCTATTTTCTGTGTTCATGAGTCTATTTTGTTTGTTCATATGTTATGTTTGTTAGATTCCACATGTAAGTGAAACCACATGGTATACCTCTTTATTCAACTGACTTATTTTACTTAACATGATACTCTCTAGGTCAATCCACATGGTCTCAAATGGAAAGATTTCTTTTTTATGGCTGAGTAATATTCCATTGTGTATATGTACCACATCTTCTTTATCCATTCATCTATTTAGGGACTCTTGTTTTGCTTCCATATCCTGGCTCTTATAAATAATGCTGCAAAAAACACAGGGGAGCATTTGTCTTTTCTAATTAATGATTTTGTTTTCTTCAGGTACATTCCCAGAAGTGAAATCTCTGGGCCATGTATTTCTTTTTTTTTTTCCAGAAATATCTATACTGCTTTCCATAATGGCTTCACCAATCTGAAGTCCCACCAACAACATAGGATGGTTCCCTTTTCTCCTCATCCTCACCAAAGCTTGCTATTTCTTGTCTTCTTGATACTAGCCATTCAGACTGCTGGGAAGTGCTATCTCATTGTAGTTTTGATTTGCATTTCCCTGATGATTAGTGATGTTAAGCATCTTTTCATGTCTGCTGGCCATCTGTTGTCTTCTTTGAAAAAAATCTCTATCCAGATCCTTTACCTTTTTTTAAATTGCATTTTTGTTTTTTTGGTGTTGAGTTGTATATAAATTCTTTATATATTTTGGATATTAGCCCCTTTTCATATGTGTCATTTGCAAATGCATTCTCCCATATAATAGGTTGTCTTTTCATTTTGTTGATGTTTCCTTTGCTGTGAAAAAGCTTTTTAGTTTGATGTAGTCCTACTTGTTGATTTTTTGCTTTTGTTTCCCTTGCCTAGGGAGACATATCCAGAAAAAAATTTCTAATGTTGATTCTAGAGTTTACTGCCTATGTTTTCTTTATGAGTTTTATGGTTTCAGGTCTTAGATTTAGGTCTTTAATACATTTTAAGTTTATTTTTGTGTATGGTGTCAGAGAGTTGTCCATTTACATTCTTTTGTATGCAGCTGTCCAGTTTCCCAATACCATTTATTGAAGAGTCTGTATTTTCCCCATTGTATATTTTTGCCTCCTTTGTCATATATTAATTGACCATGCTTATTTCTGGGTTCTCTATTATTCTGTCCCATTGATCTATATGTCTGTTCTTTTGATTACTGTAGCTTTGTAGTACAATTTGAAATATGGGAGCATGACAGTGTGAGTTTTGTTCTTCTTTCTCAAGTTTGATATGGCTCTTTAGGGTCTTTTGTGGTTCCATACAGATTTTAGGATTATTTGCTCTAGTTCAGTGGAAAATTCCATTGGTATTTTCAATTGACTTTAGAATATAGTATTTTGACCATATATTCTTAATATAATGTAATCTACAGGCAAAAGAATGACAAATGAATCAAAGTGCACTTAGTATCTTACTAGTAGTAATATTAGTAATGCCATATTGAATTTTAAGAGTATATTATGTGATAAAACATTTTAAAAAATATAATTAGGAACTCATATGATCAGCCTTTGAAATGAAATACAGCTATAAATGAAATATAGTTAGTTAAAAAACCTGTAATTTTAATCGTAAATTTCAATATGGACTCATTCATTTCTCTCCTTATAATGAAAATATATTTCTAACTACCCCCCACCCCAAAATGGCCTGGACAGATAACCTAGTAGCAATACACATTATGGACATAAAGTTATGGGAGCTTTCTAAATGTTCACAGAAGATGATCATTCAAAACTCTAACTGAAGTTCTAAAGATGTTTCATAAAGAAGTATGTAATCCACCATAGACTGCTCCTAAAAATAATTTAATACACCGAACCCTTAGTCTTATGATACAGTTATGAACCATGTGTGGGTCTAAGAGGTGCTGACCTCCCAAGCAGTCAGAAATCCATGTGTAACTTTTGAATCTCCAAAAACTTAATGACTCATAACCTACTGTTACCAATAATATCTTACCAATAACATAGTTGATTAATGAATATTTTGTGTTATATGTATTACATGCTGTATTCTTATAATAAAGTAAACTAAAGAAAGTGAAATATTTTCAAACTTGCAAATCTCCAAAAAATTTTCCAATGTATTTGTTAAAAAAAATCTACATATAAGTAGACACTGTCATTCAGGCCCATGTTGCTAACAGGTCAATGTACGTAAAACACAAACTTTATGAAGTCCTACTAAAGTAAAATACTCAAATAATAGAATAGTTTAAAGGATAGGAACAATACATTTGCATAACCTTTTGTTAGTATTTCTTTCAGAGACTATATAAAGAAGAAAGAAGACTTTTTTTTTAAATGGTACTATTTTCAGACAAAAAGCTAGTATCTCCCCCTATAAAAAATAATCCTCACTTTTAAGTACACTCAAATTTTCCCATATGTTAGTTCCTCCTTAATCAAGTAAGAAATAAAATGAAGTGCCACTATCAATATTAGACAGAGCCATAATTCAACTTATAACTGTCCAAATTAGATAGTCATTTGGAGTTTTAGGTATGATTTATTGAAAAAGTCATTTTCAATGTTTCTTTGGAATCTTATTCTTTTAGAATAATTTTTAAGTAAGCCTACATCAATGATTATTTTTAAACATTATATAAAATGACAAATCAGTTGTTGAAAGTATGCTTTTGAAAATTAATAAAGCAAATTTTAATAAAAATTAAATACACAAAGAACAAAAATGGACAAAATAATTAATCATGTTCATAGTAAAAAGTATCAAACTGGTCTTTCAAGAAAATGTCTAAAACTAATAGTAAACACAATCCACACTAAGGGATTCTTAGATTTTTTTTGATCAACAAGACCATTAGTTTAAAAGCCTTTTAACATGTGTGACAATCATGACTTTCAAATTTCAACATTTCTTGGTTACAGAAATTAATATCTTAGGGTAAAGGACCAAGTGTGTCTCTGAACTTACCCCAATTCAAATTCTAAGTAATGTCAAGATGTGGACATCCCCTGTTGACTTGGATCTAAGTCATTACCATCCAAAACAAAAAAAAACACTCCCAAAGAAAAAAAGTGGGGGTTTGTTTATGCATTTAAAGTTCAAGTATCTGCTTGATGAAAGTGCAAAGAAAATTCATTAGAAGAGTAATAGGCATCCCACAGAATTTAAGTAGGTAATCTTCTTCAGCTAAGAGGACTGAAGATCAAGGTGCAGCACTATGTGGCCAGAAAGACCACTGAACAGGTTTGGTGAGGGCATTGCTCCTACACTCCCAGTGCACCCAGGCTAAACACTCTATGCTGCCACCACAAGGTGCCCACCTCAAAATAAATGGTGGGGGCATTCCACTGGAAGGGCCTAAATCATGTACTCATAACCTATCCTATGAAAAGGAAAGACCAAGCATGTTAAACTTCTATAGTGGGAGATGTTCGTCTTCATACCAGGTCTCAAAACAGAATTTCAAATACCAGTTTAACCAATGAAATGGCAGGATTCTGGCAGGACTCTGGCAAGACACTCACGTACAGAGTTACAATACCTCTTGACAGATTTTTTTCTTACTATTTATTTACTGGTGTTCCCTCCAATAAACACGAACAACCTGAAGGTGTCAGCTATGTCTTAATCACATGTGTGCCTTTAGCGCTTGATACAGAGCCTGACATTCTCAACAAAGTTTTCTCAAATGAGTGAATGAATGAATGAATGGATATAAGTAGCATTCATAATAGAAACTGGCCTGGGGTGACATGATGATATCTAATTAAGTTTCCCAGGAAGTTGCCTTGGCACCGTTGCCCAGAACAGAGGTTAAGCCTTGAAAATTGAAAGACATTTTGGTGCACTTATTGGTGACAACTGTTCCTTCGGTGATGGGTCAGAAACTCTGGGATGTGAGCCCAGAAATTAAGACATAAAGAATGAGAATCAATAGGATTAGGGCCTCTTGAAGCAGGCAGCTTCTGGAAACTGTATGGATCTTCTTTCATTTCTGATAGGGCCTGTTTCTTGTTATCTCTTCCTAAGTGATCCGTTACAATTTGTGTCAGAGTTGGCTCTTCAGTAAAAATTAATGACTGATTCAAAAATATGATTCATTATGCACTCAACCCAAAAGTTCTGATTACTTGTGACTAATTGGTTCCCTTCTCTTCAGAAGAAAAACCAGGAGACATAAATTGAACTTTTTGGGGTCAAAGAAAGCAAAATATATGACTTTGCAAATTCATCTCAGGAAGTTTTCTGTATGTTGGGATAGATGTTTTCAAATATTTCATCATTTTAGATTAGACACTAAAAATAAGTATTCAAGGGTGGCATTAGGGTCATCTTAAGGGACCTTGAAAATGGAATCCATTACTGAAGAGGTTTTAGAAAAAAGATACATAATTCATTAGATAAGTAATTTGCAAGTCATATCAGGTTAAACCTGTAAAATTTTAGGAATAAGGGTCAAAGTGTTTTCAATCTAGGAAACTGTGTTTACTTTGATATCTAGCTATAGCTTGAATGCACATAAGAATGTGTGCTGTGTAGAGAATACAGCTGCCTGCACCGTGTATGCAACTTAAACAGTGAATTGAAACACCGAGAGCCTTGACAAAATATTTGTTAGTCTTTAATTTTAAAACACTGTGTTGAAGTACTCATTTAATTCTCATAGCTCTCTGTAGCTAACAAGCAGTACAATCCCAAAATCTCAAAAATAAACTGGAGAACAATTTGTACTTTCAGTCCTATCTTGTGTTTGCTGCATTTTGTAGGGTAAATAATTTTTTCCCAAAACTGAATTTGAATGACTTTATAATTTTCTTCATGATTAAAAGGGAACAGAAGCTTGGAGAAATGTGTTATGTGGGATTTATTGTCTGCTTGGGAAGTTGACTTCTGGTACTGCCCCACAGAAAGGTTTGAGCCAGTAACCTTACAATTCTAACTCAGGAATGACATAAGGATTCTCTCAATAGTCAGGAAGAGGGCAACAAATATGTGGGCAGGGGGTAAGAGGCAGCTAGTTGTTTATTAGGACTGGAGTTACAGACATAAGTATCTGGTGAAAGTGTGACTTTGTAGGTGTTTTGTCTCCATCTCTTCTTGCTTTCCTCATCTACCTTCCCTTTCCCTGCAATTGAATTCTAGCCTTGAAGAGAAATAGGATTTTTCAGCCAATACCAACAGCCATAGGATGAGAGGAAAGCAGCAAGGAGACTTAACTCTTCCACGGAGTTCTGCTGCAATTGGAACCAGAGAAATGGGTATCTGCAGTGAGGCATATGAAAGTAGGGAAGGTTCTCTCTTTTGAAAGAAGAAGAGATCATTGTTGCGGTGATGTCTTGGAGTCAGAAAGGAATGGAATCCTGAATACAAGTGGATGTGTCAGCTTTAGGTAGGAGCACAGGCAATTCATCCACAGAAACAGGAGGTAAGGCAGGATGAGAAGTGGTGGAATCTCTCCTAATTATCTCCATTTTGTCCTTAATTCTTGTTTAGGAAGCAAGATCATCTGAAAAAGTGAGAATTGCTAAGCGTGTCTCAGAGGTTTGAGTAGAGATTATTAATTATAAAACAATCAGTGGAGAGAGAGAGAAAGTAAATGGATATGGAAATACAGTGTGTTGAAACATCATTTGACGTTGGTGGACCAGTTAGAAAAACACTAGTTAGGTGTTTTTCTCCACACAGGCTCAGCAACAGTTATGGGCCTTCCATTGGTTAAGAGTGAGTTTAACCAGGTTTGAGATTTTATTATCAAGGACAGTGGAGTGGGGTGGGGTGAGGGGACAGAGTAGTTGAGGGCATAAGCAATGGAGTTATAATGGGGACCATGGAGTCCAACCTGGGTAAGAAAGAAGGTAAATATAAGAGAGGATTGAGAGACATTGGAGAATTAGTAGGGCCAGTGAATTGTAGGCCCTAGAGGGGGACATAGGATGTTGAAGAATGTAAACTGCAAAATGGAAGGGGGTGGTAAGACAGCAGACACTTGAAACAGAGACTATACAGGCTGTGCTGGAATGAGTAATGACAAAGTCTAAGGCATGTCTGTGGGTCCTGGGAGGACAGCAAAGTCATTCACAGAAAGGAGATCAGGTACTGAGAGGGCCAGGGTATTCAAAGGACCATCTATTTATATACAAAAGTCACTATGAATTATTACAGGAATAATGCTAGAGACAGCAACAAGGATCCCTAAACTAAATTCCTCAAGAAATGAAAGGAGAAACCCAAAAGTCTTCAAATGGCTTAAACAAGGAGGGTTTAGTGTGTGATATGCACTCAGATTATGGTGCAAATTTGACAATGGGGAAGATGGGTAATTTGGGGTTTGGAGGGAGAATTATTTGAGACGAGCTAGAAGGTCCAGTGGTACAAGGAATGTAAGAAAATGACTGCCTCCCAAGAGCTGCCGAGAAAGTATCCTGGAGAGGAGCCCAATTTCACTTAAGAGGAGAGGGTAAAGGGGACATTTGAAGATGAAGTTGAGGAATTTTGATGATGGACAGAGAAATCCAGAGGGTGGAATGGTTTTGAAGGTTGGGAATGTAGAGAGATAGGATCATATTAGAGGATGCTCAGAACCATACTGGGGATTAGGATCCAGATAACTAGGAAAGTTATGGGAACATGGAGTCTCTTGTGGTTGAAGTAGAGGGATGAGGAGCATGGTGGAAATGGTCTCACCATGTGTTACTCAGTAAATATTTTAGTCACAGAAGAGAGGAAGTGGCCTACCCAAGGGCACAGAGGGCCCCATGGTGCACCTTACTCCTGTCAGTGGTACAAGGGCTTTCTGTGCTCCTCGTGCTCACTGGACTTCCTCCTGGACCACTTCATTTACAGTGTCCTACCAGGTACTCTGAAGAAATGGGAAGCATCCTGACTATCTAGCTTTGACATGTATAGGCTTCAACATGACCTTAATGAAGTTTCTGAAGATCCAGTGGGGCATTACCTCCAAGGAGAAAAGCAAGTTGGACATCTTGAGCCCCTTACCCACCATCTGATGAGTACCTTTGATTTTGAAAGTAAAATGTCCCCTCTGGGAGATTTGTTTTGACTCATTTCCCTCTTGAAGGGGCCCAGGAGCAGTGAAATGCTTTCTAGGTAATCCAGGTTATGCCACTAGCTAGCCTGCTGCCCAATTCCCATGACCAAAGGAAACTTCGAGGGCTTGCTCTTCTCGTACCAGGCCAGAGGAGTGTGTGTGCTTTGGTAAACTCCATTACGTAATTATAATGGGAGCCACTGGATTTGAGAGAAAAAAACAAGACCTTTTCAGTACATGACAAGCATTGTAGATACATCTCATGCTTGTGACTCGGGTCTATTAGAAGCTCACTTGTTGCCTGAGAGATACCTGGTATCCATGCAGACTGAGTTGTGCATCATACGGTGTGAGCCTTCTCCATCTGCTTAGCCTCAAGTATGGGTATACTTTGCAGCATTTCCATGTTAAATGGAAGTGGTATTTATGGCACTAGACACTCAGGGAAGCAGAGGTTCTCATTTCTGGCTCAACTGCTATTTTGTTCCTAGAAGATGCATTCCATTTAGTTAGGAACTGGAATACTTTAATGGCCAGATCCTGTGGACCATGACATGAATTTAGAATAGTGAATATATTTCTAAATCCTTATATATATATGGTTGCCTAATATTCCATTATATCACTATTCCATTAGTCATTAAACAGTCCCCTACCATTAGACATTTCAGTTGGTGTCAATCTTTCACTATTTTATCACAAACCTGTTATAAATATTTTCTGTTGAGGGCAGTTCATGTTTTTTTTCAGTTTGACTATTTGATGTTCAGTTACTAAGAGGCTGTCCCTGGCACAAATATTGCAAATAGTTTTCATGGTTTTCTCTTTGCCAAAATACAATTATGGTATTTGGGGGCAGGTAGGTTTTCAAGAATTTAGTTGAAACAGCCACATATGAGTAGATAAACACTCCATTTCCATGCTATGCATCATCTGAGCAGTCAGAGCAAATGAAATCTGATTATAAACTTTAAGATCCTAAAGTTCCCTCGCTGCCCTTATCTTCTAGCACTTTTGTTTGCTTGTTTTTTAAATTGACTCCTTGGATACTATGGTCTGTATCTCTATAAACAGTAAAGAATAATAAGCGAAATACATGAGATTAAGAAAACAAGATTTAGTATTATTAAAGGGAAAAAGAAAGCTAGATTAAGAAGACAGATAGGGAGAACGGCTATCCCTGAGCAATGGCAGATGCACTAAGATACAGATCATATTACATTTCTCCAGGTCATTTCACCAGTTTTTCCCCCTCATTCCTTAGCCTTTAGCATTTAAGTGTACTTGTTTTTCAGCTTCAAGTCACAAACTTCAAATGCTCATATTTGCTCATTTGTTAGATGACATCCAAATACATACAGGTTTAACATTTCATCCTTTGAGGAAAAAGCAGCTTCCTTATCCTCTGGTAACACCAAAAAGTTTTAAACTAAGACTTCTTTTACTATCAGTAAATATGTCCATCAAACATGAGGCATTATGGGTTTTAAAGGGACCTGTGGTTGTAAAGTCTTTACTTACTGCACTTTCACACCACTTGTATTTTTTTACAAGTGTTTACATTTACTTCGACAAGAAAATTGAGTATGTGGTTAAGATATATAAATGTGCTTAGGAATTATTTTTTAATTGAAACTTAATATTCTTAAGTATTTTGTGTGGTGCTAAGACATTCCAGAAGGTAAATGCAAATGGCTTTAAAGTATGATGGCAGTTTGGAGCAATGTGGGGAAGATGCTTCTAGGTGGCTTTAAATGACATAGTTAAAGGGACTTCAGACTTAAATGACATCATATTTTGTCCATAATTTCTGTGACTTCTTTGAAATGCATTACTTAGCATTACTTTGTTCATGCTTTTTCCTCTAGAAAACAAAACACTGACTGGAGGGTCTGTTCAAGAATAAAATTGTAGAATATAGTTTAAAAGTAAATTTGATCTTAAAGAAGAATGAATTTCTCAGATGAGTTGAGGAATAAAACAGAGTCATTTATTTACAAATCACTGACATCAAAATGTACTGTGTAGATACATCATCACCAGAGGAATTTGTTGGAAAATGTATTCTGATAGGAAAAAAGTACCTCTTATTGGAAAAGTGAGAATGAATTATGCTTCCATCTCCAGATGTCGGAGAGATATATTCCATAGGTGTTTTGAATGCTGTTCAACAGAAAACTTTCTCCATCATCTCATGAATAAGAAGGCTCTACTTTAAAAAATGTATTTGGATAAAATAAGTCATCTCCTGAGAACTGTTTCATTACTAGATTCAACTTTGCCTGACTTTATGTTGATTATATGATAAAGTTTTATGAGGAGGTATAAAAGTGTAGCTGCTACCTGAGGTGGGGTGGGGGAAGCCAATACCAAGTTGACTGCTTAAACTACTGTTTTAAATAGCAGCAAAAAATTATGGCAAAAGGTTTCCAAAGGATAAAAGTCATAAATATTTTTAGGACTCTGATTGATGGACATTTTGCAGTATTTCAAGGTATTTCAAAATGGGTAGTATGTTTTTCTCTAGTTGAAAGTTATAACGTAAGGGTAAAATGACTGTGGTCTCAGGTGTGAACTAAGTTACTGTATTATTAGGCTGAGGTATCTTGAGAAACCATTTCTTTTTTGCATGCCATCTCTAAGGAAAGTGTAGCATATCCTTTCTTTTAATAGAAAACCATTTATTATGTAGCTTAACTTGACATATCTTACTGAAGCCTCTGGAGACAGAGGTAAAAATGGCCATGGATAATAGCAATAAAATAACACCTCACAGACACAGAAGTCATTTATCTAGTAACTTTATCTGGAAAGCAATGAATATCAAAAAGTAATAAGGATATTTAAATAGCCAAAACAGATAACATACAGACCAGTCTTTGTGAGCTCTGGACCCCTTGAAATCTTTAGGCTGTTACTTTTTGTACCTAATATTAACTTTACACATAATAGTAATTGTTTTATTTATTTGCTTTCCCTCTCTCTAGCTAATTAGAAGCAATAAGTTAGAAGTTGTAGACACTGAGGGTGACAGATGGACAATAGAACCAACATAACATATAGCATCACTGTAAGGGATAAGACAGAAAAAAAAATGAGAGTGTAGATTCAGGAAGTCCACAACAACTAATAATACTAATAGTAGTCTGTTGCCATTTAGTTTGCCATAAATGGCCCTTGTGTCTGCCACAGAATAGGTGAGAGAAAGGTATAGACTCTGCAAGTATTCCTGTATGAGAGATATATATTTCCGTGAGAAAGTGTATCTCTGTAAACCTTCACCATGAAACTAAAGGTTTCCACCAATCTGTGGTCATTACAGAAATTTCTACCTGGTTTCCTAGGAATCTTGACATTGACAACAGGGTTGACCTCATTAGGACATACATGCATCCAGTCACTGGAACTTCTACATTAAAATTACTAAGTTGACTTTCCGCTTTATGCAGGTCTGATGTAATGTAGGTCCCACTATGAATCAACTCACCTTTGATTTTCCTAATGAAATCCATCTTTTAGACCTGCACATCTATAGAAAAGACCCTCAGTTCCTAGTAAAATGACTAACCATGCCACTCCCTGAGTCCTTTAAGCACCAGTCTTCTCCTGTATCTGCTGACCAAGTGATCATTTTTCCTCAAGCAAAGTTCCAGCAGGAAGATTGATTTAAAACCTTTTGCTATATTTCGCTGAGGAACTATTCATTTTGTTAAGGAAATCCTAAGAGGGCCTCCCTATTTGCATAAGGCAAAAACATTCTTTAGTAAGTCACAGGCTGTGATATTTTTACAAACGACCCAATTACTCCTCTTTTGGAGTCTTTCAACATTCACCATTAAAGTATTTTTGGTCACACATACAGACATTTTTTATGATTATGTAGAAAATTCAAAAAAAAGCTGCTAGAAGCAAAAATAAAACTTTTGGCTCACAGAAAAAGAAAGTTACTTTGATTTACAAGTCGTTTGTGATTTTAAACCAGTCTTTGGGGAGGTAAAATTCTTAGGTGGCATTGTAGGCATGCTGTCCAAAATTAAAGTATAAGCCTGAAACCTATTTGTGCAAACAGAAACCACACAAGATTCTAGAATCTTCTAGCATCATGAACATTAGTTAACACCCTTCCGTGATTTTTTATTCAGAGTGCAGTACTAGGCACTATGCAGTTTATTAATAGTCACTTTCTCTTTGTTAACTTAGATGTAGTTTACAAATAGTCATATTGGAAAAGTATACATAGAGAAGCCAGGAGTGGATCTGCTCATCTTTTTTATCTCTGTACTTATGAGAGATGCATTTTTAGACATGGTTGGGGCATGCGGAAGCGGAGAAGTGGTCTTCTCTTTTCCAGTTGATCAGACAAAACTGTGTGGTGGTGTTAGGAGGAAAGGAAGGAATAATCATTGAGCAAATTGCTTGCTTTTCTTTATATCTGAGCCTGTAAGTCATTCAACAAAGATCTCTGCACAGAACCAAATGTGTAAAGAGGCAAAGAGTGGGTGTCCAAATGCAAATGCAGGTGTATATAATCACACCCACGAGGTGAGAAAATGTGCCAACCTAGACAACCACCTAACATTAGGGCCCTGTGCTCAAGATGAAGCAAAACTAATTTTTATTTATTTATTTATTTGTTTGTTTTTAATTTTTATTTTGGTATCATTAATCTACAATTACATGAACGACATTATGTTTACTAGGCTCCCCCTTTCACCAAGTACCCCCCACATCCCCATTCACAGTCACTGTCCATCAACATAGTAAGATGCTGTAAAATCACTACTTATCTTCTCTGTGTTGCACAGCCCTCCCCGTGCCCCCTACACACTATACATGCTAATCGTAATGCCCCCTTTCTTTTTTTCCCACCCTTATTCCTCCCTTCCCACCCATCCTCCCCAGTCCCTTTCCCTTTGGTAACTATTAGACTATTCTTGAGTTCTGTGCTTCTGCTGTTGTTTTGTTCCTTCAGTTTTCTTTTGTTCTTATACTCCACAGATGAGTGAAATCATTTGGTACTTGTCTTTCTCCACCTGGCTTGTTTCACTGAGCATAATACCCTCTAAAAGCAAAACTAATTTTTATTCATCTGAAGACATGTTTAGGGGATGATCTCATACGTGATAATCTAAATGCATCTTGTAGACAGATTGCTAAACCACAGATCTAGAAACTGAAAGCCAGTGACTCCGCTACAGAGAGCATGGCAAAAGAGGCTGGAAGCCCTGGGTCAGAGTCCCTTTGAATCCCAATTAATTCTGCTTCTTTGTCATGCCTCCCTTAACAAGAGAAAGTACTGAATAGTTTGTTCAGATCCTTTTTAGTGGTTAAATAGAGCATCACTTGAATCTTGACTCTGTCCTTCATAGCTAGACTTAACCTTCCTCTGCCTCACTTTTCTCATCTGTTAAATGAGCATAACCATGCATAACTTACCTGACTGCAAGCAGTTCCAGGGATATTGTGTAGAATGCACCCAGAGTAGTGTCTCCTTAGCAAGTTCCCAATGAACAGACGCTGTCACTAATAGCACTTAACTAAGACTTTTTCCCCCACCTGTTTTGCCAACAAAACATATCCTGACTTAACATGTAAAAACTTACTAACTTTCCTTTCTGATGGTTTATCTGCCTATAAAATGAAGCTAGCATGCCAGAGACTGTATTTTAATCAGAGATAAAAATTAACATGTGTAAACTGTTTGGAACCACTGGAGAGAAAGATAGTCCAAATTACATCCTTGGTACATTAACAGAAATTTGCATTTGCTGCCTTGGGAGAAAACTTTCTCCTCGTTTGTATAATATAAAATACTCTTCAGTAAGGCAGTGTATTCACAAAGCCTTCTGTTATTCCTGGGAAATTGTTAAAATAGCAGAGAAAATCTATGGCAAGGACGTAAGCCATGGCACTATGTGTTTGTGGGTTCATAGAAAGAGCTCCCAAGAAAAACCTGTGAAAAGTTGAGACACCATAGAGGAAGACAAATAAATCACCCAATAATAGGTGGGGTTCTTTTGTGTTTTCTTCTTCTTCATTTCCTTCACTGTTATTTACACAAGGACTCGTTGATTAGGGAAATTTACTCAGAAATGTTTATTTTTGGGCAACTATGTGTTGCCAGATTAGATATCCGTATAAATACTAGGCTAGTTACTAAAAAATGGATGGTTATAATAATGAAAAGAAACTCAGTAACAAAATGGTATTATAGTCACAACCCATAATGTCAAAAAGATCATCTTCTATATTTATGATTCAAGTATTTGAACCCTTCAAAATACATCCAGTAATTTAGTTTCATAAAAATCATTACAAACACATTCAGAACTCTTTCCAAAAACTAATTTTAAAATACAAAGAAATAAAATTGATTTATTAAAAGATTTGGGGACTTGAAATTCAGAAGATAAAGTCTGCATTTCATACTATTTAACTGAAATTCAAAGACAACGAAAGGGAATTTTCCACCTTATCTAGCCTAAATGAGAGGACAAAGGGTGGGTGGTCCAGACAACAAGCAGTGACCTATAAGATTAAAAAGAAGTCTCTTTGTCACAATTTTATCATCACTTGCAAGTGATAAAGTGCCAAAAGACAGGATTGTGGCAGTAGCAATACATTTTATTCAAAGAAGAGAAATCATCAACAAGGTATATATATGTGGTATGAAAGTGATTTTCCAAAGTCCTGTAGTTTAATTCTGTTGTTTTCATCAAGAACAAATATTCTAGATCACAATTTTCAGTGATAGACTGTGATGGATACAGCTTGAAAAATGGATGAAGAAATCCCCCAAGTGATTACTGGACAATAGTCCAATACCATCGCAGCAATATTTGCATTTTCTACAGAGAGATTAAATGCTACCAGGACTGCTATACATTTGTCTATAGAACACTCTTGCATGTTTTTTCTATTAAAGCAGGAAATGAGCCAGATTTGAACAGAACAAAAAGAAGAAAATGTAAATAAAACAAATTTAAATAAAAGCTTAAGGGGATGTTATACAGTAATACAAAAACTAATATATAGATTAGACAAAAACACTGAATTATTTTCCAATATTACATTATTTATAAATAAAATAACACTAAAATTATAAATACCATAGTGTTGTATCACTTTCAACAAGTTCGTTTTAAGATAAGTTTTCAAGCCTAAGGTGAACCCAGAGCTGGAAAATATTAATATATCACCTTTGAGTACTTAATTCAGTTATAACCAAAGACAGTTTTAATTATTTATATTCTCAACAGCTTTTATGGATAACTTTATGGCCAATAAGTACTTGCATAGGAATGTTGCTTAGAAAAGGGTAATAACTTTTATGTGTGAGGAAATAAGCCAGTTGTCATGGGTCAAAAAATAATTGCTCTCTCTGATTTTGTGCCATTTAGTGTCCTGCTTTGGAGGTTTCCTTATCCTTGGGAGGGTCCTTTTTGCTGGGAGTGCCATGAGGGGTGTACATTAATGACAATCTTAAATCAGAGCTTGATGATACCCATTTTATGACATGCATAAGTGTGTGTACTTAAGAAATTGGCAGGGGTACTTGAGTGGTTGTTTTAGAAACACACAGGGGATAGCAAATCACACTGAAGTTTAAAAATTGTAGTTCGCAGGGGAAAAGGAATAGCAGAATATTGATGGCCTGACAACTTTAACTCAAATACTTCGGAAGATACCAGAGAGAATAGCAGCACAGAATTCTCAAAAACTAATGCTTTAATTAATTATTTAGAAAAAGTACAAGAAAGATCTTATTTCAATCCTTAACTTTGAATATATGTTTAACATAGGGTATTTTGTTTAATTACCTAGCACAGTAAGTAGTAATAGTTCCCTTATTCATTTGCTCTATGATGATTTTACATCTTTCAGAAGCTCATCTTGCACATCAAATATTTATTATTGTAAAAACTCTGTAAATGTAGAGGAAAAAGAGGTGTAGAAAAGTGCATTTAATATGGGTAGTCCAAGAAGGGGTCTTTGCTTTTAGGAAGTTCATTTTCTGAATTTTAAAAAGATTCTTGTTAATTTGATAATCCTATCTTTCAAGATTTCAGTTAACGAAAAAAATATGATGTGGAAAAATAATCCACTTGATTTTTTAAAACACTGCACTAAGCATACATTTGAAAATTTTGCTTACTTAAGTAGCAGAGTGAGGCTAGAACAACAGTCATGTTTTTTCAAGACACCATCTGAGAAAATGAGAGCTCCATCCCTAAAGACCCTGTGAGTGAGTGATTAAGCAGTAGCCTGACTAAAAAGGTTTAGCAAAAAGTGGTCCCAGAAAGAAAAGGATAGAGCAGAGGAACCTACCAGTCCTCTCTTACATTCAATTCTATAAGTCTATCCTTCATACAAAATACTGAAATGACTTTGTTGGGAAAAAT
Organism: Manis javanica; assembly: GCF_040802235.1. Taxonomy (NCBI): domain Eukaryota; kingdom Metazoa; phylum Chordata; class Mammalia; order Pholidota; family Manidae; genus Manis; species Manis javanica. Next base: position 119,671,885 of record NC_133157.1, read on the forward strand.
ATACCTCCAAATTCTCCATTATACCCCTCCTCTTCATACTAATTCCTTATGCCTGCTCAAACTCTCGCTAGTAAAATAAATCCACACTAAAATATAGTACAAAATGTAAAAGAAGCTGGTAAGTATCTTGTCTATCCTCTTCATTTCATAGAAAAAGGAACTGAGGTAGATATAAATCAGGTGATTTGTTCAAAGCCACACAAATAATTCTTTGTACAGTCATAACCAGAAGCTCAGTTTCTCTCTGCTTGGTACCTGAGTCTCTCACATTTAACAAGAAAAGTGGTTCTGAGTTAGTCTATGATGAAACTACATTTAATAGCTTATGCAAACTCTATAAAAGTGTCCCTGCATTATGGGAAATACGTCCCTTTATATTATGGCTTTCTTATCTCATCCTCCATATATCTCCCACCTCATGAATGAGATCACATAGTCCAGATTCCAATATACCAATAAAAAATTTGTCTCTCTGAAACCATAATTAGACCACGCTCTAGAAAGTATGTCTGTGGAAGTAAATGAATATTATTCCTGGTGCAGAAAATGAGTTAAACCTTTACAATAAGGTAAAGAATGGTTTACTTATCTCTGGTATAAATATCCTAATGTACAATGTGCTAGCATGTATTTATTTTAGTTCATGAAAAGCAAAATGTGGCTTTATTTTTTTATTAAAGCATAATTGATGTATAGTCACATGAAGATTAGCAAAATGTGACTTTAGTTGATTTTGGTTTGACTTAAATAGTCCTAAGAGTTTGAGAAATAGCGTTTGTAAGAAGATAAACTTGGTCAAATATAAATTCATGAACCACTCCAACAAATATATGGTACAAAATACGTTTATTAAAAAAAAGTTGAGTATATGATACTCCAGATTCCACAATCTGAAATAAAGTAGTTCATTTGTTGTTGGGTTTTTTTTGGTATCATTAATATACAATTACATGAACAACATTATGGTTATTAGACTCCCTGCATTATCAAGTTCCCATCACACACCCCATTACAGTCACTGTCCATCAGCATAGTAACATGCTATAGAATCACTACTTGTCTTCTCTGTGTAATACAGTGTTCCCCAAGCCCCCCTACATTACATGTGCTAATCAAAATGCCCCTTATTCCCCTTATCCCTCCCATCCCACCCATCCTCCCCAGTCCCTTTCCCTTTGATAACTGTTAGTCCATTCTTGGGTTCAGTGAGTCTGCTGCTGTTTTGTTCCTTCAGTTTATTCTTTGTTCTAATACTCCACATATGAGTGAAATCATTTGATACCTGTCTTTCTCTGCCTGGCTTATTTCACTGAGCATAATGCCCTCTAGCTCCATCCATGTTTTTGCAAATGGTAGGATTTGTTTACTTCTTATGGCTGAATAATATACTATTGTGTATATGTTCCACATCTTCTTTATCCATCCATCTACTGATGGACACTTAGGCTGCTTCCATTTCTTGACTATTGTAAATAGTGCTGTGATAAACATAGGGGTGCATATGTCTCTTCCAAACTGGGCTACTGCATTCTTAGGGTAAATTCCTAGGAGTGGAATTCCTGGGTCAAATAGTATTTCTATTTTGAGCTTTTTGAGGAACCTCCATACTGCTTTCCACAGTGGTTTAACTAATTTACATCCCCACCAGCAGTGTAGGAGGGCTCCCCTTTCTCCACATCCTCACCAACATTTGTTGTTGTTTGTCTTTTGGATGGTGGCCATCCTAACTGGTGTAAAGTGGTACCTCATTGCGGTTTTAATTTGCATTTCTCTGTTAATTAGCGATGTGAAGCATCTTTTCATGTACCTGTTGGCCATTTGAGTTTTTTCTTTGGAGAAGTATCTGTTCAGATCCTCTGCCCATTTTTTAATTGGATTATTTGCTGTTTATTTCTTGAGGTGTGTGAGTTCTTTATATATTTTGGATGTCAACCCTTTATTGCATCTGTCGTTTATGAATATATTCTCCCATACTGTAGGATGCCTTTTTTTCTACTGATGGTGTCCCTTGCTGTACAGAAGCTTTTTAGTTTGATATAGTCCCACTTGTTCATTTTTGCTTTTGTTTCCCTTGTCTGGGGAGATATGTTCATGAAGAAGTTGCTCATGTTTATGTCTAAGAGATTTCTGCCTGTCTTCTTCTAAGAGTTTTATGGTTTCATGACTTACATGTCCAAGAGATTTCTGCCTGTTTTCTTCTAAGAGTTTTATGGTTTCATGACTTACATTCAGGTCTTTGATCCATTTCTACTTTACTTTTGTGTATGGAGTTAGACAGTAATCCAGTTTCATTCTCTTATATGCAGCTGTGCAGTTTTGCCAACACCATCTGTTGAAGATGCTGTCATTTCTGCATTGTATATCCTTGGCTCCTTTATCATATATTAATTGACCATATATGCTTGGGTTGATATCTGGATTCTCTATCCCGTTTCACTGGTCTGTGGGTCTGTGGGTCTGTGACAGTATGAAATTGTCTTGATTACTGCAGCATTGTAGTAGAGCTTGAGGTTGGGAAGTGTAATCCCCCTGCTTTATTCTTGCTTCTCAGGATTGCTTTGGCTATTCGGGGTCTTTTATGGTTCCATATGAATTTTAGAACTATTTATTCCAGTTCATTGAAGAATGCTGTTGGTATTCAGATAGGGATTGCAATGAATCTGTGATATTGCTTTAGACAGTATGGCCATTTTGACAATATTAATTCTTCCTAGCCAAGAGCATGCGATGAGTTTCCATTTGTTCATGTCCTCTTTAATTTCTCTTAAGTCTTGTAGTTTTCAAGGTATAGGTCTTTCACTTCCTTGGTTAGTTTTATTCCTAGATATTTTATTCTTTTTGATGCAATTTTGAATGGAATTGTCTTCCCGATTTCTCTTTCTACTAGTTCATTGTTAGTATGGGACTGCAACAGCTTTCTGTGTATTAATTTTATATTCTACATCTTTGCTGAATTCAGATATTAGTTCTACTAGTTTTGGAGTGGATGCTTTATGCTTTTTATGTGCAATATCATGTCATCTGCAAACAGTGACAGGTTGGCTTCTTCCCTACCAATCTGGATGCCTTTTATTTCTTTGTGTTGTCTGATTGCCAGCGCTAGAACCTCCAGTACTGTGTTGAATAAAAGCAGAGAGAGTGGACATCCCTGTCTTGTTCCCGATCTGAGGGAAAAAGCTTTCAGCTTCTCGCTGTTAAGTATGATGTTGGCTGTGGGTTTGTCATATATAGCCTTTATTATGTTTAGGTACTTGCCCTCTATACCCATTTTATTGAGAGTTTTTAACATGAATGGGTGTTGAATTTTGTTGAATGCTTTTCAGCATCTATGGAAATGATCATGTGGTTTTTTCCTTCTTTTTGTTGATGTGGTGGATGATGTTGATGGATTTTTGAGTGTTGTACCATCCTTGCATCCCTGGAATGAATCCCACTTGATCATGGTGTATGATCCTCCTGATATATTTTTGAACTCAGTTTGCTAATATTTTGTTGAGAATTTTTGCATCTATGTTCATCAGGGTTAGTGGTCTGTGGTTTTCTTTTTTTGTGGTGTCTTTGCCTGGTTTTGGTATTAGAGTGATACAGGCATCATAGAATGAGTTTGGAAGTATTCCCTCCTCTTCTATTTTTTGAAAACTTTAAGGAGAATTGGTATTACGTCTTCTCTAAATGTCTGATAAAATTCAGTGGTAAATTAATCTGGCCTGGGGGTTTTATTCTTGGGTTGTTTTTTGATTACCGATTCAATTTCATTGCTGGTACTCGGTCTGTTTAGACTTCCTGTTTCTTCCTAAGTCAGTCTTGGAAGGTTGTATTTTTCTAGAAAGTTGTCCATTTTTTCTAGATTATCCAGTTTTTTAGCATATAGATTTTCATAGTATTCACTAATAATTCTTTGTATTTTTGTGGTGTCCATTGTGATTTCTCTTTTCTCATTTCTGATTCTGGTTATGTGTGCAGATTCTCTTTTTCTCTTAATAAGTCTGGCTGGGAGTTTATTTATTTTGTTTATTTTCTCAAAGTACAAGCTCTTGGTTTCATTAATTTTTTTCTATTGTTTTATTCCTCTCAATTTTATTTATTTATTTTCTGATCTTTGTTATGTCCCTCCTTCTGCTGACTTTGGGCCTTATTTGTTCTTCTTTTCCAGTTTCAATAACTGTGACCTTAGACTATTCATCTGCGATTGTTTTTTCTTCTTTAAATAGACCTCAATTGGTATATACTTTTCTCTTAGAATTGCCTTCGCTGTGTTGGGGCTTTGTGCTGTTGTTGTCATTTGTCTCCTTATATTGCTTGGTCTCCATTTTTTTAATTAGGTCATGTATCCATTGATTATTTAGTAGCATGTTATTAAGCCTCCATGTGTTTGTGAGCCTTTTTTTGTTGTTGTACAATTTGTTTCTAGTTTTATACATTTGTGATCTGAGAAGTTGGTTGGTACAATTTCAGTCTTTTTAATTTACTGAGGCTTTTTTTTTGTGACCTAGTATGTGGTCTCTTCTGGAAAGTGTTTCATGTGCACTTGAGAAGAATGTGTATCCTGCTACTTTTCGGTGTAGAGTTCTGTAGATGTCTGTTAGATCCATCTCTTCTAATGTGTTGTTCAGTGTCTGCATCCTTACTTATTTTCTGTCTGGTTGATCTGTCCTTTGGAGTGAGTGGTGTGTTGAAGTCTCCTAAAATGAATGCATTGCATTTCATTTCCTCCTTTAATTCTGTTAGTATTTGTTTCATATATGTAGGTGCTCCTGTATTGGGTGCATTGATATATATATAATGGTTATATCCTTTTGTTGAACTGACTCTTTTATCACTTATGTAATGTCCTTCTTTATCTCTTGTGACTTTCTTTGTTTTGAAGTCTATTTTGTCTGATACTAGTACTGCAATATCTGCTTTTTTCTCCATATTGTTTGCATGAAATACCTGTTTCCATCCCTTCACTTTTAGTCTGTGTATGTCTTTGGGTTTGAAGTGAGTCTCTTGTAGGCAGCATATAGATGGGTCTTGCTTTTTTATCCATTCTATTACTCTGTGTCATTTGATTGGTGCATTCAGTCAATTTACATTTAAGATGATTATCAATAGATATGTACTTATTGTCATTGCAGAATTTGGATTAGTGGTTACCAAAGGTTCAAGGGCAGCTTCTTTACTATCTAACTATCTAATTTAACTCAGTTTTATGCTATCATAAACACAGTCTAATGATTCTTTCTTTATTTCCCTTCTTATTCTTCCTCCTCCACTCTTTATATGTTAGGTGTCATATTCTGTACTTTGTGCTTCTGTTGACTAATTTTGTGGATAGCTGATTATATTTTGCATTTAGTTGGTATTTGGTTTGTCTACTTTCTTGGTTGTGGTTTTATTTTCTCTGGTGACATCTATTTAGCCTTAGGAGCACTTCCACCTAGAGCAGTCCCTTAAAAATACACTGTAGTGATGGTTTGTGGGAGCCAAATTCCCTCAACTTTTGCTTATCTGGGAATTGTTTAATCCCTCCTTCAAATTTAAATGATATTCTTTCTGGATACAGTATTCTCGGTTCAAGGCCCTTCTGTTTCATTGCATTAAATATATCATGCCATTCTCTTCTGGCCTGTAAGGTTTCTGTTGAGAAGTCTGATGATAGCCTGATAGGTTTTCCTTTGTAGTTGATATTTTTTCTCTCTCTGGCTGCTTTTAATACTCTGTCCTTGTCTTTGATATTTGCCATTTTAATTATTATATGTCTTGGTTTTGTCCTCCTTTGGTCCCTTGGGATATCTATGTGCTTCCATGGTCTGAAAGACTATTTCCTTCCCCAGCTTGGAGAAGTTTTCAGCAATTATTTCTTCAAAGACACTTTCTATCCCTTTTCTTCTCTCTTCTTTTTCTGGTACCGCTATAATGTGAATATTGGTCCATTTGGATTGGTCACACAGTTCTCTTAATATTCTTTCATTCCTAGAGATCCTTTTGTCTGTCCCTGCCTCAGCTTCTCTGTATTCCTATTCTCTGATTTCTATTCCAATAACAGTCTCTTCTACCTCATCTAGCCTGCTCTTAAAACCTTCCATTGTTTGTTTCATTTCTGTTATCTCCCTCCAGAATTCATCCCTTAGCACTTGCATATTTCTCTTTAGCTCCATCAACATCCTTATGACTTTTATTTTGAATTCTTTTTCAAGAAGATTGGTGATTTCAGTCTCACCAAGCCCTCTCTCTGGTGTTTCATGGATTTTGGACTAAAAAAAGTTCTTCAGCCTTTTCATGGCAATGGGAATGGTCTCCAGTGAGTGGCGCATGTGTCAGCTAAGAGAGCAAAGTCCCTTCCTTCTTGCTGGTCACCTTGCCCATCTCTGCTTCCTGTGCCAGTCAACCACACACAGGGAGCAGCCTCTGGGTTAATTCCCTTAACTGCCATGGGCAGGGCGACCCTCAGGATGGCCTAGGGCACTAGTAGGCATCTCAGTCGAGCGACATATGTTCTGCCATGAAAACAGAGCCCTCTGTGCTTCCTGAATTCTGCACCAGTCTCCACTGCCTGTGCCTGGCAACCATACACAGGAGGCAACATCTCAGTTAATCCCCTGAGCTGCCTTGGGTGGGGCAGCCCTCAGGATGGCCTAGGGCACTGGCAGGAGTTGCAGGTGAGCAGCACATGTTCACTGGGAGAACAAAGCCCCTTTGTGCCTTCTGGACTCTGTGCCAGTCTCCATTGTCTGTGCTGGTCAACTGCAGACAGGGGGCAGCCTCTGGGTCTGGACCTGTTAGCTGCATTCAGGAAGAAGCCTCTGTGTGGTTGCTGTGGAAGGGGTTGCTCCCAAGCTGTTCTGCAGCAATGGTGGGTCTGCTGGTTTGCTTGCAGTGCCAGCGGGGGGCAAGAATGGCAGGCTGCTTATTGCCGTGAGGGGCTTTGGAGCTGCATTGCCACCCAGTAAGTTAGGGTGACTGAAGTTCCTTAAAGTTCTCAGCCTTCTGAGCTGAGTGTGACAGGATGATTTTGTCCACCTGTTAAACCCTTGTGCCTTTAAGACTTTTAAAGCATCTGCTTTTCTTTTGTCCCACATGAGCCAGCTGTGGGCACCCACTCACAGTCTCTGTCTCAGATTTTACTATTCTGTTTCTCTAATATCCAGTACAGTATGCAATGTGTGTCTGTGCTCCCAGTGCAGATTACTAGGGCTGGTTATTTAGCAGCCCTGTGCTTCCACTCCCTCCCTACTCTGAATCTTTTCCTCCAGCTGCTAAGCTGGGGTCTGGGGAGTGCTTGGGTCCCACTGCATCACGGCTTTGTATCTTACCCTTTTCCATGAGATGTTGAGTTCTCACAGATGTAGATGTAACCTGGCTGGTATACTCTATCTTCTGGTCACTCTTTCAGGAATAGTTTTATTTGCTATATTTTCAAAATATATATGGTTTTGGGAGGAGAATTCCACCACCCTACTCATGCCTCAATCTTGAGAATCTCCAGTTATTTTGTCTTACTAAAAACCTGAATTCTGAGGAAGGGGGGGATTTCTATATGACATTGTGCCCTAGATTTGCATTCATGTGAGGCCTAACTAAGGAGCCATTTGCTAAATATACACTGCTAATCTCAAGAAAGATATTTTTAGAGACTCAAGATTCCTATTAAAAAGATGAGATTAAAGGTAGGTGAATAAAGGTGTTCAAAACAAAATAACTCTGGAGGAGAAGCACTTCTGGAATGCCAGAGAAAGGGCTTCAGAAAATCCACTGCTTTACAAAACCAAGGGAATAGTGGCTAAAAGTACCAAAATCAAGCTGTCAGGACTCTGAAAATTAAGAGAAGGCTTTTAAGAATCCAAGGAGTACTTATTCAAGAAAAAATAGCTGAAGTTTGGTAGGAACAGTGAGTTTGGTGGCATTTTAAATTCCTTTCCTAGCTCCAAAATCAGCCTGAAGGCCAGCAGCCTTGCAACTCTTCTGGAAATACAAGCAGCCCAGCAGCCACTGAAGGAAGCCAAACAGGCTGGGACTCCCTCAAAAGTCCCATCTCCTCATAATTCTCACTTTTACCTGTCTGGAAGCTTCTGGAAAAGGGCAACTATTCATGGGGCTTGTCTTCATTTGAGCCTTATCAGAGACTACTGAGTGAGCAAAGTCCTATCCCCAAGTTGTTTGTCCAAAACATCATATGCAGCTACCTGAGATGATGATACCAGTTGGGGCAACAAGAAGCTGGCCAGAAACCTTAAAAGGAAAATCTAGGTAATAAAATACCATGGCAAACATCAACTATTCCTTTGGACCTAGAGGACTCCAAACATGTGAAGGAACCACATGAAAGGCTTATCTCCCAGCTCTGGTAACCTGGAGGCTCTGACAGATATCACATTAGGGCCAAGGCCAGACTATAAAGTGACAGAAAGCTAATGATATGCTGTGAAACAAGCCCAGAGTTTCTCAGCAAAGGATTGGTTCAAGAAATGTAAGGAAATATCTGCCAGTTATTACCTGACTACTCAGCTAACTAAGAGATACTACAATGGCTGCACACTTACATAGTCCAGACAAGCCACTGTAAACAAACAGTAATAACAACAAACTCTAGAGAAGGAAGAGAATCTGATTTCTAGGTGTCCGCATATGTCCAGAATCCAATACAAAGTATGAGTTGAGCAAAGAAACAGGAAAGTTTGAATATAGACAGGAGGGGTAGTGGGGAAAAAGTCAATGGAAAAATATCCCTTAGAAAATTCAGATGTTGGGCTTATTAGAAAAAGACATTAAATTTACTACTATAAATATAATCAAAGAACTAAAAGAAATAATTTCTGAATAATTAAGTATGAGGACAATGTCTCACCAAATCAAGAATATCAATAAATAGAATTTATACCAAAAAATTGTTTGAAATTAAAAATTCACTAAAATGAAATTCACCAGCATATTTGAGCTGAAAGAAGAAAGAATCAGCAAACTTGAGGATAAATCAATTGAGATAATTCCAGCCTAATAAAGAGAAAGAAAAAAGATTGGAATTAAAAAAAAAACAGCCTCAGAGACTTGTTAGAGATACTATCAAGTATACCAAAATATTCATAATGAGAGTTCCAGAAGGAGAGAAGAGAGAAAAGTGAGCATGAGGATTTTTGAAGAAATCATGGCTGACAATTTCCCAGACTTGATTAAAAACATTAAATAGTACATCTAGGAAGTTCAACCATCCACATAAACTACAAGATCCACATCTAGACACATCATAGTCAAACTGTTGAGAGCCACAGATAGAAATAGAATCTTGAGAGTATAAAAAATAAAGACTTATGCTCAATAAGATTAACAAGGCAATTTTCATCAGAAACTTTGGAAAGCAGAAGGCAGTGGGCTGACATATTCCGAGTGCTGAAAGAAAAAAAGTATCAACCAAGAATTCTACATCCAGAAAAACTGTCTTTTAAAAATGGAAAAATGAAGACATCACAGATAAATAAAAACATGTAAAAATAGTCATTACCATACCTGCTTTAGAAGACATAGTAAAAAGGAGTCCTTCAGGATGACATGAAAATATACTGTAGAGCAACTCATATTCACACAAAGAAATAAAAATCACCAGTAAAATAACTAGAGGTAAATATATATAATACACGGTATACATATATTTTTATTTGTAACTCTTCTCCTATCTGATTTAAGAAAAAGCTGCTTAAACCGTATTTGTAAAACTGTGTTGAAGAACTCAAAATATATAGACACAAATTGTATAATGATAATGGCACAGAAGGTGTGGGGAAGAGACAGAGCAAAATTAAAGTTTTCCTGTAGGAGTTACATTGGTATTAAAATGAACTAGATTGTTTTAAATTAAAATGTTAATTTTAATCCCCAGGAAAATTGCTAAGAAAATAACAAAAAAGTATAGTAAAAAAAAAAGAGAATTGAAATGGTATTCTAGAAAATACATAATGCAAAAGAAATAAGTAATTTGAAACAAGAAAGACATGAGACATATCGAAAACAAATAGCAAACAGCAGACATAAATCCTATATTATCAATAATTACATTAAATAAAAATAGATTAAGCACTTACAAATGTGTACATTAGTTTTTAATCACAGTATTATTAATAGCCAAATTAATAGCTAAACGTGTATGTGAGTTTTAATCATAGCATTATTAATAATAGTCATTATTATCAATAGCCAATTTAAAACAGTCTTAAGTGCCCATCAACTGATAAATGAGTAAGTATATGTGGTATAGCCATACAATGGAATATTGTTTCTCAATAAAAAAAAAGGAAGCACTGGTATAGGTTACAATATGGATTAACTTTAAAAACAGTATTCTCATAGAAGCCAGCCACAAAAGACCATGCATTTATACTTCATTTATATGAAATGCATAGAAAAGGCATATCCATAGAGATAGAAGTTAGCTTAATGGTGGCCAAGCATGGGAGAGGGAGAGAGTGGAGATTGCTGATGGCTACAGAGTTTCTTTAAGGGGTGATGTAATGTTCTGAAATTAGATAGGTTTGATAGTTAGACAACCCTGTGAAAATACTAAAAACACTGCCATGTGTACTTCAAAAATTGTTACTTTTATGGTAGATGAATTCTATTTCAATAAAGTTGATAATAAGAAGAAGAGTGTTTTGAATTGCACCCCAGACCTAAGCCCTAAATGTAAACAAAACAAAAGAAATTGAGACGTGGGAAATTTTAAATGTTGATAAAATGCATGATCCAAAAATATGATATGATATAGTAAAAATATGGCATAACACAACATAACATAATATGAATGTAATACAATAGTATGATATGAGTATACTGGACTAGAGTATGCTGTGACATGATATGTCATGACTCTGGGGTAGATAGCGAAAATGCAGCTGGGAAAGGATCCTACCAGTTGACCTGGAGACTGACCTCATAACCAATGTTTCAAATCTCTCTTCTGCCTTATTTTTTTTATCTCTCTTCTGCCTTACTCTCATTCTTTTCATTGGTGTTATTATAGGATGGATATATCCACCACTACCAGCAATTTCTTTGTGAAAGCCAGACCTTGAGAAGCTAAAAGGACTGAGCTAGAAGCATAGGCCTTGGACTACCCGCCAGAGTGGGTACAATCCTCACCCCCACTAGTGCAGTTTCTATATGTCAACATAGGAAGATGCTACAGAACCATTGGCTGTATTCTCCATGCTGCACTTCCATCTTCATGAGCAGCTTGTATTATGATTGAGATTTTTGTGGGTGGGGGAGAGAGGGAGAGCTAGAACTTCATTTTAACAGCATGTAACAGTAAAATTAGAGTACAGTTAAAACAGCTTTTGCATTTAAATCCTTTATAAATATATAAATACATATACATACACATTATTTAGAATACCTGTAGTTATGCATATGCTCCATATGAGCACAATTTTCCATAAATACACAAGCATAAGCATATACATGCTTATTTCAAGTATAAATGTTTGTTTCTCTTTTCTGCTCAGTTCCTCTTCCCATATGCTTCTCTCTTTATTGACATCAAATACCCTACCCCAAATAAATCATGTTTTAAAAAATCTAATATTCTTCGTATTTTTTTCAGTACTCCTATAATCCTATATAGCTACTCCTATAATTCTATATATCCCACATGTTGGGATTATTTTTGTTTTTAAAAATGAAGTCATGGCACACTGCTTCTCTACATCTTGATTCTCATTCTAAGATGCCTTATGGAAATTCTTCCAAGTCATCTGATAGGTCTTTGATTCATTGAAAGCCGCACAGCAGTCCTAACTGCCCATTCTGTGATGGGACTGAAACATACTCAGCCATTCCCGCATTCATGGACATTCATTTTGTTCCCACTTTTTTGCTACTATTGAAAATGCTGCAATAAGCAGTTGCAATTCTTAGAAATGTGTGTCCTATGTATGTTTCTCTTTCTAAGATATTAATTCCCAAGAGTAAGATGAATGATACATATGTGTATGCCATTATATACAATATATAAGTATGTGTACATGTACATGTTTATATATGTTATTTTTATGTATAAATGCTTATCATTGTTGCCAGAAAGCCTGTAATACTTCATATTTCTACTGCAATTTATATTATGTGGACTTTTCCCACATCGTTACCTGTAATAGGGATTATTGTTCTTTTTTATTTTTCTTGTATGTATGTTATCTATTGAATTAGTTAGGATTCTGTCCATTACAAGTTTAAAAGGAAAGCTGCCAGACTGCCTAGCCAAAAGGGGAATAGTCTGTTCACTGTAGTACAATATTATCAAGGCTCGATTTTTCTGTTCTTGTCCCTCAGAATTCCTTCCTCCCAGTTGACTTTATTCTCAGGTTGGCTCCCCTCTTCTGGTTACAGAATAGTGGCTCACACCCCCTGGAGCTATCTTCTTCTGGCTTGACATCGTCACGAAAGAGGCAGAGCCTTGTTTTAGCATCCCCAGCAATAGTTCTGAGGCTCACTCCTATGGCATCAACTGTCACGTCTTTGAACATTGCTCTGTATAGTTGGGGAAATGGAATGCCTTGATTGGCTTAGGTCTGGATCCCAGGTTTTACCCTGGCACTAGAGGAAGAGCCTCAGTCTGACTCTCTGAGATGAATGAGGAGCAGCCCTCCCAAAATTAGCAGGATCATTGCAAAAGGAAGAAAGAATAGCAACACAGACGTCCACTGTGTCTTTCTTAATATGCAGAGTGCAGTTGCCTCTTAATCAAATTTCAGTTGTTACAAAAGGGTGTGTTCATCATAAGTCAACTATGATTCACCACTGTTGGCGAATGTAAATGTTAAAAATACTTACAATTCTAAGTTTTTGTTGAAAAACTTACAAAAGTATATTTTAAAAGACAATCATGTATCTTGAATGTTCTTATTACTTCAGAGAAATCATTAGGAGTCTCTGTTGTTAACACTGTGCTATATTCCAATATAATTAGAAGCAAAGAGATAGAGGGCTACTGGCTTTTTATGATATTTAATTAATTTCTTAGTCTTACTCATGATATTACTATACCCATCTCTAGCTTTTCCACTCTGACTCTCCCATCCTTGAAACCTGCTACTTGTAATATGCAAGTTGTCTGGGAAATATGCGATAAGGTTCTATGTGTGAAAACCTATGGAGTTCCTCCATTAGGAAAGTATATGTGTATGTGTATATATATATATATATATATATATAAACAGCTTCAGTACAAAGGCTGTGGGGCCAGGCCAGGTCATTCTAGATCACAATTGTGTATGAGCACCTAGAAGATCACTTACTTATTTAATGAAAAAATTACTTAGGGTATGCAGGTCTTTTGGCTCACTTTTTGGTCCTTGGCTCTATCAAAGATGGTTGCGGTTGTCAGGTAACTAAGGATAAGTGAGGCCTTAGTGTGTGTGTGTGTGTGTGTGTGTGTGTGTGTGTGTGTGTGTGCACATGTACACATACACATATGCTGTATATCATAAATATGCATACGTAATAGGAGCACAGGCCCTGGAATCTGTCAATGTTTAAACCGTAGCTTCGACACACGAGACACTTATCATCGTGTGGTCTGCAGCAATCACTAAACCTCTCTGTGCCTCAGTAAAATGGCAGGCATAACAGTATCTGATTCAGATCCCCGTTGTGAATACTGAGATCATCTTTGTGAACTTCAGCAGGTGCCTGGCTGTAATGTGTTCAGTTGGTGATAGTCAGTATTATTTGTTCACTTTTTCTTCCTGACTAGATAGTGAGAAATGACATATTTCCAAAACCTGTCATATAGTGCCTGGTACGTGATAGGTCACACATAAATATTACTAGAAACTACAGTGTAGCTTTCCTCTATTCATGGATATGTACATGCATATTTACACCATCTCAGACAGGAACTCCTAGTCTTAAATATTGCTGGAATAGGAATCAGCAGGTATAAAATGAAATGAAACGGTATATGCCTGGGTTTATAACGAAGTCATCGTAATTCCTGAAAATTGTGCTGAGAAGTCCCTGAAATGGAATTATGGTTTCCTGTTTCCTTTTAATAGGCTCCTCATTTTCCTGGTCACAATCCTCCTTCTAGCAGTATTTTGCATAGAGAGAGACCATAATTTTCAAAAAGAAAGGGCAATGAAGAGGGAAAAGAATGTTTAACAGTTTGAATGAAGAAATTAGTGGAATTTTTCTGTTTTAAGTATTCACATTCTGATCTGAGAGCTATTCAGATTTCAAATAACATTGTTTCATGTTACCTGGGGAATCCTTCCAGAACATGCTGACCCTGGGATGTCCTTGGGACATCTCCACTCCATTACATACTCTATTTTCTTCCCTCATAACTAAACCCCCCTCCTCCACCTACCCTCAAAAGTGTTAGGCTTCATTTTAAAAAATCAAACACAAAATCAAGATTACACAGAGATTTTAAGAACCAAAGCTTTCCCTTCAACTTTGAATCCTCTTATTAATACCCATGTCATGACTCTTGTCGAGAAAAAGGTTTAGTGTCACTGTCCTCAATCAGTGTTCTTTCATTCACTTTCATTAGGAGCCATGTTTTCCTGACAAAGGATAACAAATGGACACGGTTGGTCCCTAATGTGCTTTTGACTATAGATCCTGCACCATTTCTCTGTGAAGCAATTGCAATTATTTGTCATTTTAATATGACTTGGCAAGGAGGTCCAAAAAACATGGCTATTACTCTTCAATATGTATATTATGTACTTATATTAATATTAGAATGTCATTATTACTCATCTCACATGGTATGAGCAAGATAAAATTATACCATGTAAAAAATGCATGAAATTCTCCTAGGCTGCACTTTTATAGCAAGAGTAAGGGTAATTGAAGAGTTGTACCATTTATATGCTAAATACTACCATTTATTATTATTAGTGGGGAAATACTTTTACCTTTGCACTAATGGAAATTAGATCAATATATTTCCACTGTTAATTGGAAATAATACAGCTAATACTAAAACAAACCTTTAAAGTGTATCTGTCCATGCTTTTACATTCCACAGTGGTTTAGGGCCTAATTTTTCTATAATGTTAGCATAATATAAATGTAATTTTTATATTAGAATATAATTCTTTAATTCTTTAGTTCTGCATTCCTTTAGAGGTTTTTGCATAAAGGACTAGTTTTGAAATCTGTGAAGTTCAAAAACTATCTTTATAAATAACTACTCATAATTTATCAACCAACCTCTCAATTGATATGTTAATATTGTATCATAATTGCGATGAAACAAGTTAAACCTTATCCAATTCTGGATAGTTTTAATTTGTTTCTGTAATTTTAGCAACCCCTTTTTTTACTTTGAAGCTAGAACTAAATAAAATTCAAGTGTGTCACAAATATGTACACAATTTTTTTTTAATTGGTACCTGCTAAGCAAATGGAAGAGAAGGGCACATTTATTAGAATCTGCTTCTCTGAGTTAAGGGTAACACACACACATATACACTCAGTAGTAAGAATTAGAGAAAGGCCAAATTAAGTAGATTTTCATGCTTCTAATATGAATAAGACCTATAACATAGCTATAGGTAAAGGTAAAATTACACTTTTATTCATTTAACAGTTATTTACTAAGTTCCTTTTATAAGGCCAAGTACATCTTTTTAAGTACCTCCCATGTACAAGAGACTCTACTAAGGCCTGACTTCAGCTCACAAAACTTGGAAAGTTGGGGAACCACAACGGTGTCTTATCTTAGAGAGACAGCAAGGGGTGACAGTCACGACACATTGTGCTCCCCCGTGTTGGTAGGTGGGCTGGAAGAGAGAAGCCCAGAACATTAAGAGGGTGTTCCCAAATGTCTAGTTCCAAGGTAAGGTGAATGAAATAAACTGAGCTAGAAAGAAAGATGTACATTCAAGGATATGCATCCCCTTATCTATAAAACAAGGGATTGGTTAAACAAATATGTTTTATCTATACAATAAATTATCTAAAATGATCTTTTAGAAAACTGTATCTATGAAAACTTAAAATCATGTCCTACAGGTTTACTTTTAAATGCAGACATGTAAGAATATATAAAATGAAAATAGATTTTTAAAAGAACATACACACCCATAAAAACACAGATATATATGCATATAAAGCAACATGTTAGATAATATTTACTCAGTGACAAGATTATAGGTGATTTTAATTATCTTCTTTATACTTTTTTATATTACCCAAATTTTCTGCAATAAATGTATTTGTCAGGAAAAAAGTCACTTAAAAGACATACTGAAATATTAATTAGAAGATTATTTTTTAATGTGTAGAATTTTAAACTTTTATTTCTTATAATTCAGTTCTGGATTAAATTATGGGTTTCTGTTGAATGTATTACAAGGCTTAAATCTGCTAAATAAACTTTTAGCTCCTCTTAATCATATTTTAAATACTGACGCTTAATATTTTTGAAAGTATCTGTATAGAAGGCTAGCATTGTAGGAGATATATTAAAAACTTGCTCCCATCCTAAAGAAATCACAGAACCTCTAGGAATTACAAAAATGGCAGTTATTTTTTAAGGTAAATATTAATAATGCAACCCAGATTTTGAAAAGAATCAAGTAATTCAATGACAGTTTTATCCCAGTGTCAAATCTAAAACAATGATGGATTCAAAAATCCATAAAAAGTAATTTAAGTTTTTACAGAACACCAGTAGAAGAGACAATAAAACATGAATTACACCACACAACTCATGGTAAAATGTTCCCCAAATTCTCGTGGGGTGTTTTCTCTCTTTACTTCCCACCTCCAGATTTCTCCCCTCCTATGAGTCTTCATGGCTGTATCTGTGCTCCAGCTCCTCCAGCTTTCTCCTTCCTTTCTGATCACTCCTCTCCTATCATCTCCAGAAACCTCCACTCCATTTCTGTAGGCAAGTCATTTTCAGTCTGGCCTGGATTCTGCACTTCTCAGCTCCACTATCCATCCCAATCAGAACCTCGGTTTAATCATCTGTAAAAAATGTGAATATTAATACTAACCTCAGAAAGGGTAAGGATAGCCTGCCATATAGATCACATCCAATGAGTATATTAACTTACTCCCTTCACTACAGTAGCTGCTTTAATCCTATCAATCTCTTCCCAACTACTTTTGAAGTAGTCACAATATAAGATGGTATACTGAGAGCTTTCATTTCTCCCCCATCATGTTTGTGAAACAAAATGCAAACAGTAATAAAAAAAAAGTCATCTTTTGTTTTGAACAGAAATATGTTGGAAAGTTTCAGCAATATTGTGAACCATGTTCAACACTGAAGAATGCCAGGTAAGGGAAAGCTAAGAGAGAAACCTCACAGATCTTTTTTATGGAAGAAACATGTACAAAATCCTGATATAAAACAGTAATGACTCAAGAACTTAATGCTCAGCCACGGTGTCTTATACACTTAAAAACAGTAGATAGAGATAACTTTTCATGACCTTGGATTAAGCAATGGTTTCTTAGGTATGTCACCAAAAGCTCAAGTAACCAAAAAAAAGAATAACTAAGAATAAATGATAAATAAGTTAAAATAAAATACTTTTGTACTTCAAAGGACACCATGAGAAAGTGAAAAGACAGTCCAAAGAACTGGAGAAAAGTTTTACAAATCATGTATCTGATAAGGAACTTGTATCTAGAATACATAAAGAACTTTTACAACTCAATAAAGAGACAAATACAAAATGAACAAAACAGCTATAGACTCATAGTCCCTGAGAAGTGACTGATAGTTACCATGGGGGATGGATTGGGATGGGTGGGAGAAATAGGTGAAGGGGAAAAAGAGGCACAAAATCTCAATTATAAGTTAGTCTCAGGGATGCTAGTATAGCATTGAGAATATAGTCAATAGTTCTGTAACATCTTTCTATGTGGACAGATAGTAACTACACTAGTTGGAGTGAGCATTTAATAATATATATAACTGTCAAATCACTATGTTATATACTTGATGCCAATGTAATATTGTATGTCAACTATACTTCAACTTTAAAAAATATTTTAAAAAAGAGACAATCCAATTAAAAAGTGAGGGAAGAATCCAAACAGACATTTCTCCAAAGAAAATATATAAATGGCCAAAAAGCATATGAAAAGATGCTCAGCATCCTTAGCCACCAGGGAAATTTAAATCAAACCCACATTGAGATCCAACTTCAGACCCACTAGGATGGCTAGTGGGTCTGAAGCTGGCGTAGCACCATTACTCTTAATGGACAAAAGATTGAAACAACGCAAATGTCCATCAACTGATGAATGGACTACATAAACTGTGGCCTATCCATGCAACAGAATACTATTATTCAATAAAAAGGACTGAATCACTGACACATGCTACAACATGGATGAACCGTGAAAACATCATGTTAATAAGTTAAAAGAGGTAATAACAAGTGTTGAAAAGGATGTAGAAAAATCAAAACACCCACATATTACTGGTGAGAAGGCAAAATGGTACAGTCGCTTTGCAAAAGAGTGTGGCAGTTTCTCAAAAAGCTAAACATACAGTACCACATGACCTAGTGATTCTACTCCTAGGAATATACTCAAGAGAACTGAAAACTTACGTGCTGCAAAAACTTGTACAAGAACATTCATAGCACCATTACTCTTAATGGACAAAAGATTGAAACAACTCAAATGTCCATCAACTGATGAAGGGGCTACATAAAATGTGGCCTACCCATGCAATGGAATGTTATTATTCAATAAAAAGGAATGAATTCCTGACACATGCTACAACATGGATGAACTGTGAAAACATTAAGTGGAAAACATACAAGGACCACATATTGTATGATTCCACTTATCTGGGATATCCAGAATAGGTAAGTCTATAGAGATAGAGGTAGATTAGTGATTTCTAAGGGCTGGGGGTAATGGTGGGATGCAGTCAATCCATGTCCAGCCATCTGTCCCATAGAAACTCTAAGATGAGTGTATGTTCTTTCAAGTTGCTCCATTTGTAGTAGTGTGCTATGCAGCAATAAAAAACTAATACAGTATTTTCTTTTAGAATGTGCTAATTGAAACTCTTTAGATACCTTCTGTCTTCTCTTGACTTGCCAATTTATTCCTGAAGCTTCAGTTCAGGTCACAGTCTGGGAGCTCCAGAGTCAGTGCGTCCGCCAAGTATGTTGATACTGGCACAGAATTCTGCTACAGCTCAAGCATCTGACAAGACCAGACACATTTCTTCAATTCCTCTGAAGAGATGAAATTATGGCTCCATCAGGCCAAGGAAATAATTTCCCACCTGCACATAATAAAGACTGGGCTTGTACACGCAACAGATGATGTTAGAAAGTAACCTCAGGCTAACGAAACTTAATAAAATAAATACATAATATGGGAGAGAAATCAGGAGTAGTATTGGCAGTGTTAACAGTTTGAGTTGTGCATACTTGCCTTTTCTTCATTTAAATGACTTAGCAACTTCTTAAAAAGAATTCACTGTCAAAAATATTATCATCAAAAGAATTATTTGCATTACCACATGGCTCCCATTTCAGAGCGGCTTGTTTTGAGAAGGTCAAAGGAGACCTACAAAGGGATTTTTATTTTCAGTTTTATTTATTTTACTTAATTTTTCAAAGTTCAATACCATAAAAGAATTTTACCACCAGAATGTCCTTTTCTCCTTTTTACTGCCATGGAAAATAATCTTACCTTATTTTTACTGAAATTGTTCTACCTTTCTTATTGAAATTCTTCAGATCCCATCTTTCAATTTATATTTTAAAGCACTTTATTAAAGACATAGTTCTTTATTTTCTACAAATATTTGATTTGGCTCCCTCTAATAGTTCCAAAATCAGTATGAGTTTTAGCCTTATTAATTGATATATACAACAAAATAATATATGTGTCAGTTTGTTTTACTGTATATGCAACTCTAGAGATCACATTAGAATAACGAGCCAAACAGTGAATTCTGCCATTTTTAAGGTGATGGTTTAAAAAGATCCATCAGTAGGTATCAAGTTCCTACAGGGCACAACACTGTAGCACATGTGTATATGTATGTTTCTAGTTATATGAAACCAAGTTTTTAGTCTTAGACATTATTTAGGGTTGACAAAGCAAATACAGAATTCTAGATGGGATAATGGTAAGTGAATAAAAGAAATCACTGAGTTCACACTTTGTATATTACATGGAGACCTTAGAACTGAATCAATCTGTGCCATTGAATTAAAACAATAATTTTAAAACAAAGGATGTAGTAAATAAATTTAACATATGCTCAGGAGCTAAATGTCTTTCTGCATCAGTACAGAAAATGGTAACCAGGAAGTCTGAATAAATTATGTTTCTCTGAGTGACTTCCTTCTGACCAGAGAGTAGTAAGGACTCCAGGACATTTCAGTGCAGAGTACACAGTACGTATACTATTTCTCAAAGTAGTGATCGGTAAAACGTTGCTCAGGAGTAACAGAGTCCATGGTCAAACAGGGTAGTGTGACACTGCTGCTTGGTGATACCTCTAAGTGGTTCACAGTATGCATACACTGGCATCTTAAAGCTGTTGAGAAGTCCTGCACAACACAACCTCCATAATGTTGTTCAACACAGTATTTTTGAAACCCATTGAATATAGAACACTTTCAGAGACACGTTTGTTAACATGCTTAAGAACAGTTTTCTGCAGAACAGTGTCCCATGAGGCATGTATGGTCAAACCAAAGAGTAGATAGGGTGTAAAGCTAGAACTAGCTTTTCGCTAAAAAAGAAGAATTTTAAAAATGAAAATAAGAATTCAAACAATGAAAACTAAAACCAATAATCTAATTTCAGGGTCTGGGAGATTTAGTAGTCATATGGTGAATACTGAAACAGAGACCATCTGGAAAACGGTAACAGTGTGCTTCATGTTTTTTCCACCGTCATCCCCAAATCCACATTCTCAGAACTCTTCCACAATGAGATCTTGCAATCATCCCTTCCCACCTGTGAGTGCTGGGCTGCGTGGTAGATTCTGGATTATTTCTCCCTCTCTCTCACTTTCATGCTTACCCACCCACCACCTTTTCCCATCCTATGGAAAAATGCCATGACGTGGCCAGAAGTCAATGTCTTGGTAGTGAAATCCATATTCAAACTGTACAGCCAAAGCAACATCCTGAAGGCAGCTGAAGGAAGAAGACTAGTAAAATAATACCTGGAATATGAGTTCCATGTATCCTGTCAGAGTCCCTAAAAAACAGGTTGCTGGACGATGCTACTTCCTTTGAACAGGGGCTGGAAACTAGAGAATTGACCAGGAACTGCCATTTCAACCTGCTCTGCAATTAGTTTTAAAAACGAAAAGATATATCCACCTAGAAAAACATGCAAATATCACAGCACAAATACACAATTTAGTGAAACAGAAATGCAAGTGACTGCTAAGTATACACTGAAAATTAGCCTCATAAATACTCAAAACTTATTAATTAAAGCAGTGAAATATTTTCCATTTGTATTAGCAAGGATGTAAAGAAATAGCCATTCTCGCTGGACAAGCAAAATTTTCAAGGCTTTCAATATCATTATTATACTGAATGTCTTTGAGAAATTATCATCTCTAGTTTTTATTTAGTGCAACTGCATGACAAAACCAAGTTACAGAGCTAGTTCTGTACCAAATTCTTAACATCTAAATATTTATAAAAATCTGTTGGAGAAAACATCTGATGCTGATGTTTGAATCACTTTCCTTTATGTAATAATGCTAAGTATCTGGTGAAGGAAGATAATTGCTTTCAAGTGGATATGTTCCCCACCAAACATGATATGTTAACATTTGTATTATGTATCTTCTTTCTCCCAAAAGTACTGTGAACTCCAGGATATCCTTCTGTTCTGTTAATCGAAGTTTGTTGCCAGAAAGATACAAGTGTCTAGCATAACAAGGCCCAGAAATATAGATGGAGAGATGGAGGGATGGAGAGATGGAACGAACAATGGAATAAAGGATGGATGGAAGGATGTATGTATGTATGGATGGATGGATGGATGAATAAATGAATGAATGAAACAAACATGTTTGTTAAAAACCACCATGTTCATATTCTCACTCAAAGTCATTATCTTCTAATTGTGGCATCATAATTATTAAGCCATAGATAATTGGAATATTTTTACCAAAGAAAAAGCGTAAGAATAGGCAAAAGCAAAACATGAACATTAATTTTCTTATAAAAATAATTTTAACTGTTCCATTTTCTGAAACTAAAGAATATATTCTTAAAAGAGAAATTAATAATAGCTATGTTTTGCATCAAACACTAAAAAGTCTTTTGTGGTAAAAGTGGCACAAATTACTAAATATAAAGGCTTTAAAGTTATTTAAGTAGGGTTGCAAATAGATGCACATAAATCTCTAAATTGATTTACATCTCAATTCATAATGTATCATCTAAACATAATATGACAGACTTCAAATATTTTGAGGAATATTTCACAAATTAAAGGAATTTCAAGTTTGCTGTAGAAAAAAATAGTAAATGCTTTCTAAAATAGACCATAAAAATAACACAGGCATCCTTTTGAACCTCATAATTATACTTTAGTTGTCCTTGAAAAAAAAATATCAAATGTACCTTACAGAATGATTTATTAGGCATTATTGTTGTGGTGTTCAATATTGCTCAATACTGAACTACTATACTGATTACTACTCTCCACTCTGCTTTCATTCTATCATGTGCTTTTATTTACTTCCTGAGGCAAAGCCATTTTAATTGGCTTAGAGAAGCCTGAACTCTCTGTTATCAATGACAGATTTCATCAAAATGGAACTAACCCAGGAGCTGTAGTCCCAGGGCACAAAAACCATGATCCACTTTTCGTTTCTAAAGTTTAAGACATAAGCCAACATTTGAAACAAGGAAAAGAAAGTATCTTCGTAATTTAACTTTTTCATGATATGCATCTATGTGTATGTACACACACACATCTATAAACATATACATGAATGCATATGGAATATGTATAGTACTCAGGCATAGTTTACAGAAATGTTGAGAAGTATCAAATATATTAGAATGTCTATAAAACTCTTTAACTTGGCAAAAATGGTTTCTAATTCAAAGGGAAAGTAAATGAAACCACTTAGTGCTTATATTTTATTCTCTTAATGGGCTGCTTGCCAAATTATCCACACATTAAATTTATGGAACACTGCGGTCAATTTTGAAATGATTTATACTTATAGTAAATCCTGCTAACTACATAAACTTAGGCAAATGGTGCATTATTTTAATAGGTCCATATTTCTTTAAGTATTCATTTCACAGTGCTCCATTATTTATGAACAATAGCACAATAAATAATTTGCTTGTTGCTCAGAAATTGTGTTCATTTAATAGATTTGAATCCCATACAGATTTCACTGCTTAAAAAACTGAAGCTAAGCTGTGATTTTCAGAGGCAAACATTAATCATAATACACATGCAAAATGAATACCACAGTGATAGACACCTACTTTTAGCTATCACTTTATTTTTTAAATTGTAATTAGAATGCTTAACATGGAATCTATGTTCTTAACATATTTTAAGTGTATAATACAGTATTATCAAAAGAACAAAACTTAAGTATTGGCAAGGATGTACGGAAATTGGAACTCTGTACCTCATTGGAAGGAATACAAAATAGTGCAACCACTATGGGACTCAAAGCAGTATAGAGGTTCCTCAAAAAATAAAAAATAGATCCCCTGAACATAGCAGCCTGAGTATGACAGTGAGAATCTCCTCCCAAAAACATATATATTTTTGAAAGTACAACAAATACAACTAATCCTAAAAGAGAGACCAGAAGACACAGGACAACAGCCAGACTACATGCACATGTGTGAGAGCCCAGCGCCTGGTGAAAGGGGTAAGATACAACCCCCATCCCAGTGGGACCTGAGCACACCTCCCCCCAGCTCCCGGCAGGAGGGAGAGGGAGCCCAGGACTGCTAAACACCCAGCCGCACCCACCCACACCAGAGTGCAGATGTAGTGCATGCATGGAGGGCTGGAAACTAGGGAAACAGGTCAGCAAGACCTCTGAGCGGGTTCCAAAGCTGATGCCCCTGTGACAAAGAAAAGCGAGTGCTTTTTGAAAGTCTTAAAGGGACAGGGACGTAACAGCTGGACAGAAACAACACAGGTCACAGCCCAGTGGCTGGAAATTACAGGGAAAACAGGGCACACTAACCCTCTGGGCAACAGCTCTGAGACCCCTCACGGAGGTAAACAGCCAAACAGCACCCCCGTCCATTACCCCTCTGAGTGCTGCGAAAGCAGAGAAGCAGCCTGAGGCAGGCCACGCCCTCAGAAAGGGAGCTTCCTACATATCGGCTGGGCAAGACACAAAGACCCACCCTACATGCAATTACCCAACACAAGCCACTAGGGGTCACAGTTGTCCCAGTAAAGAAAGGCCAGTAGCAAGTGAAAACTTTGGCCCTCCCAGCTGACAGTCAATAGCACCTGTCAACATGAAAAGGCAAAAAAATATGATCTAGACAAGACTAAACGAGACAGCTTCGGCATCTGCTACATCTTCACCTGAGAAGGAACCTGGGGAGATAGATTTAAACAGTCTTCCTGAAAAAGAATTCAAAACAAAAGTCATAACCATACTGATGGACTTGCAGAGAAATATGCAAGAACTAAGGAAGGAGAATACAGAAATAAAACAAGCTCTGGAAGGACTTCAAAACAGAATGGATGAGATGCAAGAGGCCATTAATGGACTAGAAAACAGAGAACAGGAACTCAGAGAAGCTGATGCAGAGAGAGATAGAAGGATCTCCAGGAATGAAAGAATTCTAAGAGAGCTGAGTGACCAATCGAAAGGGAACAATATCCACAGCATAGGGGTACCAGAAGAAGAAGAGAGAGAAAAGGGGATAGAAAGTGTCTGAAGAAACTTCCCCAAACTAGGGGAAGAAATGGCCTCTCAGACCACAGAGGTACACAGAACTCCCATGACAAGGGATCCAAGGAGGGCAACACCAAGACACATAATAATTAAAATGGCAAAGATCAAAGAGAAGGACAAAGTATTAAAGGCAGCCAGAGAGAAAAAAAAAGGTTACCTACAAAGGAAATCCCATCAGGCTATCATCAGACTTCTCAACAGAAACCGTACAGGCCAGAAGAGAATGGCATGATATACTTAATGCAATGAAACAGAAGGGCCTCGAACCAAGACTACTGTATCCAGCACAATTATTATTTAAATATGAAGGAGGGATTAAACAATTCCCAGACAAGCAAAAGTTGAGGGAATTTGCCTCCCACAAACCACCTCTCCAGGGCATCCTACAGGGATTGCTCTAGATGGGAGCACTCCTAAAAAGAGGACAGAAAAAAACACCCAACATATGAAGAAGGGGAGGAGGAGGAATAAGAAGGGAGAGAAATAAAGAATCATCAGACCGTGTTTATAATAGCTCAACAAGTGAGTTAAGTTAGACAGTAAGACAGTAAAGAAGCTAACCCTGAACCTCTGAACCTTTGGTAACCACAAACTTAAAGTCTGCAATGGCAATAAGTACATACCTTTCAATAATCACCCTAAATGTAAATGGACTGAATGCACCAATCAAAAGACACAGAGTAATAGAATGGATAAAAAAGCAAAATCCATCCATATGCTGCTTACAAGAGACTCACCTTAAACCCAAAGACATGCACACTTAAAGTCAAGGGATGGAAAAAGATATTTCATGCAAACAACAGAGAGAAAAAAGCAGGTGTTGCAATTCTAGTATCAGACAAAACAGACTTCAAAATAAAGAAAGTAACAAAAGATAAAGAAGGACATTACATAATGATAAAGGGCTAACTCCAACAAGAGGATATAACCATTATAAATATATATATGCACCCAATACAGGAGCACCAACATACCTGAAACAAATACTAACAGAACTAAAGGAGGAAATAGAATGCAATGCATTCATTCTAGGAGACTTCAACACACCACTCACTCCAAAGGACAGATCCGCCAGGCAGAAAATAAGTAAGGACACAGAGGCACTGAAAAACACACTAGAACAGATGGACCTAATAGACATCTACAGAACTCTACATCCAAAAGCAACAGGATACACATTCTTTTCAAGTGCACATGGAACATTCTCCAGAATAGACCACATACTAGGCCACAAAAAGAGCCTCAGTAAATTCCAAAAGATTGAAATCCTACCAACCAACTTTTCAGACCACAAAGGCATAAAACTAGAAATAAACTGTACAAAGAAAACAAAAAGGCTCACAAACACATGGAGGCTTAACAACACGCTCCTAAATAATCAATGGATCAATGACCAAATCAAAATGGAGATCCAGCAATATATGGAAACAAACGACAACAACAACACAAAGCCCCAACTACTGTGGGACACAGCAAAAGCAGTCTTAAAAGGAAAGTATATAGCAATCCAGGCATATTTAAAAAAGGAAGAACAATCCCAAATGAATGGTCTAATGTCACAATTATTGAAATTGGAAAAAGAAGAACAAATGGGGCCTAAGGTCAGCAGAAGGAGGGACATAATAAAGATCAGAGAAGAAATAAATAAAATTGAGAAGAATAAAACAATAGAAAAAAATCAATGAAACCAAGAGCTGGTTCTTTGAGAAAATAACCAAAATAGATAAGCTTCTAGCCAGACTTATTAAGAGGAAAAGGGAGACAACACAAATCAACAGTATCAGAAATGAGAAAGGAAAAATCATGACAGACCCCACAGAAATATAAAGAATTATTAGAGAGTACTATGAAAACCTATATGCTAACAGGCTGGGAAACCTAGGAGAAATGGACAACGTCCTAGAAAAATACAACCTTCCTAGACTGACCCAGAAAGAAACAGGAAATCTAAACAGACCAATTACCAGCAATGAAATTGAAGTGGTAATCAAAAAACTACCAAAGAACAAAACCCCCGGGCCAGATGGATTCACCTCAGAATTTTATCAGACATACAGGTAAGGCATAATACCCACTCTCCTTAAAGTTTTCCAAAAACTAGAAGAGGAGGGGATACTCCCAAACTCATTCTATGAAGCTAACATCACCCTAATACCAAAACCAGGCAAAGACCCCATCAAAAAGGAAAACTACAGACCAATATCCCTGATGAATGTAGATGCAAAAATACTCAGCAAAATATTAGCAAACCAAATTCAAAAATACATCAAAAGGATCGTACACCATGACAAACTAGGATTCATCCCAGGGATGCAAGGATGGAACAACATTCGAAAGTCCATCAACATCATCCACCACATCAACAAAAAGAAAGACAAAAAGCACATGATCATCTCCATAGATGCTGAAAAAGCATTTGACAAAGTTCAACATCCATTCATGATAAAAACTCTCACAAAATGGGAATAGAGGGCAAGTACCTCAACATAATAAAGGCCATTTATGATAAACCCACAGCCAACATTATATTGAACAGAGAGAAGCTGAAAGCTTTTCCTCTGAGATCGGGAACTAGACAGGGATGCCCACTCCTCCCACTGTTATTTAACATAGTACTGGAGGTCCTAGCCACGGCAATCAGACAAAACAAAGAAATACAAGGAATACAGATTGGTGAAGAAGAAGTTAAACTGTCACTATTTGCAGATGACATGATACTGTACATAAAAATCCCTAAAGACTCCACCCCAAAACTACTAGAACTGATATCGGAATACAGCAAAGTTGCAGGATACAAAATTAACACACAGAAATCTGTGGCGTTCCTATACACTAACAATGAACCAACAGAAAGAGAAATCAGGAAAACAACTCCATTCACAATTGCATCAAAAAGAATAAAATATCTAGGAATAAACCTAACCAAAGAAATGAAAGACTTATACTCTGAAAACTACAAGTCACTCTTATGAGAAATTAAAGGGGACACTAACAGATGGAAACTCATCCCATGCTCGTGGCTAGGAAGAATTAATACCGTCAAAATGGCCATCCTGCCCAAAGCAATATACAGATTTGATGCAATCCCTGTGAAACTACCAGCAACATTCTTCAATGAACTGGAACAAGTAATTCAAAAATTCATATGGAAACACCAAAGACCCCTGAATAGCCAAAGCAATCCTCAGAAAGAAGAATAAAGTAAGGGGGATGTCACTCCCCAACTTCAAGCTCTACTATAAAGCCATAGTAATCAAGACAATTTGGTATTGGCACAAGAACAGAGCCACAGACCAGTGGAACAGACTAGAGAATCCAGACATTAACCCAGCCATATATGGTCAATTAATATTTGATAAAGGAGCCATGGACGTACAATGGCAAAATGACAGTCTCTTCAACAGATGGTGCTGGCAAAACTGGGCAGCTACATATAGGAGAATGAAACTGGACCATTGTCTAACCCCATATACAAAAGTAAACTCAAAATGGATCAAAGACCTGAATGTAAGTCATGAAACCATTAAACTCTTGGAAAAAAACATAGGCAAAAACCTCTTAGACATAAACATGAGTGACCTCTTCTTGAACATATCTCCCCAGGCAAGGAAAACAACAGCAAAAATGAACAAGTGGGACTATATTAAGCTGAAAAGCTTCTGTAGAGCAAAAGACACCATCAATAGAACAAAAAGGAACCCTACAGTATGGGAGAATATATTTGTAAATGACAGATCCGATAAAGGCTTGATGTCCAGAATATATAATGAGCTCACACGCCTCAACAAACAAAACACAAATAACCCAATTAAAAAATGGGCCGAGGAACTGAACAGACAGTTCTCTAAAAAAGAAATACAGATAGCCAACAGACACATGAAAAGATGCTCCACATCACTAATTATCAGAGAAATGCAAATTAAAACTACAATGATGTATCACCTAATACCTGTAAAGATGGCTGCCACCGAAAGACAAACAACAACAAATATTGGCGTAGCTGTGGAGAAAAGGGAACTCCCCTACACTGCTGGTGGGAATGTAAATTAGTTCAACCATTGTGGAAAGCAGTATGGAGGTACATCAAAATGCTCAAAACAGACTTACCATTTGACCCAGGAATTCCACTCCTAGGAATTTACCCTAAGAACGCAGCAATCAAGTTTGAGAAAGACAGATGCACTCCTATGTTTATCATAGCACTATTTACAATAGCCAAGAATTGGAAGCAACCTAAATGTCCATTGATAGATGAATGGATAAAGAATATGTGGTACATATACACAATGGAATACTACTCAGCCACAAGAAGAGGGCAAATCCTACCATTTGCAGCAACATGGATGGAGCTGAAGGGTATTATGCTCAGTGAAATAAGCCAAGCAGAGAAAGAGAAATACCAAGTGATTTCACTCATCTGTGGAGTATAAGAACAAAGGAAAAACTGAAGGAACAAAACAGAAGCGGAATCACAGAACCCAAGAATGGACTAACAGGTACCAAAGGGAAAGGGACTAGGGAGGATGGGTGGGTAGGGAGGGATAAGGGGCGGACAGAAGAAGGGGGGTATTAAGATTAGCATGCATGGGGGGTGTGGGAAAAAGGGGAGGGCTGTACAACACAGAGAAGACAAGTAATGATTCTACAACATTTTGCTATGCTGATGGACAGTGAATGTAAAGGGGTTTATAGGGGGACCTGGTATAGGGGAGACCCTAGTAAACATAATATTCATCATGTAAGTATAGACTAATGATAACAAAAAAAAAGAAAGAAAAGGGGGATTACTCCCTGATGGGATAAAACTAACTGTAAATCAATGATTAATGCGTGCTTTAAATGTCCTTAATTTTGACCACTTAAAGGGTGTCAGATGATTGGCTATGGAGGTACATTTTTCTGATAATATTCCTTTCTCTTAAAAAAAAAAAGTAGTTCCTGTGTGGTGACCTCCAATGAGTTCTACACAATGGTATAAAGGGCATATAAAAGTGTAGGCAAAGGGTCTGTTTGTGTTTATACAGAGGATCAAAGCCTAATTTGGCTACCCAGAAAATGAACTAAGATACGATATGAAAAAGAACTTCCAACATCAGCACTCTCTGGAAGACTCATACCAGAAGATGATCATCAGAAAACCCCAACAAAGATCCACGCGCTGCTACAGCTGTAGATGCACTCATCCCACCAGTTCCTGGACTTGCCACGGGAATGAAGAAGGAGATATCTAAGCTGGCCTGTGCATACAGTAAAACAACAAATTCGACTGAATCTATACTGTTGAACTCAACCAAGAATTAGGAGAAGTGCAAATTGTAGCGCTCCAAAATCTTACAACTACAGACTACCTACTGTTAAAAGAACATATGGGATGTGAACAGTCCCCAGGAATGGGTTGTTTTAATTTGTCTGATTTCTCTCAGACTGTTCAAGTTCAGTTGGACAATATTCACCATATCATAGATAAGTTTTCACAAATGCCTAAGGTGCCTAACTGGTTTTCTTGGTTTCACTGGAGATGGCTGGTAATTACAGGTATGCTTTGGTTATGTAACTGTACACCTATTATGTTAATGTGTGTGTGCAATTTAATTAGTAGTTTAAAACCTATACATGTTGACGTTACTCTACAAGAAGATATGTCAAAGAAATAATCAATCTTCCCATGTTTTCTTCTGCCTGCTACTTCTATAGCTTTTCTTCTTCCTTCCTAATTACAACCCTTAAATAGAATTCGTGCCTCATATCGAATTTACCGAATATCATAATTCTTTCAAGTGGTAAAGATACCTCAAGACAAATGCTGGGCATAGAAGCCACAGGACATAAATATGCAAAGAAGTAAAAAGCTAACCTTTTCAAACAATAAGGCTTCTCTCTCACCAACTTTACATTTCCCTGTATGGCCCTGGAAGAAGACTGGTTAGCCAGAGACGGGTAAGATTCCTCAAGGGAGGAACAACCTAAGACAGGCACAGTCGCAGGGGGGCCATCAGGTGAGAAATTGGGGATCAACAGAGGTGAGGCTTAGAACCTCACCCCCCTTGTTTTGAGAGAAATCTTCTGCATCCGTGGATGTTTTATTGCCCTTGTCTAGCTTGGATTAACACATAGTCTACAGGCACACACCTGATCATCTACATTTGCTCTCTTACAACACTAAACTATGTTTTCTACCTTTATCTTGCATCTACCTACCACTTCCACATTTTATTAAAAATAATAATAATAAAGAGAGAAATGTGGTATCCACATATAAATCAAGTATAAAAATCAAACGAATATTCATATTTGAACTGATTGTTTATAGTTCATAATGCACAATCAAAACCGAAAGTTTTGTACTGTTCACCATGTAACTTATTCACTATGTAAGAATTTGTTCTCCATGTAAGAACTTGTTCATTATGCTTCAGAAGATTGGAGACTTATGAAAATTAGGCTTGGGGTCGATTAATGATTGTGCATTGAGCATTGACTCCCCTATACAGAATTTTATTGTTGTTAACAACCATTTGATCAATAAATATGAGAGATGCCCTCTCAAAAAAAAACACAACAACAACAACAACAAAAAAAAGTACAGACTTCCAATTGTAAAATAAATAAGTAACCGGGATGTAATGTATAGCATAAGGAATATAGTCAAAATATTGTAACAACTTTGTATGGTGATAGCTGGTAGCTAGAATTATCATATATATAAATGTTGAATCACTGTGTTGTACACCTGAAACTAATGTAGTACTGTGTGTCAACTACCCTTCAATAAAAATATAAAAATTAAAATTAAAAATAGAACTACCAGTTGATCCAGCAATCCTGCTTCTGGGTATTTATCCAAAAGAAATGAGGTCACGACCTCAAAGAGCTGTTAGTACTCCCATGGTCATACAATTCACTGCAGCCCTGATAACAATAGCCAAAATGTGGAAATAACGTAAATATCCATCCATGGATGATTGACTGTCCCTTCTGTCAAGCAAGATGACAAGAAACATAAACCACCAGACACAGCAGGACCCATGAAGATAAACTCCAGCTCAACCAATATTGCACAGAGGCACAGCTTTTCCTTGCATTGAATTCTAGTGAAATTGGTACTATATCGATCCAATGAGACTCTATGCATAGGAAAAATAAATGGGTTGTTTAAAGCAAGATGGTAGCTGCTATCCTTTCAGTAAATTCTCTACACCCAATGTGAGTCTTCCTTAATTTTTATTGCTCTTTCCATTATGGATCTGTGCATTTTTTCAGTCTCTCTTTCTATGACAAGCTGAGCAAAAGCCCTTGAGAACCACAGACATTGATCTGTAAAGTTAGAGGCTTTCTAGCACAGAAAGTTCCTTCTAAAGACTAAAGTCATCTCATATTACCTCCTTGTGTTATAAAAACACTGAATTACTTCAGTGAATCAATGAAAGAAATTATTCTCTTCTAAAAGACAAACTTGTAGAATAGAAATGGAGGTCATCTTTGTAATGTAACATGAAAGGTACAGAAAAATAGTTCTTTAACTCAGAATACATACTTGCAGTATACTTACATAGTATCTCAATGTACTGAATATATAGATGGATCTAGACACTTCATTAGTAAACACTGGATTAGTATTTTTTGTTAAAAACAAAATTCTGTGTGAGTACACTTTCAGTAAATAAACCAATCAAATATTTACAAAGTCCCTGCTCTATGCTCAGCTATGTGCCCAGCCATTGTGAAAAATATAGACAAATAAGGACACCATTCCTCCTCTCTTAAGCAGCAGCTAATAATTTGAGTGGAAGGAGACAAGGTGGAAACCACATATTCCTTGAATTCTTAAATGCTATGGTCCCAACCAGGGGTCAGCAAACTTTTTCTGCAAAAAGGCAGATAGTAAGTATTTAAGGCTGCAGGGAACATAAAGTCTCTGTCTAGACAACTCAGTTCTGCCACTGTAGCAGGGAAACAGCGGTAAACAATCCTAAATGATGTATGTGTGTCTGTGTTCCAATCAACTTTGTTTATAGAAACAGGTGGTGGGCTAGAATTGTCCACCAAGCTAGTTTACTGACATTACATCCATTTAATAAGTGAGTTTATATTATGCCAATGATGTCTTGGGAAGAGGAAGATTATTTTCTGTTTTTTTTTATTGAAATGTAATTGATATAACATTGTGTAAATTTAAGGCATACAGCATAGTAATTTAAAGCATTTATGTATTGTAATATGATTGCCATAGTAGCAATAATTAGAACTTCCATATGTTATATAATTATCCTTTCTTTTTAGTTGTTGGAATCCTTAAGTTCTAGTATGTTAGCAAGTTTGATGGGTATAATACAATATTGTTGTCATTGTTCATTATACTGTGGGCGAGATTTCTAGGGCGTATTTACTACTTGTTCCAAGTTTGTATCCTTAATCAACATCTGTTTTACACCAGCAGATCCCCGTCCCCTGGTAACCACCATTTTAGTTTCTCTTTTTACAAGTTTGGGTTTTTTAGATTCCACATATAAGTGATAGCATACAGTATTTAGCTTTCTCTGTCTGACTTATCTCACTTTGCATAATATGCTCAAGGTTCACCCATGTTGTTGCAAATGGCAGGTTGTCCTTTCTTGTGGCTGGATAATATCCATATATAAGAATATATATCATCTTCTTTGTCCATTCATCTGTTGATGGGCACTTAGGTTGTTTCCTTACCTTCACTATTGTAAATAATGCTACAGTAAACATGGGAGTGTGTATATCTCTTCAAAACCCTGTTTTTATTTCCTTTGGGTATATACCCAGAAATGGAACAGATGCATTATATGGTAGATATATTTTTAATGTTTGAGGAATCTCCATACAGTTTTCCATATTGGCTGCACAAATATACATCTCCATCAGAAGGGCACTAGTGTCCCCTTTTTTCCCTATCCTTGTCAAGACTTGTTACCTCTTGTTTTCTTGGTGATTAGCATTCTACAGGTGTAAGGTAATATCTCATTTTGATTTTGATTTGCATTTTACAGGTGATTAGTGATATTAATCATCTCTCTTTGAACCTTTTGGCCATTTGAATATCTTCTTTGGGAAAATGTCTATTCAAATCCTCCATCCATTTTTTATTCAGACTGTTTGGTATTTTTGTTATTGAGTTATATGTTTTCTTTATATATTTTAAATGCTAATCCCTTATCAGGTATATGGTTTGCAAAAATTATCTCCCATTTTGTAGGCTGTCTTTTCGTATTGTTTCTTTTGCTGTGCAGAAGTTTTCAAGTTTGATGTAGTCCCATTTGCTGATTTTGCTTTTGTTGTTAGTGTTTTTGGTGTTATATACAGAAGATTAATGTTGGGGAGACTTCCCTATGTTTTCTTCTTGGAGTTTTATGTATTTGGTCAGATATTTAAGTCTTAGATCCATTCCAAGTTAATTTTTGTAAGTGGTATAAGATAGGGGTCCAATCTCATTCTTCTGCATGTGTGTATCCTCTTTTCGCTATTGGATATTCTTGGCTCCCTTATCAAATATTAGTTGTCCATATATATTTGGGTTTAATTCAGGGCTCTCCGTTCTGTTCCAGAGGTTTATGATTCCATTTTTATGTTCATTCCATGCTGTTTTTGTTATTATAGCTTTGAGATATAGTATGAAATCAGAAAGTGTGATACCTCTGGCTTGCTTCTTTTTCCTCAGGATTCGCTTTTAAGCTCTAAAATCTTTTGTGGTTCCATGCAAATTTTAGGATTGTTTTTCTATTTCTGAGAAGAATGCCATTGGTATTTTGATGGGGATTGCATTAAATCTATAGATGACTTTGTATAGCATGGACATTTTAATGATACTAGTTTTTCCAATTCATAAACACAGGATGTCTTTACATTTTTTTTGTGCCATCTTTGATTTTTCAGCATCTTGTACTTTTCATTACACAAATCTTTCACCTCCTTGGTTACATTTATGCTTTGATATTTTATTGTTTTAATGCATTTGTGAATGGGGTAGTTTCATTTCTTTTTCATGTTTCATTATTAGTATATAGAAGTGCAATTTATTTCTGTGTATCTCTGAGTTTATATTCTGCAATTTTTTTGAAATCTTTGATTATTTTCTTAGTGAAGCCTTTGGATTTGCTGTATACAAAATCATATCATCTGCAAATAGTGACATTTTTACTTTTTCCATTCCAATTTGGATGCTTTTTATTTCTTTGTCTTAACTAATTGCTCTATGACCTCCAGTACTATATTAAATAAGAGTGATGAGAGCAGACATCCTTGTCTTGCTCCTGACCTTTGAGAAAAAGCATTCAATTTCTCTCCATTGAGTATGATGTTAGCTATGGGTTTGTTGTAAATGGCCTTTATTATGTGGAGGCATATTCCTTCTATACCCAATATGTCAAAGGTTTTTATCCTGAAAAGGTGTTTTCTGTGCTTAAGGAATATTTTTTAAATGAGGCCATTTTACCCATTCTTTATTTTAGGGATGTGATTTCTGTGTCCTCTTCTTGAAAAGTTTTTTTCTATCTAATGTCACAATAGTTGTGTTAAAAGGACCCAAGAGCCAATTTGAAGCCTCCAACTGACCAAAATTAAGCCAGTTTTGAGGATTGAAAAGAATAAAAGATGAGATGATTGTTGAATGTTCAATAAAACATCAAATCAATAAAATCCTTGAATCCATAGTAATAACCAAAAAATTTACAAAATCAGAAAAAAAGTAGTTGTTGCCTTTACATTGGCTATTAAATCAATTATTTTTTGAAAATCAGAAATCAAAGGGGAAAATTAAATATGGATGTATCTCTGTCTTCCCCATAGGAACTGTATTTTAGAACAACCGAATGAGCCCAGTTCATGAGGGAAAGCTTTGCTTTAAGTAAGATTATCACCTAACAATCATGGAAGGAAGGATAAAATTAAAAGAGGATAATCATTTTGCAATGCCCAATGAAATTATGTATTCAGACAAAGATTACAAATTAATTTTAAAACTACCACACAAATGGTTGATTGAGATAGGAATGCATATATGATGCCAAAGTACACCATATAAATTACTCTTTTATGCAAAGGGAGATTTTAATGTGCAATGAAGGAATGAGTCTGTGTTCTCTCTAATCTGGTAGCCAATTTTCAGTTTCAGTGATGGTAGGACAACCAGATATCATGTGTTTCTGGATACAATTCATTATGAAATACACATCACTTATGACGAATTCTACATCAAAATATTTAACTATTATCTAATCAAGACTTTGGAACTAAATTCTGGATTACAGAAAATACAAGGTATTGGTCTACATTAAATATCACCACGAGGAAGAAGTAAGGCTGGGTCCAAAAGATCAAGTTCCTATGTCATGAAATTGTTTTTGATCAAAAGTCTTATAAGATGGGACAGTCAGATTCAATATATGGTTCTTCCTTCACTTATGTTCATACAAACCAGTTGTGAGTAATATTTGGTGAACAATAGGAAAATTTAAATATAGATTGACTATTAGATGACACTAAGGAATTATTACTAATTTTGCCTGTCAGGTAAAATGTTCTTTCTTGCTGCAACTGCATATTCATTTTTTAAGCGTGAAATGTGGTAACATCAGTAAATTGCTTTTAAATGCTTTAGAGTAACAAGGGTTGAGAGAAAGTTCCCTCATTCCATCTGCCCTGCACCCTCCTACATGCCTGTCTCCCACTCCTCTGCACATGTTGTGTTGTTTACTCCATGGCATTAACTGGAAAGATTTGGTTGGTTGCCTGATTGCTTGGTTTGTTGGCCATCTCCCTCCTCCAGAATGTAAATCTACAAGATGTGGGATCTTGTCCATCAAATTCAGTTGTACTCTTCACCCTTGCAGAATACATGGCACATAGTAGATGCTCAGTAAACATTAAAAGTTAAAACTAAAAAAGGTACGCCTGTACTAAATCACAATTAATATTTTATTTGTGAAAATTCTCTTCTGAAGATTTCCTTTCCTTAGTTTGACATGTGGTTTTCTGTAGAAATTTGTTGGCAAAATTGGAGAGAGGATACTTTTTTATTTATCATATGAATGGAGTTTACATTCTTCACTGCCAGTTAACAAAGGGGATAACAAGATGGAAAGATGTGGGATTTTAATTCACCGTTATTTGAAGTCACCTGTGAGCAGTCTGCTGCGCTCTGCTGGAAGAGTTCCCTATGAAGTTCAAAGAACTGTGTTCTAGCACCTGTTTCTGAGCTCTAACCTGTTTACACTTTTCATAATAAGATGAAAGTCAGTGTTTTCAGAAAGCCAGTACATGGGAGTTCTAAACATATCCTGTTGGAATTAAATCTTCAGTCCTAAAAATAAAGCTTGCAGTGCTCAGATGAAAGAAATTAAAACATTTTATTTTAAAAATGTGACACTGAAAATCATAACCCAAAGTAACTGAACCAGGGTGACTATGAACATCTTTTCTATCTACAGGAAACAGATTACATTCGAGATCAGATTTAAATTTACAGACTACAGAGATTCTTTGGCTCAAAAAGATGCTAGTAACAGATTTTTGTCATATATAAAGAGACTGGATTCCAGACAAAACTAATAATAAGACCATATGCTTATCTCTTTATGACTTGACATCTGCCTTAAATAATAAAGGCCACTCAAAAAAGTCCCCTAGGTGACATGTCTAAAGCTTATTCTTCTCTCTTACTCCAATCAAAACATGGAGAACTGGGAATAAGCATCACTGATACTGTCATTTCAATGGAAAGGAGTGTTACATGAACATCTTTTTACCAGGCTAAAATTTCTTACAACCAGCATTCTGATTTAATTGTCATTGAGAGGGAAGTTCAAAAAGAGAGGTATAGAAACACTCAGGGTAAGATCTGGTCACTAATAAGAAGTAAAATCTACCTTTTCCACAAGCCATAATAACTTCATCTTTCCCCAAATACTTAGTGAGATCCTCCTGCTTGCCACACACTGTTAGAGGCTGAGAATATGAAGAAACAAAAGGAAAATGGTCCTTGTCCTCAAACGACATAAAATGTAGCAGAAACTGCTCTGTTCTCACGGTGCTCTCCAGCAGAAGCTACATGGGTGGTGCAAATGTATCCTAAACTATGCAGAAATAGACCAGGAAAGTCAAAGCTTTAATATTAGTGCTTTCATTAAGAGACCTGTTAAATAATCTGTTTATGCTATGGTCTGTTTGTGTCCCCCCTAAATTCATATGTCAGCCTGCTAACCCCCAAAAGTGATGATAATGGGAACTGAGGCCTTTCAGCGTTGATTACATCGTGAGATTAGACTCTTATGAGTGGAATTAGTGCTCTTAAAACAGAGATCTCCACAGTTCCTTAGCCTCGCCCACCATGTGAGGCTACAGAAGTCTGCACCCGGGCAGAGGGCGCTCATCAACAAGTGACCATGCTACTGCCTTTTCCTCTGGCCTTCCTTGACTCCAAAATGCCAGTCTGGCATTTTGTTACAGCAGCCAAATGGACTAAGACAGTTAATTTGCTAAATAAGTGTAATACCTGGAGATTGATGAGGCAGTGTAAAAAAATGTTTATCAAAGTTTGTGGTACTGTACAAGGATAATGAAAATATTATTAGAAAGAGTCATCATCATCCAACTTGTCCATTGATGCCAGTGTAACTTTGATCAAAACTGTACAGCTTAAAAATGCCATACCCTTATCTAAAATGTATAAATGTATTAAGGTGAAATTAGGAAAGTAACATATCAAGATCAAATACGGGTTCCAGGAATACAAAGAGACCTCCATATAATTTACTCTATTATCAGCTACATGGATGTCAAAGGTTTTTGAGAGACTTTATCATCCATTCAACTAGAAAGAAATATCCTTGAATTGATTATCAGAAACCAGTAGCAAACTCTGTGTTTTAACAATGCTCCTTTCCAGTGTTTTCTGTGTGAAAAACAGCACCTACCTTCTAGCTTTATTATGATAAAACAAGTTCATGCACATAAGGCACTTACAATAATAGTGCCTGATTCATGACAAATAGCTTTTTTTTCTTTTACCTTTAAAAGTATTAAAACCATTCTTAGTTCACAAGTCATACCAAAACAGTCCATGGATCAGATCTGGCCCATGGGTCAAAATTCGCAGGCTTCTAATCTAGAGCTCTACAACCAGCAAAAAATACTCATCAAAAATTAGGGCAAAAAAAGAGACTTTTTCAGACAAAAATAAATCTCAATGTTCAAAGGATTGAAAATATACCAAAAAAAGTTCTAATAACAATGGTATTAAAGTAAAATCAAAAACAAAAATATATTCCCCATGTCACAGACATCTGGGAATTAAACAGAAACTTCTAAGTAACCTTGAGTCAGAAAAGATACTATAAGAAATTTAGAAAATATTTAAATGATTTTTAAAAGTCAGTAAAATTTGTGGGATATGCATGTTAGTAAAGAATTTTTTATTTTTTAATTTTTTTCATTTTTTGAGGCATAAGTGACACATAATGTGTTAGTTTCAAGTGTGCAACACAGTAATTTGATATTTATTTATATTGCAAAATACTGACCAGTAAGTCTAGTTAACATCTGTCACCACATATACTTAAAAACATTTTTTTTCTTGCAATGATCACCTTTAAGATCTATTTTCATAGCAACTTTAAGATATGCAATACAATATTATCAACTATAGTCACCATGCTATACATTGCATTGCCAGGACTTATTTATTTTCTATCTGGCAGTTTGTACCATTTGACCCCCTTCACCCATTTTGACCACCTTCCCACCCTAAGCCTCCAACAATCACCAATCTGTTCTCTGTATCTATGAGCTGAGTTGGGTTTTTTTGTTTGTTTGTTTTTATTTAGGTTCCATATAACTGAGAACATACTGTATTTGTCTTTCTCTGACTTATTTCATTTAGCATAATATTCTCAAGATCCATTCATATTGTCCTAAATGGCAAGGTTCCATTCTTTTTAATGGCTGAATAATACTCTATTTTGTATCCATTCATCCATCAGCGGACACTTAGGTTGTTTCTATCCTTGGCTAATGTAAATAATGCTTCAGTGAATATGGGGGTGTATATATATTTTCAAGTTAGTATTTTCATTTTCTTTGGAAAAAAATAGAAATGGAATTGATAGATCATATGGTGGTTCTATTTTTAATTTGTTGAAGACCTCCACAGTGGCTACACCAATTTACCTTCCCACCAACAGTGCGTGAGTGCACCCTGTTCTCTACATTTTTGCCAAGACTTGTTATTTCTTGCCTTTTTGATAGTAGACACTCTGACAGATGTTAGGTGATATCTCATGGTTTTGATTTGCATAAGAGATGTTGACCACCAGTAGCTGTTTTTGGAAAAATGTGATTTAGTTCCTCTGCCTATTTTTTAACTGGATTGTTTGAGGTTTTTTTTATATTGATTTGTATGAGTTCTTAATTTATTTTGGATATCAATCCTTTATAAAATATATGACTTGCAAATATTTTTCTCTCCTTCAATAGGTTTTTTCATTTTGTTGGTAGTTTCCTTTGGTGTGCAAAAGATTTTTAGTTTCATGTAGTCTCATTTGTTTATCTGTTTTTTGGTATCTGATCCAAAAATCATCACAAAGACTAATGTCAGGGAGCTTTCCACCAATGTTTTCTTCTAGAAGTTCTATGGTTTCAGGTCATAGAGTCAGGTCTTTAATTCATTTTTAGTTAATCTCTGTGTATGGTGTAAGATACTGGTCCAGTTTTATTCTTTTACATGTGGCTGTCCAGTTTCCCAACACCATTTATTTAAGAGACTGTGTTTTTTCCCTTTGTGTATATTCTTGGCTCCTGTGTCATAAAATAATTGACCATATATATATGGGCATATTCCTGGGCTCTCTATTCTGTTCCATTCATCAATGTGTCTGTTTTTATGCTACTGCCATTCTGTTTGACTACTATAACTTTCTAATATAGTTTGAAATCAGGGAGCAGGATGCCTCTAGCTTGTTCTTTTTCAAGATCGCTTGATCTGTTTGGGGTCTTTTGTGGTTCCATATAAATTTTAGGATTATTTGTTCTTTTTCTGTGAAAAATTATCATTGAAATTTTGATGGAATTTACATTTGGGTAGTAGTAGATTGCTTTGGGTACTATGGACATTTTAACAAATTTATTCTTCCAATCCATGCACATGGACTATCTTTTCACATTTTGTGTCTTCTTCAGTTTCTTTCGTCATTGTTTTCTGGCTTTCAGTGCATAGGCTTTTGCCTCAGTTAAGTTTATTCCTAGGTATTTTATTCTTTTGGATGAAATTGCAAGTGGGATTGTTTTCTTAATTCATTTCGCATAGTTCATTATTAGTGCATAGAAACACAATAGATTTTTTTAATTGATTTTGTATACTTCAACTTTACTGAATTCATTTATTCTAACAGGTTTTCTTTTTTTGGTGGAGTCTTAAGTGTTTTCTAGTATCATATCATCTGTAAATAGTGACAATTTTACTTCTTCCTCACCAAATTGGAAGTCTTTTATTTCTTTACCTTATCAGATTGCCATGGCAAGAACCACCAGTACTGTGTTGAAAAAAGTGAGAGTGGACATCCTTGTCTGGTTCCTGATTTTAGAAGAAAAGATTTTGGTTGTTCATCGTTGAGTATGATGTTTCCTGTGGCCTTGTCATATATGGTTTTCATTGTATTGAGATACTTCCCTCTTTACTCACTGTTGAGTTGTTATAATGAATGGAAGTTGAATTTTGTCAGATGCTTTTTCTGTATCTATTGAGATGATTATATGAATTTTATCTTACTTTCTGGTAATGTGGTACATCACATTGATTGGCAGATACTGAACCATTCTTACATTCCAGGGGTAAAGCCCATTTGCTCATGGTATACATACATTCTTTGCAATGGAATTTGGTTTGTGACTATTTTGCTGAGGAATTTTGCATCTTTATTCATCAGGGATATGGGCATATAATTTTCTTTTCTTGTAGTGTCCTTTTCTGGTTTGGTATTAGGGTAATGCTGGCCTTGTACAATAAGTGGGAACAGCTCTCCCCTCTTCTACTTTTTGGAAGAGTTTGAGAAAGATTGGCATTAATTCTTCTTTAAATATTTAGTAAAATTCACCAACGAAGCCATCTGAAAGCTTTTCCTCTAAGATCAAGTCCTGGACTTTTGTTTGGTGGGAGATTTTTGATTACTGATTTAATATAATTTAATATCATTAATCTGTTCAGATTTTTTTATTTCTTCACGATTGAGTCTTGGAAGGTTCTATGTTTCTAGGAATTCATCCATTTATGAAGAACTATTTTTAATCAGTGGTCTCAGTTTCCATAATACGAAGCTAGGAAAAGGAGAAAAAGAGTATTTAAAATAGTGGTTGACTTGTAATAAGAAAGAATGGAAGCCAGATGATAACATATTAGCATAATTAAAAAGCTGAAAGAGAATAAAAGCTCTCAGTCTAAAACAGAGATCAACAAATAAAACAGGAATCAGGAAATATTTTGGATTTGCAGGCCACAAGATAAAATCAAGCAACAGTTTTCACCAAAAGGCTAAGACAAAAAAAAGAACAAATTGAACCTAGGGAAGGAAACATAAATAAAAGACTGAAAAACCAATAGAGCAAGAAATAGACTAAGAGCAGAGAATATCAACAAAGTGAAAATAAGTTTATTTGAGAAGATTAATAAAATTGATAAACCTCCTGCAAGATGGACAGAAAGCCTAACTATCAACATGAGGAATAAAAAGGGAAAATATACCACAGATTATGTAAATATATAAAGGAATTTTCAGATAATTGAATGTTATAAGTAATGTTTTGTCAGTTAACCTGAAAGCTGATAGGAAGTAAAATAATTCCTTCCAAAATACTTCCTGTCAAAATTGACACAAGAAGAATTTTTTAAAAGAGTTAGATAGGCCATATCTAAGAAAGAATATTTATGTCGTCATAAACTTTCCTCCACACACAGAAAAACTGTGGCCCACATAGCCTCAATAATGAATTCATTCATACATTTAAGGAAGAAATAATAACCCAATTCTTCAAGGAAGTAGAGGGGGCAAAAATCTTCCCAACTCATTTCACAAAACCAGTATATTCCTAAAAAAGCAAAACCTAATAAAAACATTCCAGGAATATAATTGAACAGAAATATCCTTCATGATTATGGACACAAAAATGCACAAGATACTCATAAATCAAACCCAGCAACATATCAGAAGAATAATACATCACAACTAAGTGGCATTACCCCTCCACCCCTGAAACCCCTGCCAAGAAATGCAAGGTTAGTTTCACTTTCAAAAATCAATGTGATTCAATACATTAAACAAAATGAAAGAGAAAAAATCAAATACTTCAAAAGATGTAGTAAAGTATTGGATAAAAGTCAACACCCCTTATTGACTTAAATAAAAACAAAACTCTATTCCTACACTCATAGTAATAGTGATTATTAATATAACCCCCTTTGTCATCTCCTTCCTCCTCCTCCTCCTAAGTTTTAAGGCCACTTCTCCCCTAGAAATAACACTGATTGTAAGCAGAGTAACTGAGAGGCTGAAAGGCTTCTGACCTTTTGACAGCCTAGTAAGACCAAGGGAGGAAACCTTCTGTGTGGGACACTCACACTGCGGAGGAGGGGCTTGCCTTGGGCTGGGAACCCAAAGTTCTGCATCCCTGTGGTGAGGGTGACCTGGAAGGTGACAGGACCTCCCAGAAAGCTCAGTCCAGCTTCAGAGCATCTCAGTGTCTGAAACTGGACTGAGATGAACCCAGATTGCTAGGGCTCTCAGGGGCCCTCCCTGGAGGAAGATAACATCATCCAAGGCCTCAAATCACTTCTATTAACAATTCTGCAATTGCAATATCCAGCACAAACTAAGCCATAGCTGAGCACCAAAGGAGGCCTGAACACATGAAGAAAAATGAACAGAAATATCACACAATATAATCAGATCCAAAGGAGCTACAGATACTAATGTCAATAAAACAGAGTTTCAAATAAGAATGAATCAAGCAAACAAACAAATGGTATTTCTGTTCATAAAATTATTTTCAATACATTGACTTAGGAAGGGATCCTAGAGGAAATGAGAAGTGAGGCAGGAGTCCAGTGATGCTTTGTCTTCAGGTTCTATTCCTGGGTACCAAAGGGAGCATGCTCGCAAGGCACGTGGGGCAGACATGGGGGTGAGACAGTGAAGGTTGCTGACAGGCATGCAGAAGAGAGGATTGGGGCGTGGACTCTCACATTGCCTACACTCTGCTTCAGGTGATGTGTCCAAGGAGGGATCCTGATGTCTTGTGCGTTTCTCTGAATACAGTTAAGGATTATTGACCCAGAGTTTCAATGTTTGAAAGGTCTCCAGGACTTGAAAAATAAGACATCTTTAACAACTCAGAGAAATATAAGACTTAAAGATATTGGAGTCAGAACCAGTCAGAAGGGAGTGGTTTGGGCATCACTCAACATTGAGAACTCAACCCTCACATTCTGAGCTTTACTCCTCAAGGCATCATTGCATATTTGACTAGGAGCTTCATGATATCTGGAGCTGTGTCTCTCTTACTGTGATTTTCCCAGGATTTATCACAGGCCTAGTGTTCAACAGAGGCTCAATAAAGGTTTGTGGCATAAATTCATAGCCACAAAAACTCTACGACCTAAGTCTAGGTGAGGTTTCATTAGCATATTTTGATGTTAATTAAATTGAACTGTATTGAGATAGGTAACCTATGCAAAGTCACTCAAGTCAGTGAATAAAATGGTATTCAGTTCAAGAATAATAATAATAGTTAATACTTATAACTCGAATATATATCAAGCACTATTCTAAGAATTTTACGTATGTTAACTTTTAAGGCCCATGCAATTCTGTTTAGCAGGTATTTTAAGGTCCTTGTTTTACAAATAAGAAAACTGAAGCACGAAAAAGCTA
The DNA here is from genome assembly GCF_040802235.1 of Manis javanica. Classification (NCBI taxonomy): domain Eukaryota; kingdom Metazoa; phylum Chordata; class Mammalia; order Pholidota; family Manidae; genus Manis; species Manis javanica. Next base: position 119,716,729 of record NC_133157.1, read on the forward strand.
ATTTTCCTGAACTCAGGCAACTAGTAGAGGGGTTGAAATTGTATTCAAATGTAGGTGGCCAGGCCCCAAACCCAAGCTATTAACCACCACGTCGGTGCAATGGAAAAATGTTAAGGATTCAAGCCTAGAGTTCTTTGTAGATGAGTTCCATTATACTATGCTGCCCCCTTTCTAAAATGCATGCAATTCAGTTTAATCTGTCTTGACTGTGAATCTTGTTCTTTTTGCAAAAGGCTTATGTTAAAATTTTAATTGATTTTCCTAACTGTTTAGTTAGAAGGTTAAGCAGTGTATTCTTTTTTAATGTATGGTAGTATAATATGCTGAATCAAGGTGTTCTGTTGCCTAAATTAGTTGCTATTTAGTGAGAGCTAGTCAGTTCCGTCTTATCCAACTGGACAAAACGAAGTAAACAGCAGTAATTTCTCACTGCATGGAGTTTTACTTAAAAGATGTTTAAGTAACTCACTAGCCACACTAACTTAATCTTTTCCAAGGGACTTCATATTTTTCAAGTTTAAATATGGTGTATTTTGCAGTTACAGGATGTAATGTTTGTGATGACACACAAGTTTGACTCTACCATTTTTGCAAATGTTCTAGTGAATTTCAAAGCACTGGTTTCTGTCAAGAGTTACTGCCTCACTTGGGTGCTTTTTTTATTTGAAGGCCCTTGGCATATTTGTTAGAATACTGAACTGTGTTTTCTATTTTATGCATACATATTTTTAGAGACTTATTTTGCTATATCAGCATGCCAATTTGAGGTAATTATCAAACACACACTTCATATCTGTGATTTGATTAAATCAATATGTATAAAATCTTCTATTCTCAAATTTATTTAGATGTCAATATTCTTTTTAGCCAGATATGTGAAAATTTTTATCTACTTAAGCCCAATACAGAGCATAAAGAGAATTTTTCACAGAACTAAAGCACCATTTATTCAAATTTAAATTGAAGGAGGTAAACCAAGATGATATCCCATTTGAAAAAATCCCATATTGCAGGCAATACACATAGAACGCAGTTGGAGAAATCTCTCCACATTATTAAGGGGACTGATGCAAGAGGGAAGCATTTTGGTTTGTTGAGAAATATACTCCCTTATGGGATGAAGTACCCCGTTAGTTCAAAGCAGCCCTGAAGTCTATGTGAAGGTGGACCTGAGGTCAAAAACAATGCCACCTGGGGCACTCCGTTCGCCCACATTCCAGCTGACATTTGTACAACTGAGGCCTTTCATGGCTCATCAGTTCTTGTCCCCTAGTGCAGTTCCTGATGGCCAGGATTGCTTTAACTGCACTTAAATAAAACCAAATATAAAGCAAGTACTATCACAGTGGGTCTTTGTTTGCTGTTTGCTGATTTTATGACTTTCTTTAAATGTGTAGAAAGGTCACAGAGAATGTACCTGTATTATAATCAATAGTGATCAGTGTGTGCCGTGTCTTCCATTCACCCTCCATACCCACTCTCCATCCTTCTCCATGGATGCAGTAGGAGGTCAGCCTGTAAGGACCACAGCAACTCAGTTGCTTGCCCCATGGCTTGTTGGTGGGTTGGCCAGTCAGGAGCGCCAGAAGCAGATCAAAAGGAGAGAGGGCAGTACAGTGGGGCTGCATCAGGATACTCATGTTTCTGCATATGCCACAGTTGTCCTCAAAAATGTGATTTTCTGCTTCCAAGTTCTGATACTATCTCCACTCTTCTCTTTGGTCCTAAGTGCAGCCATGTCCCTTTGATATTCAAGCTACTGCACTATCTCTTGGAATTTCTCAAAACCCTGGTCACCCTTTTCAATAGTCCCTTTTATGAAACATAGCTCCCCACCAGTGAATTATCTCTAATTTGAGTGTGCCAAATTAGGGGCCCTCATTTATAAAATAAGCAGCATAAGAATAAATGTCTTAAGTTCTCCAATGTAATACAATAGCAGTTAGGAGTTGTGTTCAAATTCTTCTGTGAACCAGGAATGTATAACCTCCCTGGTGCTTATAAAATGGTTTAAAACATTTTAATTAAAACAACGAAGTAACTTACTAAATCTTTCATTTATCCTTTACTGGACAATGTAAATGACTCAGTATAAACTTCTTACTTAAAAGACTATCCCTCATTCTTTACTGGGTGCCTACTACATACCAGCACTCTGCTAAGCCATGGGAATGCAATGATTGGTAAGAAACAATCCCTGTCTCTCAGCAGTTCAAATGGAGAAGCCAATAGTTATAATGCCATGTGACAGGTATGATGATGATAATGAATAACAGAAAGAGCACTATCAAAACTCAGCTTGGGAATACAAGTGAAATTTTCTTACAGGAAGAGGATTTTTATTTTTTGAAGATGGAAGAAACTGACCTAGAGGAAAGGAGCAAATTTCTAAAAAAGATACCAGAGTATTGAATTAAGAGTAAGAATAAAAGTAATGTGTCATAAGCTAATTATATATCTTAAAAAAAAAGAAATACTTAAACAATTGATACCTCTTATTTACTTGGTTGATGCAGATAGAGTATTTTAAATTATTAAAATTAGTTCAAGTGCTGCAATCCAGAAGGACTGTGCCTCAACCTGACGATTTATTATCACTCAGCCATCTGTGACCAGTAATCCCTAAAGAATTGTTCCAAATTTATTCTCCGAAGTTAAATCTATGATAGAAAAAAAACCTGGCACCCTTTCTGTAAGTGAACATCTGGATTCATTTTGAACAGAATAAAAACAGATACCTGATATTTAAACTCCTTAATGACCATAAGGAATAATGTGGAAATATATAATTCTGCTGTAATAAAGTAGAAATAATTAATTAAATAAGCCAGAAGAATGCTGAAAATGGTTGGAATACCAAAAGGTCTTCCAAATCACAGAATACCATTTTGAAGATTTATTTGTGAAACAGCAGGCCTTGAGAAAGACAGAAACATTCAATTTAGGATCTGTAGTCCCCAATTTTTTTTTAAATGAAAAATAAGTAATTGAAATTATTTTTGTTGAAAATGTATTTCAATTTGAATGTCTGTGACTTAGATAAGCATTTGATATGGTTGACAAAGAAATGGAGTGAACTTCATTTTCAGTTAGTAAAATATTATGATAGAAAAATCATTCCTTACCTAGCTACACTCAGACCAAGGAACAGGGGGAACATCTATCCACATGTCCCCTTCTCCAAGGCCCCTTAGTGCTTCCTCCTGACCCTGGAGGGGTCAATGCAGATAGACATGCAGCTCCTAATTTAAACGTCCTTTTTAATAAGCCATGCCCTATATTTTCCCATCATCCTCCAGAGCCACTCTCAACTGTTACCTGCAGAAGGGCTGGAGGAAAGAGGTCCACGTTCTCAGGCCACAAGAACACAAGTGAAGCATGTGTCTCTGTTGCTCACCCCACCCCCAGAGTGTACTACACTGAAAGTTGGTGCCCCCCAGAATTCATACACTGAAACATAACCCCCAATGTGATATAGCACTTGGAGGTGGGGCTTTTTGGGGTGATGAGGTCATGAGGGTGGAATTGACATGAATGGAATTAGTGTCCTGATAGAAGAGGCCACAGAGAGCAATCTTGTCCCTTGCATCATGTGAGGTCACAGCAAAAAGCCAGGAAGCGGGCCCCCACCAGACATAAAATCTGCAGGTGCCTTGATCTCAGGCTTGCAGCCTCTAGAAAAATTTCTGTTCTTTCTAAGCCAGTCTATAGTATTCTGTTTTGGCCGCCTGCTATGACCCCAGTGAGGTCATTGGAGGACTGGGGATTAAGATGCAAGAAGAGGGTGGATCTTAACAAGAGGCAGCAGCAGGGCCTGAGGGAAGGGGTCCCATGTGAAAAGACAAACCCTGGGTACACAGCACCTGATAACCAAGGGCAGATGATAACAACAGGAGCTCTGCCATCAAGACCTGTTGGCGTCCCTCCCTTCCTCAACATATCATGCGGTTACCCTTACCTTTGCCTGTATATGACAGTCTACATGTTCCCTTAGGGAGAGCTGAAAAAGTGGCTCATACTAGGTAAAGGGTATGAACTTTATAAGGCCTGTAATACATGTAACCATAACAAAGATCCTTTCTACAGAGCATGTAACAATTTTCACTACCACCAACAATCTATGAAGTGTTGCCAACAGTAAAAAGCATCACTTTGTTTTGAATTGTAGTTGATGGATGAGGAATTGTATCGAATTACTGTAATTGTGTAAATTTAGTGCAATTAAAACTGTTGCACCTTTCAGTCACTCAGTGTATGTGAGACAGAATCAGTTGTTTTAGACTGATATTCCTTTAAATTGGCCATATCAGTATAATTTCATCTCTTTACATTCTAATGTCACATCATGTAGAGTATAATGGAATGTCCAACATAGAACGTCCAGCTGTTTGAGAGAAGTTCAAGAGACAGTATTTACATTTTGATAGAGGAAAATTATGTTTGCTCTGTCTTTTACAGGTTAGTAAGTCAGAAAGCCTGGAAAACTTGTGCAGAAATGCCCTAGGTTTGGTTTAAGATAAACAGCCTTATAGATATTTTAGATAACTATACAAAATTTATTTACACAAACAGGGTAATACCTACACAACACTTTTTCTCTCTTTTTCAAATACAAAGTATGGTAATAAACTCATTGTTCTAAACTATGAATAATATTGGTACTATCTTTTTTAACTACTGTCTTGATTCAACACATAATGCATCTTTAAATATAATGCTTTTCGAGATTGGCTTCAAGATGGCAGTGTGAGAAGTGAGACAGAAACCTCCTCCCAAAACCACATATATTATGAAAATATAGCAAATACAACTTATCCTGAAAGAGCAACTGGAAAGAACACTGCGACAGACTGCCTACATCTGGGGAAAAGAGCAGACCACACAGAAAATGGTAAAGTACCAAAGTTGTAATCCAGTGGAACCCAAGCCCTTCCCCCACCCCACCTCGCCAGCAGAAGGAAGAGAAATGAAGCAGGAAGAGGATGGAGGACTAGGACTGCTGAACACCCAGCCCTGGAGATCTGCTCTGGGAGCACAAACCTACAATATATGATGTTCTGGAGATTAGTGTGGATGGAAAGCTAAGACAGGCAGAATACTCAAAGAAACTAAGATTTCAGCCACTGTTGGAGAACAGGAGCCCACAACTGACCTGCTTTGGGACAAAAGAAATGTGGCACTCTGAGAGACTTCTCAATAACAAGAGGGCTGCTACAGGGGCAAGGATTGCACAGAACTTGCTGCTCAGAAGAAAGGACAGATGAACAAAATTGTCCTGGCGCACTCAGCCCAGCAGGTTGGGAACTTTCAGGAGCTTCAGGTGCTCCATCGCCATGGCTAGCAATGCAGCTACAAGGCCTACCACCACGATACACAGCCTGCCACTTCTTCCACCCGGCCTACACCAGCTTGTAAACTGGCCGCCCCCACCATAGTGCCAGGCCAGCCAGAGGGTGACCCCACTTATAGCAGCTACAAGTGCATAGCATAAAACTCCTCCCTGCATGCTCAACCCACTGGCTGTGGCAGTGGGGGCAGGCACTGCAGCTGGGAAACAGGAAAGAGCTCTTTCCACCCTGGCAGGAACCAATGCCATTCCCCTGCAACCAAAACCATCACTCCAGGGGCTGAGCAGCTCCAGAGAGTAGAGATTCTGGGCACTAGAGGGTGACACCTACAAATATGAAATGTCAAAGGAACCTGGTTCAAACCCAAATCCCACAAACACAAGGAGGACTGAGTGAAACTGAACTCACCAATCTTCCTAAAAGAGATTTCAAAATAAAAATCATAAACATACCCACAGAGCTACAGAGAAATATTCAAGACCACAAGGAGAAATTCAAGAATGAGATAGAAACTTTGAAAAATACAGTATATGAAATGAAACATACAATGGAGGGATTTAAAAGTAGATTAGATGAAGTAGAGGAGACAGTAAATGAAATAGAAATTAGAGAACAGGAATACAATGATGCTGAGGCACAGTGAGAAAAAAGGATCCCTAGGAATGAAAGAATATTGAAAGACCTCTGTGACCGATCCAAATGAAACAATTTTCACATTATAGGGGTACCAGAAGAAGACAGAGGAAAAGGGATAGAAAGTCTCTTTGAGAAGGTAATTGCTGATAATTTCCCCAGTCTGGGGAAGGAAAAAGTCTCTCAGGCCATGGAAGTATACAAGTATCCCAACACAAGAGACCTCAGTAAGACAACACAAAGATATATAATAAATAAAATGGCAAAGATCAAGGATAATGACAGACTATTAAAAGCAGCCAGAGAGTAAAAAGAGATCACATACAAAGGAAAACCCATCAGGCTATCATCAGACTCCTCAGCAGAAACCTTACAGGCCAGAAGGGAGTGGCATTATAAATTTAATGCAATGAAATAGAAGGGCCTCAAACCAAGAATACTATACCAGGAAAGATTATCATTTAAACTTGAAGCATAGATTAAACAATTTCCAGGTAAGCAAAAGTTGAGGGAATTTACATCCCACAAACTGTCTCTACAGTATATTTGGGAGGGGCTACTGTAGATGGAAGTGCTCATAAGGATAAATAGTGGTCACCAGAGAAAATAAAACCACAGTGAAGGAAGTATACCAATTAATTACTAAACAAATGCAAAATTAAATCAACTACCCACAAAGTCAGTAAAGAGATACACAAAAAGTACAGAATATGATGCCTAACATATAGAGTGGAGAAGGAAGGAAAAGAAGGGAGAAAAAGAAAAAAAAGAACCTTTAGATTGTGTTTGTAAAAGATTACTAATTGAATTAAGGTAAACTGTTAAATAGTGAAGAAACTGCCATTGAACCTTTGGTAACCACAAATCTAAAGACTGTAAGTACATATCTATCGATAATCACCCTAAATGTAAATGGACTGAATGCACCAATCAGAAGACATAGAGTCAGTGAATGGCTAAAAAAAAACCAGACCCAACTATATGCTGCCTACAAAAGACTCACTTTAAACCCAAACACAGACACAGAATGAAAGTAAAGGGATAGAAAAGATATTTCATGCAACTAATAGGGAGAAAAAAGCAGGAGTTGCAGTACTTGTATCAGACAAAATAGAGTTAAAAAAAAGAAAGTAACAAGAGATAAAGAAGGACATTACATAGTGATAAAGGGGTCAGTCCAACAAGAGGCTATAACCATTATAAATATCTATGCACCCAACATAGGAGCACCCAAACATGTGAAACAAATACTAACAGAATTAAAGGGGAAAATAGAATGCAATGCATTCATTTTAGGAGACCTCAACACTCCAGTGACTCCAAAGGACAGATCCACCAGACAGAAAATAAGTAAGGAGACACAGGCACTGAACCTAACAAACATCTACAGGACTCTCCACCCAGAAGCATCAGGATACACATTCTTCTCAAGTTCACATGAAACATTTTCAAGAATAGATCACACATGAGGCCACAAAAAGAGCCTTAGTAATTCAGAGAGATTGAAATTGTACCAACCAACTTTTCAGATCACAAAGGTATGAAACTAGAAATACATTATGCAAAGAAAACAAAAAGGCCCACAAACACATGGAAGCTTAGCAACATACTTCTACATATCAATGGATCAATGATGAAATAAAAACAGAGATCAAGCAGTATATGGAGGTGAATGAAAACAAAAACTCAACACTGCAAAATCTGTGAGATGCAGCAAAGGCTGTGCTATGAGGGAAGTATATGGCAATACAGGCTTATCTCAAGAAAGAAGAACAATACCATATGAACAGTCTTAACTCACAATTAATGAAACTAGGAAAAGAAAAAAAAATGAGTCCCAAAGTCACTAGAAGGAGAGACATAATAAAGATCAGAGCAGAAATAAATAAAGTCGAGAATAGAACATTAGAAAGAATCAATGAAAGCAGGAGCTGGTTCTTTGAGAAAATAAACAAAATAGATAAACCCATAGCCAGGCTTATCAAAAAAGAGAGTCTACACACATAAACAGAATCAGAAATGAGAAAGGAAAAATCATGATGGACACCACAGAAATACAAAGAATTATTAGAGAATACTATGAAAATCTATATGAAAACAAACTGGATAACCTAGAAGAAATGGACTTTCTAGAAAAATACAGCCTTCCAAGACTGACCCAGAAAGAAACAGAAAATCTGAACAGACCAATTACCAGCAACAAAATTGAATTGGTAATCAAAAAACTACCTAAGAATAAAACTCCTGGATCACATGGCTTCACTGCTCAATTTTATCAAACATTTAGGGAAGACCTAATTCCCATCATCCTTAAAGTTTCCAAAAAAGTAGAAGAGGATGGAATATTTCCAAACTCATTCTATGAAGCCAGCATCACTCTAATACCAAAACCAGGCACAGACACCACAAAAAAAGAAAATTACAGACCAAAATCCCTGATAAACAAAGATGCAAAATTCCTCAACAAAATATTAGCAAACCAAATTCAAAAATACATCAAAAAGATCATCCATCGCAACCAACTGGGATTTATTCTAGGGATGCAAGGATGGTACAACATTCAAAAATCCATCAACATCATCTACCACATCAACAAAAAGAAGGACAATAATCACATGATCATTCCCATAGGTGCTGAAAAAGTATCTGACAAAATTCAACACCCATTCATGATAAAAACTCTCAACAAAATGGTTATAGAGGGCAAATACTTCATCATAATAATGGTCATATATGACAAACCCACAGCCAACATTGTATTTAACAGTGAGAAGCTGAAAGCTTTTCCTCTAAGATCGGGAACAAGAATAGGATGCCCACTCTCCCCGTTTTATTCAGCATAGTATTGGAAGTCCTAGCCACAGCAATCAGACAACACAAAGAAATAAAAGCCATTCAGATTGGTAAGAAAGATGTTAAACTGTCACTGCTTGCAGGTAACTTGATATTGTAAATAAAAAACCCTAAATAATCCACTCCAAAACTACTGGAACTGATAACTGAATTCAGCAAAGTTGCAGGATACAAAACTAATACACAGAAATCTGTTGCATTCCTATACACTAACAATGAACTAGCAGAAAGAGAAATCAGGAAAACAATTTAATTCACAGTTGCATCAAAAAGAATAAAATACCTATGAATAAACCGACCCAAGGAGGTGAAAAACCTATATCCTGAAAACTACAAGACACTCATGACAGAAATTAAAGAAGACACCAAAAAAATGGAAACAGATCCCATGCTCATGGATAAGAAGAATTAATATTATCAAAATGGCCATCCTGTCTAAAGCAATCTACAGATTCAATGAAATCCCTATCAAAATACCAACAGCATTCTTCAATGAACATGAACAAATAGTTCTAAAATTCATATGGAACCACAAAAGACCCCAAACAGCCAAAGCAATCCTAAGAAGGAAGAATAAAGTGGTGGGGATTATGCTCCCTAACTTCAAGCTCTACTACAAAGCCACAGTAATCAAGACAATTTGGTACTGGCACAAGAACAGACTCATAGATCAATGGGACAGACCAGAGAGCCCAGATAGAAACCCAAGCATATATGGTCAAGTAATACATGATAAAGGAGCCATGGATATACAATGGGGAAATGACAGCATCTTCAACAACTGATGTTGGCAAAATGGAACAGCTACGTGTCAGAGAATGAAACTGGATTACTGTCTAACTCCATAAACAAAAGTAAACTCGAAATGAATCAAAGACCTGAATGTAAGTCATGAAACCATAAAACTCTTAGAAGCAAACATCTCTTGAGTATGTACATGAGAACTTTTTCCTGAACACATCTCAGGCAAGGGAAACAAAAGCAAAAGTGAACAAATGGGACTACATCAAACTAAAAAACTTCTGTACAGCAAAGGACACCATCAGTAGAACATAAAGGCATCCTACAGCATGGGAGAATATATTTGAAAATGACACATCTGACAAGAGGTTGACATCCAAAATATATGAAGATCTCACATGCTTCAACACCCAAAAAGCAAAGAACCCAATTATAAAATGGGCAGAGGATATGAATACACACTTCTCCAAAGAAGAAATTCAGATGGCCAACAGGCACATGAAAGATGCTCCACATCGCTAATTATCAGGGAAAGCAAATTAAAACCACAATGAGATATCACCTCACACCAGTTAAGATGGCCAACATCCAGAAGACAAGGAACAACAAATGCTGGCTAGGTTGTGGGGAAAGGGGAACCCTGCTACACTGCTGGTGGGAATGTAAACTAGTTCAACTATTATGGAAAGTGGCATGGAGGTTCCTCAAAAAAATAAAAATAGAAATACCATTTGACCCACAAATTCCACTCCTAGGAATTTACCCAAAGAAAACAAGATCCCAGATTCAGAAAGACACATGCACCCCTGTTTATCGCAGCACTATTTACAATAGCCAGGACATGGAAACAACCTAAGTGTCCATCAGTAGATGAATGGATAAAGAAGAGGTAGTAAGGTAGTACATATACACAATGGAATACTATTCAGCCAACAACATGGATGGAGCTAGAGGGTATTATGCTCAGTGAAATAAGCCAGGCGGAGAAAGACAAGTACCAAATGATTTCCCTCATTTTTGGAGTTTAACAGTGAAGCAAAACTGAAGAAACAAACCATCAGCAGACTCACAGACTCCAAGAAGAAACTAACAGTTACCAAAGGGGAGGGGGAAGATAGTATGGGTGGGGAGGGAGGGAGAAGGAGATTGATGGGCATTATGATTGGCACACACGGTGTGTGGGGGGGTCACAAGGAAGACAGCGGAGCACAGAGAAGACAAGTAGTGACTCTGTAGCATCTTACTACGCTGATGGACAGTGACTGTAATGGGGTATGGAGGAGACTTGATAATATGGGTTGAATGTAGTAACCACAATGTTTTTCATGTGAAACCTTCGTAAGAGTCTATATCAATGATACCTTAATAAAAAAAAAGACAACAAATAAAAGAGTGCCTTTCATTAAAAATGGCACGATGAAATGTGGAAAAAAGAAATAATACCTTTTTTTTTTACTTGTGAGGAATCCATAGTCATTTTGCAAGAGAATTTTCTTAACCACATAATGTTTCTTAACTACTCAGAGATATTTTAAGATTCTTACATACCTTACAAATGTTCCCTCCTGTTTTTGTCAAATCCTGAAGTTTTTAAATAGAGCAAAATTCTTTCTTACAACTGTTTTCTTTTTTAGGATGAATAAAAATTCACTGTCAGTACATTGGTGCAATACTACTGTAGATAATTCCAAAGCCATTATATTCAAAAGTAGTAGCTCTTCAAACTTAGCCACATACTACATTTTGACCATTTCATTTTTTGAGCAACCGCAATGAGATGACACTGTGCTCAGTGGTTATAAATATATGAACAAGACAGAAACTCTACATTTGAGTGCTTTTGATTAGGATCACTAGATTAAACAAGTAAAAAAAGAAAAGGTCAGATAAATATGATTTCTGGATAAACAATTCTTTTAGCGTATGTCTCAAATACACACAAAAAAAAATTTCACCAGTAATTTAAATTTAACTAGGCGTCAGATTTTTAATCTGATGAGCCACTTACGAAATAATAGAAGAGTAATAAAAGCCATTACTTCTCCCAATAAATATAAACAGTTGTATTAGTGCTATAAAGCAGGAACTTAACCATGCTACCCAAGTGAGGTGGTGGATGAGAGAAAGATTAGTTAAAGAATTGTTCCTGAACTGGGTCATAAGCAAGCCAGATTTAGACAGAGGATAATCACTGATGTTCCAGTAAAGGGGGAAAGCATGAGGAAAGGTGGATGGGAAAGAAAGGGGGTCCAAAAATATCCTGGTGATATAGTCCATTTCAGCTGGCAAAGAAACTCATAGCTTCCATGTCTTGGCTATTGTAAATGATTATAAACAATGTATGTAGAAGTAATAAGGAAATACCACATTGCGTTTGTAGGATATTATAAATTCTGGGATATAAGAGTTCAATAATATGTTATGGTTGGTGGTGGTATTTCTGCCTGGAAACTAAGACCGCTCTTTACAGCAAGAGTTATAGCTCCCTCTGCTGATCAAAAGTGGAGAAATCCTCAGTTGATACGAAGATAAATATAATGATTAGACAACAGAGTGGACATTTCATTTATAAACTATCTGGTAGTATTGGCAATATCTTGGAATATCTCCTTTTAAGATAAACAGGTGTTTTCTTTTTTCTATATTCCACAATTCGGAAACCTATTAGTGACAGAAAAGATTTTAAAAATTGAGGAATTTGTTTAAATGGAAAATGTCAAAATGCTCACATGAAGCTCACTGAAGTTCTCTCCCCCACACCACAGTTTTCTGCCTAATCTGACTGGAAGTCAGGGAAAACACTAAATCTGTGACTACCATTTTCCAACTACCTAGAAGAAGCTGTGCATGAATGAGACTCACTCTGCGAGCTCATAAACATACTCTTCCTATCCCAAATCCTCTCAAACATAAGCGCCTGAAGAGGGGCTTGCCAATCTGCACTTTAAACAATTGTTCCCAAGTGATTCTTCCCAGACAACTTTGGGAAATTCTTCTCCAGTACAAATCTTCCTCTGTAAACTAAAACTCTTAAGCTGCTAACTTGTTGCTGAACAGCTGACTCCTGATTATCCTCAATTAATTAGCACCACCTGTTTAATAAAAGGGAATCGCTCCCTATTGTCTATTAGATCAACTCGAAAAGCTCTCTCTGGCAGGAATTCAGGCTCCAGCTGGTGTTCCCTCACCAGCTCACATCCCTACTCAAACCCCTGATTCCAGCTGGGCCCCTCTGTCATGGGAACCAGCCCCGCCATGCATCTCCCCACAGAGCAATTAGCCCTCAGAAAAATATAACTTCTCCACTTCTCTCGAGGTCTCCTTCAAGTCTAAACGTCTATTGTACTGACGACTACAGCTACCATGGTCTTAACCCTCTGACTGCCTTAGGTTGTTTGCGTTTTAGACTTGCTCCTAAATGCTGTTCATTACTTATTTCTTATCAATTTCTGAGCTAGCACATGTGTGGGCACTCCTGACAGGCTAACAATTTGACAGCCTTCTAATTCATAGCAGTTAAAAATTAGTTCAACCTTTACGTAAAGGAGAAGCTGGCGTGGAATGGGAAGAAGGACACAGGAGGACCACAGAGCTCAGGCCCTGCTCTACTGTTCCCCAAACCTTCCTCCTACTCCCCAGACCCGAGCCCTGCAGTATGGCCCCAGGGGTCTCACCACGCTCCTCCTTCTCACCAAGAAGCTCCTCAAAAATATTTATTTCAACTACACACAGTGCATACCCTTAGAAGTCTGTTGGTAATATGATCTTCTAAGTCTAATTAATTTTCTTCTGATGCCTGGCACACCCTGTGGAAGTGATGGTACAGTTGTGGGGCCAGCCTGCCTTCCGTCAGCTCTCCATCCTTTAGAGCTAGGTCTTGGCTACCCAGCAAGAATAGCCGATATTTTATTTTAACCTTCTGTACCTACCATGGGACCTATCATGACCCAGTGCTCTTTCATAAATATTGGGGGAGTTTGCCACCGTCAGGAGCGATCATCCGGGAACTGCTGTCTGATATCTGTAGTCCAGAGATACTAAACAGGCTATAAATTCAGGTTTTGATAATATTATGTTAATGTTTTCAGGCTTCTAGGGGACAGTTCTTTTTAAATATGTATGTTGTGTCAATAAAAGCATGTCGTATGTGATATAAAGTCACTCTAGCAATTACAAACCTAAAGAATCATTAACACTTCCATTTTTGTCTATATGACTGAGTAACCAGAAAAGATCAACACTAAAGCATTACAAATACTACATAAAAAAAGCAAATATTCTTTTAGACACATCAAAGACAAAAATATTTTGAATGACCTATGTACCCTTCACCCAGCCCAACAGCCATCAAACCACAGTGAACTCATAGCCCCATGCAAATGCCCATCCACTCTCTCCACCCAGTATTATTTGAAAGCAAATCCATTGTATCATATATACACATTTACATATGAATCTCTAAAAGGAATGACCTTTTATTAACAAGACCACATGTCAATATTACATCTAAATCATTCCTTAGTATTATTAAATCTCGTGTTCAAACTTCAAATTTCTCAAAACTGTCATAAATGGAGCTTTTAGCATTAAAAAAATAGAGATATATTTCTTAAAAATAAAAGAATCAGGATATTTTCCAAACACTTTTTAAAAATTAAAAAGCCAAAAATATTTAAATGCCAGGCATATTTAACACAGAACCAAACAGAACTTCAGTAATTAGACTTTAATAAGTGTACTTGTTACAGCAGAAGTCCCCTGAATAATTAAACTTTAAGGCTTTTGTGTTCACTTCTTGACATAAAATTTTTGTCTCTGCTATTGTGAGCTAGAAAATCAAACTATTCTGACTGTGTATGCTATATCCAGGGCTAAATTTCAGCTGATGTCCCGCATAGTGCCTGAGACGTAGATTATATCCAGTAACTTTTACTTGATTTGAAATGAGCAAACTGCCTTGGACTAAGCCCTCTTACCCAGCTAACAGGCATCAGTTTTAGGTGGGAGCATCTACTATCCACTAATCAAATAAAGAAATAACAGAGCAAACCAGAACTTGTATATCCAATTTATCAGATGGGGTTGCACACTACTTGTACTCATTTGCTGTTGCAGCAAAGTAAATTACAACCACCTTAAGTGGCTTTCGACAGTACCCATTTGTTTTCTCACATTTGGGTAGGTCAGGAGTATGGGAGGAGATGACTGAGTTTCCTGCTTAGGATCTCACAAGCCTAAAATTCAAGGTGTCAGTAAGCTGATGTGTGAGAAGGATCTAGAAGAATCCACCTCCAAATTCATACAGGTCATTGGCAGAATTCAGTTCCTTTGTAGCTGTAGGACTGAGGTCCCCATTCCCTTGTTGGCTGGCTGTAGGAGCCTGCTGGTAGCTCCTGGAGGTCACCCACAGCCCTTGGTACATGGTCCCCTCCTTCTTCAAAACCAATAATGGCTCAGCAAGTGTCCCTCAGGCTTTGGATCTCTGATTTCCTTTTCTTCCACCAGTCGGTTTAAACTCTGCTTTTAAAGGGTATGTGATTATGCCCACCGGGATTGTCTCCCTTTTGCCATAGAACATAATCAAAAGAGTGGTATCTCATCATATGCAGAGGTTTTCCTGCTTCCAAAGGGGAGGGGATTTTACAAAGGTACAGATCAGCGGTCATTCTTGACACTATGTACACCAAGTGCATGACTTAGTAGGTATGCTTTATTAAAAACAAAAGATGGAATATAAAAATAAAATATATATAATTTATATAAATACATATAATAATGACATAATAATATATATTAATTCAACAAACATTTATGGCATTCCAGCTATATACTGGATGTTGTTTATACAAAGTTTAATAACAAACCATGGCCTATGCCTTCAGGGAGACGGTTGTGAATTAGTCTTTAGTGTGATGGATATAACCACAAAGACTCTAAATGGTACAGTGGTGGCATAAGGAAGGAGGGATGGGTCTGAATCTTGATGTAGGAATGAGGTAACATAAAATGATGATATCTAAGCACCAGCACCACATCAGATCAGAAAGGGCCTTGCATATCCTGCTAAGGAATTTTTAATTTATTCTGCGGTTGAGACAAAGCCATTTGTAGTGATTAAACAAGAGAATGATGTGAGGTTCCTCTAAACCTGACACCCTGACTATGAAATTTTCACTGGCAGTAAATACTACAATAGTAGCTACAACATATGCAAACTGAGTCACTGTTATCATTACTGAATTTGGAAGGAATGAATTCTAGCAGCCTAGTGGCCAAAAACATACCATAATTTTCAAAGCGACCTAATTTATAATCAGATTGCCCACCAAGACATAGAAAATCCAACTCAGCCCAGCATCTCCTCCTTCACTATTCTGTGACAGATTTCTATTTTACCATAATCTATTATGTCATCCTTCCAAAATTCCATGACTTTTATGCCCACCTTCCGCCAGGCTTTCAACTACCTACCAAAAAAAAGAAAAAAAACGGTTTTCTTTTTTAGACTAGAATTAAAGCTTTGGGCACATTACAAACAAAACCCCCCAAACCATGGACATTTTATACCTGTAGTTGCTTCCTGAGAAAAGGTTGCAGGAATTGCAAGAAAATTTTAATGAATTAGGACCTTAGGTCTCAGAACTGGTTTTTGTGGGGATGTAGTAAGTTCATGGTTGATGTGAATTATCACAAAGGTGTACACCAGTCTGCATATGGTGTCCTTTTATTTTAAAGAGTAGCCAAGTTACAGAAATAGAATAATTTTTAAAATGTCACTGTTAGATCTTGCTAAGTATTTAGAAAATCAAAATCCAGCTTCCTAGAAGTGACTCATCACTAAGTTTCTTGTCAGTGAAATTCATTGTTTAAAGCAATAAATGGAGGAGGAAAGACTGTTCCCTGATTAAGATGTAAAAAAATTTAGTAATACTTTTATTAATTTAGTAATGCTTCCTTCCCATTATCTTCTGTACTTGTCTGTCTATCCTTGCCTTCTCCATGTTACCAGACATGGGTGTGACTCATGAGGTTCTATTTGAAGTTTAAGCTCAGCTTAGTCTTCCCATAATTGAGTTTTCTGTTAAAATCTGTGAAGTAGAGAAGAGAAACCTGAACATTCAGGGTTCCTGACTTACAAGAATACAGGTCAATATTTTTAAATAAAAAAACAAAAATAAAAATATTAGTAAAAATTTAAAGGAGCATAATGCCATCTTCACTTTGGATATTATTTCAGAAATTCTTATCACTACAAGATAATGGGAAATTTTAGGGCTTCTAAAAAGTAACTTCAGTAGTATCTAAATTTCTCAAAAAGAATTTTATTTGAACTAAATGTTTTTTAAGCACCTACTATACAACAGCTTTATACTAGGCATGGGTTACATAACTGTGAATAAACTGTCTCATCAGATTCTATTTTAACCATGGAGTGTTGGGTTATAATTTTCTGCCCAATTTTCAGATACCTAGGTTTGGGGGGTTTTTGCTTTTTCTTTACTTTTTTCAGTTTTATGAAGATTTAATTGACATATAACATTGTGTAAGTTTAGTTGTGCAATGTGTTGATTTGATACATAGTAAAATGATCACCCCTATAGCCATAGCTAGCACCTCCATCCTGTCACAAAATTACCATTTTTTTCATAGTGAGAACATTTAAGGTCTATTCTCTTAGCAAGTTTCAAATATATAACATAGTATTATATCAAGTATATAACACATGGTATATAATCACCATGCTGTACATTAGATCCCCAGAACTTACTCATCTCATACCTGGAAGTTTGTTTCCTTTGACCGACACCTCCTTCACCCCCAAGGCCCTGGTAACCACCATTCTACTTTTTGCTTCCATGAGTTTGGCTTTTTCACATTCCACATATAAGTGAGACCATACAGGATTTGTGTTTCTCTGTCTGACTTCACTTAGCATACTGCCCTCAAGATCCACCCATGTTGTCATGGTGGCAGAATGTCCTTCTTTCTTGAGGCTAAATAATATTCCATCATATATGTATACCACATGCTCTTTAGCCATTCACCTGTTGACAGATACTTGGGTTGCTTCCATATCTTGGCTACTATGAATAAATTGATGTTCCCAACCAGATGGTAAATCCTCTTTCTCTGAGGATTCCAATTTATTTTTGCCTTTCTTAGAGCCTTTAGCCCATTCTCCTTTTTATTCCGATTATAAATGTAATTGCCTTGTTGGAGAGACTATCATTTCCATGGCTTATGGATTTGTTTTTATACTATTATCATACTGTTTTAATTTCTGTAGCTTTGCAATACATTTTGAATCAGGAAATGTGATTCTTTCCAGTTTGCTCATCTTTTTCAAGAGTGTCTTAGCTATTTGGTGTCTTTTGTGACTCCATACCAATTTTAGGATTGTTCATTTCTGTAAACTACACCATTGGGATTTTGATAGGGATTGCATTTAATCTGTATCTCTCTTTGAGTAGTATGAACATTTTAACAATATTAAATTTTCTGATCCATGAACACAGAATACCTTTCTATTTATTAGTTGTTCACAGAAGGAAAAAAACTGCATGACTCCACTTATACGAGCTATCTAAAATAGTCAAACTCAGAGAGTAGAATGGGGGTTGCCAGGAGCTAAGGGGAGCAGAAAATGGGGAGATGCTGTTCAATGGGTATAAAGTTTCAGTTATATAATATGAAAAAGTTCTGTAAATCTGCTATACAACATTGTGCCTACAATAGCAATGTTTGTTTTGTGCACTTAAAATTTTGTTAAGTGGGTAGATCTCATTCATGTTAAATGTCTATACAACAATTAAAGAAAATAACAAAAGAAAGCACAATTGTCTTGAATGAGTTGCATAGGAAAGAGCAATGAAAGAGAATAAAATAGATCTGAACTATAGAAAGTAGAGAGAAAAGATTATATTGAGAAGGAGTTTAGGTAACCTAAAGGAGGGAGGGTAAAGCTTTTAATATCAGATGTGACTTGCATGTGTCTGTGTGTGTGTGAGAGAGATAACACAAGAAGTTTCAAGAAATGTGTGCCAAGTATGCCAAAATAAAGATTAAATTGCTTTTCAAATTTTTTGGAAGATGTCACACTGCTGTTTATTTGAATAAAGACCAATAAATGATTTAGCTTTATATGAATAATATGTTTACGTATTTTATATGATGCCTGTGGGATTTTTGCCTAGTCATGTTCATTCTCTTTTTTCTAGTGATAATATTAACTCCCCAGACCTAGAGGTCTCCTGGCAAGCACATTTGTATGACACACTTCTATTCCTCTGGTGATACATAATATAGTAAGGATCAACATCATATATCCATATATTCCTAGCCAAAAGTCTCTCCAGGAATTTGGAACTTGAATTTACAGAATGTCAGACAGTTTCTAGATATATCTGGACTATAACAGATAAAGTAGGGAGTCCTAGGACAGACATAATTCACCACATGAATCATGGAGTAAAGCATATAGGGAGAGAGATGAGAAAAGAAAAATGCTGACAACTTTTCAATATGTGGTTTAGTCTTTTCCTAAGAAATTCCTCCTGAGAAGTAGCCTTGGCATCCTTGAAGCATCTCTTTATTTTTGTAATGAATTCCTTTTTTGTTTTCTCCTTTAGCTAGCTTAAGTTGATTTCTTTCATTTGTGATCAAACACACACACACACATACATATACAAGTTCATTTTGTTTTTTCTCATTCAGTAATGTATCAGGAATACTTTTTCATATTAATGAATACAGCTTTACCTCATCTACATTAATTACTGCATAGTTTTGCATTGATGAGTGCCCATAATTTACTTAACCAACTTCTATTTTTGTATATTTTCTCATAAATCCTTACATATATATCTTTGCATATTTACTTGATAATTTCTTTAGGATAAATTTGTAGTAGCACACACTCTGGGTCAAACACTCTAGGTACTTCCTTTAATATATTTGAGACAAGTTAACAAACTATTGTCCAAAAAATATTTAACAATCCATAAAAAAAGCTATAAACATTTAAAATTATTGACAATACTGACAAAAGATACATTTCTTGTTTTAATGTGTAGTTCTTTGACCACTAGAACAGAATATTTATTCACATGTGTGAATAAATTTCTTCTTTAGTTACTTACATTCTTAACTCACCTTTACAAGTGTACAGTTTTTCCACATTGATTTGTAAAAGATCTTTTAAATATAAAAGAATTAGTCCTTTGCTTTAGTGTATGCTGAACTTCTATTTCCCTTATTTGGTGTTTAATTTTCTATATGATGGGCTTATGGCCATTTTGTTTTAAATGTTTCTAAATTGATCATATAGCAACCTTTATTCTCTATGTTTTCACCCTTGAGGATATGCTTAGAAATTTCTCTGGCATTCCAGATTATATAACCCTTAGTTGGTTCTCTTAGTTTTTTCAGGGAGATAATCATATCATTTCTGTTCTTTTATTGTAAACATTTTGGATTTTTCTTCTTCTCCACTTCTGCCTTCCTTCCTGCTTGGCCTGCCCCCTTTTTTTCTTTGCCTTATTACACTGGCTAGAATTTACAGAACAATAACAAAAGACAACCTAGATAGAAGGCATCCCATATCTTGTTTCAAGTCCAGTGGAAAAGCAAGTGGAGTTTTGCTGTTAAGATGCTTGGCAAATAGATTTTGAGATACACTATTTATATTCCTGTAACTTGCTATTCATAGCTTCCTGAGAGATTTTGTGAGGACTGGAAACTGACCTTGCTTAAAGGCCTCTTTAGCATCTCTAGAGCTAATTTTCTAACATGTGGGTGGTGGGTGTCTCGGTTCCAACTCATTAGATATAAAGGCTCGTTTCCTGTCCCACCACTGACATGTTAGAAGTTGTAGGGTTTATAACATACATACAAGTAAAAGATATGGTGATATTAGTATGAAGAATAGGAAAGAGAAAAGAAAGTACACTGTAGAGAGATCGGTTCATGTAATATAAAGAAGCAGATGTAGGTAGACTGTAATAATGTTAAGTTAGATAGTAAACCTAGGGCTGCCACTTAAAAAAAAAATGCCAACCACAGAGATAAAATAGAATTCTAAAAAAGACTCATTCTTTTCCAAAAGACAGGAGAAAAAGAACAGATAATACAAATGAGAAACACGGAGCAGCATGATATATCTAAGCTCATAATGGATACTGACAATAATGTAATTTAAGTAGACCTAGGGGACTCACACTGAAACAGACCTAGGCCAGAACTTCATTTATTACTTTGCCCCTGTAAACCTGAACTCAAATGGGAGGGTTGGTGAAGGAAGATACCACTTTGAGTCCCTGGATGTCACCATCAACTTGGATCCTACATCCAACAGCTTGCAAATCATCTTGGCATTCCCTTTCCCCAGTGTACATTTATCAAAATAAATGGTCATAGTTCTCTTTGTCAAAGGACTAAAAGAATCACAAAATAACACACTTGCTGTGGAATTGCAGAGTCCTTCCTCATAGGAACCAGACCTCTGTCTCACTTTGTTAAGTTCAAGGGCTGAGAACTGGCTCAGGCCTCGTCACTAGACAAGGGTTCATAATTTTCTGTTGTGCACCTCTACTTATTCATTCTTTCTTTTTTATCTTTATAAGTCATTTATTAGTTCTGATTGTTTGAGGGAGTCTTTAGGATTTATTATATATGATATCTTGCATATAGAGACAATTTTACTTCCTCCTTTCTGATTTGGATGTCTTTTTATTCTTTTTCTTACTCTGGCTAGGGCTTCCAGTGATGTGTTAGATAAAAGTGGTGGGCATGGGTATCCTTGTCTTGTTCCTGATCTTAGAGGAAAAGCTTTCAGTTGTTCATGGTTGAGTATGATGTTTGCTGTGGCCTTGTCATCTATGGTCTTCACTGTGTTTAGGTACTTCTTTCTATGCCCACTTTGTTGAGTTTTTTTCATGAATGGAAGTTTAATTTTGTCAGATGCTTTTTCTGCATCTATTGAGATGATTATATGACATTATCCTACTTTATAGTAATGTGATACATCACATTGATTTGCAGATATTGAACCATTTTTGCATTCCAGGGGTAAAGCTCACTTGCTCATGGTATACATACATTCTTTGTAATGGAATTTGGTTTGTGACTATTTTGCTGAGGAATTTTACATGTGTATTCATCAGGGATACTGGCATGTAATTTTTTTTCTTGCAGTGTCCTTGTCTGGTTTGGTATCAGGGTAATGCTGGCCTTGTACAATAAGTTAGAAGAGCTCCCCCCCTTCTTTTTGGAAGAGTTTGAGAAGGACTGGTTTTAATTCTTCTTTAAATGTTTGGTAGAATTCACAAGTGAAGTCATCTGGTCCTGGATTTTTTTTTGGTAGTGTGGGGGAGGTTTTTGATTATTTATTTTAATCTCCTTTCTAGTAAGTAGTCCATTCAGATTATTTCTTCATGGGTCAGTCTACTTTGTTTATTTCTTTTGAATATACATAGTAATCAACACTTGAGTTAACTGTTGTTATGGATACTGTGATGCACCATTCAGACCCATTTTCAATGAAGTACTTGATATCCCAGATGTTGGGAGTGCTCCTGGCAGACAGTCTTGAGTTGTCAGCACCTCAGCTACAGTGAGACCCTCAACCAGGTCATCCCTCTTCCCAGAGTGGCCCATATCCAATGACTGCTTGGTGCAGGAATATAAATGTCTGGCACCTTAGCTCAACTCAGGAAATCTCTAAAGAACCACTTCTTGTTCCCAGAGCTCCTGTGTGGTCAGCCAAGACTGTTGTTAGGTCTGCAATGCAGCTGCATCTCCCTCTACCCAATCCTGCTTCCATATCCTCCCATCTACAGGTGTCAATTCCAAGTGCACATGTCATAAATATGGGAAGCCCTAATCTCCCTGCCCCAGAGCCTGCTTCCCAGCAAAGCCACCCTGCAATGGTTGGACCAGGAGTGGCCTGTGAAAGCAGAGATAAGACAGGGTTTTGGAGCTGGGTTCCTTGCCATCTGCTGGCAATGAGGACCACCTCACTGGTAGTAGGCAGAGCATAAGAGTCCCAGGAACAAGGGGACAGTCCAGTTGTTAAAACTTACACTGGGGATAAACTGGGATGGTATACCAGAAGAAGTGAATTCACTAGCTGGTGTAGTAAGTATATCAGGCATTTGATAAATACTAGGAAAATAGTAATTACAAAGACAAAGAAAGCAGATGGATATGATCAAACCATATAAAATGCTGGAGAAAGGTAAGAACAACCTAAGAGTGATGACTAGCCAACTGAAAGCCAAGTCTGAAACCCAAATGGCTTTGTTGGTAGTTTACCAAGCATTGAAAAAGCAGCGAAAGCTGAGGACCATGCCCAGGAGGGAATTTTCAGTGTAACTGATCTCTAAAGAAAGTTGAACTCAGAACCAAGGCAAGTGAAGGCCAGGGTCTGGTTGGGGAAAAAATGGGTCCTGACATTCAGAAAGGAAACATCTGGTTTGATGGCCTGAAAAATCTTGAAATCCCAGATTCCTCTGAATCTTCTGAACCTGCCTCTTCTGAACAAGTGCCCACCCCTCTTAAAAACTGGCATGCCCCCTTTTACTTGAAAACAATGCAGAAGCCTCTGCTTTGTGAGGCTACATGTGTGTCTCTCAAGATCTGCTCCACCAACCTCTCCTGGCATCTAGGCCCATAACCAGGATTAAGTCACAGCATAACCCAGCCAGAAGCATTCTGGGCCTGATAAGGGAAATAAGAGATTATATTTCAAAGTGACTGCAAGATTTAGCCTATATATGCTGGAAAGAATTAGGAATGTTGTCATGGACTAAATTATTAAGGAGTTTGATGAAAGAGGCTAATACGTAAGGTTGAATGGATATTCCTAAAATGCAGGATTTAATAATTTGTCAAGGATCCCAGAGAATGGTCCAATTTACTCCTAAAGTATTTTACATATGGATTATCCTATTGTCCTTGAAGCTTCAAATGGTCTCTATGACCTTCAACAACAACAAAAATTGAATTCTCTATTTTCCCCAGTTTCTTTAAGTAAGATAAACTTCAATTTTATGTTTCATATGTTATACATAACCACTTTTTTGAATAAAATTTCTGTGAAGAAAATGTAAGGTATAATTTTTTCAATAAATAAAAGTATATTTCTATTGTTAAGGAATACAGGGTCTCAAAGAAGATTCAAGAGGTCCACCCTTATTTAAAAATCATTCACTTCCTTGGCCTAAAGGAAAAAGGGTAAATGTAAGATCTTAGACTCTCTCACAGAATGGCTAAGGACCTGCAAACAAACTTTGAAAGAGCAAAATGGTGGATGGGAGTTGAATATTAATAAAATAAATATGAGATAAGCCCTCATTCTCTTTTATGCCAGGAAAAATTATATTCCCCACTCCTCACTTACCACCCCATCTAATAGAAGCACCAGATCTGAAAATCAATGAGATTGTTCTCACCCAATTTAAATCCAAATGAAGACAGAATCACAATATGGTAGGATAATTCTTGGAGAGGATAGAATATTACATGGATGCATTCTTTTTTTCCTACATGTATGTATAATAGTAACAATACCATACACAGCAGTAACAGCAGTGTAACTTTGTTCAGGTACCCGGACCCAATTCCAATGTATGTAAGTATGTGTATGTATGGGGGGGTGGGGGGGGTCTTCCCACACATTCTTATACCAAGCAATTCTCGAACACCAGCAGGGTGTTGGAGAACTCACCTCAATTCTGACTCTCTCTGCTGGGAGACAGCACCAGATTCCCCAGGTTAAGGGCTCCATCCTACAGAACTGCCCTTCACCCACCACTCCAGACTCTAGTCACAAGCCCCAGGCTGTTACTTGTGCTCTGACCTACTGAATACAAACTAGAGGTTCCCACGACCTCCCCCTTGGGTTCGATTAATTTGCTAGAGAGGCTCACAGAACTCAGGAAAACACTTAACATTTTCTAGTTTAATAAAGGATACAAGTTAACAGCCAGATGAAAAGAGACATAGGGCAAGGTCCCAAATAAAGGGGCTTCTATTTTCATGGAGTTTGGGGCCTGGCTCAGTGGCATGTGCAGGCATTCTGGTTCCCCAAGCTTAGAAGTTCCCTCCAACAACGATGTAGGATCCAACTGAGTAGAGAGTGTGATCAGCATTTCTCAGGGGTTTTTATGAGGTCTTCTTTGCATAGTTCACTAAACTTTTGGCCATTAGCTGATTCAGCCTCCAGCCCCTGCCCTTGGGTGGGGTCCAAAAGTCTCTCACTAACATAACAAAATACCCATTTCACCTTTAAGACTCTGCAGTGTCTTCAGGAACTGTGGATAAGGACCAAATATGCCTGAGAAACATGTATTTGGCCATGTGAATGACCAAATACATATTTTTTATGTCTCATTATATCACAGGTATGTATCATCTATCACAATCTAATAAAAATAGCATTTGTACAGTTCTATACATGCCTTTGAACTCTCAACCTCCTCACTTACTGTACTGCAGAACAACTATAGTTACAGTTAAAATGTACTTTTTTCATTGTCTCTACTGTGTAATGAAAAAGAGCCCATAAATTAGAAGGATCCAGCTTAGTCCAAATCTTACTTTGATTGTCACTTCTAAAAATGTGAAATAGAGATTGTTAAAGAGTTGCATAGTAAGAATCATAATAAATCTGAGAATAAATTTGAAAAGGTGGCTCTGAACTATAGAAATATGCTAATAAATGAGAATTACTTGTTAAACTTACATTAAAGAAAAATGATCTTAAGAATATCCCTTAGAATAAATTGTGTCCAGCATATTGATAATTGCACCATTTCATATGTAGCCCCTTACTTGGGTTTCTGTTCCTAAATGAATTATATTTTACCAACTTTGAACTGAAGTTTCTATCTGCTGATTTATACACCTAATTGATGCAAATGATTTTTAACACTAACTCCGTGTTAGTGCTGCCTACATTGTTAGTATTGCTAAAGAACTGTATCATTTTCAGTTACTTTTTCTCAAATCATGTCAACAACACAGAACTAATTGGCTTAGAAAATCCAGCTGTTCCTGAAATCACCAAGGAGAATCACAAGCCTCAAAGTCATTTCTGTCTGTGAGTTACAAGCTCTTATTTCCACCTTCTGTGATCGTGCTGTGACTTTGACACCCACCCTTGAGGAAATAGCTTTGCCAGCTTACATAGTGAATGGAAGGCAGAACTAGGAAAGGGGTGCAGCCCATTGTTATTCTGTATTCGTTCTCTTTATGCCAGTGCAAATGGGGTACTCACTCCAAGCTGACCCTGAGTGACTTGCTACAACATGAAAGGGATCTCCAAGGTGCTGTTATTTCAAGTAACACTTAACTACAAAGAGATCTCTTGATAGAGTTACAACCAACATAACATTTAATAGCATATGTAAAGGAAAAAACACAAATGGGCCATTTTGCTTTCCTCAAATCTAGGGATTCAAATTTGGGGGGGATCTAGATTTCATTTTCTGAAGTCTTGCTATATGTGAAATGAAAAATTATCAATATGATGGACAGATTTCTTAATAAATTGAAGGATATTCTTAAAATCATTTCCCTTTAATGTAAGTTTTAACATGTAACTCTCATTTATTAGCATATTTCTATGGTTGAAAGACACATTTTCAAAAATGTAGTATTTCTACAAATATGAAAAGTTGTTCTAAAAATTTTATTCTAAAATTCTAATATTCTAAAAATGAGAACTTGTGATCTAAATATTGAAGCATATGTTGATCCTGTAGATATCAGAACAAGTAGCTATCTATTATCAATACTATTTTTGATTATTTGTTGCTTTGTAAAAAAAAATAGCACACATGCCCTGTATTCTATAGAGGTACATTATACATTAGAAGATTACAGTCAATTTTGTTCTGCAAGATAATTTTTACAATATAATTTTTTAAAAAGAAACCCTAAGATCAAAGTTTTTTTAGAGTGCAAAAGCAATAACAGAAGCCCCTAGAAAAGTTGAGATCCTCATAGATGGAACTATTCCAAAATGGTTTCTTTCTTAAAGTTGGACCTATAATACAATAACACCACCTATTGATGGAATGGCAGAATTGAAGCCCTAAAATATACAAACATAATTATCAAATATTCATTGGAATTGTAAAGCAAGGTATAAAATGTAGGTTATTGACCATTAATCTGATGACATACATCAGTGAGGTGGTTAAATGGTAATTGATTTGTTTACATCAATTGCTTCTTTGCTTTTCTAGCATTCTGTGGAATAGCACAGCATTTCTTTAAAGGTTAATCATTTCTGGAACATAAAAAAACATATAGTTAAGGTTAGTTTTCTTACATATATTTAAAAGTAAATTAAAGAAGAAATATATTGTTAAGATTGACTTTATTTATAAAATACATCGTTACATTGGACTGAACATTGAGGTCTGCAGAAAACATTTTGGAGAATCTGGGCTTCATTTTCTGGAAATATGATAAATTGGGTAATGTCCAGCCAACGTGTTTAAAAATAACTGATGACATGGAAAAAATAATCTCAGGTGCATGCTTATACTTGCAAGACAGTAAGAGATATCCCCATGGACCAAATATGAAGAAGAACCCCAAAAGAAGTGCAATAAGCCAACGAACTGGATATTCTCCAACTTTCCTAGAGGAAAGTGTATGTGTGCTGGGGAGAAGGAATTTCTTTCTAAGTTCTTGGATTTTAAGACTTTGAATCAAAAGATGATAATTCGAACTTGTGTGATGTCAGTAGTTGAAACTGAGCCTTTCAAATGGCTATAACTTTAGTGAAAGTACAGAATAGGAAAAAAAAAGTATTCCCATCAATGCAGGAAAATGAAAAGGAAGCTTGT
This sequence comes from Manis javanica, assembly GCF_040802235.1. Taxonomy (NCBI): domain Eukaryota; kingdom Metazoa; phylum Chordata; class Mammalia; order Pholidota; family Manidae; genus Manis; species Manis javanica. The sequence continues at coordinate 119,744,162 of NC_133157.1, forward strand.
CTGTCTTGACATAGGGTCTTGATAATTCAATAAAAATTCAGATTTGAGAATTTGTGATAATGAAGTTTTCCTGACAAAGGCTGGCCTTCTAATTTCTACTATGTGGTCCAGGATTGCTTCAGCTGAGAAATCTACATAAAATTGGCCTACATTACTGTACATCATCACTAAATACCTGGACGAACCAAATTCACAATCTCTTTGTGGCACAAATACTCAGTCTGGATTACACAGCTATACAAGATTCCCACAAGTAAAACTTCACTGAAAATAAGCTCATAATCCAAAATCATAAAACTAACAAGGAAATAGTTCATCATAAGTGTGTCAGAAAATACTGTTATAAAACTTCTGGCATATCTGGAAACCAATGAAATATTTTGATTTTTACAAACAAAAAATATTGAGATTCAAAATTCAATAAGTAAGTTAAAAGCAGATAAGGATTAATAAACTGAAGACTTTATTTCATATATAACATATAACACTGCAGAAAAAAGTAAGGAAATGGAAAATATGAAAGACAACTTGAGACATGGAAGATGGAATGACTAAACCCAAGCTATGTCTATGCAGATTTCCAGAGATGAATAGTAAGTGGATTGATTGAGAGAAAATATTAAGCATTAAATGACTTAAATATTTCCCAAATTAATGAAAGACATGAATATACAATTTGAAATTATACAAGAAACACCAAGCATGGTAAACAGAAATGAACCATATCTAGATAACACAATGAAACAGCAGAAAACCAAAGATAAAGAAATGCTATCAAATGCAGATGGAAAGATAAGACAGGTTTCCAAAAAAGAAATGACAGTAGCATGTGCTATACATTTCTCACAGCAGCAAACTGTAAAATGTTATCTTTAAGGAAGAAGAAATAACTCTCACCTTATTCATGTATTTATTTTTATTAACATTTACATAGCATTAACCATGAGCCATCCCTGTTTAGCACCTTACAAATGTTCACTTGTTGAATTGATATAATTGAATCCTCATAACCCCATAAGGTAGGAATGATTTTAAACTTTCATTTCATTAATGAGAAAAGTGAGGAACAGAAAGGTGAAGTAACATTCTCAAAGTCACATGCCAAAGAAGAACTTAAAACTTGGTATTTTATACCTTGCTAAATTATCAGTTAAGAATGCTGACAAAACAAATATTTAGTAACACAAAAATTCCTCACTAGAATTTTAAAAAGATGTTTTTTAATGAAGCAAGAAGTTAAATCCAAAAGAAGAAAAGGTAAACAAAGAGGTAAAAATAAGTATGTGAGTGAATCTAAGTAAACCTTAACTATTAAATAATAATAATTAAGAGATTACATAAATGAAGGAAAACTAAATATTGAACACTACCACTACATATTCCATTTCAAGTCATTACTTACAGATACAGGAATAATTTTCCAAACAGGTATAATAATTCTAATGTGTAGATGCCCATTATATAAAAAAGTAATATTTAAGGCAGTGCTTAGTAGCACAAGAAAAAAAACGACAGTAAGAAATTTAACATTCTCTCTGAATGAGTGATAAATTAGATTTTTTAAAAGTTCTTAATATTATGTATGTATAAATCAATGAATTAAACTCTTAATCTATTGGTAATATTGAATCTTCAAAGAAGCCAGAGGGCAGGTATTCTCAATCATGCACAAGACCTTTATAAAAACTGACCATGAATTAAGCTTAAAAGCAACTCTCACAAATACCAAAGTATCAGGATCATAAGTATGTGTCCACTAAATAAAATATAATTAAACTAGAAATTAGTAAGAAATAAAGTAAGAAATATTTGAGAATTTAAAATTTATTTGGAAATAACTGAGTTAAGAAAAGAAAATGGGAATCATAAAACATCTGAACTGAATGATTATTACAAAAATACTGTATATCATAACTCGTATAATTCTTAGATACTAAAATGTCACAGTAAATGTCTTTTTTACCAAGACTGTACCATAATGAATGAACCATCCAACTCAAGAAGTTAGAAAACAGAAGAACAAATAAACAGAACATGATCATTTTTTAACTCCTAATGGAAGAATTAGTTCAGGCAAGGATTTTCAGAGGACCCTAAACCATCAAATAAAAAGTTAACAAAAAATTTAATTAACATAGAGCTAAAGTAGAGCCTACAGATTGTTTGCCCAAGACACCTTTTACCAGTGATCAGTATTAGTCACATTAGTAATTAGACAGCCATCTGATGTGATGGAATAAGAAACACATAGCATTATTATTAAAATACTCTTGCTAAAATGTTTTGCTGCCTAATTAATTTTATTCAAATAAAATAATATGAAATATTTACACCTAAACTTCCAGGAAATACCAAAACCTACAGTAAAGCATAAGTCAAACAATCATACAAGGAAACAATCATACATGTTTTAAAAATCAGATGTTCTAAAGGAAAATTGATCCAATCTCTTCAAATTTAATGGAGAAAAGAGGGGAAAGTTCTATTAAAATATTTTTTAGAGAAATACTGTATATTGTCACTGCTTGCATCATAGTCTGAAGAAACTAGGCTTACAAGGCATTCTATGAACAATGCAGACATGGATAATATTAAATAATATAAATAGGGAATTATTGATTTTGCTAGATGTGATAATGCTGTTGTAGTTATATAGAAAAGTTTTTAGGGATGCCTACTGACATAGAGGTATATTGTCATGGCGTCTGTAATTTATATTTAAAAATTCACCAAAAATACATTAAACAAATGATTTAATTGTTAAATCTAGGAGATAGGTATTTATAATGCCTTTTACTTTTTATGTGTTTAAAATTTTTTATAACAAGTTTTAAAAGGAGAAACCAACGAAAATAGAAGCAGTCTTAGGGCTCTACTATTGTTTTCCTTCGAAGGAGCTAATATGAACCAGACCTATCTGCCTGTCTAGGCTCCAGTGTCCTCACCTAAGCTGCTTCCTAATGTTGCAGAAGGCACAGATCCCAAAGGCTCAGGGACAGAGGTCAGTCATCCTTTACCAAGTGGGTTGTTTTGCCTGGACAGAAGCCCTGCTGGAGATTCTAACAGTAATTGAACCAGGGAGGTGTTGAACACATACCTCTTCCTCCTTTGGTTTTATATGCAGTATTCCAACATGAACTAGGAGTCAAGCAAATTTGAATAGCTCCTTCTGGAGACAACTGAGAAAACTGGGGAGACAGGGATAAAATTAAAATCAGTTTCAAATCATGGAATCAATTTTCCTATGCAGTTTCACCACTTCTGGCAGTTTAAAACCTGCAGAACATGCTTTTCTGTCTCTCTCATTCCATCCAGTTCCTGAGCCTTACCCAACAGAAATTGCCATTCTTCTTCCATATTTGTGGAATAAAGAATTGGATATTGTATTGGCAAAAATTAAGTAGCCCAATTCAATATTCATTTATTAGACCCTCAGCCTATCCAAGGGGGATTCAGTAAATGCTGTCAGGAACTCACTGAGAGGCAAGCTGTAGAAGAGTTCACAAGTAACAATGGGAGAGAAAGATCTTGAGTATTAAAGGCAAACTGTGCAATAGAAATCCAGAAAAAAAAAGTTACCTATAAAATGAGACATGGACTCATGCCAGAAGATGACCATCAAAAAACCCCAGCAAAGATCCATGCACTGCTACAGGTGTAGACGCACTCATCCCACAAGTTCCTGGACTTGCCATGGGAATGAAGAAGGAGATATCTAAGCTGGCCTGTGCATACAGCAAAACAACAAATTTGACTGGATCTACACTGTTGGAACTCAACCAAGAATTAGGAGAAGTGCAAATTGTAGCGCTCCAAAATCTTACAACTACAGACTATCTACTGTTAAAAGAACATATGGGATGTGAACAGTCCCCAGGAATGGATTGTTTTAATTTGTCTGATTTCTCTGACTGTTCAAGTTCAGTTGGACAATATTCACCATATCATAGATAAGTTTTCACAAATGCCTAAGGTGCCTAACTGGTTTTCTTGGTTTCACTGGAGATGGCTGGTAATTACAGGTATGCTTTGGTTATGTAACTGTACTCCTATTATGTTAATGTGTGTGTGCAATTTAATTAGTAGTTTAAAACCTATACATGCTGAAGTTACTCTACAAGAAGGTATGTCAAAGAAATAATCAATCTTCCCAGGTTTTCTTCCACCTGCTACTTCTATAGCTTTTCTTCTTCCTTCCTAATTATAACCCTTAAGTAGAATTCGTGCCTCATATCGAAATTACAGAGTATCATAATTCTTCCAAGTGGTAAAGACACCTCAAGACAAATGCTGGGCATAGAAGCCACAGGGCATAAAATATGCAAAGAAATAAAAAGCTAACCTTTTCAAACAATAAGGCTTCTCTCTCACTTACCAACTTAACATTTCCCTGTATGGCCCCGGAAGATGACTGGTTAGCCAGAGACGGGTAAGATTCCTCAAGGGAGGAACAACCTAAGACAGGCACAGTCACAGGGGGGCCATCAGGTGAGAAAATGGGGATCAACAGAGGTGAGGCTTAGAACCTCCCCCCCCCCCCGTTCTGAGAGAAATCTTCTGCATACGTGGATGTTTTATTGCCCTTGTCTAGCTTGGATTGGATTAACACATAGTCTACAGGCACACACCTGATCATCTACATTTGCTCTCTTACAACACTAAACTATGTTTTCTACCTTTATCTTGGATCTACCTACCATGTCAGCATTTTATTAAAAATAATAATAATAAAGAGAGAAATGTGGTATCCACATATAAATCAAGTATAAAAATCAAACGAATATTCATATTTGAACTGACTGTTTATAGTTCATAATGCATGATCAAAACCAAAAGCCTCTGTGATGACTGCCCTTGTAATGTTCACCATGTAACTTATTCACTATGTAAGAATTTGTTCTCCATGTAAGAACTCATTCGTTATGCTTCAGAAGATGGGAGACTGACGAGAATTAGGCTTGGGGTGGATTAATGATTGTGCATTGAGCATTGACCCCCCTATATAGAATTTTATTGTGGTTAACAACCATTTGATCAATAAATATGAGAGATGCCCTCACAAAAAAAAAAGTACACTTCCAATTGTAAAATAAATAAGTAACCGGGATGTAATGTATAGCATAAGGAATATAGTCAAAATATTGTAACAACTTGGTATGGTGATAGCTGGTACCTAGAATTATCATGTATATAAATGTTAAATCACTGTGTTGTACATCTGAAACTAATGTAATACTGTGTGTCAACTACCCTTCAATAAAAAAAAATGAGACATGGGACAGGCTATAAGTAATGATAGATTTGTTTCTACTTTATTAATCCTTTCATTTCTTTTTCTTGCCTTGGTGACTAGGATCTCGTTTATGATGTTGACTAAAAGGAATAATAGTGGGTATCCTTGTTTCCAGTCTAAAAGGGAAAATTGTCTCCACTAAGTCTGCTGTTGCCAAGGCTTTTTTATTTCTAACACCTGTAAACAGATGCTGTCACTTCTGTAGGTCAGAGTCTGACGCAGGTCTCACCAGGCTAAAGTCGAGGCATCAGCAGCCTGTCCTCCTTTCTGTAGGCTTTGGGAGGGGTTCATTTCCTTGCCTTTTCCAGCTTCTAGAGGCTGCCTGCATTCCCTGAGACACTCCCTTAAAATCTTTAGAGGGTCTTATGACTGATTTTTCTAAGGTCTTTAGAATTGCTTTCTTCTTTTCATCTTTAGACCATGGTTTTCTGAACTTTCCTTTTATTTACCCTTGCTTACAAGGTATTTTTTTATTTTTACACCATTTTTCATATGAAAAGTCTAGAAATTGTCCAAACCAGCAAATCCAAATCTTCTATGCCTACCAGTTATTTACTTAGCATGTTTCTCCGTCTTATACTTACTTGAATTTGCAACAAGAAAAAGCCAGCTGGCACATTAAACACTGTGCCTGGAAATCTCCTAAGCTGGATCACCAAGTTCAATAAGGAAATTTTTTACTTTCCACATTACTACAGAAGATACAGCATGTTACACAGGGATTTCCTTCTGTCAGTTTCCAATAATATTTTTCCAATATTCTCACTTTCCTTTAAGCCTTCGCTGTACATCTCCCTGGGACCACCTGGCTTCCACTAACAGTCTCTTTGCTGCCAATAGGATTTCATTAACATACCTTTCAAAAGCTTTCCACCTTTTACCCACTGCCTAGCCTCAAAGCAATTCCCATGTCTTGTAGATTTTGCTGGAGTAGCACCGCACTCCAAGTACTAAGTTTGAATCAACTATCTGTTGCTAGATAACCAATTACCCCAAAACTGAGTGGCTTAGAATAACAATAAACATGTATTCTTGATTTCTTTAGGCAAGCATTTGGGTGTCAGTTAGCTGGGCAATTCTAGCTCAAGGATTCTCATGAAGTTCGGTCAGACATCAGCAGTGATCTGGAGGCATGAACGGGGCTGGAGGCTCCACTTCACAGTGGCTTAATCACATGGCTGTCAAGTTGCTGCTGGCTTTTGGCAGAAGCTTCTGTTCTCCCTGTGGGCTTCTCTACAGGAGTATTTCAGTGTGCTCACGACACAGTAGCTGGCTCCTTCCTGAGTGAGCAATCCGGCGGAACTAAAGTGAAAACTGCAACACACTTTAGGGCTTAGTTTGTAAGTATATTCCATATTTGAGAATAACGGTCTCTCGTTTACCTTGTGAAAAAGAAGCTTTGAGTGGAGCCAGTGCAAAACATACCTTACTGCAAGTTCAGGCTGCAGTGAAAGCAACTCTGACTTTCCCTTATAATCTTGCAGCTCTTGTGGTTCTCAAGTTATCTACGGGAGATAAAAAAGTTGAGTGGACCCCTAATAGGCCCCAGTAGAAAAGTTGCAACACAGAATCTAAGGCCATTTCTTTGCCTTTTTCCAACCTCAGTGTCCTTGCAGTTCTGCCAGCGTTCCGACAAACTCTCCATTTGTCTTTGCACTTGCTATTTCCTCTGCCTGAAATACTCTGTCATCATAGATCTTGGCTCTCTTTCATGTCTCTGCTTACATGCAACTTTATCACGAGTCAGGGAGAAGGACTCTTTTGAGAATTGCAATCCCCTTCCTCCTCACCCAGTGCTCTATGCCCTTTCTCTGATTTTTCTCCAGAGAATTTAATGTGACACACTATATACTTAATTTGTCTGTTTTTTCTATGTGATCTACATTAGAATGTAAATTCAGTGATGATATTTGTCAACTTTTAAAAACAACTTTTAAAACCCAGTATATATAAAACAGTGCCTGCACATACTAGACACTCAGTACATACTTATTGGGTGAATAAATGCTAGACCCCAAATTTTACCTGCCTAATGAACATCTTCATCTCAACACCTTCAAGACACTGATCATTGATTATCTCATTCCCTGTGATTGGCAGGAGAATGGATCCCCTCCAATATGTCCATGTTGTAATCTCAGGAATTTGTGATCATAACTTGTGTAGATTACATGGAAAAAGGGGAATTAGGTGTCAGATTAAATCAAGGCTGATAACTAGTGGAATTTAAAATTAGGAGATGATCCCAGAGTAGCTGTGTGGGCTCAGTATAATCACAAGAGTCCTTCAAAGTGGAAGAGGAGCTACTAATGGTGGTGTGGTGTTAGCAGAACTCAGCTAGCTTGTTCTAGCTTTGAAGACAGAGGAAGGGGTGACAAGCCATGAGATGCAGGCAGCCTCCAGAAGCTGGCAAAGACAAGGAAATCACCCCTCCCAAAGCCTCCAGAAGGGAGAGCGGCCCGCTGGTGCACTGACTGCAGCCTGATGAGACCCACATTAGACTTCTGACCTACAAAACTAACATAATACGTTTGTGTTATTTAAGCCACTACATTTTGTGATAGTTTGTTATGATTACTATAGAAAACCAATACACTCCCTCCCACTTACTGCTCTTTATCTTCCTTACTACCAGGAACACAGTTTTATTCAGAGGTCGCATTTCCTTTCAGGAGTTTTCTGAATTCCAGTTTTCATGCAGTGGCTTCAGTAAACTTCAGCCTTCAGAATCAGACTCCTCTTCATCTATTCCTATTTCCATAGCTGGAACCCAGCAGGCCTACAGCTTTCAGCCCCTTTTGTGTTTCTGTTCTGTTTCTGATCAATAGAGATGCTAATCTTGTGCTTAAACTAGCTTTGTTTCATTAACTTTTTAATATCAGCTTCCCTTCTTAATATATCACCAAGTTTTATCTGTTATGCTTCTAAAATGCCTGTGGAATTTGCCCCTCACTGACACTGTCCCAGCTAGTGCTCCATGGACTAGTAGTCCTTGCCACATAGGGCTCCAGGTCAAGCCCTATGCATGGTTTCAAGAAGACGACAGTAACTTCCCAGCTGCTTTAGCTGCTTCCAGGCTTTGTCACTTAAATCACTGTCCTTACTACATACTGCCAGTTATCATTATAAAATATAAAAGTGATATTACCACTCCCTATTTAAAAATCTCACCCAGCTAGAGTGTTATGAATCAAGTAGTATTAAGGCCATAGGCTCTGGAGTCAAATCACCTGTGCTCTGAACCTTGTCTCAACACAGGTTCTGGGTCAGAAAAATCTGGGTTTGCATTCTAGTTTTCCCATTTACTGCATGACTCAGGGCAAAGGCCTTATTGTTCTGAGATCATTGTAATACTTACTTCAGAATTGTGAGTTCTGTTTTTAATACATGTAAAGAGCTTAATATGGTGGCACAAAATGGGATTAGTGAATATTAACTGCTATAATTATGTAAGAGAGCATTCAATGTTCTTAAGATTCTGGCTTTCAGTACTAGCCTGCTCAGGCTGCCATAACAAAATGCCAGAGAGTGGGAGGCTTAAATAACAGAAATTAATTTTCTCACAGTTCTGGAGGCTTTAAGTACAAGATCAAGGTGCTATCCAGGTTGGGTAATGGTGAGATAGCTCTTCCTGGGTCAGTCAGCTGCCTTCTCACTGTGTCCTCACATGGCCTTTTGTCTCTGTGCATGTGCAGAGACAGAGATCTCTGGTGTCTCTTCCTCTTCTTAGTAGGACACCATTTCTGCTGGATGATGGCCCTATCTTTATGACCTCATTTGACTTTAATTACCTCTGTGAGGTCTATCTCCAAATACAGTAACGCTGGCTTCAGCATACAAATTTAGAGGGGACAAAATTCAGTTTATGCCGCCCTCCCTAACCTGACATTCCTGGCTCCTCTTTCTCTGGTGACATAAATGCCAGGCTCCCGTCACAGTAGTATTTCGTGCCTGAAATACATATCCTTTTTTCTCTAGTCTAAACTCTACCCTGTTCAAATGCAGCAATAACGTATCTGCCACCGTTGCTCCTGTGGTACTTTGTTCAAACCATTATTATAGCTGACATAAGAGTAGTATTTTTCACTATGCCCATTTCTTTTACATACAATGCTGTTAAATCCATAATCTTTGTGTGATGTAATAATTAAGCTTATTTTATGCATGTGGCAACTGAATCTCAAAGAGGTTGTTTATTCATTCTGTTGAAATTGAACACATTAAAAAATATAGATGATGGTACCATTCACTGACTCTGAAACACTGAAAGGAGAGTAGGTTTTATGGAAAAAGACTTTGGATATGGCACATACTGAGTTTGAGGGGCCTATAATACATCCAAGTGTGCAAACGTTGTATTCTCATTTCAAATAGGCAGTCTTGGATTATGGTACATGTTGGGATCTGATCTTCTCACTTCATAATGTTCACACAAGTGGTAAGTGACAAATAACTTATTTTGTTCTATGCGTTTGTGAAAAATAATGCTAAATTGTTTACTCTGTGTACTTACTCAACATTTTCTTCCCACTCTTTCCATATATTTTAACTTCCAAACAGCTAGTTTTTAAAATGATAGAAGTGGGCAGGATCTGAAGTGAATGGGATCTTAGATTATCTAAATGTAATCTTCTTAATTTATAGATGAAGATAACATTGTATAGAGCTATTTAAGTGAATCTTGCAAGAGCACAGTTAGTACTCAAAGAACTACATTTGGATTTTCTGATTCCAATCAAATGCTTATTTCATTATACCAGTGATTCCTAAACAGTATTGTGCAGAACATAAACGATGTGGGAAGCACAGTGCATAAAATGATTCAAATGTGTCTCCTAACCCTAAACACCATCCCTTTCTTGGAGAGTTGCAGTGAACAACTTGCTAACTTTACATAACACAGCCCTTAATGACAGAACCCCTTCTCCACCTTGTGTTAGTACTAGTACTAGTAGGAAATGCTTTGGGCATTAATGCCCCATGCCATAGTGGAGTATGACAACAGTGGATTTAAAAGGAACTTGGTGTGCTTGGTCGGAAAATTATCTTGCTGAGATAAGGCTAGGATGACACAAAGAGAAGAGTTTCACTTGTTTGCCATTCCTATTGTAGGGTGGTTTTTGAAAGATTTGTTTTCTCCTAAATAAGTGGTGCTGCAAATACACTTAGGGGTGAAGGGCTTCAGACTAGAGAACTGTCCTTTTCTTTTCATCATAGTTGCTGGAAAACAGGTAATGAAGCTGTTGTGCTTTTTATTTGACAGGGAAATTTTGGGAAAGACAGGAAAATAATTAAACACAGTTAGAGGATAATGGGTAATTGATTCTGTTGCTGTTAAATAGTAAAAAGATGGCCAAAAGAGAATTAATCATGATGGAAATTTCAGCCCAGTTTTATGGAAGTGCCCTGACTTGAATTTGAAAGAAAGAGAATCACTACTAATACAATTTATATATGAATAGGAAGTGTCAAATTTTTTAGGACTCTCTTTTTGGGCAGAAGCTCATTCATGCAACCTATGCACATCTCAGTGATACATGTCAATTTAATCAAAATCATAAATAGTCCTAAGGGAAAAAAATGCTAAAATTTGGAGCAACATAAATACTTCAAAGAAAATTTACCTAAATTTCAAGTCATTATAATAAAAGAAGGCATTATTGTCCTGCACCAGATACAGATGCAACAAACTTGACTGCTTCCAATATTTATTATTTTACATATAATAACCAGATAAGATAAATCTTAATATTGATTTGCATTTCTATTGTAATTTAAGCAAGTTCACAAATTAAAATGTTATAACTAATGAATAATTAGACAATATAAATAATTTAACATTAATCAAATATTCCTTGTTAAAAATGTGGTTTAATAAAAAAATTTAAAGCATTGCAAATAAAGAATTTAATATAAAGGAGGAAAGGACATACATAGCAATATCTGTCCAAGATTTTGCCAGCTTCACTGTAGATGGAAACTAAGAAAAATCACAGATCAAGAAATACTACATTTTAAAAAATACATTTTGAAAGTATAGCTTTTGCTCTATATCTATAGTTAATCAAATCCATTATTACTATGTATATATTAATGGTGGAAAGAAAACAAATGTGATATAGTGTTACATATACTACACCATTAATATTTCCACATATTAATGGGAAGAAAACACATGTACCAATATCTTTAAACTCAGAGGTCTGCCACTTTACCGGGCTCCAGGAATACAGACCTTCTCTGTCTTTCAGGAAGTGAAATAGTTACATAAATAGTAAACCATCATGCAAATGTTAGATATTTAGGTGGACCCATCAGTACCACTTTCCCTGTTCCCTCACTTGCTGAAAGCTAATGAAATCTTAAATTCCAGTGCAGGTAAGTTCATTCCTTCTACTTACTGAAGCCCAGCAATGTTCAAGGCTCCCTACTAGGTACTATGAGTAAGACCAATCTTTGGCTTCCATGCATTTATATCCCAGGAGAAGAATAAATAATTATTGGCAAATATAAGGATCACAGTAATTGTCATAAGCAAGATACAGGTAAGGCACTATGAAATTTCAGAAAGTAAAATTTTTACTTTGGATTTTGATGACTGGAGAAAGCTTTATTACAAAGTGGCATTTACATTGTTTTGAAGAATGGGTACGATTTGGTTTGCAAAAATAGCATTAAGGGTATTCCAAAGGGAATACAAATTAGGAGAAAGACTATGGATATGCTTCAGACTCTGAACAATTCCTTTTAACTAAAGCAAAAGTTGCTGAATTCACAAAGGATAAATTAGCAAAATCTCTTATTTGCAATCTAGAAACTAGAAAGAACCAGATCAGATTTTGCCCTTTTGTTTTACATTCAAAGGTCAGCCAATGTAGCGCAAATAGAAGTTTCACACAAATTAAACTGAATGCTTGTCAATGATGAAAACTGGACTTTGGTCTAGATTTTGCTTACACGGCCCTATAGTCTAAAAAATTGGAAATAAAAACATTCTACCATTTCTAAACAGGCTGCTTTGAATGTTTTCCTATAAACAACTTTGTAATTCTTCATTACACCTGGTATAGACATTTCTAATGCGCGTTACCCCGTGCTCTTCTGTTGTTTTTAATAGTTGGTTCATATGATTTTTGAAGACGTAGAGGCTGAAAGATCTCCAACTTATTGGAGCCTCTCTATACATACATGGATGTCCCCTCACTGAGATTCAACCACTGCCTTACAGTTGCAGTTTTGCATAATTAATATTACCAATTTTAATAGGGTACATTCTAGGTCCTAGGGCTTGGGCTTCAGAGCTTCCGGCGAACACCAAAGCAGGGCGCGCAGAGACAAGGTGTTCCGAGAAGACAGAACTACGCCGACGTCTGCACAACGCGGCGAGCGCGCCAGGGTTACCCACCCGGGCACCCGGGAAAGGCGCCCAGCGGCCAGCCGCTCAAACGGAGGTCCGCAGGTCTTCCCTTCCCCACTTCCGCTTCCGGGGAGGTGACTCCCGGGCCCTTCGGCTGTGGGGGCCGTGGCTAAAAAGAAGCCGGAAGTGGCCCTGGCACTTCCGGCACAGGAAACTCCTTGCGATCGCTGCCGCCCGTTTTGACAGGCGCGGTCCCTGCGAATAGATTTCTCCTTTCGCCTTCCTCTGGTCTAACCTCCACACTCATTTGCAGCTGCCGTTCTGAAACTCTTGTCTCCGAAACCGCCCCTTCCCCATGTTCCGGGGCAGGTGTCCTGAAAGCGAAGACCCTCTTGCCGGTACCCCATCATGTCCGAACTGACTAAAGAGCTGGTGGAGCTGGTGTGGGGCACCAAGAGCAGCCCCGGTCTCTCTGACACCATTTTCTGCCGTTGGACACAAGGTACCCCGGTTGGGTTCTCGCTTCCAGCCGCCGCTTTCTTGCCCTGCGAGTGTCTGTGACTTCTCTGGCGCCAGTCCCCTCGCGCGCCCGCACTCTCTCCCAGGTCCCAGGCTCGGCTCTGAAACTGGACTTCATACTAGCACCCTGCCGGCCTTGCGGGGAGAGGTTGAGTAGGAGAGTGGTTGGTGTCCCCGAAAGCCCGCAGGCCTCTGCCATTCCCTAGGCGCCCGTCCGGCTGGGTGGGAGAAGGGGTGGTTGCTGGGCTGCGGTGTGGACTACGAGGGTGTGCCCTGTGTTCCGGGGTCATTTTCTCAGGACGTGCTGTGGCCGCGGATCTTCACTTCCTAACAAAGCTTCCTATTACTGCCGTTTGATCTAATTTTGGAGAGAGAGAAGTCCATAGGAAAGTCAAAGTGGCTAATAAAAAGTAGTTTTGTTTTTAGTATATTTTAGTTATATTGTTAGGAGTGGCACCGGTGCATAAATAAGGTGTTGCTTGCTACGACGAAGTGTTCTCTTGACCCAAAGTATCCCCGGGTTTCAGATGGTTTACTGTTACAGTTAAAAGGAATATGGACAATAGCCCTTCCTGTGCCGATCTACCCAGACAGGCTTTTGACTTAGATAAGAAATTTTATTAACACGAATAATAATGAACTTAAAATGACCATTTATTGTACCTGCGCTGTGCCAGGCTCTGAGCTGGGCACTTTTTACTAGTAATTATCACTAATTCTTAAGTTTTAATACTTAAATACACACATTACTTAAGACTGGTGAAGTTAAGTGAGGTTAGGAACATAGTCTTTGGAGTCAGAAAGACTGGTGATGTATGTATGTAAAACATCACAGGTCAGTAAGGAATAGCTATTTATTACTACAATAAAGAGCTATTTATTACTATTATTAAAATATGTGTTTAGATAATGCCTGTTCTCAAAGAAGTTGGGGAAATTTTAGCATAGTATATCTAAGCAGTGTATTCATAATGTGTATTTTGTAACAGAAATTCAGGGTTTAAATTTCCTCTCTCCCCCCAGGTATGTCTCTTTTAAGAACTGATAAAATCAGACTCATAAGTATTACAGTCAGTTCGACTATTTAGTATGTCACTCTTATTTTGCAGATGAAAAATGTGAGTCATGAAGGCTATATCACCAGGCCAGAGGTGCACAGATTGATAGAACTGGGAGTGAATTACAAGTCTCCCAATTCCTAAAACATCTCTGTTCTCATTATTTTCCTTTGAGTTTCTAAACGCTACATGCAGTTAGTTTGGCTCTTTTACACATTTGATTATGTCACATAACTAATATTTTTTGAAATCTTGGACACCTGCATTTGCAGATCTTATTTTAAAATGTACTTTCCCTTTTGATTTACTTATGCTAATAATGAACAGCCCTAAAATACACAAGATGGATTAAAGATTAAGAAAAAGTTTACTTCCCTTGTAATTAGTCAGCATTAATTAAGCATTTACAACATATGGTAAGGTAATATTCAGCCTCATTTATGTTCATACTATGGTGCAGATTCAAGGAGTATTCAGAGACGCAGTACTAGTAATGGTTAAGAGCAGGCTTTGGAATAGGTGTACTTGGGTTGTAGGTTGAAGGTATTTAACTTATTTAAGCCTCAGTTTCCTTCTCTGTAAAGTACAGATAATAGTAGTGTCAACCTTACAGGGTTGTTGTGAGGATTAAAAGCATGTAGACATGTTCAGGCACTTAGCACAATATCTGACATATAGTAAACTCTAGGAAAATGGTAGCTTAATTTAAAAAAGCATTTAATTGTGAACTAAGCCAAAGATCACTCTGGCTATGCCCTGACAATTATAAGAAATGATTGTTTATTTGGTGGATAATTGTTATTTAAGATAGAACCTTATAATGATGTATGAGATTGCTCTGCCACCGTTTAGTCATGCCCTTAACAAGATTCATTCAATCAGTAACATGTCAAAATAAAGGACTTGTTTCTTTTTTTGCTTTTCAGAGTGCAGTTATATTGTAGATGTGTTTTCTTCAAGGTTGTATATTCAAAGATTTTAAGGCAACCAAATACGTATTTTTAAGTAATCACTTCTAAATCAGAGAGATGTTGTTTTGGTTTTGCTCTGTTAATTGCTGTATTCATTTATTCATTCTTAGAATATGGCAGGAGCCATTGCTCAAAACTTTTGGCAGGCATGTGGGATTCTGATTCGGAATAGGCCCTAGGCACAGCCGTACTGCACTTGGGTTACTGCATTCATAATGTGACATTAACTTTGGTTTTATTTCATAGTCTATAGCTGTGCTTTGAATTGACAACTGTAATTTCATTAGCCTTTTGGAAACAAATTATAAGTGTAAGATATTTGGGATAAATATAAAGTTATGTCTAGGGATATTCCATTTATGAAACTATATTAATTGGTCATGTTACATTTTTTTGGTATGTTATAGCAATAAGCTGCAGGAGTTGCCACCGCACATAGTTAGGGTTTGTTTTTTTCTCTTTTAATTGATTGGACAGTTTTAGGTAATACGTTAAAGCAGTAAGCCACAGAAGTGGCACACAGTTGTTTTCATTCATTTGGTTATTTGGACGGTTTTAGATCATTGTTTTCTGCAAATCTGTTATCTTTAAAAAAAAAGGTAGGTATTGTTTCTGGGTTTTTTTGCCAGTTTGTATTTTAAAGGCAGTGAGTTAGGTAGTTTTAAGGTTTGAAGTTATTTTCTTCAATTTGGAAATTTGCTCTTTACTGGTACCTGCTTCCCTTCTGCTCAATTACCTATAATACTTTTAAAGCATAGATTTTCTTCCCCATTTTTACATTTCTACCACTTTATACATAAGTACCATTTTCCCTCCCATCTCTTTTTCACACAAAGTACAACAGTGTTCCAGGCTTCTGCCGCTTGGACTTGATAGGGTGGGAGGGAAAACAAAAGAAAATAAACATAATATAGTATAACTTAAGTGTATATGATAGTTATAAGGTAGATAAATAGGGAATTATAGGATGGGGTAGCATGGATAGGGCTCATTTTAAATGATATTTGAGCAAATTCTTGAAGTATCTGAGTTAGTCTTGCAGATATCTGAAGCAAGTGTTCAAGGCAGAGAGAATGGCCATTTGAGACAATGAAAAATGTGCCTGGCAGTATAGACCATGTCAGTACTTTGGCTTTTATTTTGAATGAATTGAAAGGTTATTGGAATGTTTGGAGTAGAGGAGAGACATGACGTGACAAATGTTGAAGCATCCGTCTGCTGCTGTGTGGGATGATCAACTGTATTGTGTCGAGACAGCAAGATCAAGGGAGACAGCTGCAGTAATCCAGGACATATGCGGTGGCTTGGACCAGGAGGGTGGCAGTGGAGATAGTAAGGCATGGTCAGGTCAACCACATGGCAACCAGACCAAAGTAAGAGTCATCTAGATCTAGAAGAAGTAAACAGTAATCTTATTATAACTGAAAATGTTTGACTTAATGGAACTTGTTTTCTTTTCAGTATTGATTGTCTAGCTTGGTGTGTAACAAACTTGTCTGTCTCAGTATCAGCACTCATCTCTGCTCTTGCTGCAGATGCAGCCCTGCATGGTATGGATGTGGCTGTGTTCCAAAGTACATTTACAAAAACACGCCAATCCCTTATTGAGATTCTAGAGAAACCATTTTTTCCTTTTTTATTCACCCCTTCCTCCAAGTTCTAAGTTATTTTATTGCTTTACCTAAAGATTAACCAGAAAAGGAAAAGCCCAATTTTGTTATTTGTACCAGTTTATTGTATTTTCTTGGTGGAGGTTGGGGGAAGGTGGAGCTTTAGTTGATCAAAATTATAGAGTTTTGGACTTTCAGTATAGGATAATTCCTGTCACATAAAAGGAACAAATGAGATTTAACAAATAACTTAGAGAAAGTGAGGGATCAATTAAAATATGAGTATAAAATGTATTTCGGAGTTAATACATTTGGATTAAAGTTTGAAAGTATGTTTGGATATTTATTTTAATATGATTTAACATTTTACCAAAGCAATAAAACCATCAATATTTAATTTTTTTGCCAAAGTGAAGACAAGTTAATACTATGGATCATACATATCACTTCAGAGGTGGTGGTTGTCAGAAGCCTTTTGTTTCTCTCAAGTATAGATTTTTCTTTCTCCAACCTATCTAAATCATAGTCCATCTAAAATCCAATTTTATTAAATTTAATTTGTAAACTGATATGACAAAGTTAATTTCTTAATATTTTGAATACATGTGTTTTTTAGTTCAGAGTATCTGTCATAATATCTTACATTTGTATTACACTGTACAATGTTTGAAAATCTTATGTAATCCTTGCAACAACCCTGTGAGTATAAGAATGGGTAAATATAGTTATCCTCATTTTATAGATGAGGAGACAAAGGCCCAGCTCAGATTTGACTCAGTCAGTATCTTGTCATGACAAACCAGGTCCTTGTTTGGCTTTCTGTTTACATGGAAGGCTAGAATTATATATAGAGCAGAAGCTGTCAAACTGGCTTGAATAATGTACATATACATAGTGAGTCTTGAAAATAAAAGACTGAAAATTACAAAGTTTAGGTATAAATTAGTTATGAGCAATTAAACTGAGAAAGACTCGTGTCTGTAGTACTGTGTAATATGGTACAAAAGTGTATACTTATGCTTTAGATGGCTAATTTCAGATCTAATAAAAAAAGCAGCCATTTTGTTAATGGCTATTAAAACCATTTTTTAAAGGTAATGTAATTCCTTTTAAAACCAGAAAACAATTTGAATATGAGAACACTTGATCAGAAAAATAACTCTGTATTCTAAAATACTCAAACTCAAGTAAAACCTTGCTATAAAAGGAAAAGCCTCCTTAGCATAGTCCTCTATTTTAGAATGCAATATTTAATTTCAATTTAGCTGACTTTATGTCATTTTAAGATGTAATAGCCTTTGTTCATTATCAAATAACACACTAAAATATAAATACCCATAACTCAACAGAATTTGGCTTAAAGCAGATTTGCCTAGAATTCTCTACTTGGGGTTTTTATATGTAAAGTAAAAAAGCAAATCACTCTTGTGCAGTAGAAACTATAAGCTCCACCCTTGAATCTTAAAAATTGTATTACATTATTAGTAATTTTAAGGAGGGCAAGAATCCATTACTGATTCATATTTATTATGTACCCTGGAAGTTTGACAAGAGCCTGGTGTCACCTCTGCACTTGGGTTCAACACTAAGGACCCTTTCCTTATTCCCAGGGGGAGAAGAGATAGCCAAAGAGTGGAGGCCTCTTGGTCTCACCTCTTGTTCCTAGATTTAGCTGTCTTGACATGATAACCAGCACCCTTAGTTCTCATTTGTCCTTATTAAATTTGTCCTGCCCTCCTTACCTAGTCTAATGCTCCATTTAGCCTGTCTGTTTCTGTTTCTCCCAGGCTGCTGTGTATTGCTACAGGAAATGGTGATCAGCATCGATACAAATGTAGGAATTAGACCTTATCTGAGCCCTCACTGTTCTCTTAGTTCCTTATCTTGTAAGTTTTTCTTACATTTTTTCAGAATTAATGACCTCCTCAATTCTCTACTTCCCACATTCCCCTCATGCTCAATCAATAACTCCCTTCACTTCCTCTTTGTCTATATATTTAACTTAGAAGCCTGTTAAGATTTACTTCTCCTAGGCTAGTGGCTCTCAAGGTTTTTTAACTCAGGGCTCCATTACACTCTTAAAAGTTATGAAAGACTTCAGTATGAAAAATTCTTAAAAATTAAGACCTGCGACATTGTTTTAAATTTTTTGTACATATCTTTAATGTCTAGTTCATTAGAAAACAGCTGGATTCTCACAGTTGCTCTTCCACTCATTCTGTTGTAATATGTTGTTTTAGTTGAAGCATATGCCAAAAATCCAGCCTCACACAGATAGGTAATTGGTAAGGTAGGAGTATTGTAACAGCCATTTCTGAAATTCTGGACATTTTTTGATACTACACCAAAACTGACCACATAGTAGTTTCTTAGAAGTTTGTTGCAATGTGGAATCTGAAGCCACACCAACAAACTTTTTGTACTCTTGGTTTATCTTGTACTTTGGATGGTCTTTTACTCATGCTTTAATTTCTAACAGCATGCATTGGTCATTTGGAAGTTATTGGTCCACTCGTATCCACAGACCATCAGAATGGTAATACATTTTGTTTTACAATATTAAAATTCACGTTTATTACCATCACCATTGATCTCAGA